>NW_021133785.1:0-631458 GCF_004193835.3 Ostrinia furnacalis
TTAAAGGTTTTTGTTTGACCTGAAAGTTCTCTGTGTAAGAGAAGTGAGAACGAAGGTTAAAACTAAAAATGTAAAGCGTAAATTGAGTCTTTTGGTCGGTTGAATTTTATTAATACTTAGGTCAAACACAGAATCCTATAACTGACAGAATTGAGGGATTGTTTTATAATACGGACCTTTTTTCCAAATCAAATTTTATTTTATTCTTTTCTAGTCTCTGGAAGACGTGATGAAGGACGTAGCTGGCGTGAAGAACCGCACGTACCGCAACTCGGCGTACAAGATCCACCGCGCCAACAAGCCGCCGGTGTACCTCGCGGTCGAATGCGCCACGCCCATCCACACGCTGCACCTCGTACTCAAAAACCGCACGCTGTATGACGGTGAGTGACGCGTGACGCGTGAAGCAGGGTGCTCATCATAGTCTGATCTGCGAGCACGTAGAATTTTGTCCAATGACCCCAATGCTGTCGCGCTCGCACACTCACTGCAGGCGCCCGTCGCACAGTCGCGACAGCAATATAATTACGCGCGAGCGTTAAGAGCGTTGTCACATTTTTCATGCAGAAATCGAGAATTTGGCAGATTTCGAAATTATTTTAGTCATATAATTTATTGTTGTAGCTTCTTTTGACTTATATCATCGTAATTATCATACGTTTTTACGGAATGTCTATTGACAAAATCTCGTNAGACAAATAGTTTTATAAAACGTCAACTAAGTTGGTTAGGTATTTGTATTGTAGATACTTATATACAAATGAACGTATAAAATGAGTTTATTTTCAAAAGTATAGATAGGTACAGGGTGGAAACGATAAGTGATTTCACTTGATTTTTAATTATACAAGATATCGAGAAACTGTTTAATGTTCCTGTAAGTGCTTCATGAGCTCTTTAAAATAATAACAATAAATAGGTCAAACAATAAACTGGATCTATGCGATAATTCAATGTTTCCGAATTTCATACTAAATGTATGCCGCCAGCCATACCTACCATATTAGAAGTGTTAATTTTTAATTGAGTAATATATAATAATCAAACAACAAACTCGTAAATTTTATTAATTGCATTCTTATTTAAATTATTTACGGAAAACATGATTTTAGGTTTAACTTGCTACAATATCATCAAGAGATACTAATTAATAAATACTAAATAAACAGATAAAGGGGACGGCATTAAGGCACTCAGAATTCTCAGAAACCATTGATTTCGTGTTTGTTTGTAACTGTATTATATGTATGAAAGCTGGAAATATAGGTTTTTTGAATAGATTCAGTTCGTTCTTAAACATATTATTGATGCCATTTGCTAGGTCTCATGAAGCACTTTTTCAGTAAGTAACCATTTGTTCGACATCTTGTATACCTACTATAAGAAATATTCGAGTGAGATCACTTATCGATTATTTTCGTCATCCTTATTTGTATTAAATTTAATTAAAATACACTAAGGCTGAGATGCACCACCTAACTTTGACCCTAACTGACAATAACCGGTGTTTTATGTTAGACAGATTTTTGACATCCAAAATTTTGATGTCAATGTTAAAGTAAGACGGTGCAACACGGCCTAACAAATGTATCGTAGACAGTACTTTTTATTTTCTTCATAAATCTTTCTTTTCTTTGTAAAGCTATCTACAAGCTTTTATTTTCTTTGACATCTGGAGTTGTAAAATCTTGCAACTTAAAATTTACTTACTTCCCGTTTTCCCATTGAGCTGAAATTTTGCATGTCTACACAGGCATGCAAAATTTCGTTTCATTTCGCACTAAATAATTTAATTTACACGTGTTTTCATGCGATGGCCAAGTCAATATATTTATGTAAAACGTTAATGATTTCCTGGACTGGACTTGGTATTACATGGATCTCACAACTTTTTACCGTAGAACAACTGAGTAGTGAGACTTGGTTTTTTGACAAGTATTGTTTTTGATGGGTTTGTATTACAGAACGCATGTGTACCTAATGGGATAACTGTTTAAAAACACGATTAGATAAATTTTGCTCTATGGATAAAAATCTTAAAGTTACCTCTGATTTTTTAGCATTATACGACCGTGGTTTATAATAATAAATTCTATAAAATCACAATGATATCAGTATTTACCTCTTTGATTTCCTGACTTGTTTAGATTTACAAAAACTAAATATTTATTATTAACTTTTAGATAATAATTTGAATGGCGCTTACGATGTTTAGTTACGAGCTCTTTGATGGACACAGATATTATAGATAACGTTTAAAAAATGGCACGCTCGTTTTCATACATTTCATTCTATTTATTTAACCTATCCATATTTATGTGCGGAAACGTCACAAAATCAGAATAAATTTTAATTTTTCCATCCCGCATCATAAAAACTAAAAAGTCAAAAGTAAAATTTAAATAGTAAATATTTTTCATAAACAAGCTTTTGATGCTGTAAAAAGAATAAAATAAAACATAAATTCTTTCAAACCCATCAACTTATTACTTTACTCAATTTAAAGATTAAAAACTTGTCGCGGGATTTACTCTGTAAAAAATACATTAATTATGTAACTTGATTTTGCTAAAAGTCTGATCTGAGAAAAAATCAAATAGGTAAATAATACATTATTTCTTTATTAGGTATTATGTATGATGTACTGTCTTAGGTACGATACAACTACGGATTAAGATCGTTTAGTCGACGCAGCGTTGAAATTGTACAGATAAATGCAGTTTGCGCACTCACTACGCGACGTCAAGCAATAAAAACCTAAAATTCGAACGCCAACTTTTTGCTACAACGCTCTTAAGGATGGGCAGCTTGGGGTCATTGGACAAAATTCTACGTGCTCGCAGACCAGACTATAGACAGAGTAAATACAAATGAGTAGGTCATCTTCATAAACGCCCGAGCGCGGTTTGTATGTGAGCGCGCCAATACGTAAGCGGCGCGCACGCACATACTGACAAAATTTAGCGGTGATTAGCGGTGAGGTGCCCCGAATTTTGTCAGTGTGTGCGTGCGCGCCGCATACGTATTGGCGCGCGCTCACATACAAACCGCGCTCGGTGCGTTTCTATGAAGATGACCTACTCATTTGTATTTACTCTGTCTATAGTCTGGTCTGCTAGCACGTAGAATTTTGTCCAATGACCCCAAGCTACGTATGTTACTAATATCACGTTTTATTTAATTTTATGAAGTTACTAAGCAATGTGTTTTTATTCTCCGCAGAGCTGGACGGCATCGACGAGGCAGAGGTGGTTCGCGACTTCACAGGCATGCTGCGCTCTATCATTGCTAAGAGTCCTGAGTGCCAGAACCGCTGCGAGATTGTCTATTACGACAGTAAATATTTTTAGTTTTTTTTTGTTAAAGGAAAACCTATGACCTACACTGAATTGTCCCACCAAACTCATTGACAGGGGGCGCCACCATTGTTCAACTATGTATAGTTTCCAACATGGCAAAAATCGTAACTAGCGATCCGGTATTGACGATGGCGCCTCCCTGTCAATGTCACGGGTGGGACAGTTTAGTGTATTGGGCTTGGACGAAGTATTGGGTCAATATAGCATGTTCTTATAAAAGAGTTAACGAATTTGCTTATATTGGTAAAATAGTAAGGCACTTAAATTTTTTCTTTATCACATGCATAGTAGTAAACTAGGTGCTCAGTTAAACAGTATTAAAAATAACAAATAGCATATAATATCCCATTGTAATTACAGATACAGACCCAGATCAGAATTTGGCTGACGTTCTGCTGGACAAGATCCGCGAGCTCCAACCAGACTTTGAGGACATTATCAGAGGAGAAGCCAATTAAATGGTACATTACTCTTATTTAATTTCATTCCGCAAGGTATGATTTTTGTAGATTTGTTAAAAACTAGTAGAAAATAGTTTCGTATTCTCTCCACCAGGCGGCGCCACTGTGAGTCTCATCCAAATTCGCCGAAATCAAAAGTTATCGAGTAAAACTCGCATTGTTATGAATCAAAGTCTATATTCTGTTTTGAGAACAGCTAAATTATTGTTATTGGATATTGGTGATGATGATTGACCAAATTATTCTTATTGATCGAAAATCATTCTATTACCGTTTACAATTTGAAATACAGTGAGTATAAATATACAATTTTTAAAATAAATGTTTTTAGATTGCGTTACGCACGTTTGGTGAAATTTCGTTTGTTTATAATGAAGGTGACGATGCCTTGGTTTGTTTTTTCTAAGTTGACTAGTCAAATGATAATTCGAAGTGTGTACCTACTTTATTCTAGCCCTCAGTTAATTACTACCTTTGAAATCAATTAGTTTGATGGCGTCAATGTGTTTTAGTGCCATACGAAATTAAAATATTATATTGTTTTAAAATTTTTGAAATGAAGGTTTAAAAACATAAATGACTGTTGATTGATACGAAGACTGAGAAGCAACGCAGCATTTGTAATCAACCTTAATATCTATTTTATAAAGGGGAAAATATTTAATTTTAAGTATGTTACTATCAAAATAGTAGGTATTAAAGTAGATCTCTAACATCATGACAATGACTATTTATACATTGCTTCTTTTTACCCGACAGCGCCAGAAGAAGGGTTATTTCATTACATTTAGTATCGTGACAAAAAGGTGCTATTTGGCCTGTGACGTTGTGATGAGTCATCATAAAATTGTCACACGTCATGTAAATATAGCCTAAGCTTTACATATTAAAAACATAAAAGGACAGTAATTTACCACTTGCTTATTAATTATTAAGAATGGATAAAATCCATTCAATATCTTAGATTAAGGAGACCTAAAACTTTAGTCGTATTCAAAGTAAAAAAAAATACTTTGATTAAAATTACTGCTTATGCCAAATAAAAATTATATTTTTAAATTTTATTATGTTTGTTATTTTATTTCATCATCCCACGAATCGGCTACAATTAATATAAGTTTTGTACACATCGATTCATCTGTTCAATGAGAGCAAAGATTTAGAGGAACCTGTGTGTGTAAAGTTGTATTTGTTCTTGTAATATGTATTATTCGGTTGGTACTTTATTAAATCACCTAAGCATCCCATAAACAAGAAAATTAATAATTTCCAATATAATCCAGTTAGCCTAAAATCTATGAATAAGTATAATCTAGATTCCCAAAACTATGAAATATAGATTCCTCATTTCTGATTCGATCTTGTAAAGAAACTTTCCATAGCACGCTGTGCAACTTTAAGCTTTCTTTTGGGGAAAGCGCTGGATGCAAGCCATTGTTAACTGGATAATCTGGAAATCCTTGGTGACCTTGTTCAGAAGTCAACGTCCTATGGCAGAAATGATGATGAAAAGCAAAATTCACTTTATCATGAAATGCTTTAAGCCAAGTTTCCATTCTATCTCGCATCACACTATCTTGAAATTATATTTTTTGAACGTTGAAAGGAAATATTAAAAACAAACGATCCATGTACTCGTATTACATGATTCCTAGACTCCAGGCCAGTGGTCTTTACCGGTGGTCCCTGGAGGCATTCCAAGTGGTCCCATAGAGTTGGTTAATAACTCTATGAGTGGTCCACTGCTCCAGGCAAAGTGCAAACAGATATACCTTGTAGTGTGTTAAAAATTCTGTTAACTGTTAAAACTAACGTTATTTGTATAACGTCTGTTCGCGGTTCGATGTCTGTGTCATAGAATTAAAAAATAGGTTGTCAGTAATGTCACTGTCAAACGTAAACGTCAAACGCACGTGTTGTATTTTGTTCATCAAAAACTTTGAAATTTGTGTTATTTTTAAATTAATGAGAAAATCTAACAATGGGGAAGCGTAAATATGATAATGACAAAAGTTCTCCATCGAAAGAAAATGCGACGAGTGAGGAGGCAGGGGCAGAAAATAATGAAATCGTGGAACAACCAGACAACACCGAAAATGCTGATGTTAAAAGAAGAAAAGTTCCTAAAACAGGTGGTTTTGATATTAAACACCTTCGCAAAGACTTGGCGGCAAAACAAGGCCAAGGAATGGGTAAGATATGAGTCGTCTGGATTTATTTTTACTCGTCATGACACAGGTTAAAAAGTCGCCTTTGCGGTTATAATTTTCCTTGAAATAAACAACGATTAGTTTATGTCTAAGTAGTCTGTTAAAAGTATTACTAAATTAAAAATAAAAGACAAAGTCAAGGCTGTAACAATGATTAATATTTGTGTAAATATCGTTTTCAGTGCTGACACAATTCCTTCAAGTTTGCCTCGACCCAGACAATGAAGAAGATTACCTGCTAGCTTATCTCAAGACGGGAGGCAACCCACACGAAATCCTCCGGCAAATCAACCAAGACAGTAAGAAAAACCTTACACTTACCACACCAGCGTTCCATTTATTCCACTTAATCATAGTCAAAGTTCAGTCTTCGCTTCCCCACATGATCGCTGCCACCGAGGAAGCGTGCCGATACTTCCTGAACAACTTTATGTCAACCGTGGAAATTATGATCAGCGAGAACTCTGGACCTCGGCACAGGAAAATAATCTTAAAGCTACTCACATCAATGGTCACTTTGAACTCTGACTTGGGTATCGAGATTCTCAGTCACGCACCTCTCACTCCTAAACATCTGCAGTATATTGTAGAAAAATCAAATTACAAAGAGAAAGACAATGTACGGACATCATTTGTTCACTTCATGACATCATTCCTTGTTGATGGTCACTTACCACTAATAAAAGCTCTTTTAGAAAAGCAAGGTCTGTTGAGCTTGGTGATACCTGGACTGGTGCATGATGAGGCTGAGGCTGTTTTGATCTTCCTCAATATCTTAAAAAAGAATGTAGTTGAAAACTCCTTCATTTCCAAAAGCTTAAAGCTAAAAACCTTTAATCATCAAGTTCTACACAACTTGTTTAAGATATTCACATGGAAAGGACCTCCAGAAATAAACTTTGAAGTCAGAAATAAGCTGAGACCAGAAATTGTGACATTATTATCAGATATTATTTTAACATTGTTTACATCACACAGATTGGGTCTGTATTTCATTGATAGCACTTTAGGAACATCAGATTTAAACAAAAATCAAAACTTGTACAAAGCTTTATTGACACTTAAACGGCCCTGGGAAAACAATAATGAGTGCCAGGTCATTTTAGAAATTATTCACAGATGTCCAGACTTGCACAGAGCAGTGATGTCGGTGGTTGAGCAGAGCTTTGAGCCACAACACTCACCAATTTGGGAGAAAACTGTAGAGTTCGTAATAAATCTACTGGAAAACATGAAACCAGAAAACGTAGTGCCCAAAATGAAAAGCTTAAATACTTCTCAAGCAGCAAATTTTGTAAGATTTGTCACATTACCAGTCCCTCTATTGAAATACATCCAAACAAGTCTTGGAAAGGACCAGTCAATATCTTTATATTGCATCAAGGTGCTGGTTAAAATGCTTCAGACTTTAAAAAGGTACATGCAAATTTTCGAAATGGATGATTCTTCCAATCGTATTTTGGACTTGAAGAATAAACTGGAGTATTTTCTGCCTAAACACTTACCTGTTCCTGCTACTATTGTCACACTCATTCAAGACGTCATCAATTATAAAGACAGTGGAGATGAAAAGCAACAAGATTATAAGCTTCCTAAAATTGAACATACAGATGCTTTAATAAACCTAATTGATGTATTGCTATTGTATAATGATATCCATCCTGCATTTTTCGAAATGCTGGAGGGTAATATTGACATGAAACAAATACTGAAATATGCTACTAAATTGAAAGATGGGAATACTGCTCTTTTGAAATTCAAAATTGTATCTCTGTGGCTGACACTAGATCGCACAGCTATTTCGCTTAAAAATCCCATGTTTAAAGATCTATTCCTTATCATGTTGGATGTTTATACTACTGACACAGATACCACCTGGTCTGAAGCAAAAATAACACTACACAACTTTTTTAGAAATACGTCTATTTTTGAAAGAGATGAAGATGAAATTCATCTGATTTTGTATGCTCTACGTAATGCGAAAGTAAACCCCATTTCACTGATAGCCGATATTGTTGAGTTTGTGCTGTCGCATATACAAGAACTGGCAAATTACGTGAGCGATCAAATAGTAAACTTCGAAATTACTGATGAAGGAAGCGAATCTAGTCTAAACAAATTATTTGATGATTTGATGGAAAATCAAAACACAGATGATCAAGTTTTCTTAGAGAATAAAATTCCGTCTACCTTTATTGTGGGTTGTATGCAATTTATTCAAAACAACAAAGAGGCAAAGAAAAGTTTGAAACATTTTCTATCTTGTTACATAGCCCATTTGTTCCATTGTAACTACTCGCCTGAACTAACGGAACTTTTAATAGAGGATTCTAAGCTGGAAGTGAGAAATTATGTTTCACAGTGGTTGTCACAGTCTGCTTCCTTGCCTGAATCCATCACAGCTAAAGATGATATCATAAAAGCTTTATCGAAATCTATCTTCGATAATGAAGACTTGCCACTCCAAGAAGTATTTAGATGTCTTGAGGAAACATCAGCAGAAGAGAGTGATATAACGATACATGATGTGCCATACAAAGTGATTACTACTGATGCAATTGATAGTTCAGAAATTTTAATATGGGCAAAATACCTTATATTTTGTTTAGTGCGTTTGACAAACATTGGCCAATTAGATGAAGATAGACAGAAAAAAATTATCAACTATTTTCATCTCCTTATAACCATAGGGAAGAAAAGTCATCTGATAAATGAATGTCGTTTGATCATGCTGTCTCTATTTAAAAATCCACATGTCTTGAAAATTTACAAGCCATTATCTGTAAAAGAAAATGATCCTTGCGTAGCATCAACTCAAAGCCTGCTTGATATTGTTGTTGTGCATCGCGATGTAGTCACACATTTGGATAACAAGCATAGAATCTTAAAGTCCTATCAACAGAAGAATTTCAATGAGTTGGTCAAAGCTTTCAGCAAAATCAACAAACGGAAAAATTTGAGTAGTGAGCTCACAGTGAAAGTCTTGGAGGTTGTGGGAATGACGAATGAAGACGATTTAGTTATTTTCAATAAAATATTTGCGTTGGATGCAAATTACTGCGTGAAAGATGACAAAGAGCCCAGCATTGTTTTAGACGTATTACAAACTTTGTTAAATAAATATTCAAAATCGATAACCATTGAAATGCCCGAGCATGTGATTCGAAAGAGCATGAAAATGTATGCAGAACTAATTTCAAACAAAGAGGTCACTGCTAATCTCACCAATTTGGAGAATTCTTTAACTGTATACTTTGAGAATAAACCTCATCATTCTGTATACGTAAATGACGACATTTACAAAAGATTTTTCAATGCAACTACGATCAGAAAGTCCACATCTAAATTAGCATCAGTACTATTGAAGTATAACATGAGATTTTGTAATATTTATAAAGAACAAATATCTCGTCCAGAAATCTTAAGCCAAAGAGAGTTGACACTGCCGTTAGGAAATGCTATCATTCATCATAAGCAATTTCTTATTGAAAACCGGGAGCTATTGCCAAAAGTATTTGCTGAATACAAATCCAACACAAATAAAATGCTGGAGAAACCCCACAAGGCTGGACAAATATACAATTCATGTTGGGAATTCATAAGAAAATTATTGTTAGAATGCTTGGATGTTAAGGAATGTGTACAGCTATTTAGCAAAAGCCATAAATACGAGGTTGCAGAGTCAAGCCACGTGCAGCTATTACAAGCCGTCTTCTTTAAAATCTGTCTACATGCTGAACATCACAAGAAGGAGTACCTTATGAACTACTTGTCATCCATGTTGCACATTATGACTATAGCCTTGAAAGAAAATAAAGATACGAAGACCTTAGACGACATCATAGGCAGTGTGTACAATGTAGTTCTTATCGTGAAACGCAAAGAAGGATTCAAAATTGAACAAAAGGATGAATTCAAAAAAGTTACAGAAAGTGCCGTATGGCAAAATTTCTGCAAAGCTGTCCTAAAAGACTCTTTAAAGGTTCGAACTGTTGCCCAGTCCAGCACCCCTGGACCTCAGTTACTGTTCCTGCTTACTACATTAGTAAAGCTTTTATACTCAGCGGATAGCGAGGATATAGTGACACTGTTCGATATGGTGACTTCCCATTCGGAGTTTTTGAATGTGATGTTGAGTCATCACAGCTCAGACATTAAATCAAGATTAGTGGAGTTCTTGTACACCTTGATTCAACTGAATAAATCAGTAATGAAACTTCAGCAAATCCCTGTGTATTTGAGCGCGTATCACGCTACAAGAAGTCCATGTGACCGGCTTATTCTAGCCATATTGCAATTTTACGAGAGCAACGGGCAGGCTGTGAACGAATATAAACCCTACGTTTTCGGAGATTCCGCCGCAAACCATTACGCTGTGCGGAAAACTAGGACGTCATCACTGTGGGGACATCCGACTCCCAATCGATTGTTCAATTTATTCGACAAAGAAACGATCGAGAGGACCGTGAGGAATTTTCCAGTGATGCAAAGGCTGGAGTATAACTACGAGTTGCCTCCGATCGGGGCGTGCCAGGAGTCCCTGAGGGCTACTTTGGTGGAGACCTCCAAAGCGGGTTACTTCAATACGAAGCCGATAAAGGACACTGAAGCGGCGATCAGTAATTTGTTGCGGAGTGTGAAGTATGATAAGCTGTTGGAAACGAATGTGGAGGTCACAGCGGTGTCACATTTGGAGGACGATGAGGGGGTGTATGACGCTGCGTTCGTGTTTCCCTTGCTGAGTCACCTGCTGGCTCCGGGGTCGGTGGCGTCGTGCTTCAAGATGATGCGGTCGGGTTTATTGGCGCTGCCGGTGGTGGCGCTGGGCTCTCATTGTGAGCTGATGCGTGCGGCGGCCTACCACGTGCTGCATCGGTTCTGTCTGCTGCTGGAAACTGAGACGTGAGATTTTTATTTCATTTTAATCATTTTAGATTGTGGGTTAATCATGTCGCCTTGCATTAGCAGCGCGACAAACGCACGACGTACTGCCGAAAATTTCATACTATGTGACAGCGGATGCCTGCCTTCAAATTATAAAAACCCCGCTGCCGCGTTGCTGTCGCGCTTCTAAAGTTCTAACGCCCTAATGTGAAAGCGCTTTATAATGGGATAAGTTCTCGGTGCTATAGTAGTTGCACAGTTGCGGGTTCGAATCCCGTTGGGGGGTAAATGTAGATTTAAGTATGTCTAATATACATTTTGTTCTGGACTTACCAGTTGTAACATTGCAGCTCTGCTGTTTTTTATGAATTGATTTCCTTTCTCAATATTCTGTTCTCAGATATCACTAATGACATCTATTGGCATGATTAGAATTTAGAAACGAATTTCAAATGGATGGCGCTCATTGCTTTGTGTTTTGCGATAAGGAATACTTTTTAATTATTTTTAATTAAACATTTCCTGATGTTTTTATTTTTCTAATTCTATTTTTAAACTAATTATAAATATGTAATTCTATTACATTCATTGTTTAAGAATAGTTTTGTAATACGTATATAGTTTCTAATCATGCCAATAGATGTCGTTAGTGGTATCTGAGAGTCGAATATTGAGTAACGAAATCAATTTACAAAAAACCGCTGAGCTGCAAAGTTACACAGTATTCAAGATCTAGATAAATAATAAACAAATACTTGTTTATTGCAATTAAGTAACTTTCTGTTCTCATCCCTGTCTCTTTCATTCATTCAGCGTGAGTGAAAAACAAAAACAAATAGAATAGGCTAGTTTCCTAAAAAAATTTTTTTAGTCCGTCAATTTTAATATAAAAAAATATTGGACACCTATATTTTGAATTTTCAATCAAACAAATAATTACAAAGTTATAGTGCGTTGAAGTTCCGCGCGACGTCACAAACTCTTGCTTTTTTACCCAGGAAACATCCCTATTGAATACACGAAAACCGTTTCGCTTAACCATTACTACTGAAAACATATGAGTACAACATGTAAATACTTATCCAATGTGTGTCAACATATATTTTTTCTTTTTCAGCCGACACAAGAACGACAAACTATTCCTCACGGACTTCATAAGCACTATTCGGCAGAGTCTTCCCACCGCCATCAGCGATCCAGCTCCCGAAGATGGAAACACCAAAGGGCTGAGGAGTCCTCGCCTCCCTGCAGTAGACGCCTTATACCTGGCGCGGGCTCTGATGGTCTCCACCGCCCCATTCGACCCACTCTACAAACCTGTCAACAACTTCTTCATAGCCAAAGAACTGGTGGACCTCACAGTCGTACCAGATTTTCTGAGCCTCTTCCACGACAGTGACGTGGTGTCAACGGACCGAAGGCTCTGGATTCTTGACGTCATCAGAGACGGAACAAAAACGATGACGGATATCAACGTCATATTCAAGACGATGTCTCTGAAAATGATCATGGACTTCTACTCTTCAGTGCTGAGTGACAGGAAGACAAAGGAAAGAATCCTTGGAGTTTTGAATTCTGTGATTTCGGTGCCTAGAGCGTTTGGGATTTTATTGGAAGGCTATGGCTTCATGTCATGGCTACACGCCGTTGTCAGACAACTGGGGAAAGATGACAAGACACTAGTCAGAACATTATTTGTGCTATTGGAGAATATGATTCACAGCATGACAATAAACTGTTTTGTGAGACATCTGGCGCTGGCAAGGAACCGCAACGCCAGTCATGTTGAACTCAAACTCAACAAAGATGTAGAATGCGAAATAATGGACGTTTTGTATTACTTATTGCCGCATACAAATAGCTTGGAAGACGAAGATCTGGTGGCGTATGTGAAAATATACAATTTACTCTCAAAAAGAACTTTGAAGAGTTTAACTAAGAAGCAGATTCTAGGCTTGGTTTGCAAGAGTGCTGCAGTAATCAAGGATGAAGCTACGAAGTTGTTAACAAAAGCAATTGTTAATAATGATGTTAACGTGTTGAAGAGTAATGTTATAAACAATCTAGATAGTTCAGTTAATGTGCAGTCGAAAGATGTTTTGATGCGAGAATTGACGGAAATAATTCAAAATTACGTCGCTTAAATATTATTAAATTTAAGTACATATAGTTTATGAACTGTATACCAAAATAAATATTCATCAAATGTTCATTTTCTTTGCTTTAATACCTGGACAAGACACTAGTTGAACGAAAATACCTTTATTTTATGCCTTAAATGTACCAAGAAACTCAGTAAGTGCAGTTGGTAGATCAGTAGGCCTTCTTTCCATGGACTTAAGAAATCATAGCAAGGTTCTTTGGTGCTGTTTACACAGATGGACACATCTCATTAGGGCTCTTCTTTGATTGGACTCCTATTTGGCAAGACAACTGCTAAGCAGGGAAATGATATCAGCAATATAATTAACTTGAAGATAGTTGGGTGCGGTGCCATTTATAGGAAAGGGCTCTAAATTGATCTCGGTGTAGTTTTACTATAGAAAGTAGGTAATCCTCATCTAATCAAAATCTGATTAGCTTTGTCAATTGTTAGGCTTAGTTAGGTTTAATTCATCATTATTTCATCCATACGACGTCCACTGCTAAACATAGGCTTCCCCCAATGATTTTCACAAAGGCCGGTTGGTAGCGGCCTGCATCCAGCGCCTTCTTGTTACCTTTATGAGGTCGTCGGTCCACCTTGTGGGTGGACGTCCGATACGTGGCCTTCACTCCAGGTTTATTTACCTAATAAGTAATACAGAAAAGGTGAAGAGATGAGCGACTACATTGAAGTGTAGTAATGCGAACTTAAGGAACTGTCCGCATTACATGCGCGTGCGCCGGTATGTCGTATGCGCGAGAGTTCCCGTCTCCGATTTACCGCGGTTCGATTCCCGTAATTGACTCGTAACTCCTGAAACGGCAGTTCGTAATTACTTGTTGATAGCGGTCAGTTCAATTCGGATTTAATGGTTCGTATACCATTGATGGCAAATTGCTATAGGATTCATAGTTTGCATTAGAAATCGTTTTCGATTAAATCATACAACTTGCTTATTGGTAAAAACTGGAAGGCATACTAATTTAGGTAGCGAAGGCACGTATTTTAATTTAGCAAAACGATGAGTAGATACCTACTTTTCAGACAATACTATAAAAATAACTTTTAAATGAGATGATTTTGTATGGCAAAGGGGACTATGATGCTCACAAAGTTGTTAACTTGTCAATATATTGATTTCAAAGCTAGTAAAATTACATCGAAAACTCTGTTTTCAGGGCTAGAATACCTAAAGTACCTATATTTTTAAGAAATTATCTCTTGGAACTATTGGTTTATTGGTGTTTGATAACTAGCTACTCAATTTCTTGTTGGAACCTCTTATGACGAAAATTGTAACTCGTATTCTCAGTAAGGTTTCTTGAATGTCCAGTTTGTAGGTAGGTAGACAATACATTTAATACTTCAAGAAACAATAGACCTATCCATAAATTAATACGTCTCTTCACGCGCTTAACGTTAAACCGCTCTACTTTCTACTGCCCAAGCAAACACTCATTGGACCTGATTAGCAGGTTGCCTGGGAAAGTGATGAACTGATAATAAGATAAGGGCCTGATTTAGTGAGAGATTTAACACCTTAGAAAGTTGGCCAAAATATTTAGATTAGATTGGAATTTCTAAATAGCCGCCAATCATCAACTACCGTTTATTAAACCTCACACTTAGTTATGTTTTTGGTATATCTTTATTAAATAATCTGCTATTTTATTTGAATACATATAGGTAGTCGTACAGTCGTACTTATGTAGATTTGTCGTACTTACCGTACCTACACTTTACCGAGAGACCTACTTAAAATAAAGTAAAAATGTTTCGATTGATTTGTAAAAAAATATAGTTTCTAAAAGCTACGTATTTCAACAATTCGATCAGTTAACTTCAAAAAGCATCACCCTTGTAAACATAAGAATTTTTTTTTGGGATTGACTGCCCCTATGAAGCTAAAAAAGTATTTTAATTGATTTTAGTGGTGTCAAGTTCAACAAGCCCCTTCTACGCGCAGTCGTCGCCTGGTAGCCTAGGCAACGTTACTAAACGCGTAGTAAAATCATCTTTTCTCTTTTCAGTAAAATGCGGGTACTCCCAGAAAGTTGCAAATGTCTGTGTGTCAGTTCTTGAAGAAATTTAACGAATGTGAAATTATCAAGTTTTATTCAAGATACAAATTCAAAATTGCTGGACAATGGGCAACAATCGCACACTGTCTTCAGGGTGCAGGTATGTAGGAACTATCTTTTTTATTTATGTTACAATTTTGTCTTAGAATTGCTTATGAAGTTTGATTAAGGTTAGACATTAACAGCGATACATGTGATCATTGACCTTACTAATAATTATTATTGTTACAAGAATTGGACCTCTATTTTCTACAAGAATCTCAATGTTAATCCCCTAAATGAATTCTTCAAGTCCAGAGCCGGACTCAAAACTCGTTTTTTATTAGGACCACCGAGTTTTACGACTCATAACTCACAAGTGACACCAATGTTAACACAGTTGTTAAGCATCAGTAAACATTTTACCAATTATTAACGACCAACGGATATCGTTGTGGATTTAATGATTCAATTGGACATCTCCAGTTTTCCTGTGTTGGTTTTACAAATCATATAAGTTATGCTAATGGCAAGCCGGGTTTGAGTTATGGAATAGTTATGACGGTTGATCAGGATAATTATTTTCTATGTTCTTACCTAAATTCCTTTGGTATTAAGTGAATGGTAGGTTGTTTTTATGTAGTTAACGCACTGATACCTTATTTAAATGCAGTAGGTATCTAGGGTGTATCTTATTATTAAGCGTAAATTCATTATATAGACATCGAGAACTTAAGTGTTTTTTATTATTAAAAGTTGATCTCAATCAAGAAAACAAGTTTGAAGTAAAACATGCACCGACAAGATTGGCTTACAAAATTGAAAAGCCCATTGGCAAATTCAATTTATCAGGGCTTCCAAACAGTCTTGTTTATGACGTACGGCGTACAGGTGGAATTTGGTCGTCAAGAGTGAAGGTTAAATTGCACGCTACGTGCAAATTATCTGGCGAATTTGCGACCGCCATTTTAACCGATATCATCTCGAATGATATAAATTGTATGATGAACGACAATTCTCTTGAATAAATAGGATGTCTTGCAGTGATGGTACCTTGTGACGAATGGATAGGCTTTAAAGAAGAGCTATAAAAATGCATATGATCATAAATACCACCTTCGCTTCGATTAGGGTCCGACTTATTAGGTTCCTTATTTCTTTCGTTCAATCCTTCTTCTAACATATTTTCCCCTTTCTTTAAATCTTTAAGAATAATTTCTTTATTTTCCAACCCATTTAAAATACCTTTCTGAAAGACAGAGATACCTTTCTGAACTGAATACCTGGGTAGAGCTGCAATCCAGTATACTAAAATAACCGATATAATAAACCGTCGGTTTCGCTAACTGCGTAACTATTTGTGCACAATCGGACAAATCAATGATACTTTTTTGTTGGCCAACAAATGGCCGAAGTTCAGAGATGCTTTGTGTATGTGGGAGACTGACCGTTCCCACGCGGGCAGCCTTGGTCAATACAACCGATTAGTGAATACTTTATTAAGTAATTCAACGTTAAATTTGATAAAGGCACATGTTATAAGCAGGCGATATACCGAAAATCAATTGTCACTTGAACCAGCCGCGACTAGTGAATATAGGCCGACTTATAACTGATCGGCTGTGGAAAAGGCATTCAAACTAATTACCTCTATCTGATCTAGCGGTTAGCGGTCTTGACTGAGACTGTAAGCTAGCGGTAGCGGGTTCGAATTCCGCTAGCATACCTACCGTCAGGTAACATTTTCCATGTTTGTGTGATGAGCAAGAACAGTCTATTAAGATTTTAGTCACCATAGCAATAGAAAATAAAACGTAGGTTTTCGACAAAGATAGCTTTCATAGTATTGTCTTTCCGACTGCCAACAACTTTTCCCTTCACGCTGTAATGTGTACCTTGGGTCACCCCTAAGCCGCCTATTTAGTTTTATACACACATAAATGATCTCATATTAATCACATTTACCAAATCATGCGGTAATTATTCATAATAACCGGCGATTATTCATAATTTTCACATTTATCACTTTGACCGTAACATAGATACTAGAGTATCTAGAGATAGTTGAAGTACCCACAGTAGCGGCGTAAGGGGGGGGCGGTGGGGGCGGTCCGCCCCGGGTGCCAAGCATCAGGGGGTGACAAAGTCGCGCAGATTAGTACTCACTGACGCATCTGCATGGCAAGGACGGTCGTGATGTCATGACAGGGGGGGTGCCATTCTGGGGTGCCCTCAGGCTATAATTTATATTATGACGGGGGGGATCTCATATTTCCCTGAATTGAAATGTCAGTGAGCTACTAAAATCTGGCATTGGCATTGGAAATGTCACAAAAACTTTCACACCTTGTAATTATGACTTCAATTCTGAAATACCAAAGCAAGAGATAACAGACGCTCTAGCAGTATGACAGGATACCCTTTTCAGAGATCTTTTAATACTAATAAAAGTTACATAATTATTATGTATGCCCTCTGAAAACGTATTTCACGTTGTATAAAGTAACGTGGACCTACCTATCAGTGTGCAAATGTCTTATCTAAGCTAGTGTGTATCAAGGTAAAAAGTAATTCTTCAAAATAAATGCACCGTAGTAAGTCTTGGTAACGATTTATATTTAACGAAAAATAAAATAAAACTCGCATTCCTCGCTCTCGCTCGCAGCGATACAAAAACAAAAATAGCGTATTAAATTAATGATTGACATATTTAGATTAATCATGTTAATATACTAGTACTCGCTTTCAATTCATAATCCTCCTTATTTCTATGTTATTAAGAGTCAGTCAGGTCTGCGTGATCAGATTTTGTTTTTGATACAGGTTGAAACTGAGGTCCTATACTATGCTATTCAGAACGATTTCTATAGCCAAATACGTTTACATCTATCTCTTTTACTCATCCAGGAGTGCTAGAGGATATAACTTGTCGTGATAGTAGTCGTTTTACAGAATAGACCTCTTGTTGTGAGTTTGAGTGGTAAGGCCCAGTTGACCAGCTGTCAGATTACTGTCAAGATGAGTGGTGGTGGGTTAAGAAGGTTGTTTACAGATTTTCGGCTGCGGATAAAAATATTGTGATGGGATTATTATAATAGTAGAGACTGGAGAGTTGGTAGAGGTTTTAAAATGGAAAGCTTTAGAAGCCTCTCATTAAAGAAACTATTTCACCGACACAGATGTTTATAAATTTAATATGAAGACATAACACATACTTACCTACTTTGCAATAAAAATGTAGGTAGAGTTTGATTTGGTGTCTGAAATAACATGGAATAAATTTTCAGCATGTTGTTACATTTAAATATTTATAATAATCGCAAGCTTGAGATCTAGATTTATGGATTTTTAAGAATACAAGACCCATTTACCACACTACATTCACATCAAGTCCGCCACATAAAAGATGATTAATAAGAAAAATCCTACAATACACCTCACATCTTGTCTTTTAAAACTTCCTGTAATCAACCTGTCTGTTTGTGAACAAAATAACTCTCACCAGCAATGTGGCAACTTAACATACATATGCGAAAATCCAAAGCAACATTGATTTGCTTTTTTTTTGGCAAGTCTTCCTTCAATGTAGCCGCGGTCATTCCTCATTAATTCTTTTGTGCGCAGACGGCGGCATATTTCAAAATGGCCGACTGGTTCGGCTTGCCGTTAGGGTTGCCGCTGAAATACAGCCTTTAACGTTCGTTTACCGCATGTCATGGAATCACGACACTACGCTTAAATAGTAATTTCCAATAGCATAACAAAGTGTTACTTAGCTTAATGATACTTGTTTATAGAATATTGGTTATTTCTAAAAGCATCTTTGTTTTGGAAGAAAGAAAATATCTTAAAGCTTTCCTTCTTATATGCCTTATGTGTGAATTGAGATTTTTAGCTTAAACGTGCTTATTTTCTTAGTATGAACTTCATAATATGAAAGTTCATACAGGTACTTCAGTAAAAATCTCGAGCAAAATCTATTAAATTAGTTTCATATTGACTTACGAACGATTGACAGCCCTGTCGCGGCGTACCGTCGCGCGCGCACTTATCTTGCACATCTCGCGATATGCATACCCAAAAAGGCTAAAGGGATATAATTGAAAACCTTTCGGCGGGCTGCACTAATAAATTGATTGGATTGCATTATAGCTGGCTCTTTGCTTTAGATCTTATGGGGAGTTTAAAGTAGCTACGAAAATTCTACATTCAGACAAAGTTCTTGAACATTTTTGGGCCCACTTGTCCACTTGGACCCCACTCTCAGGGTAAATATAATTTAAATTCACTTTTTAAATTATGTAAAGTTTTTTGAATGAAACTTAAGTAAAAGGCTACCAACTATAGCTTATCTGGAGATCATAGGAGGAGGCCTATGTTCAGCAGGACGCCATGTGGCTAAATAATGATATTGATGTTAAGGTTTACAATAACTATGTCATTTTATAGTGAAAACAGACCAACGCATTCATTGAGTAGAGTTTAAAATTGGAAACTCATAGTTTAACTAAAAACAAAATTACTTATTTTTCAGACCAAACCCCACGCGAATAGTAAGCTAACTATCCATCTGGCCATTAGTATGCATCCGATCTGCTTTTGGATGTGCCACCTTATCGCGTCCTGCGGTGGTCGGCCTCAGGATACGTATTTTTGAAGCACTCGAACTGAATCTTGTTTTCGTGCACGACAATGTAAAATTCTGCCAAAATGCTGACGTAGTCCACTTAGAGCACCTACCCGAATAGCATCGACGTGCTGTTCGTGTATTCAAAACTATTTTTACATTTTTGTCCCCATACAGCACTTACAATCATCATCATCATCATTTCAGCCATAGGACGTCCACTGCTGAACGAACATAGGCCTCCCCCAATGCTTTCCATGTTGCCCGGTTGGTAGCGGCCTATGTCCAGCGCTTTCCTGCTACCTTTATGATGTCGTCGGTCTACCTTGCACTTACAATACAGCAGCATAATATTGGCTGCTAATGTATTTGTTAGACAGGACACCATAACCTTACAGGAGCTACTTCGATGTTTTTTCGGGACTACCGAGAAAAGTTTCTAGACCGCACATGCATTGAAAGTAGAGTGTTTCAAGAATGCGTCCCCTGAAGTGGAGGCCAATTTGCGGAGCTCTGTCGCGTCAGTCATTGACGTCCTGCCACGCTGTCAGATCGCGAGCTTGATAAACAATGCATGCAAGCATTACTCTTACCGCCTTTCAGATACAACCAAAAAAAAACGTTAACATGTAATTTACGATTTACGTAAAATTAGCAAGAAATTTTACTTATGTTTTTCATTCAAGAGAAGTATTACATTCATTTTTATTATTTTTCAGTTTTTGGCTCTAAAACTCGATTCCGTGTGAAATCAAATTGAGGCGTTTTATTTCATTTCATATTTTTGTAGTTAAATCACAGGATAAAATGGTCTATGATTGAGTTTGACTCTACGTTTGAGAATTGTTTCATTATACATAAGTGCCTTAAAAGTTTTGTTACTTTTTTTATAGCGAGAGAATTTCCCTAAATCTATTACCTAGTCTTACCTATTCACAATTTTTCCCTATGTGTTCCCCTACCGTGTTGTTTCCCTACCGAGAAATAATAAATAAGCTTAAAAAACATTACCCTCCTTCTTGGAATGGGAAAAATAGGTCTCTCCTAAACTATATTTACGTATCATTATGTAAGTTGCGTAAGTCGTGGGATAGGTATAATTAAAAGCAAAGGCTACGTCTTGCTCGTAGCTGTCATAAAACTTGTAGTACCTACCCACCCGCCGAGGAAAACTTGTTAACAATAACGTGAAAAAAGCTCATTTTTTGCACACATTCGATCAAGTCCCCGCGCAACCTGTCTCTGTTTATCAAACTTATTAGTATGGGTGCGAAAGGGACGGCAGATGTCGTGGAAGCTAGCACGTTGGCGGCCCGCAGTCGCCGGGGACGCACGAGCGCCTTCGAACGATTCGATTTTCAAATTTTCTTTTTTCTGTAGATATGTCACGCGCGTAACGGTGTAGTATTGATATCTATTCTATTGAAGAAGGTTTTGTTTGTTGTTGCCAGCCAGTGTCAGTGTCGCCACGGAGTGTGGAAGTCACGGTGTGGTGGTCGTGGAAAGTGCAAGGATGCGTTAATGGTTGCAGCCTTCAGATGTCATTGGTAAGCGATTTTCTTTTATTTCCTTGTATAGTTTTTTTCCGTACTTTATTGGTAAAAGCCGTTTGTAAACATCCTGCGTTTTTGTTTTGTTTGCTTTGGCTACCCAATTTCACTTTAAAAGGGCTTTACATTTTTATTTCAATACGCTTATTTTGTGCAGCGGTTTCAAAATTAACAATACAGTAGCCAATTTATAAAGATATGGTACTTAAACCAGCAAGCCAAGTTAACAGAGAACTTTTTTTTTAAAGTATTTTTATTAATAGCTTCGATAAATATTTCATGACCCCATAATATTTGTACATCAACGTATTCTGGCGTAACTGCGCAATAATCCAAAAATATTCTACCATTGAATGTTATGCAAATGATCATTGTTCGTATAATTATATTAAAAGCTGCAGTCGCTAAGATATTTCTGAAAACAAACCAAATGAAGCTCGCAAGGAGATCCTTAAGCCATGTATGGGCACACAACAATGGGAGAACGTGACGGGCGCGTTGAGAAGCCGGAGTAAGGCTCGTGTTTTCAGTTAAATATGCAAATTACTGCGCTGGGGGTATCTGGCTTGGATATGGTCTGAATTTTTAGTCACAATTTTTATAAAAATAGTCAATATTCGTAATAAATAGAGAGGTTCCATTAAAAAATGCGTTCGTGTGACTCTACTGCGATAGATATACACTTAATGCTAAGTGGCAAATGGCGGATTTGGTCGAAAGTTCTTTGCTGGGCAGACAGATGTAATGTAAAACTTCGTAGTTGTAAAAATAGTTAAAAGTTTATTTACTGCATTCCTAAAAGTAAACTTACTGATATCCAGCGTCTGATAAACATTGAAGTTCAAGAAAGATTGAAAATGTTTATAGGTGTAAACTCTTTAGATTAAAAAAAACTTTTGTGGCAAAGGTTTACACCATAATATCTTTCACAAATAAAAGTAGAAAGCGAAGAGCAAGTCAACCGCAGCACGCACCGTGGGCCAACATCACGCTCGCGGCCAATCTGCGCAATGACATGTTGCGATCGACGCCGATTGCCGATGCAATCGATGTTGGTTTTGGCCACAACGAGTTTGCTCGGACAGAGGTCCAACGGGCAGTCAACGAAAATAATCGCTACGTGTTTTACGAATTGTATCTGAGGCGGGCTTTCTTAAGTCGCTTCTTTAACAACATTTCGAGTTTAAGACTCGATACAGTGATATCTTTGAGAGCTTAGATGAAACAAAATTGAAACAAGGGTGAAAATTATTGAGAAAACATAATGTACCTACATAGATACCATTTCTTGCACCTCTAGATTTTGACCATAGCTATTTTTAATCAATTTCATATTGTATGAAATTGCCCGTCACGTTCTCCCATTGTTGTGTGTCCATAAATGGCCTAAGGATCTCCTTGCGAGCTTCATTTGGTTTGTTTTCAGAAATATCTTAGCGACTGCAGCTTTTAATATAATTATACGAACAATGACCATTTGCATAACATTCAATGGTAGAATATTTTTGGATTATTGCGCAGTTACGCCAGAATACGTTGATGTACAAATATTATGAAATATTTTTCGAAGGTATTAATAAAAATACTTTCATATTGTATGTAGTACGATTTTTCTATTTAGTTCAATGTAGTCCTTAAGACTGCAATCGGCGAAGATCAATGAAAGTTATTTTTATTTTATTTATTACTAGCGGACGCCCGCGACTTCGTACGCGTGAATCCTGTTTTTCCCGCTAATTCCCGTTCCCGTGGGAATTTCGGGAATTCCTTTCTTAGTGCACCTCTACGGTACCTAAGCTACGTCCCTTCCAAATTTCAAGTGCCTACGTTTAGCCGTTTAGGCTGTGCGTTGATCTGTCAGTCAGTCAGTCAGTTTCTCCTTTTATATATTTAGATTACATTATTTAGCCTTTACATCTTTGATTTAAATAGTGTCTTAAATCCTCTTGAGGTTTGTCCAGACCCTGTTAAATTGTTCTATATACAAATGTGTTGTCGGCCGTTTGGTGTTGCGTTTCATCCAAATGACGTCCACTGCTGGACAAAGGCCTCCTCCAAGGTTTTCCACAATGCACGGTCCTGCGCTGCCCGCATCTAGGCTCTTCCCGCGACCTTTACCAGATCGTCGGTCCACCTAGTAGGAGGCCTGCCCACGCTACGTCTATACTCTCTATACAAATAAAATAAACCTTTTAGTATAAGCATTCACAACATTAAGAATTAAACATAGGCCACTATGATTAATCTCTTTCACCTGTTAGATAGACTTGTTACCGTATCTTTAAAGCGCGATAAGTTTAATTCATGGCGTCTAGAACATATTCGCACAGGTGAGAGCTTTTTATAAAGGTAAAGTTCGTACATCATAAGTTTCCAATTAGTTCAGGAAAAGCATAGCTTTCAGTCTTATAAATACTATTATTTCTTGAGGTAACAGCATAATCATTGAGGTAACAAATACAAAGTTACAGATGTTTCTAGCTAAGCACTGTAATAAGAGCTTTGCAAAAAAGTCTAGCCTGATGTGCTGTCAACTGTACCTATAATCTTATACAGGAAATATGGTCCTGACCTCACGATTCCAAGGCACGCAACTAGCCCGTCTCAAGTCATATCCTTCGGAGCACAGTCCTGTAATATCGGTCTACCGTCCCTTTGCGAATGTCGTTGCGGGCGACACGCGTGAAGACAGAGTTGAGGGTTGATCAATCGGTGACGTAAACTCTCAAAATTTGCCGAAAGGACAATGACCAAAAGTGGTCCAAATGTCCACCACTAATGAGACCTATATTGGCTTATAGTCTATGAAATAAATATTAACTTTCAGTATGGGACGAAAAAAAAATAAGCTGTCAGTAAAAAGTTATGACCGTATGAAAAATTGTAGTGGTTTACGCGCTAATCTCAGGAACTACTGGTCCGATTTGAAAAAATATTTTTTTTATGGATAGCCCATTTATCAAGGATGGTTTTAGGTTATATAACATCACCCTACAACCAATAGGGGCGGAGCAGCGACCACCCGACCATAATATTTTTGATTGCGGTTTGGTTATAATGAATCAGTATTTAGTAGACTATTTTACTACATAGGTTTCGTTAGTGGTGGACATTTGGACCACACTCCATACATTTTTAGTCATTGTCCTTTTACTAAATAGTTATTCGTACCTATTGAAAGCAGCTTCTCTCAGAACAGCTAAGCCAAACGACATTGGACACGTATTTACATTGAATACAGAAAGTTGTAATCTGTAAAACACGTCTAAAATTGTTGTAACCAATTTATTACTTAAATTGGAAAAAAACTGTAGTTTTCTTGCTTGTAGCTTTAATGACAATGTTTAGTGAGTAAGTTATAATTATGTAAACATTGTCTTGGCTAAACATACTCAGTGGTTGTCCCTTTGTGCTGGCAACCCTAGCTCTTCCTCTAGTCCCGCGGCTACGCTGCGATTAAGTGCAACTCTATCCCACGCCAATTATCGTTATAATAATGTTATTACGGCAACGACAGTCCATGAAATGAAGTGCAGTACTGTAATCAAGCGGCTTAATGTCATATCTTAGACGCTCGACTAAATATGCATTTTGTTGAGACGTTTGTATCACCGCAAGTTAAGTGAATTACTTTATACAACCTGTAATTCGAAGAACCCAGAAGCTCAGGTACTGGGTATATTTATTAAATTAAACTGGTTGACTCGGTTTGTATGGATCTTAACTAGATTTTGACGACAAGAGCAAAATACCAAATGAATACTGGTTGAATTCAAGGCCCCCTTCGGTGTCGAACACAGCTGTCGTGACCGGCGCGCGTGACGCCTCCATCGTACGGCTCGTAACATTGTCGGTTGGCGGTGCCATAGTGCCACGGGGGGTCAGAGACAGCCATATAAATATATGAATATGACTAAGTTAACGAGAGTTTTTTAAATTAATTCCGGGTCAAGC
Organism: Ostrinia furnacalis; assembly: GCF_004193835.3. Classification (NCBI taxonomy): domain Eukaryota; kingdom Metazoa; phylum Arthropoda; class Insecta; order Lepidoptera; family Crambidae; genus Ostrinia; species Ostrinia furnacalis. The sequence goes on from NW_021133785.1 coordinate 25,252, forward strand.
TCGCTTCCACCTTCGTCCTTCGTCGACCTAAACATCACATTCCATCAGGTGAGATGCAGGCCAAGAGCTTCCTCGTAGTGAATTAAAAAGTAGCATAAAAAAAAAGTTTGTTGTCGCCCATGCAATAATATTCTAATCTGTTTTGGGTCATGCCTCAGTTCCTATCTACCTCCATATTATTATACTTAGTCCAAACAACTGTCTTCAATCATTACCCTGGGAAAAAGAGCAGTGCTGCATGTATAGTAGAAGATTGATTGATTTCATCCAAGATCAGAATACCTTGAAAGCAATTTTTCAAGTATACTAGCGCAGACTGTAAAGTATAATTATTTATCGTTTTCTTATTTTAGTCGTCTCAGTCTCGTTATCTTTGAGCTACGTATACTCTACATTTTATGCAACCTGCCAGTACTGCGAACCGACAGAGAACCCGACTGTAAAGAAAAACAAAAACAAATTCAAGTTTAGTACCATGTCGCGCTGACACTGGTATCGCCACAAGGTGTGAAAGTGTTGCCAGGTGCAAAATATCACGTTACCGAGATAACACTTCGAGTAATTTTGTTGTCCCGTTAAACACTCCATACCTTCAGGCTTAAGGGCTCGTAGAATTTCATAAAAGGTATACCGTATACTTTGTAATATCATTAAAAATATAGTACACAGACATTTCTTTGACTTACGGCTGATTTTTCAATCGTCACATATCGTAACTGAAGAATAAACTTGTAATTTTTGATCTATTTCCCATTCTGAAACTGTCAAAGTGCCAACATTATTCTTCAGTTAAAATTTATCTGACGATTGAGAAATCAGCCGTTAAGTAAAGTTGAGTCAAATAAAATTCAGTCTACTCGTACAATCGCAATTGGTTTTCTTGAAAAATACAATGTAGACTTGGCTTTAGTGAAATCGCCATTTTGTAGCTACAATAGAATTGTTACTCTTATCTTATAGTTTAACTATCGGTTACAGAGAGAAGGCGAGAAAGCGAAATATCACGCAGAGATACTAAAGTACGTGTCATATACAATATTCTAGAGATATGTTTCTTGTGGATAGTAGTATTTTGAACGTTATTCACTGGTTATAAGGCCTGACTATATCAATTAAAGCTTTAAGTTTAGACGTGAGTTCCCGTATTTTGGTCCTTATCTGGTGAGAGTGCCTGTAACTTTCCATTTTGAAGGTGCACTAATAGACACCAGTAAGTTGCAGATTTTTATGATTGTTTGTGTATATGTTACGGTTAATGTGATAAATTAAAAATTATGAATAATAACCGGTTATTATGAATAATTGCCGACAGTCGCGGTAAAAGTTATAAATTAATAACATTTAACAGTGATTATTTAATAATTCAACCTTAGTACTAACAAATATCATAAAATAGAACAACATCTTGTGTACGTGCTCTTGTACAGCCAAAATTTTTGAACGTTTTGATATCATATATTAATATAATTTGGCATAATGAGTTTGGAATGTTTCCTATTTAGTTTTATACACACATATAAATGACCTCATATTAATCACATTTACCAAACCATGAGGTTCGTTTCAGTATTCATATTAACCGGCGATTATTAATAATTTTCACATTGACCGTAACATATACTTTAATTTGCATAGTATGTACAAATATGCGAGAATTAACTTGTCGAACATTATTTTAAAAGCTAAAAACCATGCATCAATTATTTTCTACATTAAAAACAAACTTATAAAATCTGATATGGCTGGTATTAATATTATTTTATCAAACATTTGCAGTCCCGCTTTCCTTGTTTTATTTGTCAGTTAATGAGTCCCAACTCCCAAGGTTTGCCTCATTCACGGCTGAGTGGGCCCCAGTTATTTGCAGTCGTCGGTGCACTGTGCACTGCAACCGACACCGCGCGGCTCACTGGGCGCCTTATATCATACTACATAACATGTCATCCGATCCGACACTTACCTACATGTACTTTTTGCTTGCTTCTCCTGCCGCGGTCGTAGCACAGTGGGTGACAGCTACATATTTTATTACAAATGTCAAAATGCTAAAGGTGTATGTGTTGGAGTGAACTCTTGAACTTTGTTGGATATTGATTTTCAAGGTGCTATCGCGTTGTAACCTTGATTATAGCATTCATTATTTAACAGGCTTTGCCCGTGGTTCTTAAGGTTGATTTTGGTTTTAACATGATTTCCCAATGGATCGGAGTGTAGGTAGATATTTTCAGAAATCCATCAAGTGAAATTGAGTCTCGAACTAGGTACTTTTCTCCATTGGGTTTTCATTAAATATTTTAGTAGACAATTTTACTAGTGATTGTGCTCTTTCTAATAGAGCCATAAAAGTTTTTTTTTTGCTATTAGTTTTTGAAAAGTGCTTTTACGCACTTTTTTATCATCTAATCTTAAACTTAAATTACATTTCCCAAAGTTCAGTAAAAAAAAATAACTGCACAATGTAACCTCGAATCGGAACACGAATTAACGCGACTATCAGAACTATTAAGCACGAGCGACGAACGCCCAGTGGAACTAATTGGCGCAGTGGGAACAAAACTGCGTTGGACGCCAATTACCACGGCCCAAGGCCCACTGTGCGCGGGACTTGAGGGCGGGTGCACACTGGTACATGAAACACGTGTTTTAAGTGGATAAGTTCACATTCTTGTGTAATTACTTTATTTACTTTAGTCTCTAGGGATGATGTTGAACTGAGGAAATGCTGGCCTGATTTCTTGCAACAAAGTACAGGTTATTGTTCTAAAGTGGTCTAACTAAAATGCGTATTGTTTATGTAGAGCTACATTTCTGTATGTAGTGTTTAAAGACACGGAAATATGTGTTTATTGAATTTACGTTTAGTTAGACATAGGCAATTTGGTACCTTCACAAAAGTTCTAAATCTTTATACACTAGTCTTAACTTTCTCCTACGCGTTTTCCCGCCCGATACCATCTCCAAAAGCCCACTGTGCTGAATCGATTTGAGGGCTCAATTACTGATTTGTCCGCGACCGAGTGCGCTGGCGCACGCTGCGATTGTGAAGCATGGCATAGACGGCGCATCAAGCTAAACACAGCAACACCTTGTGTACTTGGAATAGGTGCGATTTTGCAATAAAAATGTATAGTCTGATGTGCTGTTGGGTGTACTAGCGATCAATGTATCGATAGATTTCTAGTGATAAGTACCAAATCGTCTGCAAGGCTCAAGACTCATTGGCAATGTCACTACAAGCCTACAGTAGGCTTACCAAATGCTTAATCTTCCCATATTGCTTTATCTAATAAAGGTACTCGTAGATATAAATTGGTGAAAAGTTAAAATACTTTTATAATAGGTAAGTATACTTTGTTCTTAATGGAAGGAATGCGGTTTGCATAACCAAGAGAGCTTTTTAATATGCTTGCATAGATTGCAAGCATTAGATAAGCATCTAACTAAAGATCTCGTTTTTGTATTATAGAATCTTAATTTATTCATAAACGTTTAAGATTCTTTTGAATTATAATAAAAGCTTTAAATAAAAGTTCATACTGCGCATAGTGTACATAGGATAGGTAAGTGCTCATTTGCTTGGTAGAGTTGACTTTTTGGCCTTTTATTAGGCAACTATTATATTGCTGCCATAAAATCACGTGTCAAATAAACATAAAAGATAATTTATTAGTTGTTAATCTGGCGACGTTATACCGTCGACGGAATTAAGAACAAATTATAGAATCGCCCCGGGTTGTGGGTATGAATAACTCTATTCGTATAATGTAGGGTTGCCAGGTAGATAATAAACTGGATTTTTATTTCCATTTCTTTTTCTAAGGCAATAAACGGTTATACCACAAAGAGTCTATAGCAGGGGTGGGCAACTTGATTACACATAAGATCTACTGTTTACTAACGAAACCCTGGGTGATCTATCACTTACATACTTCTTGAAATCTTAAATGAAACAGTATAGTTTAGTACACAATCATGTAGTATTTTTTGCCTTGCCACGATCAACTGGACTAATAGTCGCGATCCGACCGGCTCTACATGAGATTTGATATATTTTTCACAATGCGAGCCATTGTGGTCTCGCCTTGGCAACATTTTACCTGAAAATAAACTCTCATTTGAGCTTGAGAAATCTCAATTTTGACAGATTGATCTGGAACTGTTAGAATGTAGAGATACATAGAATTATGTGGCTTTAAATTGTCACCATGGCAACCCTATGGAAGTTTCACTCATTACTGGGCCTGCGCCGGCGGCGGTAATTAATCCTTAAGTTTCCTACGACATTATTCACGTAACCCGGCTCATGCTCGACGATTATGAGAAAACCGTGTACGTCTCGTTCGTTTTGCATTATTGCCTATAACGAGTGGATAATCTAACTTCACTATTCAGGACATGAAAGGGAAACCTTCATGTATATGTTACAGGAAATGTATGAATTCTAGGAATTGTATACTATTCCTAGGAAATGTATACAATTCCGAAGCTATTTAGGAAATGTATAAAATATTGCTTCAGAGATTTTTTAATACGCACATATCCTAGGACATGTATACTTTTCCTAGGAATTGTATAGAATTCCAATATTGTATTAGGAAATGTATAAAACTAAGCGGCACAAGCGCGGTCATGTGATTTAGTGCCCCTCAGTACGCCTAAAATTTTATTTAGACAAACCACATTGACCGATAGGTACTTTTAACTCACAACTATTATTGTTTAGCCTGAAAGTTGTTTTCGCACTATTATATTTTGACTGAAAAAAATATTTGCCTATTGGCATACCTTTCTTTCGGCATCACGCATATTACGCTGAAGTATTGGAAAACCCTAATTTTAACATATCTTTTATTAAACTATTATTGACATGAAGGTTTTAGTACTCCTGTAGCTGGATAACAAAGTCTCGGTTAGGTTAGGTTAGACTTGCGACCTTGTCACATACACAGCGGCCGCGGCGCGGGAGCGCCATTTAAGTTTCGGAAAAAAAAAGAAATCTTAATTACATTTCCGATTGCTGTTTAGGAAATGTGTAAATTTCCTAGGAAATGTGTCTAATATAATTTACATCACACATTTCCGGGTGATTTTAGGACTTATACACAAATCCTAGGAATTGTATACAATGACGGATTTCATACATTTCCTGTAACATATACATAAAGCATACTGAATAAGAATAATTGTGCATAATTTGTGTATAGAAACATCACGATCACATTTTATAATTGCTCTCTAATTAATGTAAAAAATACGTACCTCCGATTGTAAGTCACAAGTTGTCGTATAAATCAGGATTATTGTTACCTGGCGTTTTGGTACGCACTGGCGGTGGTAGACACTTCCGAACAGTGCACAAATATTGGAGAACGTAGAAAGAAGAAGATATGAATAGTGCAAACAGTTTTAAAACTACACTTTTTCTATGCTAATTTATGTTCACTTAATTTCCTTAGTGGTCTCCGTTAGCTACTGACTGTTCTATAGGTTAGTCTAATCTCTACCTGCAGTCAATACTTCACTTTGATCTTACCGCCCACTAAGCGGTAGGTATCGGCTAACCCAATCTTGTCAACGCAATGCCCATACGCGTAAACAATCCCGCCCAGCCCTTTTAGACGTCAGTTTTCTAACTCGGCCGATAGATACGAACAGCTCTGTGCCATTGTTGGGAATTTTGCCGAATGCGGTTGACTGGCAATGTAACTGGGAATAAGGAATGGGAATGGGCTGGACCAAAAAGTGTGTAATCTGTAGATTAATGTATGTTATCATCAAAAAGTTGCTATAGATTGTAAACCTTTTCAACATCACATTATTGGGCAGTCAAGCAAGGTTTCTGGCAACCTAACTAACATTTCTGGGAGAGTTGTATACCAAACTATCGCCATGTCATTTCAACCAAATGTCATAGCAAATACCAAATTCTCGTGACCAAATACCTGGTTTGTTTCAACGGTAGCTAATCAGAAACTGGTTTAGGCATTTCAAATCAATCTGATAACTTTATTTATTTAACTTCACTGTAGTAAATATGTATATTTCGAAACATTTGAATATTCTAGAATGCAAGCCGTATTTTGTAAGAAAAAGCCGAACACAAGTCTGTGCTGCATATTTTAATAATTTTACCTAAAATCTTGGTTGGTTTCGTTAATTTATTTACATGTTACAATAATATGTATACAATAATACAATATAAAAATGAATCGCAAAATGTGTTGGTAAGCGCATAACTCAACAACGGGTGGACCAATTTTACCAATTCTTTTTTTTTAATGTTCGTTGAAGTCCTAGGATGGTTTTTTAAACAGCAAGAAAAATTCGAATTATTTCTGAGAAAACCCTAAAAACAGCCCTTTTTTCACGCCAGTGGAAAGTTAGTTTTATATAAATATGATACCTTATAATATGTATTAAAATAGACTAATATGCTCCCTTCATAATATGTGCATGTTCAAGTGGGATACGTTATATACAGAGTATATTTATTACTGGTCCATAAAATATGATTATGAATGTTATAATTACGAGTATTTATCGATTTGCGATATCGATCTCTTTTCCTAACTAACCGCTCTACTAAACGTCCCGAGTAGTCGGGACAACTAGTGATGAGGTCCTGAAGTCGTCCCGCGTAGTCAAAGCGAAGGGATTCAATATTTAATAACGGGATTAAACTAACGTATTCAATTTCAAAAGTCAGTAGGGGCGGCAAAAATTGAATGGCCTACTAGCGGCAAATTTGTAAATCCGCCACTGATATTTAATACTTTATAGAAAAGTACCATTTTAGTTGGTAACTTCTAAAAGCTTATAGAGGATTTTTTATATCAAGTGTTTGCAGACTTTATTGCACAATAGCTAGACATTTTATACCAACATTTCCAAGGCATTGAGTTCCCCTTCCCTCGCGTGGTTATCTTTTCGGTCAAGCTGTAGATCCTGGCTGCATACGAGATGCAACGGTGGGAACGAGAGGTGGGAATAATCCCGTATTTCACAAGCATCGTTCCCATCACTAATATAGGCCTCCGCGGGTCTCGATTCTCGAACCGGCGCTATAAAAGGCCCTCCATACTAATGACGACCTATTAGAGGGGAATAAACAATAATGGGTAAACATTCTGCTATAACCGTGTGAAAATCATATCTCTATCAATATTCACCCAGTACTTTACCTCGGCTTTTTACGTCGGTTTTGTTTTTATGAAGATTTTTATACGATATTTTAATGTATGCTAATAACACATTCATAAACTTATGCGATAGTGGATATGTATAAAGAAACGCAGTCGTCTGGATATTAAGAAGTTATCGAGCTCATTATATTGCATAGGTTTGTGACATGAAATGTTTCAACAGTAACAAGCAGGTGCGTTTGAATTATGCAACCATAATTAGATAATTTCTCAGTTCTATTATAGCAAAAAACTTACCCTTTTCTATGGAAGTCTATTAGGACCGTTTAGTATTTGCAATAGTTTTTCTACTATCGATATTAAATATTCATCATGCAATATTTTTACTGAAGTTTTATGCTAATTTTGCGTTTTTTGTTTATTTACTGCTTTAACATTTTTTTGGAAAGGATGTTTATTATTTATTATTTTTAAATCAAGTAATCGTGAATTTGACGCAACCTTACCACAATAAGTGCAGCGAAGCGTTGTCCCTTTTAAGGTTTCTTAAACCCAAACTTTAGTAAAGCATCCACCAAAGTGAAGCCATAAGAATGCATGTCAGACTTCCTTTCCAAAAAAAGTAAAGTGGCACAAGGTTAGCCGTAATGTAGAGGTGCGGCAACGATTTTAAAAGATTTACGGCGGCAATTAAAGTTGCAAGGAATTAGTGTTAAACACAGGATGTAAGGAGCAAACATTTTAGCAGATCAGACATTATTTCTGAGCTGAATGCCAGTGGGTTTTTAAAGCCTTTTAATCAAACAATATTACGCTATGCGAGAAATTTCATTATCAACTTTAACAATGAACTTTTTTTTAAACTTAAGAACATCTAAACAACTAGTCGACTTACCAAAATTAAGAACTAATAACCGAATTAAATATTGTAAAAGGATGCATTAAAATAATAATCCTAATTGAATTCAGCAGCACAATAAATGTCCTAATTCCATTAATTATGTTACATGCGATTGCTTTATTATTTTCACCTCTTTAGGAATTTGCCCATATAGGAATCTATAATACTTCCGGGTCAAGACTATCCAACCATTAGACCATCCATCATGTCCCCAAAGTCCATATTTAGCTCACAGAATGTTAATTACAGGTCCATATAAGGCCGGCCCGCCCACCATAAACAACGGCCAAATCGTTATCTCGCCATCTGCTCTATGGCAACTAGTTTTACTTGAGTCGCAATAGATAACATTTAGATACGATAAGATTATTGAGGTTAACAAACAGGTCTAAGTTTGCTACGATATGTGAGTTGATACGATTTAATGTCCCAGCTATGTGTGCTGAGGTGACAATAATAGGAACCCAACGGTGTCGGTGTCCCGATTCGAGATCCGAATAGCGCTTAGTTTCAGTTATTATTAGTATGTCTGTTCTTGTACTGTAATAAAGAGTAGAGATTAAAATCAGCCTCTTGAAATTGATAATTAATTTATGAAAATAACTTTCCTTATTCTAAACTAGCTTTCCGCCCGCGGCTTCGGCCGTGTGGAATTTTGTCTGTCACAGAATAACTTTATCGGCCGCGTTCCTGTTTCAAAAACCGGGATAAAAACTGTCTTGTATCCTTTCCCGGGACTCAAATTATCTCTATGCCAAATTTCATCAAAATCGGTTCAGTGGTTTAGGCGTGAAAGCAAGACAGACAGACAGAGTTACTTTCGCACTTATTATTAGTATAGAGTATAGAAGTATAGATAAAATTATTCATCTATGTCATACTAGGCAGAAAAATTCACTGGCTGCTACTTAAGCTAACATAACCTCAGAGAAAAGGTGATTAATCTATACAGGTTTTATTAGTTTTGCGAAATAATTAAGTTTCCGCGACATGCGCAAACAAGCTTTCAAGCAGTTAATTGGACCCAATAAATTAGTAAACCAGTGAGATTGAAGTTTCTAACACTAGTTGAAGACAGGGTTGTAACCTCGTTAATATTCAGGTTTTGTGCAGCCAATAATTATGTGCCTACTTACGCATTGACTGGGTATTTCTCATTTTCACTCAAATTTGATGGTCACTCAATAATAGTTCATAAACGGTATAAGTTAGAACAATAACTTTGATATCAGATGATAAAACATCTATTTAGCTACATATAAAATAAATTTTATCGTAATAGAAGCAAAAATAATACGAAAACATCACATGAAACGATAAAAAACGGGGTCATTTTTCGCGTTCTCATCGTGTCACACCTCCGGTTGCAATGAAACATTTTGTTACTGCATTCACAATTTTCATTCAATTTGTGTGTAGCATATACTAAAATTATCGTAATTAAATATACTTTCCACACAATAGTCAAAAAAATATCTTCTTATAATTATTTCGAATTGAGAAAGCGAAATACGTTGGTCACACGATTTTAGGTACCTAAAATTTTGAGTAATAATACAAGATTGCCGTTAAACCGAACACCAGCAACCAATCACAGCGTTCTATTCGGTTAACGTCAGTCGCGCTTCGACCATTGGGGAGGTGAGATAGGTCGATCGTCGCTCCGCGAAAAAAATACGTAACTTTTTGTGATTATCCATAGACATACCGTCGCTTGCTTGAACAATATTTTCTACCTCTAAAATTTAAACAATTTAATTGAAACTTTGCCATTGAAAACTTAACATGTTAGACTTATTTGTGTAGTATTCGACTTGAACCGTTAAATTCAAATTTAAGGATAATTCATAAAAAACTAAAATTTTCGTCACCTTCGTGGCATCACCTTCGTGGTGTTTTATACACGAAGGTGATTTTAGGCCACGAAAGTGATTTCTTGCTTTGGTTTATTTTAAAATATTGTGACTGGTGTTTATGTTTTTACAATATTTTAATAACTAATAAATTATACGTGGTAAGTAGAGTTTAGTACATCAATAAAAAAATTAGGGCCTCGAATTTTTGTTGTCTGTCTGTCTGTATGACTGTATGTATGTCTGTATGTCTGTATCTGTGACTGTGTATCTGTTTGTAAGATAAATTTAATCTGAAATTTGAGTTCAAAGTTGTACAACAAAAATAAAGGCCTCAATAAAAAATATATTTTTCTTGAGGGACTGATAATCAGTTAGAGTTCTATTTATTGATTACTGATAATCCTTTTTTTGCTTCTTTAGCATTTCAGAATGCCTCCAGTATCACCCTTAAAACCAATTGCGTAGAATCTTGTAATTTAGTAGGTGACGTCATCGGTAAAATTTTATCTTGTATTTAAGTAGGTACCTATTTATATTATGTTATTGCTATTTATCTATGAAAATAAGACAAAATATATGTTTTATAAACACTTAAAAGTCATTTACAGTAGTAAAGTTTGAAAAAAGTATTGCTGTGAAGTACAGAATCACTTTCGTGGCATCAAAAAATTCAAAACGTTAAAGCTTCCAAACGAGACTCACTATTTGACTGATTTACAGAGAATACATTCTTCCCATCAAGCGCTACAATTTTTGTTTACAAAAAGTTGAAATAAGTTAGAAATAAAATTTGCCACGAAGGTGACGATGAGAACCGTGGCGATGAGAAATACCCGACTATTAAAAGCTAGGTTATTGGATATGATCATAGTACTTTATAAGTCTATTAAAACTGAAGGAAAGTCGCACCATTTAACTTTCAATATGAAGGCGGAATAGATGAGCAATTAGGCTGGGATGATTATGAATATAATAATATCTTCAAAATTATTTTACTCTTGAGAAGATTTTAATTGATTTCTAGGCGAATACAATGGTCATGATTTTGAAAGACTATCACCTATACAATCGGATCGACCGGGAATAGAACAGGGAATCATTAGAATTGCCCTCGTAAATATTCTATTGGCTCATATATTGAGTCAAAAGTAGACCCTTTATCAAGCTCATTTCTATATTTTGAATAGGAACGTTAAAAACATGTAGGCGAATAACGCTGAACGCTTGACTGTATGCTGTAAAACCAAGGCTTTATCCATTAAAAAGATGAAAATGATGTGAATACCCACATTCCTCTTGAAATCGAGTACTTATACGATACTGGTATCAGATTCAATATCCACCTCATCTCAGTGATTAATATCTCCTGTGCTCAAGCTGTGTGCGGTAATGAGTTCTCCCGAAAGTCAGCTAATCGCGGTTAAACTGCGACATAAATAAATAAATATTCTTGGACATTTTAGCTGTTCGCTTGCCTTGCTAGCCTTGGACGCTTCTAGTCCCAAACTAAGCAAAGCTTGTACTATGGGTACACTAGACAAGGGATATACGGCTTCTTCTCAACACTGGCCCATTTATTGTCCTGAAGCAGTGGTAGGGTTAATACTGGGACGTGTAAAAGTGCTTTTTTAAAGCCTATTTGCAGAAATAAATGAGATTTATGAGTTTTTTTTTATATAAACAAAACACAACTCGATTACCGATTTGATTTTCATAGCAGGGTTTCAGGTTACCGTCACCAGCTTACCTCGATCACGGTATGATGGCCGAAGGAAATGAAATACCGTAATCGATTTAAAATGATCTGGTAGGTACAGAGGCCGGAAGGACTTTTATCACCAATTGTCGAGTGATTTTTAAGCATTCGACAAATTACCAAATCAAATTCTTGTCACAAGTAACAACTTTGTAGTCTGTACTTCCTTCAATAAAATCGTTTAGTAAGCATCCTTGGCAACTAGCAAACCTGTGTAGCAAACCGTTTTGTAGCTAATTTACTCGCACGCGTCCAAGTCGCGTTATTATCTCGATTAGCCCGCGATGTGCGCCGTATTTAATTAAGATCCGTGATAGACACCCTCGGATTGACTTCCCACGACCAGTTCCTGCTTCCCAAGTTTACAGCCTTGATGTAACGGCGTGGAGAACGATATTATATGAGTTAATTCTGTTTTAAAACTTGTTTTTATGAAAACTTTCTTGTAAAATGTAGTTAGAGGTTTGTTTCATCTCGATGACACTATAATTTGCTAGAAAGGAAAAGAAAATCTATCATAATGGATAAGAGGGCACAGTTATCTTTGATATCGATCAATCGATAGCCTAGTTTCCGAGCTATTTGCAGACTATAGCAATCTCGTGAGATTCCATTTGCCAACTTTAACAAAACTTACAATTATTATATGTTCTTCAAACAAACTATTCCACTACGAACCACTGCGTAACATTTGTAACTTTTAGCAAGTAGGAGTAGGTGTTATTGTCTTGTGAGACAAGGCCATGAATCAATCAAAAAGCTCGTTTCAAGCTCCCGGTGGTTTGACCACTGACACATTTAAAAACGTATATTTATGTCCACTGTCATAAATAACAATTTATTCGCAAGAATCAAGAAAGCGTTGTATGTTAAACTATCGTTTCCCAGAACCGACATTATCCGAAGGGAAGAGAGTACAAAACCAGTCGGTTCTCTATCCATACGAGCGTGCGTGCGCAAAAACTTGAAAAAGGCGCGCGCTGAATGGCGCTCGCGGCTCGGTCGTCGACCCGCGCAATTCGTCAGATGTCATTGTATCGGCGCAGGCACAGGCTCTGCTCGCTGCATTTTTGGATGCACTTAAATTCGCTGAAACGAGTTTCGATCGCTAAGTACTTGAAGTACATTCTTAACTGCGCTTGCTGTCCTATTGTATGTGGTTTGTAACTTTTTTGTGAATTGCAACAATGTTGTGATTGCAGTTTCTGTCCATAATTAAGTAACTTTCTTTCGAAGTACTTAACTAAAACTTTTAATACACCAACTTTCCCAATGTTTTCAATACGAAATTTTATTTCTTTACATTGAAAGCATCTATAGATGCGTTTTCCATACAGAATAAATAGGACATAACAACTTACTTGCTTTATACCTGTGTAATTAAAACACCTAATTATAAAAGATAAAAATATGTATGTATATTTTTATCTGTACTTTCATGGGATAATCAATTTTCACAATAAAATAATTCGACATTATTTGTAGGTACTGAAAACTGTAAAAGCCAAACCAAATCAGTTTCTTAATAAAAAGGTTGTAAAGAGCTTTCTTACGATTAAACGTCCTCGTCAGATTAATTGTAACGAACTAAAAGAACTTTATTACATGTTTAATGTTCAATCACGTCCAACAAGACAATCGGTTGACCGAATGTTAATTAAGTAATACACATCTAGCAGCACACGTCCTTCGTCTCAGGAAACCAGTTCTGGGGCTGCGCCATTGTCTTACTCGGTCCCCTAAAGTTTCTCTCACAGCTGCAAACTTTCTCAAATAGCGCATCCATTACACTGTAGCTTAGAGAGTTTAACAACGGATATGATGGAGTATCGTCGATGTATTTGCTGTATTGAGATGAGGCCGCGATTGTCGGGTCAGGTGCGCAGGAGTGTAGCCTGAGGGTGCGTATTCTGGTTTGGACGGACCGATGCGAGTGATAGGACGCGGCGGGACGAGGGCACTTGATTGTAACAATGGAGATGAGGGTATCGATAGTCTGCTAACAATGTAACCTATTTTAGATAGGGAGGAGTCACTCTATTTAAGGGTCAGGCTCCATAACAGGTGGCGGTATAACAGCGTTTTGTGTGGACATTATCTCTACATTATTCGTCATCATTGGGCCAGCTATAAAGGTAACAAATATTTTTTATAGAATTCAAAGATCGGGATTGTGATAATTTTAAAAGGTTCAGTTTTTATAATATGCATAATAATATGCCTTACCTAATCAATACTATCGTTATTCATTGCATTATCATCAGCCTGTTGCAGTCTGTTGCGAGTATACGCAATACGCTCCTTTTTACCCTGTCTTTCTTTCATTGCATGACCAAGAGCAATACAGCTGTAGTAATTCGTTCGAACTTCGACTACTTTAGTCAACATTGCCTGTACCTTGAGTCACTATCCTTTATTTCAGATACTTTCTCATACTTGCGCCAGCTAATATCGTATTAAGGACGTTCCTCGGATATTTCCGAAGGCATCCAAGGGACTGGAATGTATTAATTTCGTCTTGTGTTACGAGCGGCACAATTACGGGCACAGAGCATTCAAATAACATGTAATCATTATGAGCTTAGACCTGCGGCTTGACCGCGAGCGCGCCGCGTCGTTTGTAGCCAGCGATTACTATGTGAAGTGGCTTAGACTTGCTTGGTTAGCTTAAAAATCCAAATGTAATATTCGATCCCACAAAAAACATTGCACGTAAAATATTGATAAGATGAACCGTATGGCTTGCACTGTGAAAAAGTTGTGGGACCTAATGTAGAGTCAATCTTCAACTCTACAACTTAGTCAAAATATGTGGCATAGCCCTTTCACCAACGTCATTTATGGGCGTACGGTGAAAATTTTATTCACTGAGGGTTTAAAAATCGACGAATCGCTTCCAGAAATTGTAGATAGGGCCTTTGCGCTTCACCGGCTCGTCTTGGCGGTAAAGAATATTTTAAACGATCTGAATTTATTCTGTCTCAATTAAAACAAAATACACATCACTATTATGTTCATTTGCAGAAAGTCGATAATCCATCATAGTTTTAATCTCGCCTCGTATCAAGACTGAACAGAATGTAGTCATTATCACGAGCTTATCTCAACTGTACGTGTTGCCCGCATGCCCTTGGACACGTCTTTTCAATTACGATACAACTTACTTCGGGATAGGGGACATCCTGGTCTCAAGACTGTTCTTCTGACAACCCATAACGTATCGAGGACACCCGATAAGGGCGCGAGTATATAGAGGCATAGACGCATAGTGCCTACTTAAAGGAAGAAAAAAACCGACCAAGTGCGTGTCGGACTCACGCACAAAGGGTTCCGTACCATTGATTTATGAAATTATTTATATATATTTTTTTTAATTTAAGTTATTTGTATGAAAGATTTCGCGGTAATAAGCGGTTTACGATTTACGAGGTATTAAAAAAACTACTTACTGGATCTCTTTCAAAACAATTTTCGTTGGTAGTTTTTATAGTAATGTACATCATATGTTTTTTTAGATTTTTCATTTTCTTATTTTAGAAGTTAGAGGGGGGGGGACCAACTTTTTTCCACTTTGGAAGCGTCTGTCATGCAAACTATTCGGGTTAGAAAAAAAGTATTTTAGAAACCTCGATATCATTTTTGAAGACCTATCCATTAGGGGTCGCAATACCGAATCATTTCAGCAAAACCGGTATTTTCGGTATTGGCTCCAGACGAATACCGATAATCCGGTATTTTCGATATTTCCGAGATTAAGCTTAATTTAGCAAATTTAGTATAATAAAGTTAGTTTGCGGAGGTATAGTAAGTAGGTACCTAACCTAAATTAATTTATCTTCTAAATAAAACAAAATTCAGTCCAAATCAAATTGAGTTATAAAGAGATAATCTAAATATTATTAAATCTAAATTAAATTTTTAGGCCTTGTAATGAGATCGTAGAAACAGTAAAGTATCCAAACTTTTATCACTCTTGACTTACTTGACTTAAGGTCCTATGTCCCCTAGATGGGGCAGAGGGCGTCCACAACAGTCCTCCGTCGCGTTCGGTCTTGAGCTTCGCGTTTGATCTCACTCCAAGTCTTGCCGATCTTCTCCGCCTCGTCTGCCACAGTGCGCCGCCAAGTTTGCTTGGGGCGACCGCGTTTGCGTTTTCCTTGGGGGTTCCAATCCAGAGCCTGCTTGGGGATGTGATCGGGATCTCTTCGGAGAGTGTGGCCAATCCAGTTTCACTTGCGGCGCTTGATCTGCTGGTCGATCGCAATTTCGTGGCAGCGTTCCAATAGCTCGACGTTGGAGATTTTCTCAGGCCAGTATATGCCGAAAATTCGGCGAAGGCAGCGGTTGACGAAGACCTGCAGCTGGTGCGAGATGACCTTGGTGACTTTTCACACCCATAGAGCAGAACGGATTTAACGTTGGAACGGATTTAAATTTTGATCTTGACCCTTCGGGTCAGTTTCCGTGACTGCCATACGGGGCGAAGTTGTGCGAAGCTCTAGCTAGATAGCTCTGGCCTTGGCAATGCGCGAAGTGATGTCCTCTTCGGTACCTCCAGTCTCTGACACGGCGCTCCCGAGGTAGGTAAAATTGTGGACACGTTCCACATCCTTTGCACCAATCCGTAATGGTGTGCAATTCCTCACTCCAGATGGCATCTCTTGGGTCTTCCGGCAGTTAATTTTGAGCCCCGTGATGCCCGCCTCTCGATGTAGGTCATCAATTTTGGATTGCATACCGTGATGCGTGTGGCTCAGCAAACAGAGGTCATCAGCATAATCTAAGTCTTCTAAGACTCCGATTATACCGCACTCTTTTCCACGCCGTTGGTTTTGATATGCACGACACATGATTCTTCCACCCAAGACAACCAGAAAGAGAAGCGGCGAAAGTAGGCAGACTTGCCGGACGCCCGCATGCACCTCGATGTCTTCGAAGATGAGGCTGTCGTGAGTGACAGTACATGAATATTTCTTGAAGATGGCCTTCATTAAGTAGATGGATATTTTTCGGCGGGACACCAATGCCAGCGAGTCTCGACCATAATAATATGCTTGCTCACTTTAGCGTATCAAAGGCTTTTTCAAAGTCCCTTTGCCATTCTGATGCTTGCTCCAAGATGATACGCAAAGTATTGATCTGGTCGGTTCACGAGCGGTTCGGGCGGAAGCCAGCCTGTTCCCTACGCAAAAGAGGTTCAACGGCTCCCGATAACCTATCCAAGATAATCTTGCAGAAAACCTTTGACGGTATCGAGAGCAAAGTGCCAGAGAGTAAAAGCCCCTTATTCCAGTCGTCTAGTAGTTCCTCTTCCATCCAGATGTTTTCGATGAGAGGTGTCAGGACGTTGGCGGCGGAGTTTACGTCGACTATCACTCAATCAACTCAAAACGAAATCGCGCGCGCGTATTTTGAATTAAACGGCGCGTAAATTTTTCTATTTGTTTTTTATTTATTTTACTAAAACCGAAAATACCGAAAATCCCGGTTTTTGTGAATACCGGTATTAATTAGACCTAAATTTGGCCCGGTATTCCGGTATTTTCGAAATTCGGTATCCCGGTTTGCGACCCCTACTATCCATAGATACACCATACGTATGTGTTTGATGAAAAAAAAATTTTTGAGTTTCAGTTCTAAGTATGGGGACTAATGGGGAGCCCCCAATTTTTTTTATTTTTTTATTTTTGCATCAAAATCTTAATGCGGTTCACAGAATACATCTACCTACCAAGTTTCAACAGTATAGCTCTTATAGTTTCGGAAAAAAATGGCTATGACATAGGGACGGACAGACAGACAGACATGACGAATCTATAAGGGTTCCGTTTTTTGCCATTTGGCTACGGAACCCTAAAAAGTGCCATCTTGCCAGAGGTTTTAAAGTCAAGTAATAGATTCAGACCCTACCTATGTGGTTGAATTTAAAACCTTGAATGGCTTGGATTTTTCTTGTCTAGGATCAATCTCTCTTGTCTCTAATTTTACGATAGTCATTGATTTCTGTTTTTTCGCTCCTATTTTGACTGGATCTAGTATGCGTAGAAATGAATATATCAACTCGGATCGATAAAATATGCCATTTCCTTACCTTTTTGCTTGATAAAGCCGTTGATACATCTGCTCTATGTATCAATTCACGCGCATTTAGTGTGCGAGACACCGCGGCCGGTGACACGTTAGAAAGTTAACGAGCAGTTAGGCGGCTAATGAGCTATACTGGTGGTGCACCGCGAGCTTAACGACGCGACGATGATTAACGCGGGTCGAGATCAATCTAATGATTACATTTGAGCAGCTTATTATTGCTATTGCTAACACATTACGTCTCTATCTACCAGTTTCCATAAGTCCGAGACACTTTTAGTAAATCAGTATGCCACAATATTGACAAGATCAGTTTATGGGACGTAATTCCACAGTATTTTGGCTTTTACGAGATGTTTTTTTACACAATACAAAACTTGATCTTTGAAACATGATAGAGCGCGAGCGGTTGGACTCAATCTAAAGAAAAAATAACTGATGAACTCTCACCAAATTCCATACCACTTGAAGTATCACATTAGAACAATAACTATCGGTATCTATGGGTAACGGACCCCCTAATTAAGGTTCCAATTACATAATAGACCCCAAACCACCAGTCATGGCGTGTAATATGAGAATTATGAATTGTACCGGATCCGGAAGTGACTTGGGGATTTGGGAAGAATGGGTAATTTGTGATTTGGATCTAATAAAGCTAATAAAATTAAGTTGAAGGTAAACTTTTGTCGTACTATTTCCGTAGGGTAGGCAGTGATTACAGACTGGATAGTAGGTTAATTTTGAGGGTATTTTTTTTTTTTTTTTTTTTTTTTTTTTTTTTTTTTTTTTTTTTTTTTTTTTTTTTTTTTTTTTTTTTTTTTTTTTTTTTTTTTTTTTTTTTTTTTTTTTTTTTTTTTTTTTTTTTTTTTTTTTTTTTTTTTTTTTTTTTTTTTTTTTTTTTTTTTTTTTTTTTTTTTTTTTTTTTTTTTTTTTTTTTTTTTTTTTTTTTTTTTTTTTTTTTTTTTTTTTTTTTTTTTTTTTTTTTTTTTTTTTTTTTTTTTTTTTTTTTTTTTTTTTTTTTTTTTTTTTTTTTTTTTTTTTTTTTTTTTTTTTTTTTTTTTTTTTTTTTTTTTTTTTTTTTTTTTTTTTTTTTTTTTTTTTTTTTTTTTTTTTTTTTTTTTTTTTTTTTTTTTTTTTTTTTTTTTTTTTTTTTTTTTTTTTTTTTTTTTTTTTTTTTTTTTTTTTTTTTTTTTTTTTTTTTTTTTTTTTTTTTTTTTTTTTTTTTTTTTTTTTTTTTTTTTTTTTTTTTTTTTTTTTTTTTTTTTTTTTTTTTTTTTTTTTTTTTTTTTTTTTTTTTTTTTTTTTTTTTTTTTTTTTTTTTTTTTTTTTTTTTTTTTTTTTTTTTTTTTTTTTTTTTTTTTTTTTTTTTTTTTTTTTTTTTTTTTTTTTTTTTTTTTTTTTTTATCCACAACGAGGAAGCTCTTGGCCTGTATCTCACCTGATGGTAAGTGATGATCAGGCCGAAGGTATTAGGTAAGTATTCTTCGTAAGGTTTCACCTACGCATCTCATTGTCTTTAATTTGTTGTCCCGTAGCAATGGCAGGGTTAAAATAATACTAGGACGTGTGAAATAGCTTTTTATTTTGCAAAATAAACTAATTTACTTGGTGAAATAAAGTTCCTAAGCCAATGAGTAAAAACTATTGTTCATGGTGTTTTTACTTTTTTGTGATGCTACAGTTATGAACACCTATCAATGTATCTATCCTATATTAGTTATGTGCTCGCTAAATACATATTTGTAATCTTGAAGCATCCGCAGATATTATACACAACACTAAACTCGCAAGAGCAGACAGCCGGAATCTAGTCATACATCAGTGTAACCAATGGCCATTATGGAGCCGCCGCCCGCTGGTGCACGGACTATGCGCCTGCGCAGCTAGGAAGATTATTACGAATTCGGCTTTATACGCCTCTCACGCTCATCCTGGTGCTGACAGGGGAATGAAAGAGGGATAACAGGATTGTGATCCTGGATAAAAAAATCAAAAAGCTGATTTGATGAAGCTCACTGATACAAGGGTTTGAAAGTCATCTGAACACTAGAAGAGCCTTTGTTCTCACTAGTTCCGGTGGAAGTAGTCCTGATGGAATTAGTGAAACCTTTTCTTCTCATTAGTTCCTTGCGATTTTAATTAGAACTAGTGAACGTAAGGCATAAAAAATTAAATAATTTACACATTAAATTACAAAAATGTAGAGTTAGAACGTTTCTCGGGTTATTATTCACGAATTTTCTGTGTCAGTAAAAATGCATACGAGCGAACACACACGCAGGTGGTAGTTAAACACACTGGATTGATTATAAAGCTCAACCTAGCCTCGTGATCTTTATCGCACTCCATCCATCTTCATACCTACCCAGAGAAATAAAATTAACAGTGCAATAATTGTTTCTAATTAATCCCCCAGGTATTCAGTTCCCACAGTTTTATTCTTAGTGAAAAGGAATGGTGATTAATGAATGCACCAATTAACGCGTTTGTGCAGATGTAACACGATCTCTTGTAATGACTCGCCTACGATTTAATCTAATGAATTAAGTCACACTTACAGCACTTTTGACTTCTAGAGTCATAGCTGCGAGTTTAATGATGATGGAGAGAATTACAGCCAGACTTAAGGGTGTGCAGTAATTGAGGACTCTTGAAAAGTTTTATTTATAAATAGGCTACCTGACAATTATTTTACCGCATTCCCTACATTGGAATAAAACGAATGCTAGTTGCCAAATGAGTTAGTGCTAGTGTTAAAATATCATAGTTATATCCAGATAGGTTAAAAATTGCTGCACGGTCTTTAAGAGCTATGTCTAAGCTTACCATGTTTTTAAGGTCGTAATCCCGTACTCAATTGAAAAAGACCTACTACGAGGGGCGGCTGAAAAGTTTTGAGCCTAAGGTATTAAAAATGCCGATAGAAAAGTATAAAAAATATATTTTTCTATTTAATCTCCCTCTACTACAACTCACTTCTTACATTTGTGTAAAGGAGCTTTTTAACCCACTGAAAAAAAATTCGCAAACTTTGCCTTCAAAATGATCCTCTAACGACGCCTTCATTTCTTTGTCACTCAAAAATCTTCGTTCCTGGAGGTCCTTTTTCCAAATTAGAAAGAAAAGAAAGAAAGAAAATAATTTTATTTTGACAACAACAGATTCAGGGAACAAAGACATACATAAAAAAGAAAAAAAAAAATTACTTAGTTGCCAAAAAAGGTCACCCACTCAGTAATATCTTGACAGTGTGACTGCCAAGACACTGATTTTCAGTGGGTGCCTTTTTGCAGCGCTATTTAACAAAAACAGAAAGAAGAGTAAAAAATAATAATAAAAACCATAAATTAATAATTCAATAAATTAATCAATTATACAAATTTTAAATTAAACAATAACAACATACATAATTAATTAAATTAAAAACATAACAATATTAATAAAATTCATACATAGACATGTCAAAACAAAAACCATTTCTACTGTATGGCCATAAAAGTCGAGGCAGAGACAGAAGAGAAAAAAAAAAAGTATAGTTCCAAAATACTGGACTGTCCTGTCGATGACATTGACAGTGGGGCGCCACCGTCAATACCGGATCGCTGGTTCAGATTTTTGCCATGTTGGAAACCATATAGTTGAACGATGGTAGCGCCCCCCTGTCACTGAGCTTGGCGGGACAGTTCAGCGTGGGTCATCTTTAACAAAAAATCAATCGGTTTTTGCAATACATACCTACTAATTACAATTAACTTAACTTTTATAAAATTGTGATTAAATTAAATTGAGTAGAAATTATAAAATTGTGGTTAAAATAATTAAAAATGTCATAATCAGGTGCCGAGAATTGATAAGAACATAGGTGAGTGGATTTTTCTAACATTGACGAATAATCCCGCGTGTCTAATAAACAATTTACTCAAATAAATAACGTATTTTCAGGGTGTTCAGTAGGGGAGACCTAAATACATTTAATTGGGATCTCATTCAACCACCCAACGAGAGCATCGGAACGACTAAGGGCATAAGGTAAAAGGGAACTAAGAAGAGCAGCGTTCTCAAAGCCGAAATTAAGAATTAGAAAAAAAAGCTAAGGATTTGGACTAAACTGTGTGGTAGGTGATTAATTTCTTGAAATCCAGTTTTACCCGGGGCAAGCCTTGCAACATGCGCGGTGTGCACGGGCGAATTGTCTGGCAATAACAGATTTCATTTCGCCAGTTTACCTCTTATTATTTCGACAACCACTTGACGCACTCTTATCAACAGTACAGTAAAATAATCCCCATTTATTGTAGTTTTTTTTAAGTAGGTAGTCAATGAATAAAATTCCTCCACAATCCCAAAAATAGTGGCTATGAGCTTGGGTGTCGATCGCTCCACTTTGAATTTCCGCGGCGGCGTTTTCCCTTTTCAATCCATTGCATTGACTCTTGTTTTGACTCTAAATCGTACTGCTGAATTTATTATTTATCGATAGTGACAATGTGAGAATGTCCTAAAACTCCTGCGAAGTTGTGACTCGACGCTGTTTGTCGAGTGGCGTGAGCATTTTTGACACCCATCGCGCACACCCCTTTTTCATGTGCAAATGAGTATGAAAAATATTGCCGATACGTTCCTTGCTAATGCCTATGGCTTCAGCTATCTGTCACAGCTTAATTCGCGGATCTTTAGAGCAAGATTCTTTAACTTTTCATTATTTTATTCGTTAATGGCGAAATCTGGCCGCCCTGACTTGCGGTCATCTTTTAGCGACTCCCTGCCATGATTGAATTATCGGATTCAATCTTTCATGGTGGCAAATGAAGGCCCAGACTCCCCATAAACTGTTGACATCACTTCAAATATTACCGTCAGCGTTTTGTTCTTCTTTGTGAGGCATTTTATGACAACTGTGTACTTCAATTTCGTACATTGCGCGGATGACTGAGACATGATGATGTTGTTAATGGCGAAATCTGGCCGCCCTGACTTGCGGTCATCTTTTAGCGACTCCCTGCCATGATTGAATTATCGGATTCAATCTTTCATGGTGGCAAATGAAGGCCCAGACTCCCCATAAACTGTTGACATCACTTCAAATATTACCGTCAGCGTTTTGTTCTTCTTTGTGAGGCATTTTATGACAACTGTGTACTTCAATTTCGTACATTGCGCGGATGACTGAGACATGATGATGTTTACGGATTAATTACTAAAAGCGTGATGATGCTAATAAAATGAAACTTTGTACATATACTAAGGAGGTTATTGGCAAATTAATAAAATTTAGTGCGAGTCAATAATAACACTTGAAGATACTTAGGCTCAAAACTTTTCAGCCGCCCCTCGTATCTATCTGGCCACTGGATTACTCTAATTTAAGGCTTAACTCACCCGGGAAGGTAGCTCATTAAACTTACACGAGTAGTCATGTAAACATTAATTATTTTTTTACTGCGTACAAGTCTCTCAAATGCCCTTTTTAATTTACAAAGCCACAAACAGCGGACAAGCGGTAAATATCTTCCAGATAACAATCGAAGGCTTTCTCCCACGAAACAACGCACCTGCGGGCTCTACTCTACAAAACGAACACTACGCCAGTTTCTTTTGTCTCTCTTACTCGTATCATCTCTAAGAGAGAGATACAGTCGAAAATGTTTATTCACATGCGACACCTTGAGATTTCATTTGCTAAATATTTGGTGAGAGGTGGTAAATTACATTGGAAACATTTTGCAGAGAAGTGTTACATCCGGCGCAGTTAACCGCGATTACACATTTACAGATGTTTGCCAAATATTCGTTTGATTAAAGTCAAACTAATTTATAATTTAAGAGCACATGTCCCCCTATCGAGTGAATTGGACAGTTTCAGCATTACAATAGGTGTTTTCAGGTAGGGCATATTTCTACTTTATGAAGCCTGAAGTTAGCAATTTCATCGAATTTCTAGTAGATACTGAATTTATAAACATCTAACATCATCCTAACACACCAATTTAACTTACGATTGACTCGGGAAATGGCCAATCGGTTCACTTTGAGGTCGCCGCGGATACTGCGCCCTATCGCCTTGGATCCATTGAAACTTGAAAGCCACCGCGAGATGATAAGATAGCCTGTAAAAGCACAAATATCTCTGAAAGTCAGGAAAGAGGAGGAAATAAACTACATTATTTCTCGATATGGCAAGGAAATGAGGCAATAGGGCTTTATTTAAGTCGTTAATTATTTGTCATATTATTATGACTAACATAGCGGTACGGAAGATTCTATGACGTGACAGAGTATACAAATATCCTGAAGGTTTAGGTTAGGTTAGGCCCAGAACAGACGGTGAAACGCAACTGCAACGAAACTGCAATTTTGTGATGATTCTGATGAATGAAACTGAAACTGAAAGTTTCAAACTGGTCGCGTCATGTGTGGTCTCTCAGAAACTTAGATCCAACTCAAAAGTAACTGTCAGTTGCAGTTTCATTGCAGTTGCGTTTCACCGTCTGTGCTGGGCCTTAGGTTTAAGATTTTTGTGAATTTGACATTTTGCATTTGACGTCTCGCTGACGTTTGACGTCCAAAAACACCCTCCCGTAAGCGTCACCCATAACAAAGTTAATCGCCGAAACCGATTGATCTTGTGTGTCTCTGGTGCTGATGGTGCACCATTATTAGATACTGTAACACATAAACAATATTTATAGTATATGATTCTCTGCTTTATTTGAGGCTGGTTCTATATTGGCTCACATAAAATTCTAAATCCTATTCTTTGTCTTACTACCGATTTGTGTTCATAATAATCTCTTTTCATAATTTTATTTTTCATACTTTTTTTATTCATACATTTTTATTACTACCATCGGAGCTCATAACATTTAGTAATCATAATTTTTTTATCAATACTGTTACTACCAAGAACCATTTAAAATACATAATTTTTATTTTCAGATCTTTTTTCTTCATAACATTCATTGATCATATTGTTTTAATTAATAATGTTGTTACTAAGAACATACTTCAACTCATAATGTTGTTGTTCAGAATAATTTACTTTATAACAGACATACTCGTATCTTTAAAAAAATCATATATAATTTAATAGAGTAGATAAGCATGCAGAGCATGCAGCATGAAAGCAAGCATGCAGCATGCATTGGTATCTCCTCGTCTCCGGCGCTGCGGGATGTGCAGCCCTTCCGCCCTTGCGTAACGAGGCTCAGGCACCCACGCTTGCTTCCGCAGCTTCGGCTTTTTGGATCGCCATCGGCGCCTTCGGCGCCTCGGCGACCAGCCTCAGCCGCTCCAGCTCACCCGGGCGCCTGAGCCTCGTTACAGCGGGCGAGGGCTGCCCTCCCTCCGCGCCTCCGGCTTTTAAATTACACTCTAGGGGTAGGGCAGACAAGACTACGTGGAGTCGGTTTTGCAGCGATTCGTTTCTGTCACGTTAGTTTTGTGGCACAAAATATTGCCTGTTTTGGACCATTTCAAATTAATTTAATGTTAAAATACGATTTAATACGAATATAGACATCATGATTTTCAATAATATGGATAAATACACTTATGAGTAATAAATTTATGAAAACAAATATTAGGATACATCACATTTATGAATAAGATAGTTATTTATTCGAATGATTATGAGTTTCGATCATTAGTACAGAAAAATATATGAAAACAAATATTAGTAAAAACTAAGTGTATGATTAGTGATATTATGAATATCAATGATTATGTTTTTAAATATGTAGGTTTTAAATTTTTTATGAAGAATGATCATTATGGTATCAAATTGTATGAGAAATATTTTCGGACCTCCAATGATAGGAATTGAAAAGTTATGTAAGAAAATGCGCTACCTTTGAGGCTAGATAATTGGTGATATGGTTTGAAAAAGAAATTAGATCAGAAGCTGTCTATTGACTACTAATCTAATAGAATAGGCATGTTGTTAAGTAGCCCGAGCTCATTACAGAGCAGTAAAAACCAGCAGTACATACTCTCTTTCGCCATAACAGTGTTACTTTAGTATCTTGTGTGAAACCAGTTTGTATGGTAATATCCACCGGAGAAATGTTGTTGGCCGACTCGCAACTAATTTCTCTTGATAACTACGCATTGTTGTTTAATTAGCGTTGTTTAGAAGATTATTGATTTTTATCAAATCAAATCATTTTTATTTGCGGACATGGGTTTTGGACGATTTTGGAAATTATTTCAATAAAACAAAGTTATGATAGAATTTAATAGAGTCATTGACCAAAACAATAAAGCTAGAGTAGATGATAGATTTATTTCAAATAACTTTTTGAGATAAAATTACAGACATTTTCAATTTAACTTAAAAACTCTGGCACTGTACAGTGTTAAAAAGCCTTTTCTTTTTTTTTATTTCCATAATGCTACTGTCTAATGATTTTAACTTTCAACTCCTATCACTTCACCGCTCGGTACAGATGTATGTTCTCGTTGCAACAAGTTGATGTATCGTCAGCGCGTATCATTAATCACCTCCAATTCGATGATGATTGACACTGATGACATAATTAACGTGTCACGAAGGCTTTCAACGGTGCTGAAGAAGGCTATTCATCTTGCATTTAGCCATGCCTCATTATGTTATTAAACTAACATTTGGTTTTATTTTATGATAATCATCATCTTTTGTCTTTTTGAAACGTACTGTATTTTGAATACCTTAAAAAAAAACAACTGCACGCAGGAAGAATTAACGAATGCTACTGACAACGCCACTCTTGTAGCGGAGTTTTGGGCTGACTCTGTATAAGGTTTGTTATCGACACGACAAGAAGAAGAAGAAGATCCTTTTATCACGGAGGTGAAATGAATTACGTTTTATTCAGCACGATAAAAAATACAGCCAACTCTATATGATCAATTTTATCCAGTAGAGTACTCGTAATACGTCACACCACAGGAATCCTTTGGTGTGTTTTTCTTTTACTTTCGCAGCCAGCTACTTTGCCTATCGTCATATAATCTTATTGGTGGGCGTTTTGTGCTCACTTTTGCCTGAGCTAGCTCTAGATTACTATCTAACCAAAGGACGTAGATGTGATCTATGATAAAATGGGCTTGCTGACGCTAGCGGCTTATACCGTGGATTTAGGAAAATAAAGTTTATGAGTTAAAGCTAAAGTTAAAAGCTAAAAGAAGAAAGAAGGATTCTAGATGGCTCTGCTATCGTAAGTGAAGACCTTGGCTCCGTGTTTATCAGTATTGGAAAAACTCAGTTTAAACATGTGAATTTGTGATTGTTAGTGCAGTTTTATAATAACAACTCGTAAAAGTTATAAAACTTGTAAACTAGTAAGTTTACAAGTGTTTTATACAAATAAATAAAAGAAGCCATATTTATTTATTAAATAATCCGTAGTTCTAAGTAATGGACTCAAATAAGCTTATAATTATTGCAATGATTTGTGTTGACCTGACTGTTATTATGTTCTTCCTTGGACGCCTGTTTCTGGAGCTGTGACTTGTATTTAATGACCATAATGTTTTTTATTTTTGTATTTGATTTGACATGGTAATCCTAATTTATGACATGCAACTAAATGTAAAATTAATTATATTAGGGTAAACCACCCAATCATTGGCACTCTACCAATTTATTGGCATGCTCCAGTTTTTTAAGAAAATTAAGGTTTTTTGTAGCCAAACCTTATATTTTTTAGTAGAAATTGTACAGTAATATCATTTATTACTCAACTGGCTACACACGTTTTTTATTTTCTCAAACATCGCGGCGCATCAACCATTTGTTTGACAAACCGGGACTTGTGCGAAAAAAACAATCGAAATATTCGTTTTTTACTAAGGTAAGAGCTATCATAATCTTTAAAAAAAATGCAAATCTATTTTGTTGTCCCTATACATAATCATTTTGTCTTATTATTGTCTATATTAACTGCCTTTTTAAAACATTATTTTATAATTTAACCGCCAACTTTTAATTATTTGTGGTGTGCCAACATTTGGTATGCGTAAAATCCATTTATCCATTTTATTGGCACACATGCCAATAAAAGGGTATTTAAAATAATTTGAGTTTATTAAAAATTATACCTTGTTTGTCTCAAAATTGAGTTTAAATTGCATTTAAAATATTTTTTAACGTTTTGGAAACACCAATCCAAATGTTGGCCCACTGCCAATTATATAAAATCCATTTATTGGCACGCGTGTCAAACATTGGTTAAAAAGGTGCCAATAAAAAAATTATCTTTTCAGCCACTTTCAAAGCCTTTCAAAGTCTTATTCCACTAATCCCCGTTGACAATCCCCGTCAACGGGGATTAGTGAACTTTTTGTTCATTAATCCCCGTTAACGCCAATGGAGTTTATGATGGGGATTAATAAGAACTAAAAAGTTAATTAATCCCCAGTACGTTAAAAATAAAATACTCATGCAAGAATCAGGTACCTTCTATTTATTACTGGATAAGAACTCATTTATTGTTTTTATTATCAAATGAAATTAAATTTAAGACTGATTACAATTTACTTTAAAAAAATTAACACTTACCTGATTAACCAAAAGCGCTATGGATATTGAATCGTTATTCCCCATTCATCATTTAAAAGAAGATGGAAACGATTACATACGGGCCAAGATGTAACAAGATAAAAATGGTGTAAATTAATAGCTTTGTAATCAGGCTTAAATTTAATTTAATTTGATAATTAAAATATTCAATAAGTGAGTTCTTATCCAATAATGAATAGAAGGTACATGATTCTTACATTAGTATCTTATTTTTTAACGTAGTTTTCTGAATAAAGAAAAATAAAATAAACTAAAAAGTTCATTAATCCCCATTATAAGCTCCATTGGCGTTAGCGGGGATTAATGAAAGTTCACTAATCCCCGGGATTAGTGGAATAAGCCTTTGAAAGGCTTTGAAAGTGGTACCACGGTCTACTATACGATTCAGATTGAAACATCCTGGTCATCGCTCTAAGCCCGGTCCGTTCACAATTTTAACTGACGAGTAAGAACAGCTTTTTGTTGACGGGATAAAATAAAAATCAGTAGCATAAAGTATTTCCGAAGAGAAAAGAAGATTTGATAAAAGTGTTTATGGAAAGTTTAAAACCATATTTAAATATAAGCGTTTGAACTGATATGGTATGTTCCTATACAAATAAATGTTACTTTTCTTATAACAAAGGATTTTATTTTGTTTATATCTATCATGAATCTCTTTAAAACCTCTACATAAGACCTAGCAGCTATTTTTCAGTCTTACGAGAACAGTGCCAATAATAGGTAATCATCACTGCCAATAAAAGGTTTGGCTATGCCAGTAACTGGTATTTTGAGGTATTTTTTTAAAAGGTACACTATATTGAATAAATGATTTAATTTATTAATGATAAGTACTTTATAATATTCTGCAAAGATTAAAAGACCAATATAAATGTTGTTTTCTTTGATAAAACATATTTTTACATGCAAATTTTACCGGTTTTGTGAAGTAGCTGCTTAAAGTGCCAATAATTGGGTGGTTTACCCTATATGTATGTGTTTTGGACCTGTCTGTAAACATACATTTTCTGATAATAAATAAATAAATAAATAAATTACGTGATTCATATTCATGAGACTGTAAAATATAATGAATATAGATTCACAGTCTATACTGTAGTGTGGTCGTGAATCGTGATCATTACGCGAAATGGGAGTATTCAGTGGATTAAGGAACAGCTACGTAACAGAACTTTGCGGCGATCGCCCGCCATTTTCAATGGCGATCTTTAATTTATTCACACGTTTTACGTTTTAAATACGAAATGTGGCGTTCAAAAGTCAATAGTAACCACGATTATCTCCATACTTCATTAAACATAGCAGAACTTACTAAAGAAGCCTTCAGAATAAATAGTAACTTCAAGCCTAAATTCTTTATTTTTATGTAGATATTCATTTCCTGCACAGGAAATATTATTTACAGATTACTTCCAACAATTTAGTTTCCATTACGAACATTGCTTATTTTATTGCTGTCTTGAAAATTGACAAAATATTAATCCTCTTTTGTGTTCAATATAAATGCGCTCGTAAAATCCCCATCTTCGGCTAAATGAAGACATAAACCGTTCAGAACGTTAGCCTTCCTGCTCTACCTTAGGAATAAGCTACTCAGTTGGAAGGGGACGAAAAATAAAAGGACATGGAAAATCAGTCTGTTGGGCTTAATTCAGAAAAGCCGTAAATTCGGATTGGGTTTGACAGTACAAAGTGCTTTGCGATGGGAATTAAGGTCTTAGCCTTTGATAAATAAGTTCACATTCCGCACCGAGCTTTTGCAAAGGTTATCGAAAAATATTTTTATAGTTTGGTTATAATGTAAAAAAGTAGGGTTATTTTTTGAACAGACATTAAATTCTGAATTCATACAATTGTTACTCATAAATTGTTGTGATTGCTTTAATTCGTTCAATAACAGGTTGCCACAGTATTTATCTTGATATACGCTTTCCTAAATAGCGTTTTCAAGGTCAGTATGTTACGGATGTTCTGTCGTGTGTAAGTGATTGTTGAAGCAATAATAGCCCTAATGGGCACTTCATATTCTGCCGTTTAGATTTCAATCAACGAATCTAAGGCGTCCCTAAAGGCATGTTCGCACGAGCGACGTCACGCGCTCTTGATTGGTTCCGCGTCGGGCCGCAGCGGGGCGCGTGCGCCTAACAATGCTTTTAACGGTGCTTTAGGTAGGTATAATAGGCTCAATAGCTGCAGGTGGCTTCTATATCTTGGGGCACCTCTCTAGGGTCACAAAAAACTGTGGTGAAACTGATCTGATTAGTATCTTTTATCCTATTTTGATACCCCACACTCCGGTGTATGAAACGTCCTGAAATGACTAAAGATTTATTCATATATCTTTCACGTCTTTGAATGATCCCAGAAACTCAGAATCTAATACTATAGCCAGAGTGTTCGTGCATTGAGAATAGTTTAGACCTTATTTAGATATTTTAAAGGTACACAGAAGCTCTTCTAGTTCAATAGGCATATTATTACATTCGTTCATTATTTTACAATATTTTCACATAATTTGAGAATGCTTGAAATATATTTGAGAGCATTCTACAACCCTTTTTTTTTGTTGTAGAGGTAGTCAAATTACTGAACCTAGCCAGGAGCGACGTAACCGATTCATTTTTTCGAACCGACCCGACCAGTTGCCTCGATGTTCCTCGAGCACTACTATCGATTCACTAAGTCTTCAAGGTTATTGTGTATTTGCCCAATATCATCGTAACTTCGCGGTCTTGCAATGTAAGGCGTAATGTGCGTTGCCTATCGTAAGGTCACGCCCCCGCTCAGGATACCACCGTAGCAAATAAGCGTGGAACAAACAATTTGCTTGTGAATAACAACTATTAGTCCATTCATATTTATCGCTATAACATAGTACAAGTAGATAAAGTAGCTCTAGTAATAAGTTCATAAGGTAGTAGTTAATACTGCTACTATTATGTATTCTGTGGTAGTAGACAGAGTAGTAGATAATAATTATTCTCATTGTTTCAGTCAGTTTGTAATCCTACGGTGACTGGCAGTTTAAATGAAATAAAAATATAGGAACTAGGCACTGTTCAGTGAACCTTGATGAAATAGTAAATGTACTGGTTAGTTCTTTCATACGGGTTAGTTCTTCAACGAACAATCTCGAAGCCTATTGTGTGTAATTTGTGCAAAACATTCCTGTATAAATGTTTTGCACAATAGGGTTCGAGACTGTGAGTTGTGCTGTGAGCTTTCTGTTTTTATTTTATTCTTAATATCGCTTCGTCTCTACAAACAGTTTTCCCGTTAAGACAATTAAAAATTTGGAAAGCGATGATTGCTCAATTTTATGCGAACTTTTTGTGGTTATCAAATTTTATGGCGCGTCCATTGTCTATGGAAACGCGTCGTACGAGACAACGCTAATGATGCCAGAACCGGTCGCTCGGGTATCGGCTGCGTTGTTGGTTAAAATTAGAACCTTTGCTGGAGCTATTATACACAATGATCTTTCCGTAAAAAGATAAGATACTCGTGTATAGATAGGTTTTATTTTAGGGCCACTTTTTTCGTAGCAAAAGGCACGCATCTGACCGCAACCACGCTTGATATTAAGTGTGGTGCAGTGTAGGTCGGCCCAGTAAATGCCTGTTCACTCTCGCCTTGAAGCGATAGTCATAATCATACTTTAGATAATGATAAAATTACCGATTGTTTATCTTCACTAATTCATATAGGAAAAGCAAGGTTTGTGTATGAAAACGTATTCTCAATATCGAATCCCAGCTCTATCGGATGTAGTTTAACGCGGTGGCGAGTGAGATAAAAGCAAAAGTTTTAATTAATCGGTGCTAATGGACAGCTCTAATTCAAGCCGATCCCATCGGGAACCGATAAATATTACGCGCCCACCTATGAGCGGCTCAGGGCTGCTGGAAATTGTTTGGGAAAACTAGCTTGTTGCACATTTAATTTCAAAAAATATTACTTGATGACTAATATAGGTAAAAAAAACAAACAGACTAGTTTTTCCCGTAAGTTTTCGTAAGTATAAATATACGGCAAAATTAAAAAAAGAAAAGGTCCTGTTTCAGAAGAGTCTCATACACATTTGATGTGATGTTTGTATAACAATTTGATATGGCAAAAGTACTATTAAAAGGCTGCATTTGAAGCAGCTTAGAAATCTAAATAAGCTTATCTGTTGACAACCCTAATCCTGCTGTGTGGGAATTAAAGAACCTTAACGCTGTTAAAACCCTAAATAAATGTAAAACGTAATTCCAATTTATCTCTCTAAGCTATTCTAACTCCATAAAGTGGCTGCAGTTTGGTTTGGCTTCGAAATAGTCGATGCTTCTTACTTTATGATATTTGTATTTAACAACTGGAATGATTGGAATGAAACTTCAAATAATATTATTTATTTGATGCTGTAACCTTAATGGTGATGAATGATGATAGATTCAACAATTTATCTAAATGCACAATTTGATCAATTAGTGTGGGCTTATTTCATTCTTAGTAGGTATTAGAGATCCCTTTTCAATATTTTATATCGTGCCATAAACATTACATAACCAGATTTTTTCAAATCTTAATGAATTATGGAACGTTATGAACTTAACTTTCAGTCCACGGTATTAAGTTCACTTTCGTTTTAAGAGTTACTCACTAATAGTAATTTATATATCGGATAGTTATTAGGACGAATCTTAAAAGACAAAAGAAATATTCACAGTCAATTTACATACCTAATTAGTTATATCATTACCAGTTTAAAGAATTCAAGAGAAACGACGAACTTAAATCTTTGTTAAAAGACGTTTTTATAGCTTTTTTACGTCCAAATCGACAATGGCGTCGGATGTCTAAATTATATTTGACATGTTTATATACTTGTCCTCTTATATTAATGTATGCGATATGAGATTTACGAGCTTTTTAGAAAAGTTGACAAAATAGCCAACTATTATCATAATATCTTTATAGATAGGCAATCAAAGAATTTGTTTTTAAATGGTAAACAATTTTTTCAACTATATCCGCCACAATATAACAGACGACTAAAACAAGCAATGTTTGTGCCTAATTAATATTTTCTAGCACAAATCACAATATCCCACGTGTATCCTTTTCACGCAGTTTAATTAATAAACCTGACAGTTTGTCGATCGCACAGTGGCTCCCGACGCGCGGGCTGGACTAAAATGTAATCCGAGAGTAATCGTTTTGACGCTCCGGCCCACCGGGCGGCCGATTTGAAATGCGATAGGCGACGCGCGACGCGACTCTAGGAAAATGAGGAGGATGAAGTAGGCTCTGACAGCAAGAACATTTCTAAGAACAAGCAACGGAACAATGGATCATCTATTTGACAAGTAATTATCCATGTAAAATGCCATACTAGCCTCATTCAGACATTGGATAACTAATCGATCGTCCTTACGTAAGTGTGATTTGGATAATCTTCTATTCTTCTGACTGTGTCAGGAGGAGGTTGACTGGAGGACTGGTAGTGTAAGCTCGTTTACCTACTCGCATATGAAAAAATACAACTTTGTTGAAAACGGTTAACTGGGATTGTTTTGGATAATCATTTTTAGACCCTGTGCTTCTGCAAAGTGGGCCTACCACTTGAGTGTCTAATATTATGTTGTAGGTATCGATTTTGATGTTGTTATACTTGTATTGGATTCCATAAAAATATCTAACTTTGCTTACACTAAGGTGGGCGTTGAATTGTGTTTCGTACGTTTCGATTTCTACGTCTTGTGTGTCGCTCTGAACAAGTTTGGAGTCAATAAAATTATACAACTGTTGTATGGTTGTAGGCTAGGTTTCTCATTCAAAGCCGTTCAACTTTTTAGCAAGAAATTGGTAAGTTACACAAAACGATACGATAAATATTTTTGTTCTAGCTTTAACTTCACCCATGTGGACTAAATAATTTTCTTTTGAAATACCTTACCATTTTATTTTTACCCAAGACAAATTGAGCCTAGATTTTCGATACGATAAAAGCTGTTGATAGGTACAACTAAATACTCGCCGAATAAATACTCAATGAAACTCAAGCCTCTTTCAATTTGTGAAGTCGGATCCATTGTCCCGAGGGTTTATGTCGATTATCAGCGGTTCAGCTACCGCTGCTGGCGAGATTTATTTGACAGTTGGCCGAGCTGCTGCCATGCTCGCTGCACAGTGGGTTGCTATGATACGCGCGGGCTAAATCCGAAATGATCGGATCGGTTTGATGCTTTTGGCCACCGGGGATGGGGATTTTGAATTTGATATTTTTAGGGTTATGGGATAAAAAGTAGCATTTTTTTGTTAGTAGCAGTTAAAGGGTAAGTTAACAACTTGAATCAGTCAAGTGTGCGTGATTGGCAAATCAAAAACTATTAGAAGTAACTAAAATGCTGAAATGCTTAATTTCATATAAACTAAAACTTGATATTTGAAAAAACTATAAATACTAGCTTTCTGAAGAATCCATTGATAACATTCAGAAATAAGTGTTGTTCTAGTATGTAATGAAAATATGTTTTCATACCTATTATACTGAACAATTTGTTTATAATTGTTGATTCCTACGATTGGGTGGTCCGATAATAATGTAATCGTCGTAATCGATTAGCGAGAAGTTATCGGTCGATCGATTCTTCCAATTACCCGTAACTACTTCGGAGTATTGAAATTTCAGTTCGAAGACTACGAGTATGTTGAAACAAGTCATTAAAAGTGTATTCCATTTTGTTGAATTGAAAAGTTATGAAGGAAACGTAGACTTGTTCAGATTTTTATAAATGGATGTACTAAGTCTGTGTTAAATGCTATCAAAATATACTAAATTCTTTGTCTATGACAAATCTATCTCTGACAAAGGTGACTGAGTTACTTCAGAAGTGGTGGTAGGGCAAGCTATATTCAGGACTGTGGAAACACCATTTAATTATTGCAATTGAATGATATGCGAGACGTGACTAAAATATTACTGTTTATTTTTTTATAAAAAAAAACTGCAAGTACATAAAAATAAAACAAAAAAAAAACTAACATAGAGGTGGTATGGAAAACTTCATGCTAGTTTTTATTATACGTAGAATAAATTTATCTCTACCTATTACTTTTTTACTGAATAATAACCTATTTGTCTAAATATTATTAAGTAAACCTAGAATGTAATAATGTAGAAGCATTTATGATTATTGTTATGTTCGCAAATTACGGAGCGTATCGAAGCCGGTAATTGATCCGCGGTCGCTTGCTCTTGCGCACGATGACAACTATCTGCTGGTTGTGGACAGAAGTAACTTGTTCTGGGTTATTATTATTTATTATACGAAGGCTTATTAGTGTGTTGGTAATCTAATAGCGATACATGCATCTTAGTGGGTACAATTAATGTAATAATAGTTGCGGGTTTCGTAGAAAATTTATGCAATTTTTGTAACACCTACCCATAATAACTACATAGAAGCCACACAGTTCTGTTTGATGTGCTCTCATAATGTGCTCAAAATAGGGAATTTCACCATATTTAGGGACCTTTTTCGACCAAATTTTTATCCGAGAGTAACTCCTGGTATAACTGGCACATTGACAGTTTCAGTATGGGAAATATGTCAAAATGTCGAATAACTGTCGATTTATTCTGAGATTAATATTTACTCTTGTTTGGTCGAATCCACCCTTAGGGGTATTTAGGGCTCACTAGAATGAACAATTAATGCTTTACGTATAACTTAAGTATTCGTAAAACCTTTGCAACTTTAACCATGTTCAAAGTTGGAGTCTGAATCCCAAAATAGCGTAAATTAAAATTATATCATTTTTTAAATACATTCATTTCGAAGGACCTGCAATTTGCAGAGCTCGTTTGTCATAAATACCTGCTAAAATTAAATTAATAGCAGTTATCACATGTTTTAATCTACCTTGAGCATCGGGTTGATATTGTAGCTCCATATTTAATATTCCTTTATCGATAGTGTCGCCCCTAGCTCCCAGCGGGCGGCTGCGCGATTCCACACGATGGTGCACGTTAATTACCATAGTCACATCACTAATAATTAAATAGCAGGCCGCAAATTCATCGGCGTCGCTGGAAATGACTCCGATTATCGGTAATTATTTGGGGCGCTGTATAACTTAAAGAATGAATATTCATCGTACTGGTTAAACAATCTTGGACGAATATCTCAGTGTTATCTTCTGTCGGCGAGCAAGGTAATAACGGGTGTCTTTTTGATACACCACGGCCGATATATTAATATGCACTGAAAGTCGCGACGAGTGGTTACAGAAAGAAAGAAAGAAACATTTATTATGATGAACATCACTTATGCATGACAGAGAACGTATACAGAAAAAAAGACAGAAATAGCACATACATATTACAAGGAAATAAAAAGTGAACTGAGCAGTGCTATCCTGTCGCAACAGGGATGCCCATCGCAATGGGACTCCACTCAGCATATGCCGTGGCCCACGGTGGGGAAGGCACCGACGCTGGTTTTCAGTGGGCCCCAGCGAGAGGTCGGAATCACCCACTCGCCACAAATACGAAATAGCCGTAATTTCCCCATTTTGTCTGTCAATGCGCGTGCGCTGGTCTTAACGAGATCACGTTTTAGCTATTTTATAATGTCATATCATTTACTTTGAACCTTGTTTGCTCCGTCCATCGTATTCATTTACACGTTTTTACTGTAATAAATGGAATAAGTATGGTATATCTAACTTAATATACTTTATTAATTCTCCTAAGCTTATCTTGAAATAGTTGGATGATAGAGTTTATTGGACGCCTTACATAAGTTAAAATATTATTATAACCTTCCCATATTAGATTTATTCGTAAAAAGAAACACAAACACATCATCATCATGGTAAATAGATTGACAATGACATTTTATTCTTTGACTCCATAAAAAAAGCAATTCCTGAAGCTAATAAAATGATGAAAAAGCAATTCCTGAAATTAGTGTACAAAAATATACAGCGCGTGTACGTTTTAAATAAAAAATGTGCTTTTTGTTTGGGTAAAAAAAGATACCTAAAATTTCTATGTAGTGGGTAATAAAACTTCAAATCATTATCGCTACGATCGTCACGTCTTTCGTCGTCACCAGTCACGACATGCTAGTGCTTTTTCAGCGAGCTTTTTGCGTATCTCAGTCAGTTTGTCGACCTGAAAACTAGATGATTTTGGGTTTGCATTTCTGGGATCTAAGGAAATGTAGAGAAATCCAAAAATGTTCTTGTTTCAAAGGCATTTTAATACAGAAACTACAAGTACTGGGATCATAGGAGGGTTGGTTTTTGTATAGGTTTAGGTTAGGTTTTTGTGATTTAAAGTTTTAGTCTGTGTACGGAATCCTGTCGTGTTATTGTGTGGTCAAATGCATCATAATATTATCTATTATTTCTATATATCTATTATCCCAACTATCGCAACTAATATTATAAATGCGAAAGTAACTCTGTCTGTCTGTCTGTCTGTCTGTTACGCTTTCCCGCTTAAACCTCGCAACCGATTTTGATGAAATTTGGCATAGAGATAGTTTGAGTCCCGGGAAAGAACATAGGATAGTTTTTATCCCGGTTTTTGAAACAGGGACGCGCGCGATAAAGTTTTTCTGTGACAGACAAAATTCCACGCGGGCGAAGCCGCGGGCGGAAAGCTAGTTTCTATATAAGAATCTTTTGTCCAGGAAGTCAGAACAATAGCCTTTTACCTCACCACTAGAAATGCAATAGCGCAGTTATGACGGCTCGATAAAATATTACTCTAGTACTGCCGAAGCGTGCGCATCGGACTTTTGAATTATTGGAATGATCTATTGTTTCGGGCTTGGATTCGGACTTGCATGAGGCTTACTTTCACTGGCCATAATAATAAATAGCTTAAGAGAAAAAAAATACCTATACACGAATCAAGCAA
Source organism: Ostrinia furnacalis (assembly GCF_004193835.3). Classification (NCBI taxonomy): domain Eukaryota; kingdom Metazoa; phylum Arthropoda; class Insecta; order Lepidoptera; family Crambidae; genus Ostrinia; species Ostrinia furnacalis. The sequence goes on from NW_021133785.1 coordinate 63,477, forward strand.
TCAAATATGCAAATCTATGAATATGAATGATGCATATGACAGAGCGAGTTCAAAACTGGATTCAGTCCAAGCATAGGTTTTGAAGCTATTGATTGGTTGAATTCAATATTTAGACCAATTGGTCTGTCTTTTTGTAATTACAGGATAGAATCTCTAACAGAGATTCAAGCGTTGTTTTTGTTATGCTACTTGATCATATTTATTATCATCATTGTAGCGGACAGCCGCTCGGGCGTGCAGAAATAAGAAAATTCCTTCGTTTTAAATAAAGGTGTATTTCTGCAATATATGCCCACAACGGCTATCAAAAACATATACTTTAAAACTGGAAACAAAAGGTATCAAAAAGAGTAAAAATAGTATAAAAACATAGACAATATCAAAAAGAGGTTGGTCCACCTATCGGTTCCCTTAAATCGTTTTCAACCCATTGAGTGAGATGCAAATTATTTTGAAGTCGTAACGACTGCATCAGGTTTATTTTCTATCAAGTCTGCGCACTTTAAGGCATAGCTTAATATCACTTTACTGCTGTGATTATAAGCCAGTTAATCCATTCCGAGCTTGTCTATTTGCGACTGAAGCGCATACATTATCTCTTCCACGGCCGTTAGAGATAGAGTGATTTAGCGCTCAGTAACGCTCAGCGGCGAGAAAACCGCAGACTAAAGGTACGTTCACGTGGTGCGTGCAAAGACGTCGCGTAGACCGACCAGGTATATGAAGGAATAAGTACCACTAATGCTCTCGGGAATTGCATATCTTTAGATACAGTACGGTGTATGTGAAAAAGACCATGCATTTTTTTATTGAAACGCATTAATTATTATTTAATTTTCTTTTATTTCTAGCCTTCCTGTATTTCTCACTTAAAGGGTTTCCCATACTTTCTTTTTAGCATCCCGCTTAGATATGATGCCATTCCGATTATTCCTCAGTTCGATAACATTCCCGGTGACGTTCCCTAATATTCGTGATCAATACAAACATTCAAGAACCTTGCCAATAATGTCTCGAATTGGATAGGGTTCCCGATCATGATACACTTTTGAGCACACTACATACCTATGTGAATATACCTTAACGCGGTGCGGTGTCGCCACAGTTTTTGTGGAATGCCTCTAATAGTGGTTATTACACTTTTTCCAGCTACTTGGCATTTTATTTATTAACTATAAGTGCCGTAAAACGTTTCGTGCGTTGCCAGACGGATTTATAGCGACGACTTTACGAACTGTTTATAAAATGAGTAAAAACGCACGGTAATTTACTGCGTTCAATAAATGCGATGTTGTAGCTAAACTATGTATTTCAACGATATTGGTGCTTGAAGTTTTTATGAGATAATAAAATACATAAAGTATTTTAAAGAATTTAGAAACAACAAAATATTTTTGCACAAGTTCACTTTTACGCAAAATTACTTGTTATATTTGGATTCATTTCTTGTCTATGTATTTAATCAGTTATGTAGAAACAAAATGCTTTACGGCACCTAATCAAACTAAAAACCAATTGATTCACAACATTCCACCTTCAACAATAGAGTAACAACCAATCTATTGTATAACATTTCCATAAAAGTGCTAAATGGATTCAAAATCAAAGTAAACCGACCATGAACGAGTCATTGTGCGTCGTTTTATCTCGAACATCGCGTTGCGCAACGCTCGTGTTTGTACAAGCAAGGTGCACATTGTGGCCGACACGATTGGCCCTCGTCCGAAATGCCAACCTCTTTATAAAATTACAAATCAACTTTTTGTCCATCAAGGAGCTTTCGCTCGTCATCGGCGTTGCATCTATTAATCATACCTGTCTTTTTCAGATGTATCGGCGCGGCGAGCGCGGGAAAGAGACGGAGGATGTAAAGCTGCGCGCGCGCTGAGCGGTGGCGCCGCCACGCGTCAGTCCGGGCGAAACTGCCGAAGGCTTTGGATGTGTCCGTATTTCACGTTCCGATTCTCTTTTTGAATTTCGAGTTAGTTTTTTATGTGAATAAGTGTATTGGAATTTGTCTTTTGGAGAGAAATATTACAAACTAGTGATGTGGATTCAGTGTTGTGCAAAACGATGAGCGGACAATGAGAGTGAGTGTAACGTTTTCAAACATATCTGATGGATGAAGTGCATTGTTTGGAGTGAGTACACCGTGGTGTCGTGTTGTGTTGTTTGTGTATCAACATCGATCTAATTGGATTTTATTCAAGGTAAGAAACTTTCGATATTATCGTTATTTATCTTTTTTGTGTTTATTTGTTGGCCGTAAACACAAAAATATTATCATATATTATATTGTGTTTAGCTCAGCAGATAAAATCTTTAAATCAAAGAAAAAGAGTACGTTATTAAGAAAATGATCTTTTATACGTATTTAAGTTAAGTACTCTATAAATATCCAATACAATAAACTGCTTAATTTATTCAATGCTTGCAAATCAAAAAATCATCTCTTGGCATCACCATATTCACCATGTATAGTTTTAAAAATGATCATCTGAAAATTTTATCCGTCCTAGTTAAATAATGGAATCATTAAACATTATCAGAACTTTTAGTACAATACTGAGTTACCATAACATTGCATTCGGTAATGCATTATGTAGGTACCTACCTATCATTAATATTGTCTTGAAGTGTGGAACACTGTTCGCATCATTGGCTTATCCTACAAAAGACATCAACGCGCGCTTACTGTTCATACATTTTTAATGATTGGATACAATAATGATATTTCAATCATTAGTGTTACCAACACCGTAGATCCCAATGAAATAATAGAATTAAGTTCAATTATTGAATGGTGTTTGTTTTTAGTAAAACCCAATTTCTTTGCAATTAATTTTATTTGCAAATCTTTATTAGATCTTGCAAATCTTTATAAATAAAGATCTTTTCATAATATAAAGAGATCTTTAACATTTTCTACGATACACTCCAGTTGTTTATATTGCACTCCCAGGCATATATTGATCTAATCTACACAACACAACTCTACACTCAAATTGCGATGCGACTTAGAACTGTTCTTACAAGACACGTATATTTATACCTCAAATCCGTACAAACATAGACCTAATTTTATCATGCTTTGGTGGGAAGTATTTTACCATAAGATTCCTTTATATTGTAGGTAAGCTGTAACGTGTTATGGTTATGAGCTATTAATAAATCAGGCAGATCACAAAAACCTCGGGGCGAATTGGCCATATATTTAACAGCCTCACTTATTAACCACACTACTGGGTCGTTTTATGGCCACTCCGACCTAAGGGCGAAAGGTTTTATTAAGCAACATGGTTGATAAGACGTAAACATTTTTGAAGTGATGATGACAGTATCTTTGTTGTTAAAAATCTATATTAATATTATAAATGCGAAAATAACGTCTGTCTGTTTGTCTGTCTTGCTTTCACGCCTAAACCACTGAAACGATTTTGATGAAATTTAGCATAGAGATAGTTTGAGTCCCGGGAAAGGACATAGGATAGTTTTTATCCCGGTTTTTGAAACAGGGACGCGCGCGATAAAGTTTTTCTGTGACAGACAAAATTCCACGCGGGCGCCACTCCATAAGATAAGTACAACATTTGTACGGTCACCTTATGCGGATTATGAAAAAAAAACATTTTTATTAATTAACTTTATTAGATGGCGGTAGTAACATTCCTCGCGATACAAAGTTGTCTTAAAGCTGTTTTTGTAACTCATAGATAAATAAAATAATATAACTTTTTGCATACTCCATTTGATTGTTATAAATATTTTTAATACAAAACCAACATTAAAGGATCTATTTAAATGAAAAATTCCAAAGCGCGGGCGTTCACCCGATCCAGTTTTTGTGTCCCACGCTGCACAGCTCAATCAGATCAGCCAGCTATAACTATGTTCAGGGCTTATCACCTCGTAAAGCATAATATAGCTACATTTGTTTTTAAAACCCTTTATAAGTAACGTCAATAACCGTAACTTCCGTAAAAGTAACTTATGAAATTGAACACCCGACACTTAGTTTTTGTAATCGTTTTGGCTGTTCTCACACAAGCTCCTGTTCGAAGTTTAATAAATCAAGCGCAAAATGTCTGCCTTGATGTATCCTGGTCATATTTTTAAATGTATTATACCTTACATTATTGGATTAGACATATTTTTGTACCTAGTTTTCGAAATAGCTCTTATTGAAACAATATTTCCTCATATTTATATGCACAACCTAAAAGATTGAAATACATAAACAACTCTCTAACTAAAACACCGCATTGCTATTGAAGTAATTGTCTACCTCCAATTGCAACTACATTTCAGTAGCACAAACTTTAAAATTAACATAGCTTTTTGTCAAATTTAACCTGAGTTGGATATTATCTGTAAGCATTATTTGATAGTCCTAACAAATAAAGTACCTTTGAGATTAAAAAAGCTCAGAATTTTTATAGAAACCATTATAGTAATTTTATACCGCCTACTTTACTCTCAGTTTGGCCCTAAGGTTGACTGGAGGAAAATGCCGAAAGGCATTAGGTCCGCCTTATGTACACCGTTCTATGTGCATATAAGTTTTAAATAAATAAATAAATATAGATATTACATGTAATACCAGTAAGAGGCATATGGGACAAACTTGCCCCACCTGAAGATGCCGGTGGGGAACCAGTTGTTGGTGGTCTCGGTGGTGTGGAAGGGGTTGGGCAGCAGCTTCGGCAGCTCCTCCTTGCCGTAGATTGTCAGCTCGATCACCACCCGGAACGAGAAGAAGAACCGGAACTCGAGGAACGCCTTCGACTTGTAATACACGAAGCACTCCATTCTGTCAACGTACATTTCATGAGTAATAAATTGTTGGAAATGGAGAGAACAAAACTGAAGCGATTGATGAAATCAGAAAATCTATTCCGTTCTATTATGGTATAAATGTCTTAAAGCGAGATGCTATAGCATGAGCGATAACAACAAATAAACCTAAAAATATGATACTCATTAGAGATTGCTCCAATGTTGAAGCGTAAAGCTATGGAATTGGAATATACTATTATGCGGAGAAGAGAGATGTGTTTGAATACCAATCAGATAGGTGGTGGAAATAACGAAATCTGAATCTCAAAAACACATATCCTTTTCCTCTACGCTTAGCTGGAAACGGGGCCCTACTTGCGTGCATCGGGGCCCTACTTGCGTGCATCGGGGCCCTACTTGCGTGCGTCGGGGCCCTGCATGCCCGGCGCGAGCCCCACGACGTCTCTGTGGCAGTGGTGCTCCAGCCAGACGGCCGCGTTGGAGCGGGACACGGCCTCCAGCGCCACAGACGCGCAGTAGAAGCCCGCCACCTGTCACTGTCAACCGCAAGCATAACAACGGGGCCCTACTTGCGTGCGTCGGGGCCCTGCATGCCCGGCGCGAGCCCCACGACGTCTCTGTGGCAGTGGTGCTCCAGCCAGACGGCCGCGTTGGAGCGGGACACGGCCTCCAGCGACACAGAAGCCCGCGACCTGTCACTGTCAACCGCAACAATAACAACGGGGCCCTACTTGCGTGCGTCGGGGCCCTGCATGCCCGGCGCGAGCCCCACGACGTCGCTGTGGCAGTGGTGCTCCAGCCAGACGGCCGCGTTGGAGCGGGACACGGCCTCCAGCGACACAGAAGCGCAGTANGCCTGCAACCTGTCACTGTCAACCGTAACAATAACAACGGGGCCCTACTTGCGTGCGTCGGGGCCCTGCATGCCCGGCGCGAGCCCCACGACGTCTCTGTGGCAGTGGTGCTCCAGCCAGACGGCCGCGTTGGAGCGGGACACGGCCTCCAGCGCCACAGACGCGCAATAGAAGCCCGCGATCTGTGTCACTGTCAACTGTAAAAAAAAAAACTTGATGAGAGTTTACCCAAAATACATTGAGTTATAATGTACTATCGCCAACAGTGTTAACTGCCCATTGCCGATCATGTCGTCTCGTTTTATCGCAAAGAATCACCATTTGATGAGAGCGAGAGCAAAAACGGAAATGGATAGTTAACACTGTGGCCGTGTGTACTACGTAGTAATATTACTTCAATGCCGAAATAGAAGTATGTTGAAACACAAAATTTCATGCGATAAACCCAAAAGAGACGGCACGATTTGTGTAATGTACCCGTATAATTATTACTTTCTAGATTAAAAAGCATACGAGTAATCCTTACAAAGTAGAATCCTTGAGCAAAGTTCTTATTGACGAGGACTTCCGAGCTGTCCTTGAACAGGACTCCGCCGCGGTCCTTGCGCTCGCACTGACCCTGATCCTTAGGGATCTTGGTTTCACCTGGAACCATTCACTTTATTATAGGAATACGCACTTCTTTTGTTCTGTTGAAGAACAAATTATGTATAATAACACCCTACTGGAAAGCAAGACGCCAACAAAGCTAGCAATTCAATAGTAATATTTCTTACACTGCTTCTAATTGTTTGTGTGTGCTGATTATTAGTTAGTTTTAAAATGGGAACAGCTGTAGAAAACATCATGATTTATGAACAATAGAGTTAAATCTTTCAAATATTATTTAAACTAACTTTCCTACTTAAAGAGTAAACTTTAGAGTAGTTGTGTTTCCAATTATTTTTACTTAGCTGCTACGAAAGCTGCAAACAGATAGATCAGATTCATAGTAAAATGCATTGAATTACCAACATCAGGACTCCACAACCCGTCTGATCAGGCATTGTACTCTATTTGGCTCGGAAATTCTAGATAACCTTGATTTTGAAGTGGGTACCAAAATGACCTGACAATGATGAAAGGCAATAACTGACCTTTGTACATGACGAGTTTGATCGGAGAGAGTCTTCTGAAGTACAGCTTTTGCTCCTCCTCGTCGCCCATGTCGAGGTCGGAGAAGGAGACCAGGGCATCGATCCAGTCCATGTAGTCGTGGATGTGGATAAACCGCGAGGGCGCGCCGCAGCCCGGCCCTCGGACTCCAAAGCCGACCTGTGACGAATATACAGAGTAGAACAGTCGTCTACTCTATTGATAGTTTTGTATAGTCAAGAAATCCCCCGGGATAAATTTGCTCTCACTGGTTAGGTTTTTATTGGTTCAAACTGTAGATTCTGCCTACACAAGAGTTGCAGCATTGGTAAAGAGAGGTGGGAATAGTCCCGTAATAGCCATTAAATACGCAACTAGTGAAGCCAATGTTTGTCAAAGAAAAGTTATAAGTACTGGCGTTTGACCCGCGACGAAATGTATGAGAAGAAAATGGGAAGAGTGCGAAGTTAAGGATCCTTCCATTTTTCATAAAGATGACAAAACAAAGGTAAACTTTAAAAAAAATGATTTACACGAACTGTAAGCTACAATGTTAATATCAAAAAGAAGAAAGAAAGAATAAAATGTTTTAAAAATCACAACGATATCATGTGTTCTGTTAGCTTCTTACTATCGTTCGCAAAATCGCATAAGTGAGAGACTGGGAAATCCATCAGCAATCGGACGGCTTCTAAATACTATGAAGCGTGCTGCGGGTGAAATAAAAAACGAAGAAAAATAGGCAATCGCTCAATGGTTTGAGGATTCCGGGTGAAGCTCGCTTCCACTTTTGGTCTGATCATCTCTCTCCACCTGTAGCCAAGAGCTTCCTCGTTATAGATGAAAAAATAAAGTGCACTGACTAGTTTCCAGTAGCCCCAGCCCTGGCGCGTGACGAGCGCGGAACCGCCGTCCCACACGCACGGCGTCGTCAGCTGGTCCACCACCGCGCAGATCGGGTTGATGGGCCGCATCTTCTTGTACGTCAGCTAGAAAAAGAAAGAAAAGCACTAAATAGTGTTACAAATAAATAATACAACACGCAAAAGTAAGGAAGCACATTCGTATGGCAATTGCTTGGCAGGAAACTTTTTACTTGTAAGGTCAAAATTAGATTTTGAAAAAGAGTAGTCTGGTGACATACCAACGATAACTCTCACCTTAGCTTTATAATAGAACTCTTCACAGTCTTTCTCTTCTACGAAACTCATTTTGTATGCTTCTTTGAATACTTCGCCTTTTACTAAAAGATAAATGTAAATCGTACGATAAAGTTACATTATGAGAAAATATTAATTGGTTTCCAAGTTCTCTAAGTTATCAATGGCTGAACAGTCTCACACTTAATATGAATCAAAATACAAACCGTCCGTCATTTTGATGGCGTACAAATCTGATAAGCTGCCGGCCCCTGTCACCGTCATGCATATTGGAAGAATGGGACCTAAAAAGTTAAGAAAATTAAACATACACCCTCTTTATATGAACAAACAATTGATAAGCATAGAACTAAACGACTCTACGTCGACATATGATTTATTATATTGTCTTTCTGTCACGCCTTTTTGTCACACTTTGTTATATGATGGAAAAAATATAGATCAACCTTTTAGCTTTTTATAACTTTCAATAATTCTGAGTATATCCTCTAATGCTGCTTACTGCCTGCCTCGCTGTACCCGATCTGGCCGTAGTTGTGGAGCTCCACCAGCGCGATGGAGGCCAGCGTGGAGCCTTCCACGAACTCAGGGTGCAGGGTGTAGTCCTTGACGTCCACGGTGTACTTCACGTCTTTGCTGTGCCAGGCCACGAACTGGGTGGTGTTCCTACGAGACAGGTTTTGATCAAACGAGATTGTATCATGTGATTTGCGCCCGTATTTACAAACATTACTATGAGGTCTTACAGTGCGCGTGGACGCATAGGGTGACACACGAACCAATCACAGAGCTCTCTATTCAACTGTGCGTTCGATTTGCTGCTTCACGTAAGCATTGTTTGTGAATAGGGGCGTGAGAGTGGCATCAAAGATGATAATGAAAAATTCTGTAAAAGAGCGTTTTATAAAGCCTACTTGCAAAGTAATGAATTTGAATCTGTTTCGAGAGTCTGTAATTTGATCATTTTGTTCACCGAACTATTATGGTGAAACCTACTCCTACCTAACATTACTCGTATGCATTGATACAATTTAGCGTAGCTGGAGAAACTACCACACCTTCAGACCATTTATGTACTTTTTTACCATATCATTGGAAAGTTAAAAAATGCAAGTCATACGCTAAAGTTTCTGGGTGGATGCGGGCCATGTCCTCAGCTGATGCGATGACGTATTCTGGGTGAATGAGGATCCCAGACGTCACCGCGAAGCGACTGCGCCCGCCCATATCTGAAAAGTCATGTGGAATTTTAGGTTTGCTTATTATGAAGCTGAGTACTTGGGGAATAGGTACTGTATTATAAAAATAATATGATTTTATTCTTTGAAGCACAGAGCATGATGATTGAATATTGTATCATAAAGTGAAATACACCTACAAAAACACAAAGAGAAATCTATTTCAATTAGACCGCCGGCTAATGTTTGTTCGTAACTCGAAGTGAGGCGATTCTCCCATACTTTTTGTATGGTCATTAGAGCAGTCCTTAGCGGGGCCCAGACAAATCGGGGCGAACGAACTAACTCATACAAAGCACTTTGTTCTAACGCGTATTTTGGTAATTAAAAGCTATTGTTGCAGGCCGTCGACGAGTAATTAGCCAGATATTGACCTCTTCTTTTGAATGAAAATGTTTGTACTGATTTGCCACGTTAATGTTTGACGTTTTTTGCTGTTTTGAATTTTTTCGCTAAAAGATTGATAATAATTGTCTGGTCGAAAATGCTTATAGTGGTGGTCCTCAAAGGGTTCACAGAAGGTGATTTGTCTGGCAGAGAATGCTTATAGTGGTGGTTCTCAAAGGGTTTCACAGAAGGTGATTTGTCTGGCAGATAATGTTTATAGTGGTGGTTCTCAAAGGGTTTCACAGAAGGTCATTTGTCTGGCAGATAATGTTTATAGTGGTGGTTCTCAAAGGGTCTCACCGAAAGTGATTTGTCTGGCAGAGAATGCTTATAGTAGTGGTTCTCAAGGGTCTCACAGAAGGTGATAATAGTTGTCTGGTAGAGAATGCTTATAGTGGTGGTTCTCAAGGGTCTCACAGAAGGTGATAATAGTTGTCTGGTAGAGAATGCTTATAGTGGTGGTTCTCAAAGGGTCTCACAGAAGGTGTGCTGTATGATGCCCATCCAGGGGAAGCGGCCGATGTCGTCGGTGGCGCCGTCCGGTATGCTCTGCTCGGGGTCCGGCGCACAGCGCATGCGATCCCAAAGCAGCATCGATGAAGTCTCTGAAAGAAAATATGTATTACCCCATCTTTTCCTCGTTTTTCTATTTGAAAAGGGGACGCATTAGTGAGGGTTTCCCAGAGTCAGGATCTCACACTATAATGTCCTGATTGGAACTGAACAGGTGCCTTTACGGCACATATTTTGTAATCATTAGCATCATAAATTGCGCGTCAAAAAAAAACAATGTTAGAGGTTAGATTTGTATATTTTTTTCAATACGAGTAATAGATGAATGTAGGTAGTTAAGCATCTTGTGGGTTAATATCAATATCACTGATCGAGTTAAACACACCTTTCAAAGTAATAACTATGAGCATGAACATAAACTTTTGAACTCCCATGCTTCATTCACGTAACTCATATCACTACTTAAAACACTGGTGTCTACTTCAACACTTCTAATCGCAGACTGGTAAAACCTACACCCAGTGGTGCGCAATTTTGAACTAATTATTTATCAACACTGCAATTGTGCATATTTACGGATGTGTGTCTGATATAGAGCGAATAAACAGTTTGTTTCCCACCAACCCGTAGCGGCACCACTGTGCAATGCGGCAAAACAATGTGGTGGGAATCAGAGCTGTGTTTACATTTTTAGGTTGGATTTTTTCGTTTGCGCGAGACGAGTCAGTCAAGAATCATTTAATTTAGCAACACCATTGGGCTACATGGACGTGACGTGAGGAATCTTTTTTTACAAACGTTATATGTCTTTTATCTGTTAATTTATAGTGGTCTCTTCTAAACTATCATCGCTTAGACTTTACAAGATGGAAGTACAGAACACTCAAAAAAAGAAATATGTAATTATTATAAAATATACCGATGTTAAATCATCTTATACATAGGTGTGTACATACACAAGTTTCTGAGTGATGCACTTACTTCGAAAATAAACTCAAGCTCATCGTCGTCAAACCTCAAACGCAAATTGTCCGTAAAGCTCAGATGACGCTTTCGGAAGCTTTCTGCTTGTTCAAGGCACTTACGCCAGCTGTTGCGCCCACTCTCGCCAAAACAAACATAGAGGCCGGCGTACAGTCGGGTTCAAAACTTATTAAGTCCATATTCATACCAACTCTACCGTATAGAGATTAGAGGACCACATCTATGTTTGGACGCAAAATATGAACGTCAAGTTTTAAGAACTTCTATATCGTATCGGAAATGACGCTCCAAAGGAAAATGAGTAATTGTGTGAAATTTTTGGAGAATTGCAAAAGTTTCGAAAAAAAATTATAGCGATGATATTAGCATAAGACCACGGGAACCCGATGCCTATAAATCTTGAATCATTCCCAATCAATCTCACTAGATGGCGACATAAGTATCGAATTTCTGAAGACGTTTGTAAAAAGTCACTAATGCTCAGTAAACTATAATGAAAAAATGTTTTACACATTAATTTGTTCATTTAAACACAGTGAATGATTCAAATAAACAATATTTCTTCATATAATAAAATTTTATCTTTAGTAAAAACTGAAGTCTTAAACAATCGTTTTTGCAGAGCTGATGAGCGCTGTAGAAGTAGCATTTAGTTACAAATGATGTAATAGATGGCGCTCATCGCTGCTGTTTTATTTCGTCACTTATAAAAATACTAAAATAGGTTTGGTTTTGCAACAAATTATTGTTTTTATTAATTGTCATAATATTTCTTGTAAAATGCAAAAAAAAACATCTACATTCAAATAAAAATGAAAGAAACACAAATTAGCATTACAAAAGTTCGGCTATAATTTGTCTAACATTGTGCATTGTGGCGCCTAAAATCGACAATATTGTATTTTTTTTAAGATTATTAGCAATTTGTATTCCAAATATTACTAATAGTCCCATTAGCCCCTCGTGTTAAACTCGTGGCTATAAAAGGTTCGATTGTTTTCCTTCCAATTATGATAACCTACCCAGTGTCACTCACAATAATAATTAAGACGAATCTTAATCTAAAGACCTACATACACTGGAAAAACATAACCCTTTTTCTGGTGTAGTCGGTTATAAACTGTATTGCCCATAATAATGTTTAAGGTCCACCTTTTGTTCATAATGTTAAGAGCATTATCCGCCAGTCAACGTTTCAGCCACGCAGAGAGCTGTTAGTAGGTAGGTGCGGTGCAGAGGTGCAGTTAATGTTTTTTTTACTCATTTAATTTATTTTAAGATATGTATAGCAAATAAAAAAAATCTTTACCTAGTACCTATTAAAGTGAACCCATTGTTAATACCCTGTTTAATTCCATTGTTAATTATTAAATTCGGCCACAACATAAACAAAGTGAGAGCTTTGCTGTCTCACTCGCACGCTCCATACCTACTAGCTGGCCACGCCGAGACGCGACCGCGCGGCCCATTGGATTGGCGTCATTGAAAGTAGAAGCAGGGTGCGCGAGCGGCAGGCAGCGAATGTTACGGTAGACAGTAGGTAATTATCCTTAAGCAAGTTCTCTCCCAAATACATGTCAGTCTGCATCAAGTTGTATTTCACTTATTTAAAATCAAAATGCAGATTCATTCGTGTGCGTTACCTCAGAGATATCGTCGCTTGCCTCTCTAAGTGACGTATCTGACATTTTTTTCGAAACTGAGTTATCTACACCATCTTAATTAATTTCGCAAGACGAATCGATCTATCTAATCGCCTGAAAATTTTGCAAAATGTCAGTTACGTCAGTTAGAGAGGCAAGCGACGATATGGTGACGCTGATCAAGATGTGCTTATGTCATGGAAAAGGTAGAGCCTTAAATCCTGTAAATATGCCGAGAATCTAGCATTTTTGCCCAATAAGATTTCGGAGTAATTGAAGAAAATAAGATTCCGTTGCAGTAATGCTTGGAAACGTTACTGCAGCCACATGATTTTTACCCATTAGCCTTAGCCAGATTATTTTTTTTCAATAAGTAGCTTATATTTGTGCCTTTCCATGGTCAAGCAGCGACATTTGTGCCCAACCAACCAAGCCAATCTCTTTAAATGTATTTATTTATTTATTTCATGAAAGAAACATACAGCTTTTATATTACATATAGGTACAGGAAAACTTTAGTTTATTCATAAGCCAAAAAAGTTTCCAATGTTAATTTGTCAATAGCGAAGACATATATTATAAAAAGCCAAATCGTAAGCCTTACCATGTTTAACGTTAAGGTAGGTACTTACGAAGAAAAGTTTAATAGTGTGAAATTAAGGACCAACTTATACTTCAGTTAATAAGGTTATTTAGCGTCTTCAATAGAAAGGGATAATATTCTAAATTTGTCTGATCAATTTTTTTATGAATGTTTACCGATTTCTCTGTCAAACAAAAACCGATTTAAAAAAAATATTTTTTGTTTGAAAGAAATCAAAACCACTTTTGACTGCAAAAATCTGTCCATCATTTACATTCATTTATATAATTTTTAATATTTTTACAAATAAAAGCAAATTCAGAATTTTTTTTTATTGTTATTCTTATTTCTACCTATTAAAGCAATGAAAAAATATTTTTTCTTTCTTTCTTTCTTTCTTAAAAATAAACTATGCATAACCCGTGCGCAAAAATACTGTAGACAGTTGTAATCGGTTAATTACAAGGCGTAGAAAGTAAAAATTCAGTATGCATTTATTTGAATATAAAAGCACTGCAGATTGATTACCATAAAAAGCAGTTATCTTCTTAAATATTGCCTTATTTGAGGCTCGAAATAAGTAAGCCATTTTCAGTTGTAAAATGATTTATTTCATCGAAAATTAGGCATAGGTATTCAAAATTTTCTGACATCTGACACTGCAATCACAGAGCGCCCTTTTTATCCGGTTTAAGAGCTAGAAGGTATTTTCGATTTTCACAGTAACCCATCTAATTCATATGCCATGCGTTATTTTTTTTGGAATAATTATTATGGCACCCATTGACACCAATCACATGCCACCTACCAATAAAAAATCGCATCTGTCCATCAAGTTTCATTCAAGTGTCATCGTCGGAGACCTGGGGGTGTACTTTGACGATGGTCTTTCATTTCGTTGTCATTACGACCATATTGTCACACGTTTTACAAGGGTCTTCAAGAACCAATCTACCCTTATATGCCTATACTACTCACTGATCAGAAGCATCTTAGATTATGGTTCTGTCATCTGGTCGCCATTCTACAATCTAGGTACACTCAGACCGAATTGAGGGAGACCAAAGAAATTTTCTGAATATTCTTTGCTTCAGATTGGGTTTGGGTCGCGAATATAAGTCATACAGGGCAAGACCGCTTCAAAATGACGTCTCTGGCCTCCAGACGTGAATGTCTTGAACTTGTCTGTCTGCATAAGATTTTGCATTCTGAACTTGATTCACCTAATCTTCTTTCCCTTCTTAATTTTAACACTCGCTACAAAATACAAATCCCGAAACCCTACCAAACAATATTTTCGCTCCAAATCTATAAAGACAATACCTTTTTTTACAACCCTATAACCAGAATGTGCAGACTTTTAATGACACTGTCACTGAACACTCTTCTTTGGTTATATTCTGTTCTAAGTTGTACAAATTCAGGAGAGGTAATATCCTGAATATAAAGTCAAGTTGTCCTTTGTAAACTTTAATAACACTTAATAACATTAAATACTAAGCATAAAATGAGTTAAACTAACACTATTTACCCTCTTTATTTCATAATTTTCAATTCATTCTGTGCACACGACATCATGTTAAGTAAGAGTTAAGAGTTGCGGTTTAGATTAATATATGGATTATTATCTGTGCCTAAATATGACCGTAACTTGTTTTGTGAGCCTTAAATAAGTAAATAAATAAATAAAGTCGTTCGAAGAAATGGAAATCCCCAAAACGTTACCGCAGCGGCACCCGCAACCTTTCAAAACCACGGGGGGCTCAAACGTCGCTGCTTGACCATGGAAAGGCACAAATACAAGCCACCTATTGAAACACCTTAAATCTGGCCAAGGCTAATAGGCAATAATCATGTCGCTGCTGCAGTAACGTTTTCAAGCATCACCGCAGCGGAATCCCATTTTCACCAATTAAGTACTCCGCAACCTTACCGGGTACAAATGGTAGACTCTCGACACATTTACAGGATACAAAGCACCAACCCCTCCACATAAGCACATCCCGACCAGCGTCACCATGTCGCTGATGTAACGCACACGATTAATTTATGAATTATTAATCTTATCTACCTACTTATTTAAAAATACCAGTGTCGCGCGCTAAATGAAAACAAGCTTGGTAGGCAGGTACCCATCCATTGGGGCTACTCCCGATCCCAGTAACGTCAATATACTTAGTAGGTATGCATGCCAGCCATTCACGCAGCACGTGTAAGTGAATCGAAAATGATGCTATAGTCCGGTCGCCGCCAAGCCCGTACGACACGGGGACGGGCCGTCCACAGTGAGTGAGCGAGCGCGACAGCAATACAATTACGCGCGAGTGATAAGGATGGGTAGCATGGTGTAATTGGACGAAATTCTACGTATTCGGCGACGATAAATAGAGAGAGAGAAGGAATAAAACATCAGTGAAATAATAATTAAATAAGTAAATAATATTTTGCTACCTAGGTATATTTTGTGCCAGCACGGTATTATTACTCGTAAATAAATAGGTAGGTGCTATTATTTTCGCGAGTGACGCGCAAACGAATGCAACAAAAAACCTAAACCTAAATCACAGATAATCCTAAATCTTAAACCTGTTTGTGCAAGTCGATTAAAATGTAGGCATATTTTTGAATAAACTACGATACGAGTACAAAAAACTAAAACTAGATTTTGTATTTTTTACGAACAGTTCATTTGATATTTACTTGACTGCTCCAGAAGGAGGGTTATGTTTTTTTTACATAATAATTATTTCTGAATATTTTTATGGAAAAAATAAGTTTCGATATTGTCCTGTTTTATATACCTAATAAAATAAAACAAATTAGAGTTTTAAGATGGTAATTTGAAGCGGGATACGAACCCATGGTGCTGGATATTGAGCGTCGGCTGTGATCATTGTGCTACTTGGACATTATTATACCGTGCCGAAATTTTCAATAGTGTCTCTAATCTGTTTTTTGCTTAGTTACATGTCTTCATAAACAAAGCAGTAAACTTATTGGCTTTAGCGCCATCTTTTGACATAGCACGCCAAATAAATACTCCGCTCAAGTTGCTAGAATAGAAAGCATTAGCGGGTCGCAAACCGCGGGACGGTCAAGTCCGCTGCGGCACACTAGCGCGATCTGTTATCACCACTAAGAAACCAAGCGGGCCCGAGCAGTTTCAAGACTTAGGTCGGCCACATTTCGAGTATGGGATGATGCATCTGTACTAGTATTATATTATCTGTGATNGGACCCTATATAGACGACAGCACATCAGATTAAATTTTTATGGCAAAATCTCACCTATTATAACTACTCATACATAAAAAAGTGCTTTTTAATGCCTGCTTGCAAAAATAAAATAATTTTTTAAACTTCATTTTAAGTTACCACAGTTCCTGCGCTGCGCTGTCGTCTGTATGTACATAAATATCACAGTAGATAAATCAAACAGTACGGAAGTTGTGACGGAAGCTTCATACAAACGCTCGAAATCAGACTCACGCACACAGACGCACGCTTTACACGAGCTCTAAGCGAACCTCGCAGTCCATCCGTCGCGAGTGTCGCGGCATGCACTGTCCGCTGTATTTAAAAAAAAACATGCCACGAGTGTATTGCCNGATACAAGCTTTCGAAATTCAGAATAAAAGCTTGTTTTTAAAAAAGTTTATTTTTTTTACTCATTTAATTTATTTTAAGATATGTATAGCAAATAAAAAAAAATCTTAACCTAGTACCTATTAAAGTGAATCCATTGTTAATCCCCTGTTTAATTCCATTGTTAATTATTAAATTCTTCCAAAACATAAACAAAGTGAGAGCTTTGCTGTCTCACTCGCACGCTCCATAGCCGGCTACTCTGCGGCGACGCATCATAATTTACCTACCTACTAGCTGGCCACGCCGAGACGCGACCGCGCGGCCCATTGGATTGGCGTCCTTGAAAGTAGAAGCAGGGTGCGCGAGCGGCAGGCAGCGAATGTTACGGTAGACAGTAGGTAATTATCCTTAAGCAAGTTCTCTCCCAAATACATGTCAGTCTGCATCAAGTTGTATTTCACTTATTTAAAATCAAAATGCAGATTCATTCGTGTGCGTTACCTCAGAGATATCGNGTTAATTTATTGTTGTGACATTATTGAAATTAATTTGAATTTAATGTGAACTAGATTTAACTAAAAAAAACAAAATGTGACATGTATAAGATAATATTTTTGATTGTTTTTTTTTATTTGCAAGTAGGTATAATATTGCTATTAATTATTGACATGGTTAATTTTGACATTGGTATAGATTCTGATTAATTGTAATTTTGCATGCTTATTTATTATGCTTATTTTATTTTATTATTGTACCTATTTCCAACACAATGTAATATTGTTTTTAAATGGAATAAACTTATGTAATAATTATGTAATATGTACAATGACGGGACAGTTAAAATACCTAACGTTGCAAAATGTGGTTTACATGACTCTATTTGAGGAATGCGTTTCATGGTGCGGATAGCTCGCTTCTGTAACACGAATTCTGCTGAAATATTATATTTATAACTATTTCCCCAGAACATAATACTATACCGGAGTTTAGATTCAATGAGCGCAAAGTAAACTAATTTGAGCTGATCTAAAGTTATTTCATCTCGTAAAGTTCTTAAGGCATAGCATGCTGAGCTTATGCTAGATTCTAATGCTTCTATTTCCTTCTTCCAATTTAAATCTCTATCAATATGTATACCCAAAAACTTAACTGTTTCCACTGAATTAATTCCTAAGTTATTTACTAATGGCTCTAAAGAATCTTTATCTCTAGCATTAGTCCTGAATAGCAAAGCAAAAGTTTTGTTTTTATTTAACACAAGATTATTTTTAGCAAACCAATATTCAAATTCATGAAAGGTATTTTGTATTTTAATATTAAGTTCTTGTACATTATTCGCAGAAACTACAGCATTAGTATCATCTGCATAGATAGTTAATTTAACATCTGGCTGATTTGCTTTCATGTAATCAGCCAGGTCATTCAAAAATACTACAAACAAAATAGGTCCCAATATTGAGCCCTGTGGAACCCCTCTTTTTATTGTTCTTAATTCCGATTTGTATGTAGTTTCCTCATTATTAACTATTTGTTTAATTTCAACAAATTGCTTGCGATTTGATAGATAAGATTGAAATAGTTTTAAGTTTTTATCTCTAATTCCGTAGTGTTCTAATTTTTGTAGCAAAATTTCATGATCTATTGTATCGAAGGCGGAGCTTAGGTCCAAGAACAATCCTCCTACTTTCATATTACTATTTAATTTAGCAACTACATCATCAATTAAGTTATTTATAGCATCTATAGTTCCTACACACGTCTGATATCCAAACTGCCTATCACTCAGTATGCCATTTTGTCGCAGATGTACCAACAGTCTTGACATTATTAGCTTTTCATAGATTTTTGACAAAATAGGTAACAAAGAGATAGGTCTATAATTTTTACAATCCAGTTTACTTCCTTTTTTATGTATCGGAAGAACTCTTGCTAACTTAAGTTCATTAGGAAACAAATTTTGATCGACACAACTATTAAAGAAGAGTGCCAGAGGTCCCGCTAAAATATCAATATGATCTTTTATAACTCGTATCGTAACTTCATCAAACCCAAAGGAACTTTTATTTTTCATTTGTTGAACAATTTTCGTAATCTCATTCTTGTTAGTCTTATAAAAATTCATATTAGCTTCAACCTCTTTCACACTCTGTTTCAATATAAAGATTGCTGAAGAAGGATCATTTTTACTAAGTGGTGAATTTGCCTTATCAAACTGGTTAGAAAAAATATTAGCTATCTCCTGTGGATCACTTAAAATATTCTCGTTTATTTTTAGTAGTGTATTATTTTTTCTAGTTGTCTGACCTCTTCTAGTTTTATTTACAATTTTCCAAATTTCTTTATTACAGTTAGAGGCCAGGATAATTTCTCTTTGTGCAGCTAGTTGTCTTGCTTTTCTGAGTACTTTTTTATATATTTGTAAATAGATTTTTTTATATTTGCAAGCGAATTCTCCGTTACTTGTTTTAATATTCAGAACTAAAAACCTTTTCATTTTACTAGATACTCTTAAACCCTGTGTTAACCACTGTAGCCTATTACCTCTTTTATTTTTTACTTTTCTTGTTCTTTTTTTATAGCTTGTTTCGAAAGTATGATTAAATGTTTTCAGAAAAGAATTTACGTCTAGTCTGGTCCAATCTACGTTATTAACCTGCCTTTCAAAGACTGCTGCACTCTGTTCGTTATAGGTTCTACACGTAATTCTAATAGCATCATCGCAGTTTTTAGCCATATTTTGGTCTTCCAATTTCAAGGTGCAGTATAACCCTGCGTGACCATCTGCTAGGCCATTATGTACAACACTAGTTGTTATTTCAGTACCATGCATGTTAGTTATAATATTATCAATGCATGATTCTGTGTTGTTACGTACATAGGTCACCGAATCAATCAAATACTTAAAATTATAACATTTCAGAAGTTTCAAAAAATCTTTTTTTTGCCTATCATCGTTCAATAAGTTTACATTGAAGTCACCACATAAAATACAGTTTTTATTGAAGAAATGTTCCAAGAATCTTTCTAAGCGCTCTAAAAATAAATCGAAGTTATTTCTTACTGGATTTCGATAACAACAACAAACATAAACATTAGACTCTGTATCCCTTACGCCACAAATTTCAAAAGCTTCCGATTTATAGAGCTTCTTACAGAAATAATTATCTTCATATTTTACTTCATTCAGCCCTAGTATCATCGAACCTCCTCGTTTTTTATTGGTTCGGAAATTATTAGACACTGTTTTATAGCCTTCTAAGTTAAAAAAAGGAGCTGAAGATTCATTGAGAAAGTGTTCGCAAAAACATACATAGTCCAATTTGGATTCTGCTGAATGAATATACATTTCTAATTCGGGTTTTTTGTTAGTTACACCACACACATTTTGATAAAAAATATTCATTTCGATATATTTACTATTTTTACGGTCGAAAAAACGAGATATGAGTTTCAGAGTCTAAGTAAGTTGTAGAAGTTGGACTACCAACTTGACAAGATGAATTATGCTTTACATACTGAATAAGTTTGTCAATATCGTTCATTATAACTCGCATACCACGTTTATTTATTTTACCCGAGTACCTTGAGAACATCTCATAAGAGTAGCTTATGTTTTTATTTGAATCTAGCAAATAACAATACTGATGGATATCATTATCTTTGTTCAACAGCTCATTAAAACTCTCAATCCTCTTATTAAAGATATCAGACTCAAAACTATACTTAAAGCTAGGTACACATAATAACATTCGTATGTTGCACAGCCAAAATTCTTTGCCTCAAAATGTTTACCATTTCCTTATAATTTTTTGTCATATTAAAATCATTATTTCCTATCATAATTATACAGTAGTCATTAAGTGTGAAATGTTCAAGCTTTTCTTGTAGTCCCTCCGAAAGTTGTTCTATACCACCCCCCGGCGTGCGGTAATGACAGCAAGTTGACTTTTCCACAAAATGGTTTGTCACTAAGGACGAAACACTGCGCTGTTCAATACTACTGATTAGACAAACTTTTGGAGCCTCTCTATGTTTCATCTTTGCGGCGTTGTCTGCAGATGTGCTCTCATAAGTCACAACTTTAGGTGTCAGAATGGGTTCATTTCTTGAAGGCGCCATCTCTTTAGATGTCTTTTTCTTAGAATTATTCAGTAGGTTTCTTTTTGATTCCTTCCTTTTGCCTTGGTGTACCAGTGGAGTGGACATATATGGATAATGGTCTTTACTTTTATTGATATCGCCAACAGTAACAGTTTTCAATAATTTTATGACTCTATCTTTTTCCTGATTTTTCTTCTGCAGATCTAGATTCATAGAATTTAGATTCTCAATCTCATTATTTGCGATATCCAATTCATTCTTTAATCTCTTTATTTCCGTTCGAAGTTCGTGAATGTACAGGTTTTCACAGGTATTTCCATCAGGTAAGCTGTTGTAACTTTTTGTTTGAGGAGGCGTCTCATTCATAGATAGGAAGGATCCAGTAAGATCAGGCAGAGAAATTTGATTTTTGTTTCTACGCAAGGTAACAAAATTACTATCATCTTGTGGTATTTCCAATCTTGTTTCCACTTCCAATGATCCGAAAGAATTTTCGGTCGGAATATTTATTTGTACCTGTTCTTCATGTGGAGTCTCTTTATTAAATCTACAATCATCACATTTACATTTCTTCCTATTTTCAGATGACATAAGGTAGAATAACTTTTCTCCTATGCTAGTGCAGTCCAGATGGTAGCTCAGATGACATTCTAAACATGTGATGAAATCTCGCTTTAGTATTTCCTTCTTACATTTATTGCAGTTCAAAGCCATTGTAAAAGTTCAACAAAACACCAACACTATTTATTATAAATAGACTTCTAACGCCATCTAGCGACGTGTGAATGTGCCCCTTCCTCCCTTAGTTTCGAGTATAGGCTATGCTTTGATTGTCCGATAGCAAAATTAGTGAACGCACATGAAATGAATGAAAGAATGAGAAATCCCCCATCGCTGATTATGATTTCTGATATTTTGTAGACATCCAGATGGTTGTTAAGAGATGCTGAGCTGGAGTCTTGTGTATTGGATCGGTTGTGTGGGGTCGAGTTGTTATGAGCCCTCACTGGAGATCAAGGTTACCATTATAGGCACTTGTTGAGTCGTATAGATTTCGTATTTACCGACAAAACCCTTACAGATGACGACTTGTTGAACCCGAGTTCACATAATTAACAAGGTTTAAAGTGTTCCAGACGATGAAATGTTACATACAAACCTTCCGTTCTAGTAGTTGCTGTCTCGTCTGGTTTGTCAAAGGTGACGAGGTTTAGTGAGTAGTTTGTGATTGTATCAATGTTTTTCGGTATGCAGTAGATAACGAGATATTGATAATTTTAGGGTACCTTGATAAGACATGCGGAGAGGCCGGCGGTGTCTCTGTGATCGGTATCTGCATCCNTTTTGGAATAATTACTATGGCACCCATTGGCACCAATCACATGCCACCTATCAACAAAAAATCGCATCTGTCCATCATGTTTCATTCAAGTGTCATCGTCGGAGTCCTTTGTAAACTTTAATAAAATTAAATACGAAGCATAAAATGAGTTAAACTAACACTATTTACCCTCTTCATAATTTTCAATTCATTCTGTGCACACGACATCATGTTAAGAGTTAAGAGTTGCGGTTTAGATTAATCTATGGATTATTATCTGTGCCTAAATATGACTGTAACTTGTTTTGTGAGCCTTAAATAAGTAAATAAATAAATAAAGTCGTTCGAAGAAATGGAAATCCCCAAAACGTTACCACGGGGGGGGGGCTCAAACGTCGCTGCTTGACCATGGAAAGGCACAAAATACAAGCCACCTATTGAAACACCTTAAATCTGGCCAAAGCTAATAGGCAATAATCATGTCGCTGCTGCAGTAACGTTTTCAAGCATCACCGCAGCGGAATCCCATTTTCACCAATTAAGTACTCCGCAACCTTACCGGGTACAAATGGTAGACTCTCGACACATTTACAGGATACAAAGCACCAACCCCTCCACATAAGCACATCCCGACCAGCGTCACCATGTCGCTGATGTAACNCGGCCACATTTCGAGTATGGGATGATGCATCTGTACTAGTATTATATTATCTGTGCTATTATTAAGGAGCTGTACAAATAAACACACTAATTAGAGCTCTAAGCGTTAGCGGATTAACATAATAATCATACTCATCAATAACATACATATAATCAACAAATTCATAAACTAAATCCCTATTAAAAGTTGCCCCCAACGGGATTCGAAGCCGCAACCAGTCAACCACCGTTTTAATCCAGTAACAGACGGCGCGGCAGTAAATTCAGACTGTTGACAGCTGCGTTCCATTTCACGAAACCAATTTTACAACCCAGTGTGTGAGATAAAAAACACTTTAAGGTCCACAACACACGGTGAAACGCAATTGCAACGAAACTGCAACTTCTAGTTACTTTTGAGTTGCATCTAATTTCCATTTCAAACCGGTTTCAAACTGGTCGCGTCATGTGTGGTCTCTCAACGGAATCTATGGCAGAAACTTAGATACAACTCAAAAGTAACTAGAAGTTGCAGTTTCGTTGCAATTGCGTTTCACCGTGTGTTCTGGGCCTAAAACAACGCCAATTCTCACGATTTCGTCCAAACTAAGGAGGACGGTACCCCCAGCCTTAATTGAAAGTAGGTGCACGTAATTCGCATCTCTAGTATGTTGCAACAATGTCGTAAGATTTTTAACTTTTTAATGATATAATTATGCAAAACGTAACAAGAGTTTTGGAGCGGAAACTTAGAATCTTGAAACTTGTGGAAAACTACGTCTTAATAAAGTTGTGTAATGATGACCACCTTACAGCACCTGTGGGGTGTAATCGATGCTAATGACTCTTTCATTGTCTTAATTATCTTCTAAGTAGATCAAATTATTTGCCTTATGACGAGGGTCAACATTAATTTGTAGTAAACTCAACAGTTGTATGGCATTCGGTTGCCACGATTACGTTTCTGAATACAATGATTATCATATACTTAATTTATCATCATATTCATGAGCTACTATGCTCTCCCTTGTACACCATACCGTATGGCGAGAGCTACTTAGGCTTTTTTTTAAGTTTATTAGGTACCTATAGTCCATACCTAATAAACTTAAAAAAGCCTTCTATTTCAGAATCGAAGCCTCAGCCGACAGCTTAAACCGACTCAAGTTTTCTGGCTCTGAAAAAGAGCACTTTTTGGTTCTCAAACCTTCCTTGGATAAGGGTTTAGTGTGATTTCATGTATTGTTGATTAACTGGTAAATAGTTACTACAAGGTTAAACCATACTAACACACTATGTCAGTTTTAAAGTTAAAATTAAAGCTCATTCATTACACTACACTGTCATGCAGTCAATTAATTAGAAAACCAGAAACGACGTGGTTACCAACCACAAGCCCTGGTTCCTCGATCGATGTCAATCACACCGTGAAGGTAATTGAAGGCTGCTCCTCACTCAAGATAGCTTCATGATCAATCAGGTTACGTAAGATTGACGGCGAATTGTATAAAACTAGGAAGTGTACGGAAAAGAAGAAAAAATATAAACTATATCGGAAAGTTATTTAACCCATCAATCCCGAAGCTGTCGCATATGACCGTGTATTAGAAATGCAATTTTGATTGTCTATTGTGTCTCTGTAATCTACAAGTGTAGGCTTGAAGGGTTAAAACACTTGAGAGAAAACCACTGAAAGAAGGAAAACGATCAATATCAATCAAACAATATAATCAGTATCAAAAAATAATTCAAAATACATGATAGATAAATAGTGGATGTTTAATAGAATGGATCCTAGATAACTCCTCGAAGTAAACAGATGGCATTAAACGCTCTACTGTAAATTCACGTGATTTTTGTGCTAATTAGTAAAATCTCAATATAATATCATGATATACTATCAAAAAACTAAGTGTGTAACAGGATACTAAATCTTTTCACAATATTAATCGCGTCTTTACATTAAAAATATTATTTGACGTTTTATGTTGCTAATTTTGTCACAAGATTGGCACTAAAGTATCGGGATAGATGGGACCGTACTTGACATATTTTTATTGCGAAAATTAATACCTCAATGCTGAGAAATTACTACATTTTTGTATACTTTCTGGGTGGAAAGTTTTCTGGCGTTTATGAAAACAAAAATATTTGTATGTTTGCTATCAAACCAGTCCTCGCCCAAAGCTTCTATCGAAAGGGATAGATCTAATGAATCGATCACAACAATGTAACTTGTGTAATTTCTAAGAAACATAAAGAATTTGTGGTAAGATAAAGTTGTAACCTACACTCGAACATAATCATATTAATTTACAGCGCGTTAAACGTTTGCGCGATTGACGCAATGGTAAAGTTCGCTACG
The DNA here is from genome assembly GCF_004193835.3 of Ostrinia furnacalis. Lineage (NCBI taxonomy): Eukaryota > Metazoa > Arthropoda > Insecta > Lepidoptera > Crambidae > Ostrinia > Ostrinia furnacalis. The sequence goes on from NW_021133785.1 coordinate 88,784, forward strand.
AATTATAAAACTGTCATTAGGCATACTGATAATTTGCGATTGACTCGTCACTTCAATATTTAGTAACATTTAATAAACATCACCAATAATCATATTTCAAACAAGTCGGAGATAGTGATCAGTGTCACGCCACTGGCCAACACGTGTATATGCTAATGCCGCGTCTCCGCTCGGCCACACAACGATAAGTCACACTTCAGCTGTTTTCCACGAAAGGCTTAAGGGGACCATAAGTTAAGATTTTTTGAAGACTTTTTGAGGATAGATTGGATTTTTTTTTTATTTCAAATTATCAATGTTGTCATTGTTTGTGCTATGTAAAAGATATTCAAATTGTGATTAGCAGATTTAAATATACAATGCTGAGAAGTTTGGCACCCAACATGTAGCTTATGAGAACACCGTATCGTTTTGTAGTACATAATTTAGCCAAAGGCGACACAACTGAAATGCACACATATTGTATTAAATTAAAAGAATCAAAATAATTGTCAGACTTTTTGACAGACAATCATCAACATTTTCATAACAATTTAATGCAAGTTGCTAACAAATTCAAAATAAAATAGAAATAGTTTCATGTAGTTATTTAAGAATCATGTAGGTATGTTTTCTGTATTTACCTACATTACACAATTTATTATCACCGGTAATTAATTTATACAGAAGCGTATGATTGTCCATAAATCAATAAATCACAATAATTTTACTACTTATTTCCACGTATTTTAATTATACCGAGGCTGCCTTTCGGATATGATTTTCCAGGATTTCCAAGGAATTATGGAAACTGGAATACCTTAATGAATAATGAAAGACTTGAACAGAACGATATCACTTTAATTGCGTCGGTCCGGTACTTCTAATAGTTACTTCAATTAATATAAAACGTAGCTAAAACCTCAATCATAAGTCGAACGTATAAATGATCATATTCGCACTAATATTATAAAAGTAACTGTCTGTCTGTTACCTTATCTTTACCCTTAAATCGGTTCAGTGGTTTTAATAGAACTTGACATAGAGATAGTTCTGAGAGAGAGAGAGATAAACATAATTTTTAACGGGGGAAACGCGCGCTGTTAAGTTTTCTATGATAAACCAAAATTCAAGTGGCCGAAACTGCGAGACAAAAACTAGCTGATTAAAAATTGATATTTTTTCCGTATATAAAAAAATCCGCAGGAATCACGAAGCGCTACGGAAAAAAGAAAATAAATTATGCTCTTCTGTAACATGAAACCAAAAATCCTGAAGGGTTGGTTACCCTACCGAACGCCGATGCACGATAATTAATTAATTTACATTGTGCAGACGCAGCACAAAAACCACCAATTATTTGTAATCACTCAACGCAAATCTGGCTCGAGAAAGTTAACAAAAACTGGACCTTTACATATGACCGAATAATAAAACTGTAACTGGAAAATAACTATGTGCTTAATAGATATTGCCTAGTCATTAAATAGTCTGTAATCTTAGTTTCAAAAATGTAGAGTCAGGCTTAAAAACGTAAGTTGTATGTTTTTTCAATACGGTCTAATTACTTGATTCGATGTGTGTATTTCCCGTGTGAAACATTAGAATTTGAAAAATGAAATATAAACCCAATGGGAATGGGATTTTAAAGTTTGTATGAAACTCGGATTTTATGCTGGCAACTAGAGAAAATAAACACATATTTTAACATTAAGGCCCAACCGCCCGATTCTACCAAACTTTTATCCGAAAATAACTCCTGGTATAACTGACACATCGACAGTTTCAGTATGGAAAATATGTCAAAACTTACGATTCATTCTGAAATTAATATTTACTCTTGTTTGGTCTAATCCATCCTTACTCGTACAAATACACCCCTAAAGTGTGAATCGGGGGTGGAAAATAGATCTGTTACCACAAATCTAATGAAAACGAAGCCGCGAGCTAATGTTAGTAAGCTAATAATACTTAATCATAAAAACTATCAGGCTGTTTAATTAATGTTTTTTTCCAAAAGGAAACATGTTATGATTTATACTTTATGTACTCTCTAGCGATACAAAGAAAACTGGAAATGCGTATTGACAATGGGAAATCGATGTGAAATAGGTGAGTTATACCTAATTATCTTCGCTTGTTACATAATGAAGACTTTATTTGCAGTTTCTCTTACTCATAGTTACAGTGATTTCTATTCATTTTAAATGTTCAAATAGCTAACTAAATAGCTAGTCACCGTTTGACAGTGAAATCGGTCGCTAATATACGTCTTTTAAATGCTGCCACTTGCATTTAGATTGATTTATTATATTCGAACCATATAGGATAGTTTACTACTTGAGATCTACGACTTCTATTCTATGTCATCAATTAGTGTGATTTTTAGCAACTGAGGTCAGAACTTTGGTGTTTGACATCATGCTTTTTATCCGACTGCCCCAGGGCTAGGGTTTTGTTTTTACTTGAAATAATCGTACAACTTAACATGCTCTACGAGTACCTATAAACCAGTACAATTCAAAATAAACTGAAAACAATTACACATTTTTTGTATCCACATTTTATTGTTTAATTTCATCAACAAACTACACATTCTCTTTGCAAAAGTAAAATCGCCAATTACCTAAATGTTTTGGGTAAACACTGCTTGCGGCAGTGAACGACACTTAGTACAAATACACCACTTTAATTACAATCTTAAATCGACTACTAAACGGTCAGAAATTGCTTGACAGCTAATCTACTCTAATAATTATGAAAAACCATTCATTCATCATTGCAAATCAGCTCTTATAGTTGCCATAATACGTTTCTAATTACTCTGTAATCCACTGCCTAATATTATACGTACATTTCAACGCACGCATGCGACACGCGCGCCTGCGCCCGCGCCGGCTTCCGGCGGAAGTTCTCCAGCAGCCACACCAAAAACAATGTCACCACGAAATACCACATTGCATCAAATCACAGAGGAAACCAACACAGATCACAACATGGTTGCATCGACTGCACCACAGAGATGTTTGCACAATAATATCGACATAGCATATGTGAAAGCACTTTGCCTGTCTGTGTTTGTATCGATACTGGTTAATGCGAATGATAATGGCGCCTCTGTCTCGCGCTGTACCGTACGCAGTGTAGTGAACACTTTCTTACAGCAAAAAGATGGGTTTCCACTAGATGCGAACTGGAGATATGAACAAACATACTCGTACTTTTTTTGATCAAGATCACAGTGAAATAGGGGCGATTTTCGTGTGAACACGGAAAGTGATTTATTTTCATTTTTTTGAGTCTTATAACTTTACGATGGCCATGCGTGCTCGTAATGTAAATGTGCCATTTCGATTTTATTAAGCCCACAATAAATTAGGCTGAAATTACTCATGAACAAATATCAGTAATACACGAATCACGAATAAAACTCGATTCAAACGACGCGTAGATTAAATTAAAGAAAAATAGAAGCAACTTATTCTTGAGTACAATTTCACAGTATAAAATTATCACTTCACGGGATTTTACAACAAAACTTTTATAACGGTAAATAAGATATTTACCCTCCCGATGGTGCCCGATGTTTCAACTCGGTTGCACGTGCCATGGTCGCGGGCAGACCAATAAAAAATGCAACACAATAGTTTAAAATATTTCGCAGTATAAAACGTAGAGGTATGTATTTTGAGTTTTCAGTTCTTTTTCAGTTACTTATACTAATTATCCTGCTTTCGCCTCCGAGATTTATTTTACCATATACAAAACAGTAGTACCCCTGTACGACAACCCAATCCGCACACAATATTCAGCGTAGTAGTATTAAAAAANAAATATCAACGAGTACATCATCCACCTTCGATTTGCGGACGATGTCGTAATCATGGCTGATACTGTGGAAGATCTAGGCATAATGCTCGATGGCCTAAGTAGAGCATCTCAACAAGTGGGCCTGAAAATGAATATGGACAAGACAAAAAACATGTCAAATGTGGATGTAGTATCCACTCATCTGGAGACTCTTGACAATTTATGTATACCTGGGACAAACAGTCCAGTTACGTAGGTCCAACTTCGAGAAAGAGGTCAATCGTCAATCCAACTCGGCTGGGCAGCGTTCGGAAAGCTTCGTGATATTCTCACGTCCGAAATACCGCAATGCCTCAAGACAAAAGTTTGATCAGTGTGTGTTGCCAGTGATATTTTATGGATCTGAGAGGTCACCCAAAAGGTGATGAAGCGTGCGATGCTCAGTTAGTTTCCCTACGTGATTGAATCAGAAAAGAGGAGATCCACAGGAGAACCAAAGTGACCGACATAGCCCGCAGAATCGCTAAAATCAAGTGGCAGTGGGCGGGGCACATAGCTCGCAGAGGTAATGGCCGCTGGATAATGATCCAGAACTTAAACCTACTTTTCTGAGCCGTTTTCCCATGAAAAATCACTATCTAGTTCGTCAAGTTCATCGAAGTCATCAAGGTCTTGTTGTTTAAAGGCTGCCTGAATAAGAGAGTACCTTATTTTGTAAGAAGTTGATTTATGTGATGTAATTTTATAGTAATTTCATGTGTGTAACGTATTTATTTGTGATCGAGAATTTACATTTATTACTGTTACAATTGGTACCATTTAATCCAAATTATTAAGTTTTAAGTTAATTAAAATTACTGATTTTTCTATGTTAGTTTTATTTTATAACTAGCTTTCCGCCCGCGGCTTCGCCCGCGTGGAATTTTGTCTGTCACAGAAAAACTTTATCGCGCGCGTTCCTGTTTCAAAAACCGGGATAAAAACTATCCTATGTTCTTTCCCGGGACTCAAACTATCTCTATGCCAAATTTCATCAAAATCGGTTGCGAGGTTTAAGCGGGAAAGCGTAACAGACAGACAGACAGACAGACAGACAGACAGACAGACAGACAGAGTTACTTTCGCATTTATAATATTAGTTGGGATAATCATTTTTTAATCTTTCATCGTCAAATTTATATGAAAATAGTGACATTTCTACCGGAATTAATAATACAACATTAACATGTTTTTAATTGAAAACTGTCACTGTCTCAATTTTAGTGGAAAAGTGACACTGTTTTTAGGGAAAAAATTAAATATTAAATAAACCATTATGATAATTTGAAAGATAATTATACTTCCGTAAAAGCCAAACAAGCCACTCTGAACAACAACATTATGAGTTGAAGTATGTTCTTAGTAACAACATTATTAATTAAAACAATATATGATCAATGAATGTTATGAAGAAAAAAGATCTGAAAATAAAAATTATGTATTTTAAATGGTTCTTGGTAGTAACAGTATTGATAAAAAAATTATGATTACTAACTNCGCTGCGGCACACTAGCGCGATCTGTTATCACCACTAGGAAACCAAACGGGCCGGAGCAGTTTCAAGACTTAGGTCGGCCACATTTCGAGCATGGGATGATGCATCTGTACTAGTATTATATTATCTGTGGTATTGCGTAGAGTATACGGCTGCTTGAACTCGGCATCTTCAAAACCAGAACTTTCATTTTTTAAACTTCGTAATAATTCTGAAAATATTGTAAAAATGATTAAATATTACTTTTTAAATAAAGTAGGTACTTTTTAAATAAAGTGCTTACATCTGATTTTGTAATAGTTCTTTTTAAATTACGTAATTTACGCTTTTGTACTAAGTGATGAACTGTATTTAAAATGAGGCAATAGCTATGTGAAAGTAAGTATCCGGTATTTTATTTATGAGAATAGATATCTTCTACCGGCCTCTAAATAGTACTTAATCAATTTATTCGATTATGTATTCGATCATTATAGAACCTAATTAACGTTTTATTTTTTTGTTTACTACTTAGTCAATTAATTTGTTCCATTAGGTATTTGATAATTAAAAAACCTAAATAAACGTTTTAATAAATAAGTGAGTCAGAACCTTATTAATTTTATAAAGATTAATAGTGCCAACCCTAACACTCAGTTGAAGTGTAGGTATTTAACTCGCCGAAAGGGCTAAGTTACCGTACTGCTTTAGCTCATATATCTACTGTGTAAATATTGAGTACTTCGTCATATGCTTACATATTTCATCTGTTTACACGCATGTCGTCACTCATTTATTTACATGACAGTCAAATTATGGATCATAATTTCAATAATCTCTTGGCATGGAGACGGTTTCTTTGTATTATCAATGTTACGTCAGATCGCCCTGATAACGCAAAGCCGGTGAGATTTCCACACTTTTTGTTTGGTTCCACCGTGAGACAATAGTGCGCAGTTTTTATGTGGTCTGTGACTGTGAGAAATGTGTGGACATGCATAAGCACAAGAAAATATACAAAAGGCGTTACAGTAAGTTTTTTTGTTTGTTTACATTGTAAAAGAAATCAACGAACAACAACAAATAATTCGCAACTTGATTTTTTCTTTTCGAAATACCTATTTAAGTTAGCTTTTTCTTTTAAATTTTAGTTAAGTTATTCTTTATATTTCATTCATGTAAGAAAATTTGATAAATACTTGAAAAACTGTAATCAAGTGAAAAATAAACAGTTATTTTAAGTTATCGATAAAAATGTGTGTCGGCCGTTTGGTGTAGTGGTTCAAAACGGACTACTATTCCGGAGGTAGCGGGTTCGATTCCCGCACAGTACAAACATTTGTGTGCATGAACATATTTGTTTGTATTGGAATGGGTGTTTTCTATGTATAATAAGTATGTATTTACAAAAAAAAAGTATTTAAGTATGTTTATACCCGTTGTCTAGTACCCATAGTACAAGCTTTGCTTAGTTTGGGACTAGAAGCGCAGTGTAAAATGTCTAAGGATATTTATATTTATTTATTTATATTTAAATATTTTATCTGAAAAAAGTTCAAATGAGCTCTCTCAACGAATAAAATTGCCAGATTCTTGAATTTATTAGTTTTTTTCTACTATTAAGACCGTCTGTATTAAAATAACATTGAATAGATTTTTTTTTGTAAATAGTTTTCTCATTCAACCTAGCAATTTAAGTTTCAGAAGTATTTTATTCCGAGCACTTATTCTTTAATTAATAAAAAAACCTATTTACATCATTACTCTATTAACATATCTCGTGTGTTTTGAACACGCGTGATACACTCAAAAACTATAAAAAATAGATTAAGTACCTACCTACAGATTAAAATAAGTAACAATACAACAACAAAGATAATCTATTATTATTATTTTATGTAAACTTAGTTCCAAACTATCGAAAATAGTTTCAGTATTCTGAAAAACTTATAAGATATACCGTCTGCCTACTGTTATCAGAAAAGTGATATTTTTGGAACACGTTTTATTGTCTGTTTTATACGTCCAAGTCTCTATGTCAAGGGATATCACAGTATTTAAGAGTGATACAATGTTACATAGTTTTTAGAACAAACTTTATTTTGACTTGTTTGTTAAAAGTATCACCTGAAATATGTTTGATGTGGTGCCATTCATCATAGTAGATGATCTATTCTGATTGTGTTTTGAAGTAAAATAATAGATAATATAGGTATTTATCTAATTTAATCATAAATAATGGATGTTTACATAAATATAACATATGATAATTCTCATTCGCCATAGAAAATCCTACAGTTCAAGTCAATAACTACAAAATTGTAAAAAACAAACATTATAACCATATCGATAACTTGATAATATAATAAATATGACGTCTAGTTTCTGTAGGTTTTATTTTTCAGTGTTTCCCACCTAAGTTTTTTTGATGACTAAGCACTCAAAAACAAAATTGTTTTTTTCTAAACCCAGGCAAAAGCCTTCTTCTTCTTCTGCTTTTTCTCAACTCTCTCAATCTCTCTCTTTTAACGAATTACTTTTCGCCTCCTTATTGTTACACATTTACACATACCTACTATGCGAAAACCATGTAAATGGTGTACAATTTGTGTGTTATTGTTTCCCTGTATATTTTCCGAATTAAATAAATTAATTTATCCAATAGCGTAGGTTGCACAATATGTGTCACTGGCGAGTACCTTACACTGTACCTTACTTGCCTAAAGCTGTAATTTAAATTGAATACAGCCTTTAAACTTTTGAACAATTGTTTCGTCCTTGATCAGGATCATGATATCAGGATACTTCCAACTTCAGTAGGAAAGTACACAAGAAAGCGAGCGGAAAGTAATACAGCGGAAAAGGATACGGCGGTATTAAAAGATTGCGTGCGCAGTATCGAAAATAATAATCGTTAAATGATGTAGTACGCAATTAGGGTTTCTGCTCGAGCTTTCTCGAACTCGAGAAAACTCGAGAAATTTGGCTTCATTCGAGACGAGAAAAAAATTACCGGAGCTCGAGAATTCTCGAGTTTCGAATTTGAAGCTTTTAATATTCTTGAAAGCCTATTTTATTAGACAAAAGTAAGTTTTTAATTATTTAATAGGTTAACGTTGCTTTTAGACTGGTCTACTCTTTCCTTTTTTACCCGACTGCGTGACGCAAAGGAGTGGTAATGTGTCTAACAGCCTATGTATGTATGTTTTTGAAGCACTATAGAGACCAAACTATTGGGTCGATTTTTATGATTCGCACGTCAATCGATTTCTCTTAGTCCGGTGAGTGTCACTAAAGACAAATGACGTTAGTAAAAATTCAATATGGCGACTACCGGATGCCATATTGTGAAACTCAATAAACTATGGCATGTGAGGTATCGTTAGATTTGTTTTAACTGTGAGAGTGACACTAGGTATATCAAAATTGGAAAATATAAAAATGGCCGACTTTTGGCGCCATAATATGTATTAAAAAAATATCTCAAAACCCATCGAGTGGGGTATCAATAAATGATTTTAAATAGCTTGCAAAATGTATGCTCTTTAACTAAAAGATGGAAATAAAAATATTATTGAAAAAAAAAAAAAACAAATACCCAACTGGGTAAAAATGAACTGAAAAGATAGAAATAAGACAAAGTGTAAAAAAAATAAAAACAAAAAACCCAACTGGGTAAAAATGAACTGAAAAGATAGAAATAAGACAAAGTGTTCACAAATGTAGTTGGAGGAGGGAGATCAAACACTTATCATCATATCATCATCAACAGTCCTTTACAGTCCACTGCTGGACTATGAGCCTCCTCCGCGGGGAGAGTAGGGGTTGGTGACAAATGTATTAGGCCCATTCTGCCGTCACCACACGGCTTATCACCAACTACTTATCACTAACAAAAAAAAATAGTCATTTATGTCTCCGACTGCATTTGTGAACACTTTGTCGTGTTCCTATCTTCTCAGTTCATTTTTACGTAGTTGGGTTTTAGTTTTTTTGTATATTAGATTTTAAAAAACCTGTGTTTTTATCAAATTTCAACCGATTTCAACAATTTTAATTAAAAGACTCGAGACCCGAGAAAACTCGAGACTTTGGCCTCGAGAATTCCCGAAACTCGAGAAAAAAAATAGGTCGAGAAATCAGAAACCCTATTTGCAATACATTAATGACTTCTGTGTTTGTATTTAACCTGTAATAAAGATAGCAATTTATTTTTCAAATTTCCTTTCTCGTATTCGGCATCCTGTGACTTTTTTCGATAAGGCCCGGTTTCCAACAAAGCTGAAGCTGAGCGCAGAAGAGATGTGGAAAAAACGAAATCTGATTATATGTATATTCAAAACACATCTCCTCTCTTCTCCGCTTCTCTCCGCCTTGGTGGAAACCTGACTTGAATGAATGAACCTTTATGTTGAATTTTAAAATTAGTGTAATCTTTGTGCGTGTATTTTCATTATTCTATGTGCTAATTGTAATAAAAAAATGTAGTCTGATGTGCTGATGGCGTCTGTACGTACATCTTGATTACCGAACTTGAAGGAATTTCTTACATCCTGCAAATCTCTAAAACAGTCAGCCTGATATGTAGGTAGGCAAATGTTGACAAATGTTATGCCCGCGGCTTTGCTCGCATTGGCACCTATCATTTTATCAATCGGTCACAAAAATAGGTTTAGGCTGGATTGCATCATCTAAATTTAACTTTGACATACGTCAAAAATCGGTCAAACTCCATACACAAAGCACCGGTTATCGTTGTGGTTATCGTTAAAGTTAGGTGGTGCAACTCAGCCTTAGAATAATTATTTTCGTCCTTCCTCGAGGGGGAACAACCGTAACCTATAGACGATTATAAATATGTAGTGGATTATTTGATACAATAACTTAGTACTAAATATGAAATGATAACAAATACGATTTTTATGACCAGTTGTAATTTATCATGTCATTGGTATTCCCCTCGCAAACGTCATATCATGAACTTTGCATAATTTTGCTGCTACGCATATTTTATGCCGCGGATTCATATTGCACCCTTATAAGATTTTTATCGGGCTCTGATAATAATTGAAATAATCTTACAAAGCTATAAATATTACAAAAAGATGCTTGGTAAATAATGTTCGTCATACACCATCATATTCACATCCATCCATAGAACAAAAAGGTTGCTGGAAGAAAAAATATTCAAAAACTCAATCCAGTGACTTAGCCGTGGACCAAGCTAAATGTGGGCCAAGTCACTGAATACCTCAGAAATCCTTTTTTCTTAAAAAACTTCTTCTTAACTCCAACTAATCAGTTGCTAATTTATCTAATAAAATACGAAAAGTGGACTCTAATGAATATAACTAATCTCTTTAAAGGTAAGATCGACGATAATCAAGCGACTTGAGATCTGTCAGAAGTTAAAGAAGCCGTCACCATCTTGTTCTCGGCAAGTTATCAAACTCAACAAATTGATCTTGACATGGCAAAATAATTGGACTTAAGCCGGTATAACACTGAGAACTGACACCTGTTTAATAAGTTTTCTAAAACAATTTTCGTTATTACTTATCATCATGATAAAAAAATAACGATAATTTGAACACTGTTGTTTCAACAAATGGTTCCAATGATGACGGTTAAATTTTTGTGTCCACACATAATATTGAGTACGATCAGATAAACAATTTAATCTTGATTTAGCATGTTTTTTAATCTCTATTTGTTAAACAAAGGCCCTAACGATTCAGTGGTTTGCAAATGGCTACTTGCCGATTCTTTATCGTCATTGTTTTAAATATCCGTACTACTTTCCATGTATATTAATGTAATACGTACGGTACGTTCCCGGATTTGTGGAAGCTGGCGAGGGTGGTACCTATTTATAAAAGTGGCAAAAGGGAATACATAGTTAATTATCGACCTGTATCCATCCTCTCAACAATGTCAAAGGTCTTTGAGTCCATGGTTCACTCGATGATCTACAAGCATATACATAGATATATTGTTACCGAACAGTGTGGCTTCATGGCCAAAAGATCGACAAATACCAATCTGACATTATTTTCGTCAGACTTAATGAACGAGGTGGATCGGGGGATGCAGGTGGACGCGATTTACACCGACTTTTCGAAGGCATTCGATAAGGTGAACCACAAAATATTGCTAGAAAAACTTTACACGCACGAAATAGCTGGCAGCTTGTTGGACTGGTGTCGCTCATACTTGTCGGAGCGACCGGCGAGTGTGGTTGTGGACGGTGAACAATCTGAACCTTTTATAGCGTCATCAGGAGTTCCACAGGGCTCAGTTTTGGGGCCTTTGTTTTTCAACGTTTTTATTAATGACATAGCAGAAGTTATCAAGCATTGCAAAGTTTATCTCTTCGCTGATGATCTCAAGCTAACTAAAACGGTTACTTGCTTAGCTGACTCGAATTGCCTACAGGAAGACATTAACAACCTTCAGGAACGGTGCAGTAGAAATAAAATGTTTTTGAATTCCTCAAAATGTCACCACATCAAATTCACCAGAAAACGCAATAAGCTATCCACTGAGTACACAATTGCAGGTGATAAGCTCGAAGAAGTTAAAACTATTAGGGATCTTGGAGTTGTAATGGATAGCCAGTTGCGATTCACGGAACACATTGACAAAATAATTAAGGAAGCAAATAAATCTCTCGGCTTCCTACTAAGAAGTACAAAGGGTTTTAGAAGGCGTTCTACAGTCATCCTGCTCTATAATAGCTACGTTAGGAGTAAGCTTGAATACTGCAGCACGGTTTGGTGTCCAGGATATAATGTGCATATCAATAGGATTGAAAGAATTCAAAAGAAACTGATCCGCAGTCTGTCTTATCGTTTCAGGATGCCGAGAACAATTAAGGCCTACCCAGATAAAGCAAAGTATTTTGGTTTGGATCCGCTTTCTGTGAGACGTGTATATATGGATATGACCTACCTCCATAAATTGGTGAACAACCACATTGATAGTCCTGTCTTGCTGGGTCAGCTTGCCTATATCGTGCCCTTGAGAATACCACGTTACCCTTGTGGATTGTTCAGAAATAGATTTTGTAGGACGAGGATGGGTCGCAATTCACCAATTGTTCGTGTATCTCGTTTGTACAATGATCTCAGCAAGAAGTTGCCAGAACTTGATATACATTTTCAAAGCCTCGCTGGTTTCTTAAAAACAATTAAGACGGGTGACGTGCCCCTGGTGGCATGCATTTAGGAGGCCTCTTATTATTTTATTTTTTATTTTTTTGTTGCTTTCTTTTTGTTATTTAAATTCAAAGTTGTAATTAGGTACCTACTATATTATGTTATTGTATTGTGTAAAGTTCACGGGTTGCTTACATTATAATATTATGCATGCTGTGGTTATCGTTTGTGTGGGAGCAGTTAGCTAGAGACCCTTGGCTTAATTTTTTTTTAATTGTGTATAATACTGTGTCTCATGTTGATAGCCCAATAAAATAAATAAATAAATAAATAAATAAATAAATAAATAAATAAATAAATAAATAAATAAATAATGCTTTGTATTTGAGTGTGCCTTTATGACACTAAACTACCTATTGTTTATTACTTGTCTTTCTTTGTTTATTGCCTTTCGTATTTTTCGTCAATTAGTTTTTCTATCTCTATCAAAACTCCAAGTGTGTAACTTGCCTAATGTGTCGCATACGCACCCATTCACCAATCAGTACTTCTAAATATGGGTAAGACTGGTTTGTTAGACAGTATTATATTATCTGTGGTTAGACGGTGTCTACTCTGTCCCCGATACTTTGGTAGGTACAGTCAATGTGCTATTTGATAACATTAAAGGCAACTCCATCTGCTACTTTAAGTACTTAATATTATAAAGCTAAAGTAAAAAAGATAAGCGTACAAAATCTTACTACCTAAAGTTTCTTCCAGAAAAAGAAAATGTATATTAATGTAATAGAGTCGTCGTTAACAACTAAGCGAAAACAATAGCGTAGTAACAGCATTAATATGACGAATAACGAGAACTGCCAGATTAAATAATCGTCAGACGATTATTTCGTTCGCGCACGTCAATACGCGTTAATTGATGTAGGTATTTTGATCGTGACGTCATAGATAAATATTCAGTTTTAGGACTCGTATTTATCGGATTGAAGCTGCTTTTACCTATAAACTTCTTCTTTTTCTTCCTCGTTCCCTCATTGATGAGGATCGCGATTCGCGACCACAGATAGTGTTCCTCCACAGAATGCGGTCATAAGCTGTGTGGACGGCACGATCCAAACTCCCGCCCACCGTCCGCGTTTGCCTTCCATTATTATTCTTATAAACTTAGGTAAGTAATAAACCTTCAGTCCAGGAAAAATATATTTGGAGTGAGAGCTTTGCGCAGATGAGAGAGTCTTGTAACAAAAAAAACTCAAATCTATAAATTCTGATTTTTTCAACTTCCATAATCAACAAGTGTATTCTATTTTCTAAACGTCATTTTGTAATAGAGGCCTACTTCATTGAGTTCTCACTATTTTCTCATTTAAATTACTATATTTTTTGGATAATGCCCCACTAATTGATGATAATGTATTTTATTTTTGTATTTGATTTGACATGGTAATCCTAATTCATGTCATGTCATACATGCAACTAAATGTAAAATTAATTATATTATAGGTATGTGTTTTGGACCTGTCTGTAAACATACATTTCCTGATAATAAATAAATAAATAGTCCAGTTGCCCAAAACACCCGAGCCTGTCTCATTTCGTATGAAATATGAAAGTATTAAATGTGTAAAAGTGGCTTAGCCTTAAAAACAATTGAGATTATGTAAATTTGTTCAGAACAAACTTTTGCGTGAGGTATTTTTCAGTTGTTGACCTTGAGTGAGTGGGCACACGTTTTGAATTGAGTTATTTGCTTAAAACACCAACCTACCAAGACCTTTCATTTGTATTTACAGAGATGTAAGGAAGAGGTCTTGGTTGGTTGGTATCGGTGATAAATATAAAATAATCATGAATTGAGCAGTAAGTACATGCCACCAATCAATTGATATGCTTTTTAAGCTGTCAAAGCGCGGTTTTTCAATTAATTTTGTGTGATGCCTATAAAGTTACTTGTTTCTTTACTCAATTAAGTAACTGTTTATTTATTTTAAAGCAATTAAAAATTCTCTAAACTAAATGGGTATTCAGGGTTAATATGAAATCGGGACTATTCCCACCTCTCGTTCCCACCGCTGCAACTTCTGTGTAGTCAGGATCTACAGCTTGACCGCCAATAAAAACCAACCAGTGAAGGTCAAGTTTGTCCCGGGGAAAGTTAAAAAGGGTTATGAAATATTGGTATTTTTAGAAGTTGTAGTTGATGGAGATCTTGTCCTGTTGTTCTTCTATAGACTTCAATAGTAACTTTGGCTAATATTAATATTACTTACTTACTACTTAACAAAGTAGCATCATTCTCAAAGTTTAACCATTATCGTTTATTCAGATAATCTAGTTTGCTGATAAATTAATTCAGCTTGGAATTATGTTAGATAAGTGTTACTTAGATGGACGCCAACTAGCCTAACAAATAGGAGTAGTCGCAAGTTAGTTCGGGCCAGTTAACTTTGACTGCGCATACTTTGACTAGGGTTGGCGCTTTTTAAAGTTAAATTCAAATGCTTTGTTTCGCAAAGAGTGTATGAATTAGGACTTATTCCAATTATTGAGTTTAAAACTTGTCGTTCTGAATAACTATTAACTAAATTTTCAACAAAAGTTCTCATTTAAGGACTATGATTTAAAGTTAATGGTTTTATAGAAAAGTTTGTGGTTTTGATAAATAAACCTATGTTAATTCTTTATGAGCAACAGGGACAGATAGACCCGAAACTACATAAACGGGCGTTAGAGAGTAACCCTGATCCCTTAATAGGCGAGTTCGACTCGTCCTTGGCCGATTGTCTAAAATTGTGTCTCACCTGGGACTTAAAGGGACTATTCCCACCTCTCGTTCCCACCACTGCAACTCCTGTGTAGCCAGGATCTACAGCTTGATCTCACCTGCGACTTGGAATACAACCATATAGAGCTAACTGCGCATCTCGCTGGAATGCGACTCTCCCTCTTACCCGCACACCTCCCCGCGTTCGCCCCGTCCGTACCAGAGCGTCGAAGTGACGTCACGGCCGTCAGGTGCGCAGTTGTAACTTAAAAGACACAACCCTAAAAGGCTCCGACTTAGTTACGTGAGTAATGGGCCGGATTAACCCTTCACTTGCCCCTCTTATTTATTCTGCCCACTTTTACTTGGCTAATGCATTTTATTTCGTTCCTTCATAGAAATTAAACGAGCCGTAATTCTTTTTATCTTTTCATAATCCATTTCATTTTGTTTTACGACCTCTTTGATGATTTTTTTCTTGTTTTGCTCATTTAAAACTGTGCTTTTTCCTTGCTAATTGAATATGAGATTCGTTAACGAAGTTATTGTATTGCGTTATGGGAATTATTTTCAAATCCGCTTGATTTTTCTTTGCGCCTTTTAATAATTATTAAAAAGCAATTTGCTTTTATTGAAACTGATATTCTGTATTGTAGTTCTGCCTAGAAATAATTGTTTACTTAGAGTTAGGCAAATTTCGAGATATTTTATTGCGAAAAAAATAACTTAGGTGTGTTCCATTTTTAGGTCTCATCTGTTTTAAACCAAAGTTTATCAAAATAGGTTTAGTGATTTAGACTTGAAAACGTAGGTCTACGTCTGTAGACAGGGTTACCCGTATTAATTTTTAGTTTTAGACTTCTTACGTAGCCACCTAGTCTCATATGCGTCCGATAACGAAGGCAATTTTCACCATCGCTAGTTGACAGCTGATTAACGCTAACCATCAATTCGTATGACGACGCGGACATTAGTCAAGTACTCAACTAATGGTCGATTAGTTTAGTTTTTGTTTAATGGGCAAAGTTTAACGTTAGATTAATGAAGTTGAAGGTCAAAAACAGTTAAAGTATCGTCAATTTACATTAATTTGGCTTCATATTTTCTGCCAATTGAAGCACCAATCTCGTTAACACCTTTGCTGCGGCAGTAACTTTCTAATACTTTCCATTCCTTCGGTACAAGGTCGGTAAACCTGGTATTAAAACTTACATTGTGGCGGCACAAGGCTTAAAGACCTTGTAATATTAAAGATATATTAATTTTATTTTTGGCTTCATGTTAATAGATATTGTGTTTTTTTTCTTTGAATATTAATAATAATGCATTTATTGACATACACCTGAAGGCGTTCGTGAATAACTTGTTTAGTATAAAAATTATAGCTATATTCAAAATACAAGGCTTATGCACCCTGTGCCGCACTGAAGTAGGGAAGTCTGGTGGGTATTCTAGGGATGTGAAATACAAATATCGATAGTTTAAATTAAGTTTTAATAAAAATTTAAAAAAGTAACAAACAAAGATGTTTTAATAATTTAGTCTAAATATTTTACAAATAAGACATACGTGCATAAATACTTAAATAAGCTATATTTAAAGAAAACATATTATTTAATAACATTTAGTTACAACTTCAAATGTTTGTCACGAAAAACATTATTTAAATTAGCAATAAATCGTGTAGCAAATTAAATTATAATCAATTTGCAGTTTTGATTGTTTGTTTCTCTTGACGCCATGTCGACATGTGCGTTTCTTACGAATGCGAGGCAACACTGACTGCACGAAGCTAGCGTAGGGTGCGGTACCAGGTGCGCAGGGTACAAGGTGCTTCGACCTGGTTTCGCATTGTGAAGACATTTTATTACTTCCGTACGGTACCAGGTCTAAAAACCTGGTATTAAGGTAGGTACATCATTGGATTCTATTTTAAGAATACATCATAGATATATATTCATTACTTTCCTACACCGGACCCAATTGAAGTTATGCCTTTCGCACGACAAGGAAGACTATAATTTTCTTAGCCGCACGGTAAGCGAGACGTACACAAGGTCTATAGACCTGGTTTCGCACTCAACGTGTTAAAGATCTTCGAATCGTTACGACATGTGAATAAATTATAACAGTCATATAAATCAGCCTAAAGTGCTCCATCTTTGATTACCATTACTGTCTTGATATCGAACAAAATAAGATTAATTTATCTCTGAATTTGCCGAATTTTTTTTTAAAGATTATTAGTTCCGTTAGCCCCTCTTGTTAAGCTAAATAAGCTTGTGTTACGAGTGGGCTCACCACAATAGTCGAGCGGCGTTGGGATTCGAACCCGCGTTCCTCGGATCTCGAGTCGGCCACTCCGACCCCTAGCTTCACCGTTCGGCTATCGTGGCTATAGTAATAATGTTTTGGTTTTACACAAATCTGCTTTGTGCAAAAAATACCTACTACTGTTTTATGATATTACTCGTATCTGGTACATTATGCTTATAGAAAGCATTTCTAACTTAGTAGAAACAATAAAGACAACTGAAATACCAGCTCATGGATAAGATATTTTATGAATAACTTATTATTGGGTGTGTCTAAGCTCACGCACACTTTTCCTAAAAAATAGTGTAACCCATAGAAGAAGGCTAGATTAATTTGTAGGTTCTGAATTCATCTGATCTAGCTTTCACCTAATCTCAACAAACATAATTCATCCGAAGCATAATTACTCGTAACCGAAATTGATTTCGGCCATAACCCACAAGTGTCACGACAGTTTGAACGCATAAATCATTTAGCCCGGATCGGGTCTGAGCATTGATTAATATAGCCCACCTGGTCCTACCGGTACCCAGCCTTATACGGTTTCTTAGTATTGTATGCCCATGTGGAAGAATTCTATCTAATCTATCTATCTAGATCTAATTCTAAAGATTCAGCCAAACCAACGCGATAAGCCGGCGTGCAGCGATGGCGATCAGACTTAAAAACATTGATCGCCATCGCTGCACGCCGACTTATCGCGTTGGTTTGGCTGAACCATTAATCATTTCGTAACTCTCAATAAACTTTGATAAAACTACACTCAAAATTAGGTGTTTGTTAACAATCAAAAGATTGAATTTATGCTCGATTTTGAATTTGTAATTAAAGTTTCGAGTCTTTCGTAATACAGTTCTACCTAAGATTAACGAGTGAACACCTTTATTAAAATTAAATTTTAACACCTATATGAAGGTGGCCATCAGATGATACTTGCTTTCGTATGATTATAAAGAACGCAATCCATTTATAATTGGGATTTCCCCAAAACGATATCAGACGTCGTAAACTAATAAAAATATGTATATCAGTACTAAATTGATTACTAAACACGCGAAAGTAACTCAGTTTGTCTGTGGTTCCATAAGCTCGTGTCTAAGGGAAATTCTGACCTAAAAGTATGGTGAATTAGGCTGAAAAAGCAATTACTAAAACTCCACTAATCAGCTTGTTCCATAAAATGACACGTGGCCAACTCTATGTTGACTTATAATATCTAAGTAGGTAGTCACATTCAATTGTTTTACCTCATAGAGTGACGTAGGTGTCGCTATCTCAGATCATCGAGTTTTAATATTGATATCAGATATAGTAAGGTTGAGATTGTGACGTCGGAGTGACGTGCACGTACGAGTATATCAAATAATCTGTACTGTTGAAGATCCGCCGACATTGGCTACAAAACAACAATATTTCAAAAAAAAGTGTGTAAAGTTCAATGTTCATTCAAAATCTGTTATATCTTCATAACTGGTAGGTACTCTAAGATTATATTTTGCTTTGTAATCAAACGGAATTAGTTAACTTTCGAAATAAGGGGAGTATAGAATCCTTATTCATATAAGTAGTAAGATGATAATATCATAAAGTAGATTGTAGAGTCAATATATTTTTAATTAATATTTAAAGGCCACCTTTAAATACGTATAAAAATATTTTATCATTTTCTTCGATAACAGTATTTAGACTTTTTTTACTCCTTTTAAAACGAAACTCGAAAACTCCTCTATTCGTTCTGTAATAACTTTTTATTTATTTATTTATTTATCTTTATTAAAGAAACATACAGCCTTATTTGACACATGCAGCTTAAAATTAAGTGGCTTATACATTGGCCTTTAAAGTTTCTAAAGCTAGGTTGTACAGTCAAAGTTGAAAAGGAGACAGATGTGTAGCATAATTCATGCATGCAAAAGAAAATATTAACATTAAAACATTATAAAAAATTAACATGGATACACTAAAGATCAAGTAGATTGAAGGAGACGGCGAAACTTCACAATGCGTTCATGAAAGATGTCTAAATGACAAAATGCTGTATTATATTTGTTAGTGGCTCTAATGATGAAACTATTTTTACGATAATTTGATCTACAAATGGGTATACTAAAAGTGTTCCTGTGTCTGACTCGAGGTTTAATACATTTAAAGGCTAATTTACTTAATAAATAAGGACTATCAACCACATTATTTATGATCTTATATAAAAATATTTGATCTCTGTGTTCACGGCGGCATGCCAATGATTGAAGCTTTTCCGAGCTGAAATTTTTAAACCTATACTTCAGACGTCTCACAAATTTTGCTTGAATGCCCTCTAAGAGGTTTATGTATTTTAGGTACTGGGGATTCCACACAACCGAAGCATATTCCAGCTGAGATCTTACATAGGCATTGTAAAGTAATATTACGGTGTTCACATTTTTAAAGTCTGTACTTTGACGGAAAATAAAACCAAGTAGTTTGTAAGCCTTAGCGGTAATTTTGCTGATATGAGATTCAAAATACAAACCACTGTCCAACTGAACTCCAAGATCCCTAACTTCTTGGACCCTCTTTAGAGTCTCGCCATTGAGTGTGTAACTAAAATTAATTGGGTTCTTCTTTCTAGTATATGTAATGGAATGGCATTTCTCAACGTTTAAATTTAATTTGTTAAGAG
This sequence comes from Ostrinia furnacalis, assembly GCF_004193835.3. Taxonomy (NCBI): domain Eukaryota; kingdom Metazoa; phylum Arthropoda; class Insecta; order Lepidoptera; family Crambidae; genus Ostrinia; species Ostrinia furnacalis. Next base: position 108,985 of record NW_021133785.1, read on the forward strand.
TACAATATTCACATAACGATGTCAATTCATTTTGCATTTTCCTACAATCGTCAAGCGATTTTATAACTGAATAAATTTTTGTGTCATCAGCATACAGTAATATTTTGGAGTTACTAAAACATTTTAAGACGTCATTTATAAAAATATTAAATAGTAGAGGTCCAAGATGCGAACCCTGAGGGACGCCGGATGATATCGGAATAAAGTTCGACGTGAAACCCTTAACTGTGACCGCCTGAGTTCTATTCCTTAGGTAGGAGATCATCCATCGAAGTAAGTCGCCATGTATACCGATTCCCTCAAGCTTAGTAATGAGTAGGGAATGAGAAATTTTATCGAATGCTTTTGAGTAATCAGTATACACAGCGTCCACCTGATAACCTTCCTCCATAGAATCAAGAACGAAGTCCAAGAACTCGCAAAGATTCGTCTTCAGTCAAGATAGTTAATTTTTATCGCTTAATGAGATCGCCAAAACGTCATTATTTACGTCCGCATATTATTTACGTGATTTGCAGTTATTTTAAGTATAAAACAATTTTGTAATTTCATTACCTACAGTAAACAATACATTATGAAATTACAAAGTTGTTCATAGAATGTAGAATTCATTCAGGGACTGGGTAGTCAATGCGAAAAAACGCTCAACGGTTGGAATGTGCAGGTGTCAAAATGTCCATACGGACCGGCTGTTAGTGTGGCAAAAAGTATGAACGTCGAAATGAGCAATGGTTAAAATGTTCTGAAGTTAAAATGTCTTCGGGTTTATTTGAACAAGCGTCTTATTGTATAATAGCTAACGTGAACACGTGTTTAAATGCATCAAGGTAAAAATGTCCAAAAAAACTTTATTGACTAGACTACAAGAACATTGAACATTTTGACATTTAATTTTATTAATTTATTCATGAGCACAATATATCAGTCGATCATTTTATCTATCACACCTTTTGTTGTACTTGTATTTTGTGATGTGTACCATTTGTCACTAAACCATTGTAACCATGGTAACAATGTACATTTTGGCACTGGGACTTTTTGACGTTCATACTTTCTGCCACACTAACAACCGGTCCGTATGGACATTTTGACACCTGCACATTCCAACTGTTGAGCGTTTTTTCGCATTGACTACCCAGTCCCTGAATGATCTGTAGTGGTTTATATTACGAACTTGTCTAGTATTATTGTAAAGTCTATGAGTATAAGGTCGTATCTAACAATTTAGGTCTTTGGTAGTCGGGACAACGACCTTACGTTCGATACGACAGCGATCGGAGTCGGCACGCCGCGAACGAAGTGTTTTCGAACTAGTCGTGAGACAGGCATTAGGCGACTGATATGCAGTGGGTAGGGTTGACTACAGCTAAGTTGTGGCCTATTTTTTAGTGTGTTTAATTTTTTTTTCTCTTCGTTTATTTGTTCATTTTCATTTGTGGTTTCGTGTCAAATAAAGGTTTCTCTATTGTATTTTATTCTATTAACTTGTTTTCTGTTAAATTATTGGGTGCGTTTTTAAATCGACGTTCCAATACAGATTTTTTTTAGTTATTATAATTTCTTAGAAAATAGAGTCGCTTCTCAAGAGGAAATTATAAACTATTTCCGCCTTAGTTAGGTAGTTTTTCAAGTTATTTTTTTCGTCAGAAAATGCATGAACCACTAAATCCCGAAGGTATCCGCTGGAGCCCATAGAAACGGAGGCGCGAGTTATTGTCCTATTGGACATTCGCTACAGGACAGGCCTAGCCTATCATTGAAATCTGCAGCTCTTGAAATGGGATTTTCTCTTCTCCTAATTAGCCACGTCAACGTCAAACGTTTCTTCGACGTCCATACGATGACGACAACGTCTTAAAGTCCACAACAGTGCATTTCTATGAGTATAGTAAGCATTGACGTATATTCCACTGCCAAATAGCACCCCAAATTGGTGCTCAATTTAACTGGAATAAGCGGGTACTCAAAGTGGAATACGTCTAAGCATTGTGACGCGGCCTACAGCGTAACGCTGTACGCAGCCTACGGCTTTTATACACCAATTTGTACAGCCTAAAAAAACAGTTTCCGAGATCTTTGGTTAAATTTCACTTATTAAATTAGTTTTACTAAAATTAGCAGCCCTAATCTCCTCTCACATTGTGATGTGATAAGTCACAACCTCGTGCTAATTTCACATATTATTACCTATTACGTGCGCGACCGCGTGTCACAACATGAAATACGATGCCTAGGTTTAATAATAATCGCGTAGAGCCGATTTTTTTCTACTTTATCAATTCAGAGTAGGTACCAAAAAGATACAAGAAGTTCTTCGCAGCTTCACCCACCTGTATAATTCGGTAAACCCGGTTCCATATGGCATAAGGGCAGATAATATGTACCCTACACTGCATCTCACTTAATACCAAGTGCGATTGCGGTCAAATACCTGCCTTGTTATACGTATGCATAAAAAACTACTCTACGTTATTCCCGGGTCTGAAAGTATGATTTCTATACCAAATTTCATCTAAATTGGCTGAGTGATTCAAGCGCAGGAGTTACTAACGTACCTACATCCATTCATCCATACTATAGTTGTTGCAATTCACTAAGGCGAGTGAGCTTTACATAATTATGTGGTGGCTCACTACTATTTGTTTTTCAAAATGTTTAATAGATATTACTCTATCGTTATAATGTGCATGTACATTGTACAGGTACACACACAAGTAAAGCTCACTCGCCTTGGTGAGTTGCAAGAACTATAAAAAATATTTACATTTATAAAATTATTAGGATAGAATATAACATTATTTACTATGATACAAAACCGCTATCTCGCTCGGCCTTGGCCATCGCTGTGGTCGCGGGTTTTAATACTGTGTGGGACGAATATTAATGTTATTTCTGGCATTTATATTATTATTTATTCATCTGTCTAATTTATCAAATTATTAAGCCGCTACGTCATGATAAAATTTCTGCTCAGCTAGAGCGATATTATTAACCTAGTGCTAAGATAAGTAGCTAAAATGTGATAATTATTTATCAATCTACAATATTGCATTACACCATCTTACTTTTACAATAAAAAAAGTCGAAATTCTGTCAAACTCCATACAGAAAACACCGCTTATCCCTTAAACTGCGGAATATAAAAACAATCAATCTGAGGCAACATAATATGTCTGGCTACGCAGTCGAGGGTTTAAGGTTATAGTTACGGTTAATACAGGGTGTTAGGTAAATGAGTATATGAGCCGATACTAGCCCATGTTAACATGGTCATATAAATGGTATGGTGAAGTCAGAAATTTGATATCATCATTTTAATTATTTTAATTTTCATACAAAATAAATTTTATAAAATCCGATTTGTATGAAAATTAAAATAATCATTTATATGACCATGTTAACATGGGCTAGTGTCGGCTCATATACCCATTTACCTAACACCCTGTATAAGGTGATTTTTTTAAAAGTGAGATTAAGGTCATTATTTTGGAAGCATTTTTTATATTTTTTAAGTAATAGGATATTGCAAATTATAGAGCACGCAATAAAAGGTCACAGCTGTACTGAACCTTAAAATTTACAACGAGCGGTCCTTCTTAATTTGGGGACTTGCAAATTATAATTTAATGACTAATTTCACTCAGTAATATTCTGTAAGTATCTCGTAAAGTTGTTCTAATAGAATTCAATTTACTTTAGTAATTTTAAGGCTCTTGTTTTCTGACAGGCAACAATTAAGTAGGAGATTTGTATTGAAAAAAAAAAAGATTTAAAACATTTTTGTGGTTACGCGTCATCATAAAGATATTTTATATGTATTATTGTTTCTATAATTCTATATGTGTTATAGAATGCTGTTTGTTTTCTTAACAATAAAATAAAAAATAAAATAAGTAAAATTCCTCAGTTTTATCCCAAACTTAGTTAAGGTTCAGTCAAACCAACGCGATCACACGCGATCAGCCGGCGTGCAGCGATGGCGATCAGACTTAAATGCATTGATCGCCATCGCTGCACGCCGGCTGATCGCGTGTGATCGCGTTGGTGTGGCTGAACCTTTAGCAGTTGCTGCGAGAACTTCATTTAAGACATTAGCGGTTGCTATCTGCTCCTAATTGCCTTCTAATGGCATAGCAATTTTACATGTCAAAACTCTAACTCTCCGTTAAATATTCATAGTATTCATCGTGACTGTATCCCTTTCATCGGCTGAAGATTGGCCAACAGGCAGAATTAGCATTCGGAATTAATACGGACTGTGGCGTAATGAATAGCCGGTGATGTTGCTCCAGTTCTAAGGAGCGACAGCGAAACAAGCAGAACTTCAGAATATAGGTAACTTTACCCTAAGACTTGTGGGGCGCTTGCCCTGTTCTTCGATTTCGAGACCTGCGCTTTTGAATTCAGAATTGATTTTCAATCGTGACCACTTTATCGTTTTGTGTAGAGCACTTGTCGTGTTCTTCGATTTTGGGACCTGCTCTATTTGAATTCAGGATTGATTTTCAATTGTAGAGATACCCCCACTTTATCGTCTGTGTAGACTGTAGAGCCACTTGTTTCACCACACAAAAAAAACTTATTTTTTTTCCAATTTGTGACCTTCTGAATTCTGAATCCAACAACCGGATTCAGAATTAATTTTTAATTGTAGGGATAGGGCATAAGTAATAAGTGTAAGTTTCAATCATTCGCCTAAAGAAGTACCGATTTGTTAGTGTTTCATTCATAATTTTCTTATTTGTACAAACTCCTTGCTGAAATTCCAATATTTTTTATTAGCTTATTCCTAAAAATTGCTTATTATTTACTTGGGTGAGGCAAATTCTCCACACAAAACGACAATTTCATAAGTATCACCAGAAGTTACTACAAACTTTTTGTCTAACCTTACTATCGGAGTTCGGAGTACCTAAGGATGTGACATCGCCTCATTGTCTTCGCCAGTATGGAAGTTTCATTAGTCGTCGAGATATCCCTAATTAGTTCTCCAACTTTGCCTTACACGGGGATTCCGAGTTTGTAATCAGTATCCTTTTAGGAGCGACTCAGAATCAGTAACTTAATCGATTTACGCAAAGAAAAAAAATGTTTTTTTTTTCATATTTAATTATTTCGCTGCGCGTGGTTTCAAAATTGGCACACGTGGATAATTTGCTTCGTTCATAGAAAAATACGTAGGTACACACAGTTAACTGCAAAGCTTAATAAACATAACGCGAAAATAAGCCTTACCATTTAAAACTTAAGATATGGACACCTGCGAATTCGATTTTCAATATTGTTTTGCTAAAAATACCACGAATAAAAATAATTAAGATGAAGTTGTATTATTACATTGTTCTATAGAGCTTATTAAAAAACAACCTGTTACAAACAAAATCAACATAATTAAAATATTAAAGGTTAAACAGGTAACGAGTGTCCTATTTTTAGGCCGTTTTCATAGAAATTTACAACTTTTGAGTAGGTAAAGTTCAGGTCTAATTGACCTTTAACTTCGTTAAGCCGTTCCAAAAATTTCGCTCCGGTATTTTGGGGTCTAAAGTATGTGACGTCATTAAAAGAGTTAAGCAATCAAAAAATACTCAGACGTATTGTTAGCTAGGCATAACAAGGCTCTCAACCTTAACATTTAAATACGAATTCTACGTATTTTGTAAAATCTCATATTATTTTTGCAAGTAGGCTTTTAAAAAGCACTTTTCCACGTCCCAGTATTAACCCTGTCACTGCTTCGGGATAATATATGGGCCAGTGCTGAGAAGAAGCAGCGCAAGAAACTCAGTCACTATTTAGTATTTAGTAAAATTAGGACCTTAAAATTTAACACAAAGTTTGCTTGGCAAATTAAACTTCGGTGTCTCCTATGATATTTCTATCAAGAAATCGAGACCAATCCAATCACTATCAACTACAATACACTTAAAGTCGAGTTTCCTTTAACACCAATTGGTAAGTGCACTATTATTGCATCACTCGCAACGTGTCTCTCAAAGCGAATAGGCGACCGGTTAAGACAAACGCTCGATATTGATTAATAAATTAAAGTGCAGACCTAAGGCTTCTAGAAGAGATTATGTGAATGGACATTGTACCTATGCAGATTGCAGAGTACCTTTGCTTCTACTAGGTAGGTACGAGTAAGTTAGTAGGGGGGGACCGAGGTGAGTTTTAACACAGTTGTGACATTGTCGATTTTTGGGAACCTATTAAAGATCTATCATCGAGCACGCAACAGTGCGCATTTGTTAGCTCGAGACTTGAACTAAAAACACGCACTAGTTACGAGCTCGCTAGTAGTTAATATGTTCCAAACAATCGACAATGTCACAACTCTCCTCTGTTACAACTTTACCTCGGTCTCCTCTAATAGGTACACAGATAGGTAACATAATATTAGGTAGGAGGGTGTCTTATCTCCCCGTAGTGCAAACTACAGACTTAGTCAATAGTTTGGTCGGCTTCCAATTTGTACGAGGAATCGGCCGACACCAAATCGGTGTAGGTCTTCTTCTTGTCGTATCGACAACAAACCTACACAGCGTCAGCCCAAAACTCCGCCACAAGAGCGGCGTTGTCAGTAGCCTTCATTAAATCTTCCTGCGTGCGGTTGCTTGGGCACGCAGGGCACGACATCATGTGCTTTGTCGACTGGGGAACAAAACCACACTTGCACTCCAAGTTTGAGCCATCCAGGAATCCCCACCTGAACAGATTGTCCTTACTGCGGCCGACCTGCGTCCGAAGTCTATTTAAAGATTTCCATGTAGGCCAGGGGAGCTCATGTCGGCTCAGATCGGTCGGTGTAGGTAATGCGTGTACTTCCATACATGTTCATTATTGCCTAGCTAATAATAGCCTGACCAAACTATCGATCCACAAAAAAGTTTGTAATCTGCGGGTTGTCTTATATTCAGGGTGGAAACGATAAGTGATCTCACTCAATTATTTCTAAACTATACAAATATCGAAAAACTCGTTACTGATCCTGAAAGTGCTTCACGAGCTCTTTCAAACGGTAAATAGGTTACGGAAACTAGATCTATCCTGTGTGACCTATTATTGATACCGTTGGATAGAGCTCGTGAAGCACTTTTGTTCCTTTTTTTTGGATACCTTGTATAGTTTCGAAATAACCGAGTGAGATCACATATCGTTTCCACCCTGTAGGTACCTATAGTTATGCTTCCATTGCCGTAGTAAACACGGGCACTTCAGGATCTTTCATTGGACAATATTTTCCTGTTCGTTAAAAGTATTTCGTTAAGGCACGGGGGATTTGGATAACTGTCAAATTTGTCAGGAAAAAGTCTCACCTCCCAAAATCTCAACCCCACCCTACAACCCCAGAAGGGGTGAACATTTTGTCCTGCTCCACAGTTAAAACAAAGCCTTACTTTTAACAAGGTCTCTAAAAGTCACAATCATTGAGAAACGAAAGATTCTTATCTTACAGGTAAATTGTTTTTATTTACTGTTTATACAGAAATGCAGATTATCAATTGTTGGTTTACTTCAATGGAAATTATTTTTTTATCTTTGCAATTAAATCATAATAATAATGATTTTTCCTTCATTGCCTTATTTCACATTATTCACATTTTATGAAAAATAGTCTCTACCTCTTTTTTTAAGAAATCTACGAATATTTATTAGTATATTTATATTAATATAATGCTTTCTTAAATTACCTACATGCTAAACTCTTCAAACACTGGAACCATTAACAAAAAAATACTACCTAAACTTTTAAAGGTAGACAAGGTTGGTATGAAAAGCTAGGTAACCTGTTTTTTTTTTTACAAATTTAAATATGCCCAAGCCTTATTTATAGCACCTATCCAAAACGCAAGAAGAATAAATCCTAGACTGCATCTCATTTAACACCAGGTGCGATTGCGGTCAAAAACCATATAAAAATACACTCTTTATTCTTATGTCATTTATATTCTTTTCTAGTTAGTATGTCAATCAGCGAGCGGTCAGCTGCGAAAGATTGATTGATTGAGTCTAACAAGCTTATTACGAACTAAATGGTATAGACACACATATTTTCTAGTATAGTGTTTGGTAGCCCAACCCATGATGACGTATGAAGGCCAAGTGAGGCCAACAACATTAGCCGGTGAAAAATGACTGTTGAGTGACATTTGCATACGCGTGCACGACGATGCAAAGTCATTGAGGTTTGAATTTATAAATTGGCACGCTCCTCGTTGCTGCCTTGGAGTTAGAATAATAAACAATCAAATAGGAATAAAAGTGTGAAATACGCTTTTCTAATGTCGTCAGACAAAATGGCGCTGAATTAATAAATTTCTGATGTTATAAACATCCGTGTAACTTTCTTAAGTCTGATCAAAATATCTATACTTATAATAAATCTGTAGAGAGGTCAATTCTGTACATGAAATATATTTTCAAAATAACTATCAGGGGGTGATTAGTGATCGATACTGATGCCAAAAATGCAATGAGTAAAATTTTTGTCTGTCTGTCTGTCTGTCTGTCTGTCTGTCTGTCTGTCTGTATGTTCCTTATAGAAACAAAAACTACTCAACGGATTTTAACGAAACTTGGTACAATTATTCTTCATACTCCTGGGCAGGTTATAGGATACTTAAGAATTCCCACGGGAACGGGAATTAGCGGGAAAATCCTTTTGTATGAAAAATCTAAACCGCTTAAGTTGGACGCTTGAAATTTGGCATGCAGGTACCTTAGTAAACTTAAAGCTTAGTTACAACAGGATATTGCAAAATTCCCACGGGAACGGGAGTTAGCGGGAAAAAACATTTGTATGAAAAAATCTAAACCGCGTAATATAGACGCTTGAAATTTGGCATGCAGGTACCTTAGTAAACATAAAGCTTAGTTACAACAGGATATTGCAAAATTCCCACCGGAACGGGAGTTAGCGGGAAAAAAAATTGTATGAAAAAATCTAAACCGCGTAAGATAGATGAAGGGGGTAAAACGGGATCCACGCGTACGAAGTCGCGGGCGGCCGCTAGTAGGAAATAAAATTATTAAAAAAAGTATTGACGACATCCTCCTTTTTAACATCGGTTAATATCATTTTACTTAAACTCAAATACAATTTTGTAATGATGGAAAAGTGTATACTGCACTAGTTATTCTGACCGTTTGCTCAGTTCAATTAAGAGGAGCTGACATTACATTCAATATTAATAGATTTACATAAATACAAGGTCCGTAGATAAGATGCAGTAATTAATCAAAGAGTGTTGAAACAGCAATGGATAGGTTTAATTTAAATGCGCTGCCTTTCTAATAGCCCCGACTTTAAGATCTAACTGGCACTAAAGCATCGAACACAATAAGATCTCTACATATCCCTTCCAGCCGCTTAATGTATGCTTGACTGTACGTTCGTCCTACATTCACCCCCCTTCTTCGATCAGCCGTCTCGACTTGACGGCCGTTACCTAACCGACCGCTCGGCGCTCCACAAACTCCTGTCCACCACCATAACAAACACTCCACGAAACACAAAACACGCCTTAACTACTCGCAATAAAGACCAACATCTATCGCACGACGTGCAACAACAAAATGGTTTCATCTACTGCTCGCTGTTTACACTGGCCTGTCGACGATCGTCATTTAATTAATTCGATATTTGAACGCGGCAAAGCGCTGTCATTTCTTTCGTGCGATAATTCAATTTTTAAAAATTTGACTGCGCGCTTTTTCCGTCGCTGCCGTCATTAGCTTTATTGGCGATCATGTTTTGTTTGTGTTTGATACACTCAACGCATAATTTTTAAATTTGAATCATTCTAGAATCGAACGTTCGTGTCGTGCATCGATGTTTTAAAAAAAGATTGTGTCTGTTTTGTGTCATAAAAATTAATTTTAGAATTTCGTCAACGGTCAACAGCGACCAAAAGTTGGAATAAAGTTTGAGGTGTGTGTTGAAAAGTGAGAATGTGTTGTGATAAGGAATGTGCGTGAAAAATGTTAGCCGGTGAGGAGGGCAGCATAGAGTTGGTTCAGAGATGGCTCCAGGCTAGGAGTAGTGAGGAAGTGATAGACACCACAGGTAAATGATGACTTTTAAGCCAGTATCTGGCCATAGTTAACATCATGATATACTCGTGATGTAGACAGCGTATACGCCCGTTTATTTGTTATGGTAATTTGTTGAACAATTGTTTTTCTTACATGTTCTGGTCATCTAGATTCGAAAAGTCACAAAGTTAAAGACGATAAAAATCATTATCAAACAAAACTATACCTAAGTACAGGAAGAATTAGGCACCTTTTAAAAGTAGAGTAGAATTTTTATGTCTTAAAAAAGTTAACTCTTCGAAAAGGACATACAAAATGCAAATTTCTAATCGCTGAACGTCTTTTACTTTCGCCAAGCCACGTGAATTTGTTATTCAACAAAAATTAATAGATTAAAAATAAGAAGAATCTGGATTCTCCTCCTCTAAAATGACGTGCTCATTTCTAAGAGTCGTATAATAAGATGTACTTGAAAAGTAATGAGGCCTGTTATGGGGCTTTCTCTCAACAATTCCATTGTTCATCTGAACCAAAGAAGGGTTCATGAGTGGGTACTACGAAGGGTGCTCCCAAAATGCAGAATAAAACGTATAAATATAAATGTACTCTCGTTAACGCAACTTTTCTAAACCGATTTTAAATGTTGGTCTTTTGTAAAGAAGATTTGCCTGAAACCGCTAATTAATGTATAAATAAAATCAAATAAAAATATATTTGTTTATGTCAATGTATGTACAAATCGAAATTCAAGAAAGCTCTCATCATTTTTTACGTTTGCTCTACCACCGCAGCGCTTCGCGACAAACACTTCGCAAGTGCTAAGAAGAAGCGCTGCAACAAACTCTGTGACCACTGTCTATCGGATTGAGAATAGATAAAACTTTGTATGGGCCAACAATATTTCTAGAAACAAGTTATTGTACAAACCACGCATTCTCGTTGATAGAAAAATGGCATTTATAGCTCCTATCCACAACCTACCTTTATGCTAGGTAGTTTGGATTATGTAGAGACGTGCTGATGTACTCGTATAGATTTATATCAAATCAAAACATTTATTTAGTTTATTGACAAGGTGGACCTGACCTGATAAAGGTAGCAGGAAGGCGCTGGATGCAGGCCGCTACCAACCGTGCGATGTAGAAGTCATTGGGGGAGGCCCATGTTCAGCAGTAGACGTCCTGTGGCTGAAATGATGATGATGATGATGATTTAGTTTATTTAGTAACAACATACGAGTAATTATGAGGTAAAGTGTATTTTTATGTCTGAACTAGGAAAAATCTGTATTTCAGATGAAAATGAGCTTACAATATACAGGGTGGAATTTTGTAATGCCACCTGGAGGGAAAGTACTCTTAATACTGTAGATAGAAAATTATACTCAAAGAAAACATTCCTTTATTTTTGAAAAGAAATAGAACTGCATTCAAAGATTTTTAATTTTTTTTCGAAAATTCCCTATTATACCATACAATTTTCTGTAAATAATAAAAATAAATTAAGATTTCATGGTTTTCCTTTCATTTGATTTATCAAGTTTGTTAGAGAGATTTCATCCTTATACTTAACCCTACCGATCGATGCAATAAAAATACAGGGTGTAATTTTTAACAGATTTTAGTTGGTTCGATTCCCGGGTATGGCAAGCAAAATTTTTGAAATCTTTGAATGCAGTTCTATTTCTTTTAAAATACAGGGTGTTTGGCGCATCGTGTGCCAAAATGATTTGGCGGATAGAATGGGTCATTTCCTATATTTTCAGCCCTCATAACACGTTCCATGCCAGGCGGCTACTTTTATATTAATTTTTAGTAATTTCACCAAAATACCCAAATCGTATCATTTAATTTCAATTTAAAAAAAAACTACTAGGCGTAGCCTCAAAGTAAATATTTTGTGAAGTTTTTACCTGCTTTGAACTTATTGTAAAGTAAAAAAAAAGGTTCAAAATTCAAAATTTGAATATCAGTCCGAGTAGAGTCAATGCACTAATTTAAAGAATTTGTGAAGTTCTTGTTATTATTTAAACAAGATTAGTATACCGTTTGAATGGGGATAGACTAGAGAAGTTTTGATAAAATCTGAAGATCTCTATCTCTTTTAATTTTTTTATTATGGCCATGTTAACTTAATTGTTCAGTCCATTTTTAACTTTTCGGAAAACTTCAAAGCTGAATTTTAAAAAAACTAGATGATATTTGCCAGTAAATTTAGATTTGATGCAACCCTACATCAATGCACGTCAAAACAAAATATTTACTTTGAGGCTACGCCTAGTAGTTTTTTTTAAATCGAAATTAAATGATGCGATTTGGGTATTTTGGTTAAATTACTAAAAAAATTCATATAAAAGTAGCCGCCTGGCATGGAACGTGTTATGGGGGCTGAAAATATAGGAAATGACCTATTCTATCCGCCAAATAATTTTGGCACACGATGCGCCAAACACCCTGTATAAGGGAATGTTTTCTTTGAGTAAAGTTTTCTATCTACAGTATTAGGAGTACTTTCCCTCCAGGTGACATTACAAAATTCCACCCTGTATAATATATTATTTAAGATAGTTGTTTGTTTGTCCACAGGTAGCTCTAGCGGGTCGCCAGGCGCGCGCGCAGGCCGCCGCTCCTCGCTGGCGCTCACGCCTGAAGACGAGCCGCTAGTCGACGTCGCCGTAAGTACTTTCCTAATAAACAACATGAAGCCTTGGCGCAGACCACCGATTTTTAGTTGGCTGATAGTTGGGCCACATTCTAATTTGTATGAAGAATTTGTAGCCCGATACCAAATCGTTTTAATGAAGTCCAAATTGAATCGGCCGAAAGTTCGTGGTCTGCGCCTATGCTAAATACTCATAAGTCTCGTATTATTATAATAAGGCACAGCAAGTATCTTTTTTATTGTTTTTGGGAATAAAGTTTAAAATATAACCATATAGGTGTAAGAATACGTTCCACCCCGTCCTAGACGAACTCGAACCAATTAGTTTTTTTTAGCCAAAAGGCGTCGAATCATTTCGCAGTGTTACCCAGCCTTTTCTTTACGACCTTGAATTCCTACCTCTAATAATGACTATAAATTAGATTATAGCTTATTATGATTAGAGAGTTAAGTCTTTTTCTTCTATACAGTGTGAGTCACGTTAAAGTGTACATATGAAAATAGATGAAACTAGACCTATTTTTATCGACAAAAAAGAGGTCAAAATTTTTTTGAGATTTTTTTAAAATTTATTATAGAATTTTTTTTCTTCCAATTACTTATTTTAAAGAAAACGTAATAACTTTTAAACTAAGAGGCATATCCTGATAAAATAAAAACAGTAATAATGCTAAATAACAGAAGATACTAAATAAATACATAAAATATTCAGAAAATGCCAACAAATAATAAAAAATTATACTTTTTGAAAAAAATCTGCTTAAAAATTCGTGTTTTTTTTGGTTATTTGATAAATTTCTCCAAAAAATGCCCCTATAACAGGTGGTTTTTATGACTTTTTATTATTTTCTATCGTATTACCTTTGTAAAACCAAAAATCGCATGTCTCTATCCCTATCACAACATTTGCTATGATCGTTCGAACTAAGCCTCTCTGGGCGCGCCATTCAACGCTTCGTTAACAACGAAACTGAAAGTGGCTCTACATTTGTAAATTTGATAAAGACAAGTCAGATTTCAAATAAAAACAAAAGATTTCGAAGTAAAATAAGCATTTTAGTTAAAATTAAAATTGTCCCTACCTGTAGCGGAGAATAATGTGGTGGCAGGCCTTTGTTCAAACTATCATAGCAAATGTTGTGATAGGGATAGAGACATGCGATTTTTGGTTTTACAAAGGCAATACGGTAGAAAATAATACAAAACAATAAAAACCACCTGTTATAGGGGCATTTTTTGGAAAAATTTATCAAATAACCAAAAAAACACGAATTTTTATGCAGATTTTTTTCAAAAAGTATCATTTTTTATTATTTGTTGGCATTTTCTGAGTATTTTATGTATTTATTTAGTATCGTCTGTTATTTAGCATTATTACTGTTTTTATTTTATCAGGATATACCTCTTAGTTTAAAAGTTATTACGTTTTCTTTAAAATAAGTAATTGGAAGAAAAAAAATTCTATAATAAATTAAAAAAAAATCTCAAAAAAATTTTGACCTATTTTTTGTCGATAAAAATAGGTCTAGTTTCACCTATTTTCATATGTACACTTTAACGTGACTCACACTGTATATCCCTTCGTAAACTTTCTTTAGTCATAAATACAATACATACAACAACCTCCTCAAATCGACGCCTGTTTTGATTACGGAGTGAAAGTTCATCTCAGAATAATAATACAATGCTAATCGCATGGTATTACTATTTTTATATTTACCTGAGAGCTCACATTATTAGGAACTTTTAAGATCATACATACTGTTGTAGCCGCACAGTTAATTTCGATCAAACAGATTTATTGAAGCCTGAAACATTCGGGAACTGTGAATTAATACGCAATGTAATTTTACAACTCGAACTCAGAACCTCCAAGTAGAGAAAGTTTAGATCTCGTACTACTGGACCACAGACCACTTTACTCACTAAGTTAATCCCTTAAGAGTTACTAAAGGTATTTATATTATCATATGTTCCCCAGGGTGTAAGTAACATTAGAGCAAAGGAGACGTGGCTTCTAGTTGCCCCAAAATTAGCCAATTAGAGCTGATGTCGCCCGCATTGCTGAATTCAGGTTACCAATCAATTTGAGGAAACCGACGCTTACGCACGTTTGTTGTCCACATTAGCCGATCTATTGACGAGAGATAGCAATACGTACAATGCTTTTTTTCGTCAGTAAATGCATCAAATTATACCCACTAGCCGTAGGGGGTATCTGGCTCTACCAGAGGACCAGAAGACCAGAAGTGAGAAGGCCCTACACTTTTATCCACTTAAAACCTGACCGAGTCCGTCATGACCCATATGATTGTGGAACGTGGGAGATCGCCATTCGCTGTAGCCTGTAGTATTCGTTTGCATTCCCTGTTCGGCATTCAGCTCGCTCAGTTCAGTCTCATCCTGTAGTTTTGGGTGTACCAAGCTTCTGGCTAATGGTTAAACACTGGTTCAGGGTCAAGTCAGTTTTTTAAGCAAGGTCCCTTGCGCTTAGACACTTTTATGAAGAGGTTATGTATGTAAAGGCATACAATTTCAGGGGTTCAGCTGATCTAGGTGCACTCAGATGATAGCGGTACTTTTTGTTTGACCCTGAGTTTTAGTTCTAGAGATAAGCTTTTAATAATTTGGATAATATACGCATAAGGATGCAAAGGATATTTCTGTCTGCCTCCATGAAATTATTTTTACAATAGAATAGATATAAATATTATCTATTTGGTTGCACTCGCGTTTACTTTTATTTTTATGGCTATATCACAGCCAGATCATTAGACAGTATAATAAAACGTGACTCAAGTAATAAAAATACCTGTAGTAAAAATACCTGTTTGTATTATTATTATAAAGAGCTGTGGTTTTCTGAATAAAGAAAAATAAAATAAAAAATAAAATAAGATGTTGTAGAAAAATTAACCCGTTCACAATCAGAATAAGTACCGTGATAATGTCCTCTTATCGTGATATCGACTTATCAGAATAATTAAATCATTATTGTTTAGTATCACTCAAGTCACCGCACGAGACTGTGCTACTTGAAAATCATTTTAGTCCAGAATGTGATCCTTAAGTGTCTTATTTTTATTAAATAAAAACTTAGAATAACATTCGTGAAGTGTTTTGTGCGAAATAGTAAATTAAAAGTGCTAAGTGTTTTTTGTAGGGATCGTGAAGTGCCTTAATACCTACACTAACGGGTCATTTTCTGATTTCTTCAAGATTAATCAAAGACACATCGCTAATGATAACAGCCGCTAAGGAAGCTTTTAATTAACTAAATCTTAAATCTAAAAGTAGACATACCGCAATTATTGATATCATCAACCGCTGTAATTATTGAAACCTTGTGCCTAATCATTATAGAAGCAACTATATTTATCGTGATTATCACAAGGAACTATTTACCTATGCCTTTATCAGTGGCAATCAGTTCTACAAACAATGTGTTAAGAATCATTTGCCTTGATTCCAAGTCGTAGACGCTGATTTGTGGTGTAAAGCCGATTAGGCGTATCCAATAATACCCAGATTAATCATAATCACTTCCTTTCACAATGGATAAAGCGTCGAATAACGTTGCGAATCACGCAGAAGAGAAGAAGCTTGGTTGCTGGGCTAAGTTCAAAAGTCTGTTTGATGATAGAGGCTTCGATCTAGAGTATGAGTTCAACGATACACGCTCCACCACTATTTTGAACGAAAATAGTGAAGTGGATGGAAGTGTACGAGATGGTAAAAGAAACGAAGTCTTAAATTCCATCAGTAACTCAAAGGCAGAGGACACAATTTTGGACGGCGAGCTGTCGGGGGTGATCAATTTTTACGAGCAGTTCGCAACTTTAGCAGACGAGGTGAAAGATGAGGACCTTTGGAGGAAGTCCTCGGGATTCAAGAACCGTGTGTCCATGAGGCCGAGTATGCACCTGACTAATATCATTGAGGAAACCACCAGTTTAGGAGACTCGGAATTGTATGAAACGGAATTGGTAAGTCGAATGTACAACTATCCCCTTCCTAGCACATGTATGATAGTTTATGAAAACATAAACACAATATTTATCATAAAATCCTATGTAAAGTAACGTTTCAAGTGATGAAATTTCATCAAATTCAGTAACAGTAAACTGATTGTTATGTTGGGCTTACACTTATTTTTAGAGCATCATCTACAGATAATTGTTTCCTGTGTAAGTGTGTAATTCAAGAATATTTGACGTCATTCCTCAAGGCTTCATTCAAGGTCTAACATTCATAAGGGTTATATTTAAGCCTTAGTTCTTTTGTAGTATTATTATTGAGCAACCACAACTTTTAATCCTGTCGATAAACATCGTTTGAATATCGGCTCTCTGATAGAAGTGATAGACAATCCATCCACGTGATATATCTAGGCTATTGTGTGTCAAGATTGCATGCGAGCCGCGTATCAATTTATGTCGGCGTATCAAGTTCCATAGCCCGTTTGTGTTTGCACTCACGCGGTCTAAACAACTACGTATACCTATAATTCATTGCTCTACGATATTACGTAATTCTGGACAATTCTGAGCGTTTTAAGCCTTATTATTTTGAGATCCCCGTCTAAAAATAATAAGGCATTTTAAACGATATTGCTGAAAACAGGAGGGGTCCTATTTTCAGACAATATCCGTAATATATCCTAAAGTGGTATATTGGGAAGAGTTGAGTATAAGTGAAGAATTTAATTCGTATTTGATAGGGCTAGAAAGATCTACTAATTAAAACTACTACGAAAGATTCCAAAATAAGTCTTGTCCGAACTACTTAGTTTTGGAATTTTCATCTGTTAGGTGCTTGAAAACTACTGGCGGATTTATTTAGTGTCTATTATAGGTTTTCAGACTTTTCAGTTTCTTGAAGAAGTTTTGCCGCATGTTTACCTTAAGCCATCGCCGGCGATGGTGATCTGTACGCGTTGGTGTGGTTGAAACTTTGTTCGTTTTATTGATGACAAAATGTTGGCAAATTATCATCCAATGTCTTATGAAAATAAAATTACTTTTTTACATTTTGGTCTTGATTGACTGGCTTAAAATAAGTTTTATTTAAAGAATGGCTATCTAGACTATCTCATTCATCATAGTAACGTTAGCTTTGGACGTTATCATCATTATCTTCAATCGGCCTCAGCCGCATACCAATCGGGCTAGAAGATGACGCGGGGCAGAATGTTCCCTAATCGGCTTACGAGACGGACGATGGCCGATTGTATCGCTCAAAAGAACAACATTTTTGTTGAAAAATCATCCTTAAACACAACTACATAAGATGCGGCAGTATTTGGCTTGATGTGGCTGTCGTCTGTACAATCAAAAGCACATCAAACTGAGCATTTTTGTTGAAAAATCATCCTTAAACACACCTACATAAGACGTTGCAGTGCTTAGCTTAATATGCTGTCATTTATTGTGCGGTCACGTGCTGATATTAGGTACAGTTTTTGTTTTGGAAAATGGACCATTTGTACGGCTGCAAAATGTGTATTTTTTTGTATTGTAGGCGCACCTCTTGGGATCTAGTAAAGTGGATGAAAAAGGTGACCGGGATAAAAAATATTGTCTATTATTTTAATAACGTAATGCTTTCTATCAATGACACTTTCGGAATTGACTATTGCTAAGTACAATATTTTTTGTCCTTGCAAGTCAACATCAGGACTCATCATTTGGACTCCACTGAGCACACTCTCCAATTTACCAAAGGCACAAATGTAGGGTTTGGCCTACAGTCCCCACACTGACCAGTCTAGCTGTAACAGCTTGTGTCTTTAATTCAATATTGCTACAAAAATGGTACTTTGGAATGCTGTTTTATTTAAATGTTGTTTCTTTGTTAATTCAATGAATGAATAAACAATTTATTGGCCGCCTACACAGTCGCGTCGCAGCAGCCACCGCGGCGTCATAACGCGGGCTCATTTCATTATGTATGTAAGAACTAGCTCAGTCATAGCTCCTCGCCTGAGCTATGAATATTTTCCGCGTTTAGATAGTTAATTAGTTAGGATATGCAAAAGATTTAATTAATTGACATGTAGTCGTTGCATGTCCGAACGTTCTTCATAAGTGAACAGTATTTTACAATTCTCTTGACCATGTAGCTAATTTATTGAAGATTCAATTTCACGATTACTTCGTAAGCCCTTAAATAAATACAAATCAGGAGACGTATGCGACTACATTATAATAATATCCATAACGTAACGCCAAAGAATCTGTGGCATTTCATGGAATAGCATTTCATATCTCTATCGAAATAATTCAAATAAAAAACAAGCATCAAAATTTAATCATCCCACTAAACAAATATGTGGCCTACAAAAAGTATGACTGTAGTCCTTCAACAGTGAAATGATCCTGAACACGAAAGCTTTGTAGCTTTTCCAATAATTTAATTTGTAAGCTCTAATCCGTTTAGTGGACCCAACAGCAAAACAAAACAAAGCTAACAGCAGGATCCCACTTGACTATCGATAAAACCACTGCTAATTGGATGATCGGATTTGAGTGGAAGAACGGATTTATGTTTTCAAATTGCAATGCAATAAAACCTTTATTCCTAAACCCTGAAAGATCCAATTTATTACGAGTTGTTGGCTTTTTAGGCGCCTAGATGCAGGCCGCTACCAACCCGATAATACAGAAATCATTGGGGAACGTGGCCTCTCAATATAGGCCTTATAAATAAGCTCAAAATTGCACAGCGTGGTATGGAGAGGGCTATAATTGGTGTTTCTTTACGAGATCGAATCAGTAATGAGGAGATCCGAACTAAAGTCGCTGACATAACCCGACGGATTAGCAAGCTGAAGTGGCAATGGGCAGGGCACATACTCGTAGTAGGTACGCAGAACTGACGGCCGATGGGGTAGCAAGGTTGCTGCGCTTTTTGGTACGTGGTCTCCAAGGTGGACCAACGACCTCATAAAGGTAGCAGGACGGCGCTGGATGCAGGCTATCGATCAATGGTCGACTTAGTAGAAGTATTTCTTATTAAAAGTTGGGTAGCTTTGATTTGGCTGGCATAGTGGTTCGCATACCTAATATGCCAGGGATCGCGGATTTGATTCTCAAAAAGAGGGTACAGACATTCGTTTGCATAAACATTTGTTGCCTGTTTGTATTGGTCTAGGTTATTTATTTAGAGGATAACTTGTAGAGACTATTTACGTCTTTCTTTATCACACATTTAATACAATCTGGATTATACTAATCGCACAAATAAACATAATACAGTAGTGTAGAAGCCTGACCAACAAGATTGACTATCGAAACCAGCTGTGTATCAGTATGTTCTTTAATAAGGTACTACAAGACCTTAAGTCAATACAGATCTCACATAACTTGCTATTTACATAATTCGCCAGAAATGAGTACTAGTTCTCTGATTGATGACCATTCTCAAACTAAGTAGATATTCACTATCCAAGATGTTCTAACAACATCATACCCATAACTGGGTGTAATTAATTCAATCACAGACGTTGAGTGGCTCAAGCAATCGTATAATTATTTATGAGCTCTCAAACTTGACACTGAGCCCATCAGAATGTCGGTTCGGCAACTCACTCTGTAAATGGACTAGTTGAGCGATTGGTTGCTCAATCGGTATTTGCTAAACAGTTTATTGAAATTTTGCTACATTTGTGAGATCGTGTTTCTTGTAATACAAACACAAATAATATTACAATTGGCCTATTTATAATTTTAGTTTTAAAGGTATTTTTAATTTAAATTAATATAAAAGTGTGAAGTGTTCTTAGTACAAGAAAACTTACTGTGGGGATTCGTCGCGCAAAAAATTAAACCAATGAATTTGTGAGCTAGTCTGTGATACAAACAACCAAATCCACTTTCAAAAAGTTGTAGGCCGTAGGGTTAGTAGAATAACTAAATTAAGTTATTATGTATTTTAGTTAGCAACTTAGGTAGCAAGCAATATACAGGGTGGAATTTTGTAATGCCACCTGGAGGGAAAGCCCGCGTATCTTTGAATGCAGTTCTATTTCTTTTCAAAAATAAAGGAATGTTTTCTTTGAGTAAAAATTTCTATCTACAGTATTAAGAGTACTTTCCCTTTAGGTGGCATTACAAAATTCCACCCTGTATTTGCTTGCATATTTAACACTAGCTGACCCGGCGAAGTTCGTACCGCCTCATGTTCATTAGAAATAATGTAGGATTCTAATGGTGAAAGAATTTTTAAATTCTGTACAAACAAACATTCAAAACTTTCATTCTATGAGCACTACTGAATGAAGAATGTTCACTAATTTTGTTTTTTAGCTTTCTGTATTCTCTGTTAAAAATAAAAAATACACGTGAAAGAATTATTTCGATACGTCAATTAGTTTCCAAGATATTGAATTTTAAAAGTGCGGGCGGCGGCCGGCCCGCCATTTTATGCGCGTGACGTCATATTACAGTGACTGGCTCATATTTGTATGGGTGGAATCTTGCAAGCTGAATTAAGACCCACTTCCAGGCAACCGATAAGGCTGAAATTTCGCAAACACATGTGATTTGGATGACCATGCAATATTATGATGACATGGAGCTGATCTGATGATGGAGCTGGAAGGTGGCCATAGGAACTCTATAATAAAACGACTTAAATCCATCGAGTTTGGGCTCGTTCGTTTTGTATTGATGAGTACTTTAATTCTATATAGTAATCAGGGTCTAAAGATGGAGCTGGAAGGTAATTCGCAATAAAACGACACAATAAGTGTATTAAATGCAATGATAAGGTAGCAAACGCATTCGAAGGTTACTTCTCAAATGTACCAATCATAACAACAAGCAATCTTAATTCATGTTCATATCAGGCAATGTCTCTTCTCGAGGGTTGTGTTGATGTTTGCAATAGCCCATTAAAATTTAGACAAATAGACCCCATAGTTATTATAAAAACTTTCAAAGAACTAAATATAAAAAAGACAGAGGATATATGGGGCATATCAACAGACATAATAAAACCCATCATTCCTCTTATAGCTCCCCATTTAGCTCATATCTTTAATGAATGTATTAACGAAGGTCAGTTCCCTACCCTGATGAAACATAGTAAAATCATACCATTATTTAAAGCAGGAGACAAAAGTGACCCATCCAACTTTAGACCTATATCGATACTACCTGCGCTCAGTAAAATATTTGAAAAAATTATTTTCAATCAACTACTGTCTCATTTTAACTTAAATAAACTGTTTCATGAAAAACAATATGGGTTCACAAAAGGGAAAAGTACGACCGATGCAGGGGTTGCTCTTATCAAACACATTTTCGATGCTTGGCAGGAGAAAAAAGATGCTATTGGTGTATTTTGTGACTTATCGAAGGCGTTTGACTGTGTTGATCATCAAACTCTGTTATTTAAGCTAGAACATTATGGCGTATCAGGCAAGGCCTTAAGCCTATTACACTCTTACCTCTCAGACAGATTACAAAAAGTAAATATTCACGGAACTAACTCTTCGGGCGCCCCCCTAAAAATGGGAGTGCCCCAAGGCTCAATACTGGGACCATTGCTCTTTCTGATTTATAAGGTTGCATAAGATAGGTAATTCATTCTTGGGGAAATGTATTACCATATTTAACAAAATACCACACAACCTTGTCGAATTGCCAATAAACAAATTTAAGATACATATAAAAAATACCCTTATGTCCAAAGGGTACTACAAGGTTCGAGACTATATTGATGACAAGGATGCGTGGTCAGTTCAGTCTGCACATATTTGATGTACTTAAATTTGACTATTCTTACCGTTAGATAATTCCTGGCAATAAGTGGTGACTAAGTTTGTTCCGGCGTTTCTTCTCAGCACTTGCCATATGTTTGTCTCGAAGCGCTGGTAGGGCCCAAAAGATAAGGAGACATGTAAAGTGCCCCTTAGGGGCTACCTTTTTCTTTTTTTATTATTTTCTATTGACGTTCATAAGTGCCACTTGTGGTCTAAACTGAATAAATATTTTTGATTTTGATTTTGATTTTTTGATTTTGAATCGCATCAAGTTTGGGTTTGGTTCAATTTTAATTTCTGTGATGGGTCTGGGTGTTAATATGTATAATAAGTTTGTATTTACAAAAAAAATGTATTTAATTAAGTTTATATCCGTTTTCTAGTGAGCGGACACTGTGAATGTACGTCACGCGGGGTCACGTGACCGTCGGCGGGACTCAATATTTAAGCGAACTTTGAATGCCTATAAAATCATAACTACTGGGTATTTTTGGATGAAATAAAAACTAATGTATTTTTAAATGTAAAAGCCTAACTGTAACATAGGTTTCAAGTGATTTTGCATACCTAGTAACATTCTCAGTCTCATTTTACTCCCAAGTTTTTTTCACTTTCCTTTGACATTTTAACACGAAGCTTTGAAGCAGAACTAATAAATAAGAACGTTCCGTGCGAATTAAAACGTTAAACGAACTGCGCAGATTAAATTCCGCAAATCGCTAAAAGCCTGTTTCCTTTGCCTTTTTCTACAATTGTAAGTGAAAATTGGAGAACAATGTCCTTAATTTTTTCATGACGGTTCTGCGAGATGTTTTTAGTAACAGAAAGAGAGATAATATTTTCGTCTTTTATTTTTATTACTTAATGGAAGTTTTAAGTGAACTTGCGTTTATGCTTTTGTTATTAAACCTAATGTTATCTTTCTAATGCTACCTCGATCTCCATCTGCAAAAATTCTTTATTGTCAAGTTGTCTTTTACTTACCTCCGATTTGAAGTTACGACTCGTACGCTAAAGCGTGTATGGTACCTACTTATTGATTGTGTTTGGACCTACTTATTAATGTAGCAAAGAATTCGACATTCCATTCTCAATCAACAAAGATTTCAAGATTTGCTATGATCAAAAATAACATGTACAATGTACATATCACGTTTAATATGTAGATTTAAAGAATCAGAATATACAGGCTGGATATCCATTCAATCCGCGCAGCCAATGCTTACAAATGGCTGGTATTGTGGCGAAACGCACATTTCAGCTTTTGTTCGTTCCACAGTACAATACAAAAGCGCTCCAAATTGGTGATGGTTAAAAAGCTGAATTTCAGGCACTCATTAATACAGGGTGACATTGAAATCTTTGGCGTCCTTTTAAAATAAGATTCTACTCATAAAACATAGTACATTCCCCAAACATGAGACCAATTCAATGAGTTAAAACAATAATTAAAACCTTGTACAGACGATAGCACATCAAGCAATTATGGTATAGTATTTTGATGTAATACGTGTTATTTTGCAATATAAATGTGTAATTTAATGCACAATTGTTCTAAACTCTATAAGATCACACTAATATCTACGAATAAATAATAAAAATAAAGACAAAAAACTCATTAGATTTGTCTCATATTTGGGGAATGTACTAATGAGTAGAGTCGTATATTAAAAGGATGACAACGATTTAATGTTTACCCTGTATAGACCCATGGGTTTGGTAGAAAATTATGCCGGCAATAGCCTTCATTGCCACCCGGGGGAAATACTGGGTGTATCGGAAAAGAAATTGTTCTAATTTTTCGGCGGCGACAGCTTTTTAATTGCGTTTGTAATCTGGCGCCTTTTGTTCGGTGTCGTCGTCTGTATTATATTTAAGCTGGTGACATTAATTTATGAAGGCCCTAATCACCTGTCCGTAAAGTCGCCTCCCTTCTTACTGCCTAATTGATCGAATTAACAAATCGTGTATTCGCTTATAATTGAGTCTTTCAGTGACTTGGCCCATTTTTAGCTTGGTTCCCTGGCCAAGTTGCTTGACAACGAATTAAAATAAAACTATTTAAAATATCAAACCAGCCGACTTGTCCCGTGTACCAAGTTAAAAGTGGGCCGAGTCACTGGAAGACTCGATTAATTTTGTCGTTAATTTCGGCCCCTGAAGTCGCAAAAAATTATTTGAACACATATTTACCATTAACATGCCTTTGTGATTGTATGAAATTTTGTAAATACATAAGCTTTGAGTGTTTCGTGGATTTCATGGAAGTTTTTCCTTTTGTGGGCTACTTGAAAATAAAGTAACGCGCCTGCCATAAATTAAATTATATTGCCAACTGGGTATTTGATACTAATTTATTCCAACCATTAATTCCGAGGTTATCTCTAAAAACACTAAAATATAGCTTCGAGTTTTTAAAGTACATAAAGTACCTACAATAGATTTAAATGATCAACTAATGATAGGTATTATACATTCCTTTTTTACGTTTTTTTTTATGCTAGACAAAGTAGGTATTTGACCGCAATCGCACCTGGTGTTAAGTGAGATGCAGTCTAGGATGGTACATATCTGCCCTGTAAGAGCCTATTCACTCTCGCCTTGAAAACGCTAACGCAAATATTTTATGTCTCAAAAAGTAGGAACCTACGTCAATTAAATGGCCATATTCGCTAACTAACCACCAATTAAAGGTGTGAAAATCATGCCGTGTTAAAAATCGAAGAGAAAAAACAAAATACGATCAATATGGTTTTTAAAAATAAATTAAAATAAATTGTATCAGTGGCCAGTGCTCAAATTCAGCCATAAAATGTTGCAATACACTAACGAAGCAGTGATTTTATTACACTAGCATAATTTACAATATGACTGGGTTGCATTGCACGCTCTTACATTAACTTTACAAACGTCAAAAATCTGTCAAACGCCATACAAAAACACCTGTTAGGGTTATATTATATTATAGTTACGTTTAGTAAGGTGCCAACTTAGGCTAAGTTGCACCATCTTACTTTAACTCTAACATAGTACGTCGAAAATCTGTCAAACTCCATACAAAAAACACTGGTTATAGTTACGGTTAAGTAAAGTGGTTCAACTAAAGTTGTTAGTAACTTTCCGCCAATCTAATCACAAAACAATACAATTTCGAAACCAAAACTTGCGCAAGAGATAGTCGATCTATCGTATCAGTCGTTTGTACAACAGCACATACATATTTATTGCAAAAACGATCCTATTACAACCATGTAAGATGCGTTATTCTTTAGCTTGACGTCCCGTCGTTAGGTACTTGTACTAGGGATGTTATGGATATGTAGTTTCGGTTATGGATACGGTTATAGATATAGGAATAATATTATACCGGTTTCGGTTACGGATACTTTTTTATTTCGTATACTCCGAAAGTTTCGGTTACTGCATTTTGCAAAAGTTGTCCAACATGGTTCATTCACGGACGCACACTTTATATCGAATAAAAAAATAAAAATTGTTACTGGATGGCATTAAAAAAGTAAATCAGGCTGTTATGCCTTTACAATGCTGTACAAAAACAATTTAAATATGTAGTTTCGGTTATGGATACGGTTACGGATATAGGAATAATATTATACCGGTTTTGGTTACGGTTACGGGTTTTTTTTATTTCGGATATCCGAAAGTTTCGGTTACGGTTACGGATATCCATAATATCCCTGACTTGTACCTCTTATTGATCCAATTCGGCCCACATCAGAACCGCTATCCAAACAAACCGCTTGTCCAGTGCTAAATTGAAATTTATTCGGCGAAGGTTTACTCTGCGCGGTGTAACGCGCGGCCGTGAAGTCCACGCTGATTTATACGCTTGTAAATCAGAAAAAACGGTCAAGGGTGAGCGGTGGATCGCCGGAAGCCTCCTCCATGGAAGAGGATTCCGTCAACTGGGACCGCAATTAACTGGGACCGCGGTCCCAGTCGCCGGATGCGTAAAAATTTAATAATTTTCTTCCGGCGACTGGGACCACTCATGGATTTTAGTACTGTACCGATTTTGAATTGAATAATATTTTCTTTTAAGTTATCTATGAGTGGTCCCAGTCGCCGGAAGAAAATTATTATTATTTTANGCAATTAACTGGGACCGCGGTCCCAGTCGCCGGATGCGTAAAAATTTAATAATTTTCTTCCGGCGACTGGGACCACTCATGGATTTTAGTACTGTACCGATTTTGAATTGAATAATATTTTCTTTTAAGTTATCTATGAGTGGTCCCAGTCGCCGGAAGAAAATTATTATTATTTTATGGATCCGGCGACTGGGACCGCGGTCCTAGTTAATTGCGGTCCCAGTCGCCGGAAGCCTCAAATGGAAATGGTTCGGGACAACAACATCAGAAAGGCTGGGTTGCAGCATCTTACTTTAACTTTGACAAACGTCAAAAATCTGTCAAACTCCATACAAGAAACACCGGTTATCGTCCAAGTTACGGTCAAAGTTAGGTGGTGCAACAGCCTAAGAATACGTAAATACTAGACGTACTTTTTTACAAGTAGCATAATGCTAATGAATAAATGATTGTTCTGGCCTGTAGCGTTACTCTGTGGTCTCACTTTGACCGGTTTTCTACTTGTTAATCGCCGTTATGCTACAATTCACCTTTGACTCCTTCATCTTATTACGTTAATTTCAATGAAAGCAAGATATGTGAGCGTTTCATCCAACTTAAATAGTAAGACACGGGTCTTAACGCGGCGTTTATTATTGAGTTAGGTACATTATGTACTCACGGCTTGAGGTTTCGGCTGCTGCAGCCGTGGTCACAAGCAGACTGGCGGCTCGTGGCGTCGTCTGTTCGGGCGGGCTTGAAAAATATTTCATCCAACTTCGTGAAGGCCGCAGTCTGTGGAAGACCACTTATACACCACTAAATTTTTATCACCGAAAAATTTTTAACAGGTTATGTAGAAACATGTGGAATATTGAAAGCAAAAGAAAAAGAAATGGTTTTCATGAAGTTAATTTTTTTATTAAATTTTCGTTAGTCCGTATTTTACGCGTCACAGCTGGGTCACTCCGCTGCTCGCTAGAGTAATCGTACACGCTCGCACGCTGCATCGATCTGTCTGTCTCGCTCACGCCTCGACCACGCTTCCAGTGTTATTATTACATACTTAGCTAACTTAGACCATTTTTAATTCTAATAAGTGTTACATTATCGTACTTAAATAGTGCTAGCGACGCGTGTGTCAATAAATTACCAAATTTAGGAGGATATTTTGAGTCACTTTATTTTACTCTTTTTTTTGCACAAATGGGATCAGTATCAATAACTCATTACCCAGATTTTTTTTTTCGGTGATTAAAATTTAGTGGTGTATATGTGGCGCGATCCTCATCAGTGAGGGACCGAGGAAGAAGAAGTGAAATAGAGACTGTGATCTACCGAAAGAAATCTTAACTTTTTTTATGTTGTCTAATGAGGTGTCACGGGGTGGTATCACGGGGCGATGAACTTATTATAGAATTTCCATTTACATAGTTACGGTTAACCTCCTAGACTCCTGACGTTTACCCTAACCGTACCAAAGAACCCTAACCAACGCGGCTTTTGTTGTGTATTCGAAATAAGTGTGCATGTGGCCCGCCGGCATTTTATGACTGTTTGCATACGTTCGGGCCACCGTTACAATGTTCCTATGAATCTATTATTATCCTGCTGGGCTTGGAAAAGGAATTTTCCTTAAAGTCTTCATATAGACGCAATCCGAGGAATTTTTGGCTCCGCGCCTCTGGCGTTTCATAGCTATTTATTATAGGATGTTTTGGTTCAAGCTGCTTGTGTGGAAGGATTTTGAATAGTATAAAGTAAGTCATATGGAATGACATATTTATTCCTTTATTACGGTTATTATGGACTTACTTTATTGGTCAATAACCCTTTATTGGACAATTGGTCTATTGGTCAATTGTTTACATAATAAAAACCTTCCATTAATATAACGAGTAGTCATAAGAAAAGGACTATTTTGAAAATAACATTTGAAAAAAAGGCCAATGGAAAAAAGTTTATTGTCTATTATTATTCTAGCATTAATAACCCAAAATAATTGACAATCATTATTACGCGGCAATAATAGTAAATAATTTATCATAAGAGTAATAAGTAATGTATATGTTACAGGAAATGTATGAAATCCGTCATTGTATACAATTCCTAGGATTTGTGTATAAGTCCTAAAATCACCCGGAAATGTGTGATGTAAATTATATTAGACACATTTCCTAGGAAATTTACACATTTCCTAAACAGCAATCGGAAATGTAACTAAGATTTCTTTTTTTTTCTCCGAAACTTAAATGGCGCTCCCGCGCCGCGGCCGCTGTGTATGTAACAAGGTCGCAAGTCTAACCTAACCTAACCGAGACTTTGTTATCCAGCTACAGGAGTACTAAAACCTTCATGTCAATAATAGTTTAATAAAAGATATGTTAAATTTAGGGTTTTCCAATACTTCAGCGTAATATGCGTGATGCCGAAAGAAAGGTATGCCAATAGGCAAATATTTTTTTAGTCAAAGTATAATAGTGCGAAAACAACTTTCAGGCTAAACAATAATAGTTGTGAGTTAAAAGTACCTATCGGTCAATGTGGTTTGTCTAAATAAAATTTTAGGCGTACTGAGGGGCACTAAATCACATGACCGCGCTTGTGCCGCTTAGTTTTATACATTTCCTAATACAATATTGGAATTCTATAAAATTCCTAGGAAAAGTATACATGTCCTAGGATATGTGCGTATTAAAAAATCTCTGAAGCAATATTTTATACATTTCCTAAATAGCTTCGGAATTGTATACATTTCCTAGGAATAGTATACAATTCCTAGAATTCATACATTTCCTGTAACATATACATTAGAGATAGAGATAGCTCTATTTCTCACAAAATCAAACAATAAATGAGTCAAATAAACAAAAAAAAATGGATATCTCACACAAATCCTGTTTCACTTCATCCCTTTGAAAATTTATTTCTGAAATGTATCCTATTTCCTCCTTTCTGATGCCATGTATCTCTACAATGTCTCTACATTCATCAAAATAAAATTGGCTCACTGCATTTAAGCGTGAATACGTAACAGACAGTGTTATTTGTATTAATATTACATTAGTCATCACATCATCATCATAGTTCTCGAGTGGCAACCACGGGCTGGAAGACGTAGCGTGGGCAGGCCTCCTACTAGGTGGACCGACGATCTGGTAAAGGTCGCAGGAGAGCCTGGATGCGGGCAGCGCAGGACCGTTCTTTTGTGTATTATGGGAGTAAGTATTGTGGGAGGACTTTGTCCAGCAGTAGACGTCATTTGGCTGAAACGAACGTACATTATCATAGTAATCTGACCTGGCCGGTCGTACTTTCTTGAAAAATCCCTTTGTTTGGCCGTTTCAGTCCACTTCATTGTAATGTAGTTTGACCTATGACATTTCATAGGTCGAACCATTCTATTACCAAATAACTTGGCTGAATCGCAGGTCGTATCTCAGATTCAATAAAGGCATAAATAAAATTCCAGGCCAAAAAAGATCCGATTCGGATCGGAACGTTGGACATTGTGCTAAATGAGAAATAATCGTGAGGATCATACACATTAAATCTTGCGAGCTAAAAGTCTCACAGAATATTTGTTTAGTATACATATCATTATAGCTACTCTTAGTACTCATACCTACGCGCTATATACTTAATATGTATCTAAATTATAAAGCTGAAATTAGTTCCCTTAGGTGCCGCATTGAGGGATAAATTCAGTTTATTTTTAGTCTTATACACAACACCATTATTGAACATGTATTTTTTTATAAATTAATAGTGTTTGAAAGACAGTGAAACACATTTTTTTCTTAAGCATAAAATATGAATTTTTATATTCCTTATTTGAAAGATGATCCCCATATAGGTAAGCTCATACCATTCTTCAACCTTATTTTTGCAAAGGAATAGGCCGTTCTTTTATATTACTATGATTAATATAAATAGACTAGACTCCACGATGTTCTGTATACAACCACATCAAGGCTTAACACATACCTATGTATTCGAAACAGGACCGCTAGAACTTGATAAGTTATACCACATACCTAGGGCCCCTGAGCTGACAAGTGATATCAATTCAAGTTGTTGTCAACTTGGTAATTTAGTATCTCGTGGCTTGTATGAACTTACTTGTATTACGAGGAATTCGTCTCCATTAGCAATGAGAATCCGGCATACTTTAAGAAACAAGAATAATACTGAAAAAATCCTTTAAAAACACATCTAATTAAGGTAGTGTTGTGTATGTGGGTAGTTATATATTAACAAATGTATGTGACCACCACCCATGTTGTAGAAATAAACCAGTGTGTCTTTAGCAAGCAGTTGTTTCACTCGCGTCCCACGTCTCATATTTAACAGGTATAGTCTATTAAAGGAAACTCTATCATATCAGTTCCTATAGATTGTAGTAGAATTACGCAAAATTATTCAGTATAGTGCTCTTCGAATATTATCAAATCAATACATATTATAAAAAATGACACTTTGCTGTATCGTCGTTTCAGCTAAATGACGTCCACTGCTGGACAAAGGCCTCCCCAAAGGTTTTCCATAATGAAAGGTCCTGCGCTACCCGTACTTTCCTGTATGTCTGTTCCTATTATGTATACTTAGATCTTTAAAACTACGCAACGGATTTTGATGCGGTTTTTTAATGGATAGAGTGATTCTAAACGGCTACCTATACGGCTGACGAATCCGAATCTATAACGAAACTCATTTTGTTTATAAGCACAATTCTATCGAACAAGCGTATTTACTTATTTCAAACTTACTGTCCCGACAGTTTTACCGAATTCTAATTCAAAGACAATGGAAACGCGATCTTACTAGTTGAACTCCCAATAATAATTATGGCCAAGTATTCTGTGGCAACAAACTTGTAACGAGCTTCGGATCACAGGTCTCTAGAACTCTCATTGTTTCTGTAACTTCGTACAGTAGACGGTAGGATCTTATCTACTTTGTAATAAGTGCTATTTTGCAACAAAATTGTATAGTCTGTGCTGTCGCTGTACTATCAATAGATCCTACTTGAGCCGTGTATCTCAAAAGAGAAAATTTTACCTAAACTAGACATAATAATGTTAAAAATAGAAATGCGTAGGAATGAATGACGTATGAAATGTATCATGATGTTGATAACAAAGACTAACTGAATAGGTAAAGTAACTAGGCTAAGGAATTATAGGCTTACCTAACGAATTAACTAAAGATATTTCAAAGCGGAATTGAAACATCCAAAAATTTGGCGCAGACCGAAATTAAAACTAGGAAGAAAAATACATGTCATTTTAATTAACTAGTAGGTACACGAAGTCTAGTATTTATTCTGTTTTAGTAGACTAACATATGTCGCAATTTCATGTATAATTCAATTTTAGTAATCAACAAGGCTGGGTTGCACCATCTTACTTTGATTTTAAAACAAACGTCAAAAATCTGTCAAACTCCATAAAAAACCACCAATTATCGTTATAGTTACGGTCAAAGTTAGGTGGTGCAACTCAGCCTTATGCCTGTTTTCACCATCAATCCCTATGGTAACACATAACAGGAATTTTGATTTCATAGGGGTCACTTAAAAATTAGGGATTGATGGTGAAAAATGGGCATTAGTCGGTTAAATTCCCGACCTACAGACGCCATTTATATTCCCTTCTGTATACAAATCTATAAAAAGGCGCGTTATGACAGGTCATAAAAAGGATGTCAATTGACTAGTTAGTGCTGTCAACTGCCCCATTACGAGCTATTAAAATTGAGAAAGCAAAATTGACAGTAATATTCGCTTCGCACGCAATGACGTGACAACCGCCCAGCCGTATTTGGGCAGACAAATTGACAAGGGGGGTGGAAAGGGGGTTAAATGGGGTGGGGATGGAATTTTAATTAAACTGGATTCAGAAGATATCATTAATAAAGTGATTAGACGAGGTGACTGTAAGTAACTGCTCGATAACTATTTGTCGATAACAATTGGGTTGGAAAATGTATTGGTGGTTTATCCAAAGTTTTAGTAAGGATAAAGAATAAATAAATAAAAGATTATAACGACATTTTTGTGTGCATTAATCAAAACGAGTAATAAAATGCATAATAAGTTGTTGATAATATCAAGAGGTTTAAGTAGGAAAATTATAATACACAGCGCGTCTTTATGTACAAAATATGTACTAAATAAATAGAACCAGTGGTTGTGGAAATTATTCGGGGAGGCCTTTGCCCAGCCGTGGACGTCATTTGGCTGAAACAATGAAGGTACTAATGAGGTAAAACAAAAATAAATTATGGAAATAATTTTCTTTTCAGCCGCCCAATAAAGAAGCCTTATTTTTTAAGCCGGGCCATAATTGTGAGCCCTTATTGGACGTTCAAAGATTCGCTTTGGAAAATTACTGAGAGACTTTCAAAGGGCTTTCGTTTTCCTAGCTTTAAAAATATTGTGGATTCCCTTCACGTTGCGCTCGTCAAAAAGGTGAGAATTTATTTGGTCACTTTGGCATACCAATAAGGGTGGAAATGGGTAATAATGATCCTATAGCACTGTGGCGAACCACGCACTTCATTGACCTAAAAGGACGTCGCACATTTATCAACCCGGAAAGGGGTCGTAACCGTATCAACTCGAGGCGGTCGGTATTCTTTGTATGAAACTCCGCCTCTGTGGTCTAGTGGTTAGACCACCTGCTTCAGACGCAGAGGTCCCGGGTTCGATTCCCAGTGGGGGCAGATTTTTCTGTTCGGTTTGGTTGGTGGTAGGGCTTGTTCTAAGTCCGCCTGGCTAGCTACCACCATCTTACCTAAGTCTGTCGCCATAACAACAATGTTAACAGCATTATTGTGTTCCGACAGTTAGAGGTAAGATAGCCAGTTCCTCCGTGGTTGAGGATTCCGGGTGAAGCTCGCTTCCACCTTCGGCCTGATCGTCACTTACCATCAGGTGAGATACAGGTCAAGAGCTTCCTCGTTGTGGATAAAAAAAAAAAAAAAAAAAACTCCATACTGCAACGTCTGCAATGCACACTTATCCGCCTTGCCACGCGATTGACAGCGATCGAAAGGCGATACGGTGTTGATCCCTTTCAGAGTTGATAATCTATCTATTATTAAGTCCACCAAGCTTTGTTTTTTAAAGAGACAATACCATTTTCATCAAAACTGCTAAGAGCGTTCCCTTGCTTTTAACTATGTCCCACAACACTGGGCGGATTGAACTGAGTTTTCAATTTGCTGTCGATTTTAGGTAGCTGGATTTTAGAATCATTCAAAGTTAGCAAACCAATTAATTTTGCGAACTAGTGACGTCATAAAGCTATATTTGCTATACAAAATCTATTGAGAGTAACTTTTGACAGCTTTTAACAAGTAAGGCTGGGTTGCACCACCCAACTTTAACGATAACTATAACTATAACCGGTGCTTTTTGTATGGAGTTTGACAGATTTTTGAAGTTTGTCAAAGTTAAAATAAGATGGTGCAACCCAACCTAAGTATGCCAATTGACTAATCGTGTCACATACCCTATTCTCCATTGAGAAGTTTCGATACAAAACTTTTCCCTATCCCTTTTGTTTCAGAAACAATAAACAATTAATATATGCGTAAGCTTTTTCATCTTGACCTGTTTTGACCTGCAAAACCCAAGCGTCAAACTGGCCGGCGTCAAGTTTCGAGCCGTGACAAGGCACGGAGGGCGGTAATTGCCGGGGTCCTCATAAAGGATGGACAGCCTATTAGGGCCTCTTGAATTCTGTTTAGCACACACTTTTGTAATCAAACTCCGGGGCTGAGCGTTCTTGTAGCGAGGAGCTGCTGTTTTGTTAGGTCTACGGATTTATATTTACGATAGCGGATTTAGGAAGTATTAAAAAGAAAATGAAAAATCAGAGCAAACATAAAATACCTATATTTTCATAGCAAATATTTTTTTTTACAAAATTTACCTACTACCTACCTACCTACTATTACCTACCTACCTACATATAAAAGCAAAATACCTACCATTCACTGATTGATCACTATACTATCTAAACTTAACCCCTACAAGCTTGAAATGTAGATAGGTTCCGTAAAGGCTGCAGACATCCGCTTAGAACGGATTTTACGAAACTCCCCTCTCTAAGGGGGTAAAACGGGATCCACGCGTACGAAGTCGCGGGTGACCGCTAGTATTTTATAAGCCGTATTGAAGCCTTGAAATCGTGCACTGTTTTCATTCAATTGAATCCTGCTAATCCCGATTTAACATACTGTTAAACAACTCTCCGTGTTGCTATGGTTCAATCTTTATTGTTTTCGTTTCACGCAGATATTTGAAGCCAAAATGAAAAGCTCGTGCGTTTTTCGGTAAATAATACCGTAAATTGGAAAACGCAGAATTCATAATATGAATTTTCGAACAATGCATTTATGAACTGAAAGAATTCGTTTTCAAATTGAGCGCATTCATATGTTATTTGAAATTCCGATATTTTAATAATAAATACCTATCTAATATGTACGTAGGCGTATCAACGTCTCATCAGAATCATCTTTTGCTGCAAAATAGTACTTAGTCCAACAACACAAGATTATGATAGATGCATTGATATACTCGTATTTAACCTAGTTATAGTTCTTACAACTCACGAAGGCGAGTATGCTTTACTTGTGTATGTGTGTAACATGCACACATAACGATAGTGTAATGTCTATCAAAACCTTTGAAAACGAACAGTAGCGAGCCACCACACATGTAAAGCTCACTCGCCTTCGTGAATTGCAACAACTATACTCGTGAATTCAGTTCTAAATATAAGTACAGTAGAACGCCGATTATCCGAATTAATTGGGACTGGGGTCGATTCGGATAATCGAAAATTCGGATAATCGGACATAGACTGGTAATAAAGAAAAAGCATGTTAAAAACGAACTGTCACACATAGAATAAACTTTAATAACTGTGTTTACGGTTCTTTAATAACGCTCAGTTGAAATATATGTAGACTCCTGCGAGTTCCAACTTGTTACACCAATACAAAATAAAAATTACTTGGTTTTAATTTTTTATATTACGCTGAGGACCGATTCGGATAATTGGCGATTCGGTTAATCGGCGTTCGGATAATCGGCGTCCTACTGTACTCTTAAATAAAAGCAGGTGCTTTTATTTACAAAAGCTACGCAACACTTTCATAAAACTCCTTTTATTTTGGCACGTAGGCTTTTATAAAGCACTTTTGCACATCCTAGTATTAACCCTACCACTGCTTCGGGACAATAAATGGGTCAGTGCTGAAAAGCAGCGCAAGAAGCTCAGTCACTATTCAGCTTTAAATATTGACTATTTAACACTAACTTCATAAAAGTGGTTCGCTAGGTATTACGAACTACCTAAATACCGAAATAACCTTTGTATTATCATAGCACTTTATACGTATAGTACGATACCCACTTTCAGCTAAATTGGCAGTTTTAACTTGCTAGTAGGTGGAAAGTTGAGCGGAGTGGAGTCCCACGGGAACATTCAGTAACCCGGTATGTCCCGCTCGTGTTACTATTTAATTGGATACTAAGTAGAATGCCATTTGTTGGCTATAGCTTTTGCGTACGACTCTGTTTGCGTACTTTGACTATTGCAAACTTTAATTTAGCACAGTTTTACTTTCTATACGGCTTTATAACAAACATTGTAAAGTAAGCAGTTAGAGGTAAGATAGCCAGTTCCTCTGTGGTTGAGGATTCCGGATGAAGCTCGCTTCCACCTTCGGTGAGATACAGGACAGGCCAAGAGCTTCCTCGTTGTGGATGAAAAAAAAGCTTAACCCATCAAACCCAAATCGGTCTCATAAGACCGCGTAACAATTGATTTCGACTGTGTCTCGATTCGCGGGGCTTAAAGGGTTAAGGTAAATAAATAAATAAGTTGGTTTCTACTTCAATTATCCCACTATTAACTAACGTTATCTTTTCATAATTAAAAAAGTACTTTTTTCATCATCATCAGTTCATTTACTAGCTCTACGCTCTCTAATTTACTGGAGGCAAATCGAAGATTTAGACCACACTTCCCACGCTCAGTCAACTCTATGATAGTCACATTCTGTTATTTGTACCTTAGTCGCCTATTACGACATCCACGGGAAGAGTGGAAGTTGTCCTATTTTTCTGCCGACTTTATTTCTTTAATACATCCAGGAAAATCCTTACAATGAATTGCTATCAAATATAGATGGGAGTAAGCTATGATATCACGAGTCAGGGCTGCTTTCCACCAATCGAGATGTGCGGAAACGAGTGACATAACGGGCAGGTTATTTTCACCGAAGCGGAGCGGAGATGTGCGGAGATTTTTCTCTTCCAGAATCCCTGAGAAAATCTCCGAAAAAATCCGTTTACATAGTTCCCTCTCCACTCTGCCTACGTATTTTGCGCGATGTATTTATATGAAAATGCAGCCCATATCTCTCCGCTGTGCT
The DNA here is from genome assembly GCF_004193835.3 of Ostrinia furnacalis. Classification (NCBI taxonomy): domain Eukaryota; kingdom Metazoa; phylum Arthropoda; class Insecta; order Lepidoptera; family Crambidae; genus Ostrinia; species Ostrinia furnacalis. The sequence goes on from NW_021133785.1 coordinate 145,996, forward strand.
TAATCATATCCACTGAAGCGGACCGAACGAAACGTGCTAATGACGAAACTCATTTGGTTACGTTTAGTCCAGTACAAAGAGATATACTAGAGAGATGCCAACTAATGCGCTGAGTCCGAATGAACGTTCAGTGTCGCATTAGAATTGACACACACAAAGTAATCAAAATATGTGCTCATTATCCACTGAAATCAGTACTCAACGTACGAATAAATCTTTAGTAGGTACTATGCAAGTAATTTAAACTGTTTACATTATGACGTCTGCAGCAATGTGCTCTGTTTTTGGGCTTATTGCTGCGACACCAGACCCGCCCCTTGTCACATCTCCGTTTAGTTTCTGTGATCTGTGGTCCAGTAACTTTATACATTAGACCTCGCGTTAAATCGAATAATTAATTAAGCCAACAAAATAAAAAAGCTTTTTCTGATGACTTCTCGCCTCTTCTCAGCCTTGCTGGAAAACATGCCTTACTTATGCCTGTCCCCTAGTCCTTTCATCTCAGAAATCTCATGAGATGTAATCTAGTGCCTGAATCAGATTATGTCCACCCCTGATAAGGGTACATTCAAATAAGTTACAGCGTTAATAATTAATTCTACGTAGGTACTAGGCTAGGAGACACTTCTAGGAGACTTCAAGGAAATAGAGCTTTAGTGGGCTTAATTTAAGTTGCAATTTTGCGGTGCGACACTTTGGCTAGTATATTAGATAAAAGGTGTAGTGATTAGGTCTCTTAAGATAAGTGATTTTCAGTGTGTTAAATGGAGCAGTCAGGACAAGCTAATATTACTTTGTGAAATAAACGTAATGTTTATAGAGATGGTGAGATTGCGTTTAAAGTTATAGTTAAAGCAAAATATTAGCGAACATTGTATAGCACCAAGTTATGAAAGCTTTCATGATCAAGTACAATGTTAATGTCACTCAAATTCAGAACTCAAGTGCAGTCATAAAAGGTCGTCTACATAAATTATACGTTTTATTTTTGTGTACTTTATGATCTTGTTGTGACATTAAGCGTCATCATATCCCTAAGAGGAATGGGTTTGGTCCATTTTAGGGCCATTTTTCATTAGACCTTATATGAAAGGTAGATTTTTCTATTACAAACTATAGTAAGTGAAAAAGATAAACGCTTCGAATTCGGTCTCTTCCTTTTTTATTGTGTTCCCAGATGGAAAAATAGTACTGAATTTATTGTCATATTCCTATAATAAGTAGGAATTATAGGTTTTCCATGCTAGCGTTCAGTAAAATGGTAGCCTAAGGCCCAGAACAGGCGGTGAAACGCAACTGCAACGAAACTGCAACTGCTAGTTACTTTTGAGTTGCATCTAAGTTTCTGCCATAGCGTCCGTAGCGAGATCACACATGACGCGACCAGTTTAAAATTTTCAGTTTCAGTTTCATTAATTAGAATCATCAGAAAGTTGCAGTTTCGTTGCAGTTGCGTTTCACCGTCTGTTCTGGGCCTAAATGTTTTTCTTCCCCGACTTAGGCGTGAAAACTTGACAAAGAAACAGTCAGAGTTACTTTAGTAGCCTACAATTATTTATAATACAAGTAAGTATGTATCATTACGAGAGTAGGTATATAAGTAAGTAGTTAGCGAGATTGGTGGAAGTGTTGGAGGCGTTACCATAGCTACTGTACGAGTACAGATTGCTTGGCAACGTCGTCATATCCACGAATATGGTCCTTAATGTTTGTATCTGACTGGCTTTTTTCCGCGAATTACTTAGAGAAGAATTCTATGAAAAGTTACCTAATTGATTTTATTGGCTTTTCCGTGAAGGCCTAACAAACATGGACTTATCCAATAATCCTTAACAACTTTTATGAAGGACTGTAATGCTCTGGATAGGGCGCTTTCAAACGTGAAGTGTATAAATCTGTTACCAAAAAATTTAGATTCCGTCAGATTACAATTTAACTTAATGAAACCCACTGTTAGTTTACAATCTCACGAGTAATATGTATTATAAACTGACGGAATTTACAATTTTACGATGACATATCTAATGCTTCAACCACACCAACGCGTGCGGATCGCCATCGCCGCGTGATCGCGGCGCGATCATAGGGAAATGACAGGTCGCGTGAACTGTCATGGGTCGCGCGACCTGTCATTGGCCTTTGATAGCGCCGGCGATGGCGATCTGCACGTGTTGGTGTGGTTGAAGCTTAAGTGCTTGGCGCGATCGTGATACAGTTACAGCCATGTGTATCGCCACCTTAATGTTATCGTGTCTGTCACCATGTGTCGCATCATTAGAGCTTTTACAATTTCATACCGCAACAATCACGCCACAATCGTGCCACTGCAGCGCTACGTCACGCTCTAATCTGAAGCCGCCCTTATTTTAAGACTTATTCAAAGTACCGCCTCAGGTGATCTGTCGCTCATCATTAAATACCCACGCGCAATGTGGGACGTATGCGAAGTTTATATTTACGTAAATTAGTTTTTTGTTTGTAAGAAAATATATTATTTTGTTTATTATCCCAACAAATTATCCGCTGGGTGAAATGGAAATCTTTAGAAATGTATTTTTACAAAATAGGACTACAACACGCTCCAAATCCACATTTTATGTTATTGTCTGTCAGTCTGTTACAGAAATTATTTACAATGCGTCAGGCTGTTTTTCTTTCATAGAAACTAGGTATATAAAAATGTTTATTTCTTTCGTCAAAGGTTTTTGGTAACACAATGAAAAAAAACAAATTCATAGATTTGTAAATGTAGATATTTTTGTAGAGATATTTAATTGTATGTATCTAAGTTAAGTAATCATCGTCCCATTAAAAATACCAAGTTTATCAATTTATTTCAATTTATTTTTAAAAACCTTTTCCAGAAGACCTTTAGTAAGTTAATCGTCTCCAGAAGCAATTTTTCATTACGTCTAGCATAATTAACATTAATTTGATTTAAATATTACTTAGGTATATTATTTTAATGTATATTACACAGTGTGTCTCTCTTTGCAGAACAGGTCGCCGCCGCCCGCGCACATCCCCTCTGCGCTCATCTACGCGCCCTCGGAGCCCTTAGAGGTAAATATAAATATCTAATAACAGTATACAGGGTGTGGTTTTGTAAAACAACATCCATCTCAGGGGTGGTAGTACACATGAAAGTAATCACAAGAAAAATATAAATAAAATTTTAACTATTACTTTATTAGTAAAAAACCTTGTTCAAACGGTTACTAAAACTTTCATGATGGCGCTTGTTACTGCCCGCACCACCCCCGCGTACCCCGCTACACCACCAAGCACATATGCGGCCGCCACCCCGAGAGTGCGGGGGACTGTCCGATAGCCAGTTTTATATATTTTTTTGGCATCAGTGTCGTGTATACTACCGCCCCTGAGATGGTCATTGTTTTACAAAACCACACCCTGTATATAAATTAAGTCAAAATTATAATAAGGATACTCTTACACCTTCTTCTGCTACTAATAGAAAGCCCTCAACGTCACTCCGACTTGAGAAAACTCGCTGGATGCGATAAGGTGTAGTGCAGATAGCAAACTGATATAGGCTGATGATGATTCTTATACACACAGTGAGCTCACGGAAAGTGGTCATAATAAAGACTATTTTATTGAGCTCACATCCTTAGTGATCAGAAGCATTTCTATCATTTTGGAACGCCACTAATGCGAAATAAGCTGAGTATCCACTAGCAACAATTGACGCTCAACACCGCGCGATTTGGGAGCTGGTTTGTATTCCGTGCTATCTTAACAGGCCGTATATCGCGCCAAGTCGGAATCATTGGATGCACAACTAATTCATAAATGCACAACAACAAAAATTTGGAAATCACGCTCGCCATTCGATAAGAAAGACGTCCTTCGCTTATCATGAAGAGGAACAAGTCATGATCAACAAGCAAATCTTAAAAAGGAATAAACGCAGTCCCTAAAAAGTAACTTACAGATGCGTATTGAAATGCGCGTGCGCTTCGATATGGCCGATAATGTCGGCTTGATTGCGTTTAATCGCGCGACGCTATGCCGGCGCCGATTCTGCAGTAATGCGACATTATAACCAATCAAGTTTAATTAAATCGCAATAAGGTGCCTGCAGATTTGATCGGCACTGCTGGAAGTGCTTTGACAGGGGCGAATATTGCTCTTTGCCAAAATAATGAGTTTAAATGCTTAGTAAAGATGTTGTAAATCTGTGATTTAATTAAGGGTTTAATTTGGTATTTTTACAATGTCTCTCCGTTGAGATCCTGAATGAATAAAAAAACCGACTAGTATGTAGGTAAATTAAGCTGTAACATAGTTTTAACGTGCTGTTTATCCGATTTTTTATAAAGCTATCTAGTAAATTAAAAGCTTGTTATTAAACTTTTACTTCAACAAATACAAAAACTTAGGTGGGTTATTCGGAATTTCTAAGTAACGAGGTGTACAGATTCAAAATTAAATTAAACTGTCCATCAAAATTGACGCAGCTCTACGTTTTTAATATAAAAAAGAGTTTTCGCAACATTCGCGTTAATTTCCTCGCAAATCTACTGTGTTACAAACATCTGACCAGTCTGTGCGCAACTTTACCGCGCCACACGTGAAGTGGTTTGCACTGTAAAATTTTATTACACTTTTTAAACACTTACCGCCAATTGGTATTGTCAACTATAAACTGTTTTTATACCATTTCTATAGGTGCGCGTTCGTATAAAGAAATTAATTGCATTAATGAATGTGAAATTGAGTAGGGTTTCCTTTACTTTTTTTAGATATAGACTTTTATGGCGCGAAAAATATGGACAAAACAAGTTTGAACCGTTTTTATTTCTAATCAACTAACTTTGATAAACGACATGTGATTTTAAAAATCAGTATTGTCTTCGGATGTCTATTACTTGTTAATGTTGTATAATTTATGTTAGAACAATGTATTCTCATCTTTCATAGGTAAAACTGGTCGTGTCTAATTATGTAAACAAAATGCAAGATTTTTTGTTACTACTCTTAAGCTGGGTTGCACCATCTTACTTTAACTTTGACAAATGTCAAAAATCTGTCAAACTCCATACAAAAAGCACCGGTTATTGTTATTGTTACATTTAAAATAAAGTGGTGCAACTCAGCATTATTATTATGTCTAGCAGGTGGACCACAATTAAATCAAAAACTTTAGTCCGCCTAAATTCGACAGTATTTTCTAGATTCATAAACATCAAGCCACTTACCTCCCTTCACAGTACAGAGAGCTGTCAAATTATAACTTCTCGATACTACTAGTTTGATTTAGTTCGCGCGTGTTTGTCCCCGGGGACGGAACCCAAAAACCAGTCGCGAAAACACTTTAGTAACATACCTACTTATGTATAATCCGTGTACGCGTCGAAGCGAATTTATTCCTAACTCGATTCGGGTGAAGTGGAAATTCACAGTATGATTTTCGTTCGAGCCTAAAATTACATAATTACTGAGCTTAGAGTTTTACAGGAGAACTATGGTGATAGTATAGTAACTATAGTTTCACATCTTAATCCTTCAAGTTTCGCAAATCAATCAATTGTTACGCGGAAGTCGGCTACCGCTTGGGGGCTGAGAGGTTAAAATTATGAAAATGATCTTGATATTATGGTGAAGCTACGAAAGTACGCTAGATATGAATGTAAATTAGTTTTATCGGAGCATAGCCAGTTATGCTCTCTAGTGATATAAAAACTTTGAAAGAGCTCTTGACAACAGGGTCCCGTGTGATCTCATCATCACTTCAGCAAAGTTTGTGTTATTGTAATATTTAAGTAGTTATTTATTTTACGAATTTTTATTATGTGTCTAATGTTATATACCTAGTTTCTCTTCTCTCAGTGACTTGTCTGTCCGTTAATTGTTTTAACGTATGAAAGTAGTACGTACTATCGGCAACAGTGTTAACTGTCCATTGCCGCAAAGAATAACCATTTGATGAGAGCGAGAGCAAAAACGGAAATGGATAGTTAACACTGTGGCCGTTTGTACGTAGCGCAAATCACCACATAGTTTCCAAACATAAAAAGCTTATTACATATTTTAATAACTCTTACAGACCTTCAGTGAACTTGTGGTTTACTGTTATTTAGCAGGGAAACCAGTCCTTTATCCGTGAAAATTTCAAAAAACTAAAGCATCCGTCCCTCCACAGTTGCTATGCGTATTCCCGGAGCGCGCATCGCGCGTGTGCGCAGCGGCGTGCGCGGCCGCGACGCGCGTCGGCGGCGAAGGGCGCGCGGTGCGTGGCGCGCGCGAGACGCTCGACGCGCTGCGACGCGATGGCGACGCGCGACCGCCGCACGTCATCGTGGTGGACGCGCGGCAACCGCAGTCGCTTGACGCTACGCTTCTAGCCAAGTAAGACATCGTTCGTTCGTTCGTTTCAGCCGAAAGACGTCCACTGCTGGACAAAGGCCTCCCCCAAGGATTTCCACAAAGACCGGTCCTGCGCCGCTTGCATCCAGGTACTTCCCGCGACCTTCACCAGATCGTCGGTCCACCTAGTGGGAGGCCTGCCCACGCTACGTCTTCCAGCTCGTGGTCGCCACTCAAGAACTTTTCTGCCCCAGCGGCCATCATCTCTTCGAGCTATGTGCCCCGCCCACTGCCACTTGATTTTAGCGATTCTGCGGGCTATGTCAGTCACTCTGGTTCTCCTACGGATCTCCTCATTTCTGATTCGATCACGCAGGGAAGTAAGACATATTCCTTCTGTATCTTTTATAGTTCCCACAGGTTAGAGTTTATAGCGGCCGATAGTTTGGTTGGAGTTTGTACAAGTAATCGGCCGATACTAAATTTATTTCAATATAAACTACCGGCCGACAAAAAGTCTACAGTCTTCGGAGACGCTCGACGCGATACTTTTCTTCCTTATCATTTACAACCTGAATCTTACGGCGCGGCGCGCGCGAGACGCTCGACGCGCTGCGACGCGACGGCGACGCGCGGCCGCCGCACGTCATCGTGGTGGACGCGCGGCAGCCGCAGTCGCTTGACGCTATACTGTTGGCCAAGTAAGTAATTAAAATAAATAAATAAAATATTCCTTCTGTAACTTTTGTAGCGCGTGTGACGTTGCGACGCAACCGCAGTCGCTTGATGCTACACTTCTGGCTAAGTAAGTCAAACAAAACTTTCTTTTTGTATCCTTAACAAGCGAGAGACGCTCGAAGCGACGTCATCGTGGTGGCAACCGCAGTCGCTTGACGCTACACTGCTGGCCAAGTGAGACAAGCTATATTTATTTTTATATCATTTATAATAATCTGTATCTTTAAGACGCGACGGCTGCGACGCGACGTCATTGCGTAGGTAATTTAGTTAGGGGAAAATTTGCCATATCACTGGTGTGGATTTGCTACGGGATCTTTAACTAATCAGCAGATTAAGAAAAATGACTGTGATTGAATCTTTAACCTAATTTAGAGAAACATTATTTTTTCTAGTCAAAACTTAATTCACCAAGTTACGTGCGTGTGGTTTTATTTTATTCTTTTCTATGTCAAGCACTTTTCGCTGCGAACTTAATTGAAGCCATTCAGGTTTTAGCGCCATCGCGCCAGAACAAAAGGATATTCAGCTCAAAATCCAGGGGTGAAGAGCCTTTTGTCATCAATTCAGGCGTCGATAACAGCGCTACAGCCGCTGGATGGAGCGTTGTCAACTCCAATTGGGTTGAGCACCCCTATGCCCATAAATAACCCCGTATATTGCGGATTACGCATTTTCATGTAACGAAATGTTTTTTAATTTGTTTATTTAGTCACAGAACATGGTAGAGGCAATTATTTTAATTACTTTTTTATCGTTAGACCCAGCAGACTAGCTAGGGTGACTACGCTAGTATCTCAAACACTACAAACCTATATTGTGTGCCAAAACATAACACTTCTTAGTTACTAAGTAAGTAAAAAAACAGATTTAATTTAATGAAGAATGAATCGTACAATATGTTATTCATGACTATCTAAGTAGTAATTTGGATTTTTTTATTCCTTGAGCACATATTATTATAGTAAAGTATTACAAAACCAATAAATCTGATGTTACAAAAGTCTTGCCATTTGTTCAAATCTATACTAATATTATAAATGCGAAAGTAGCTCTGTCTGTCTGTCTGTCTGTCTGTCTGTCTGTCTGTCTGTCTCGCTTTCACACCTAAACCACTGAACTTATTTTGATGAAATTTGGCATAGAGATAGTTTGAGTCCTGGGAAAGGACAAAGGATAGTTTTTATCCCGGTTTTTGAAACAGGGACGCGCGCGATTAAGTTTTTCTGTGACAGACAAAATTCCACGCGGGTGAAGCCGCGGGCGGAAAGCTAGTAATAAATGTCAGTCAAATCGCAGAATCTATCCATAAACGCTGGCAGATTGATTTAGGTGGCTCGGGCTGATCCGACTGAGAGATAAACAGATTTGCATCTTATTGCGTTCTGCATGTCACGTCGGGCCAATGAGTCGATAAATGAAGGATTCGGGGGTGATGTAAGGTTTCTATTCGTGTGTAGTGAACTGTAGTGCTGCCGATTGATTGTAGATTTATCGATACTTAGCCTGATTGCAAGAGTTTCGATGCTCGATAGTTATGTCGAAAGAAAACTAAACTTTTGCTAGCTTTATGATGCGCGCCATTATATTAGGTCGGCCGTTTGGTGTAGTGACTACTATTCCGGAGGTAGCGGGTTCGATTCCCGCATAGTACAAACATTTGTGTGCATGAACATATTTGTTTGTATTGGACTGGGTGTTTTCTATGTATAATAAGTAGGTATGTATTTACAAAAAAAAAGCATTTAAGTATGTTTATACCCGATGTCTAGTACCCATAGTACAAGCTTTGCTTAGGACTAGAAGCGCAGTGTAAAATGTACAAGGATATTTATTTATATCGTTTTACCGAGGCCAATATCGATTTTAGCATACACTTGTCGTCGATAATCGACGCTAATATTTTATCATAGCCCTCATCTTAGGTTAGCTGAACAGATTTTGATGATATACTAGTCATCTAGTTAACAGAAAATTGCCCCAACACTGAAAAGACGGAGTTCTGAGGTAACAAACATACAAAAAAAATTTTTTACCTGCAAATGACTCCAAAATCTTAATGAAGATGGTTTTTCTTTTTGTATTTATTTAATGGCGTAACGTAACGGATTAGGAAGCTATTTTAAGTATGTTTTTGCGCAATAATAAAATAGATTTAATTATACATATCTTGTTATTAAAAAGGATTAAACTTGAAACAACTGATATTTTTCTATTATCTAGATATCAAACTAATAAACAATCTAAGTAGCTAATGATATTAATAAGTTTACCCATTCTTTTTCCTCCAATAGGAATATTATTATGGCTATAAAATAGTTATATTATGATTCATGTTAATAAATCGATAAGTAATGTCCACGGTTAACCACAAATTGATATGATATTGTCTTTCATGAATTTTTCACATAAAACTATCTGCCTCACAAAGGACTCGAAACCACGACCCTTCTGTGTAAGGCTCAGTTGCACCACTTATCTTTGGCCGTAACTATAGCGATAACCGGTGCTTTTTGTATGGAGTTTGACAGATTTTTTACGTTTGTCAAAATTAAAGTAAGATGGTGCAACCCAGCCTAAGTGTTTTAGCAATAAAGTTAATCAATGAGTTAAAAATATATTTTGGGTACTATCTCAATTTTATAAGTCGCACGCACAATAATAACATGTATTTAGTGGTTTACCAAAACAAAAAGTATTTCTATCATGGTAGGTATCAAAGATTAATGTTAAATCTACCAATATCCGGTGGTTAAAAAGTCTTTACATTAATCAAATAACACAATCCTTGATAGTCACGTAATTGCTATGTCACACTTAGCACAAAAAACTTTTTGCTCATTACAAAAACTAGTTTTTAATTGAACCTACAAACGTCCACATGTCTAATGAAGTGAATGAAGAGACAGGTTTATCCATTTAAATTCGAATGCTGTATAATTGTAAACTAATTGACATTATGCAAAAAATGTTCTGGTTATTTTTTAATGAACGGTGCCAATTTCTCGGCCGACCGAGTAGTGAGCTACGAATGGGTAAAGCTTTCCGCCCGCGACTTCGCCCGCGTGGAATTTTGTCTGTCACAGAAAAACTATATCGCGCGCTTCCCTGTTTCAAAAACCGGGATAAAAACTATCCTATGTCCTTTCCCGGGACTCAAACTATCTCTGTGCCATTCCACCAAAATCGGTTCAGTGGATTATGCGTGAAAGCAAGACAGACAGACAGAGTTACTTTCGCATTTATAATATTAGTATGGAAGTATAGATTCAAGCTACACACTATTTTATACTATAGTAATAAGTCCTATTTTACTACGAATATTTTTAATCTAATATGCCGCTGGTATTATGACCAGTCTCTGTGTCAATACAGGGTGACTTTGCAATAAGTGCCAAAATTTTTAGGAGCAACACATAATCAGTAACTTAATCGATTTATCTAAAGAAAACATTTTTTTTTCACTTATGATAAAGTTTTATTGTTAAATTAAGATAGAGCTTATTTTTAAAAAATGATACTCATAACAAAGTCACCTGTATGTGTGGCAAATATTGTGGTATGGAGATAATAAATGTGATTTTAAAAAATACAAATAAGTAGGTATCTATTCACACGCAATCCTTGCAAAAAGTTCCCACGCACGAACACTAAAACAAAGTGCATTGAATTGGAGTGATCTAAAAAACGGTCAAGTGTGAGTCGGCACATATGTGATAGGTTCAGTATTTTAATTAAAGAGGAGGAGTAATTAGGAGAATCCTTGATTAAAATCGAAAACAACGCATTCATTTAATGAAAAAAAACAATTTTCTAATATTATCTAAGACGCCCGTATTCACTAACATTACTATGAGGTCTCACAGTGCGCGTGGACGCACAGGGTCACACTCAGAGCTCTATTCAACGCTGTGCATCCGAATTGCTGGTTCACTTAAGCAAGCATGGCTTGTGAATACTGGTGTAAGTCTTTTCGTCTGTTTTACTGCAATAACACCCTGTGCACACTATGCAAATACCATAAGGTTTTTTTAATTATGTCTGTTCTTAATGACCATACAACACAACCCTATTCCAATGTAACAAGGCATATTGCGAAATTTTTGGGTACCTATTTTAGGAGTTACGACCTATTGGACGCTGACTGTACAAAAGGACAGACTGACTTAGTAATAGATTAGAGTCCCGTTGACAGAATGTGGGTACGGGACCCTAAAAAGAACTAGTTTCGACTTGGCCCGGTTTGGCAAATGGCCGCAAAAACTATATCCATTGAGCGTATAAACGTCTTGCTTGAAGGAAATTTTGCTTTCGACCTGCTTGCAACATTATACGAGCAATATGTCAGTGAACTCACATAGTATTCTACATTTAACAGTGCCTCAGGTATGGGAGCGCACGAGAGGGGTGACATTGACATATTATGATGTGACAGGGCATACAAATCTGCCCCCCTAGACAAAACGCACTTTTTGATCGAATCGAAGATCGAATCCGTCAAAACTCCATACAAAAAAGGGGTTTTTCAACCACTTTTCGACTGGTTTGCGATTATAATTTGCACTTTGTCTAGACCCACTGAAGTCTCGCTGAAGTTTGACAGTCACAAAATCGCCCACCCGTGCCGCTCCCATACTTCGGGCTCTGACTCCTAAATGTTGTAACGAAAACTCTTTTATCCTTAAATTAAAGTAACAGTGTGACTGGATGGATTTTTTTTCCCAACGAGTAACATTGTTACTCGTTTCGGTGTGACTCGTTGGGAACAAGCTTCTAGATCTTTCTTAGACTGTAAATTAGTGTAGATATAGAGCCAATATCGCGATCGATTCGCCTAGGCCCGGAGGCTAACATGCCCGCTCGCCATTAGCCCGCTGGAATAACTTCGTTAGGGGTCATCGGACCGTGCCGTCATATTATATGACATCGACGCTTCTAATATACCTGTAGCGGGTCAAACATATACAATATTGACCTCTTTATTTGTAAAAAAAATAAGTTTGAAACATAGCAACATATTTTTTTTATGCAAGACAAGGCAGGCATTTGACCGCAATCGCACCTGATGTTAAGTGGGATGCAGTCTAGAATAGTAATATACATATAGTAAATCTGCCCTGTAAGTGCCTATTCACTCGCGCCTTAAAAAGGCCCGGATTATAGTGTTCAGGAAAGATAGCAGCAGGCAGCGAGTTCCAGTCCCTAGCTGTTCGTCCATAATTTGTGGTTAGCATACTTAGATACAAATTACATAACTGAATCTATGTTATACAAAAAACAGTACAACAGCTGTTGAAACCGCCGGCCAATTCATAGCCTCAACTTTAACAATCATTTTAAATCATTGAATTATTATTCACTCTCTCTGAGTCTCTCTAACGCCGTCTGGGTCTGGCATAGATACAAATATTTATGGAGAGATCGCGTTTTCACAGATTATAAAAAGCATTTTTTGTCTATTGCCTAAATAATAACGAAGTTTAATATAATCCCAACAAACACACATTATTACATTTGCTTGAACAATATTAGATGCCTATTTTGGCTCGCACAAAATGGCTCAATCCTTAGGGAAAATTTGTTGCGGCGTCCTTATTACATGTCAGTCCATAATACGTTTTCTGAGGGTAGCAATATAGTGATCTCGTAGGTGTATTCATTCAGAATACCTACCTACTTATTTGGTTTGGGTAAATTAAATATGCAAACAAGCTTTCGCCCGTAACTTTACCTGCTGTTTTTCTTTATTTATTTTAATACATACTTTTAGTTATTAGTATCATAATATAGCCAATGCTAAAGTGTAAACACAATTTGTTCTCCAAACAAAATTAAATCAAAGTATCCACAAAACTCAATACGATACAAAACTTTATGCCGAATCGACTGGAGGTATTTATAGATATTCCGGGAAAAAAGCCTTTGTAATTTTGAAAAAGTTGCGTACCATAACCATAATTTAGTGTTTGAAACAGAATTAAATGAAAATATGAGAATATGAAGTTCGCTGTAAAAAAGTGATTTTAATGACGAAAAATAAAAAGGGACTTATTAAGCCCCGTATGAAATTTTAATAAACTGAGCCATTTTTTCGGAACGGCTGTCGAGCAATGCGAACTTTTTAGGTACAGTCAGGAACAAAATACCTAGGCTACACATTAAAAATTAAAATTGAAAGTTAGGCACTTAAGGTATTGGTGTGTTGCCTCTACTGAAAAAGTTCCAAGGATTTTGAGTATCCCTATAATACCTTTTCTTATTCTTCCTCATCTTTGAAGAAAATGTAACTGTTTTGTTCCTAAGATTAATAATACTATGTTGTTACAAAACACTATAAAGTTGTTGATAAGTAATTACCAAGGACCATATTATAGACTTGAATTTATTTAATTCACACTTTACATAGGTGTCATTTTCTAATACAGGCCATATGTTTAAATGACGCCAGAAATCAATTCACAAATAAAATTTAATCTCTACTTGGTCATAAATTCGGTCTAGCGCTTTGTTTATACTGTCCTAACCAAATGCCGTCCACTGCTGGACAAAGACCTGCCCCAAAGATTTCCACAACCCCCACGTTGCCCGTTTCATAATACGATCCTAAAACACCTACACCTACTTACCGTGAAAATATCTCATAAACAATACTGTTTTCGTTTTCCGAAAACCATTTTTCCCATAGACAACAATGTTTTTATTACAAAACAGGTATTCAGAATATATTAACATACCGTGAATGCCTACCGAACCAGCTCGACCGTAGATACCCAAGAGCTTTGTATATTATTTTTAGGGGCCATTATTCGAAAATGTAGTAAATTGAAAACGTTTCTATGGTTTCCTTATGAGATGTTTTAAATGGGATGAAATCTTTGACCAATTTAAGGCACAGGATACATAACTTTAAGGCACAGGATACCTATCTAACTTTTCGGCACAGAATACATAAGCCCCATGACACGTGTCATTAAAGAGTCGAGGTATTCCTCGAAACACACTTAATTCAAGTATACCTAATGTATACCTGAAGGAATACCTGACAGTGTCAGCTTTCTACATCTGAAGATTTCTTGGTAGTATGTATACAGGGTGTTTGGCGAAAGGTTAGACAAACTTTGTGGGTGTATAGGTAAGGTCATTTTAATAATACAAGTTCGCCCATTTGACCCTAAGTGAGCTACTTTTTTTTAATGATATTTTTGTTTTTATTTAATTTTTTCCAAAAGACCTAAAAACTGCTTCAAGTTTTTTTCTCGCGTGTTTTCATTATTTCATTTGTAAACATTGAGTTAGTCTTTTGGTTCAAAGGGATCACGTTTGGACAGCTCACAAAAAGCATGTCAATGTGAACATGATGTCAACATGATGTCAAATAACTAAATATTACTTATTCATATCGATAATAACACCTTCAATAAATCGAATCATTACATCGATAATGGCAACTTTAACAATCCGATCAGCCAGTAAATTCTCAAGAAAATACATTTCCCAGCAACTTCCGATTGGAAGTTAAGAGATAATTAATTAGATACTATTAGTTTATTGCGATAATGAGGTACGGTCGTTTAATTACCTAACCAGAGTCTCCTGAGCCTCATATCTAAATTATTTTCGACTCTACAGAGATCAAATTATGCTGGTCATTTTAGGGAAATTTCTATTCACTTTTTATCTCAAATTCTCTTTACTTTGACCAGAAAATAATAAATGAGAACGACTTTTTGCTATCATGGTACAGTTTGCCTTATATTTTGTAAGTAAATATTTTTTTGGGACCGCGTTTGTAGTGAATTGGGCAATTAAAATAAGAAATGTTCTTTATTTAGGAGTTTGTGTTGGTTCTTAAAGACTAACATTAGGAAAAAAAGCACAAGCCTTTAAAATCACTATAACAAACAATATGTTAAAATTCCTAAAAACCTAACGCTTGTTTGTATAATTTTAATTATGAAAAAACATAAATTTTTCCATGTAATGAGGCGCGTTGTTTCACGTACCTACAGTTCTCGCAAAATGAAAACATTGTTAACAAATAAAATAAAATTGGCGCGCAAATATTTAAGGGCGCTGTTTTTATATGAGCCGTGTCGAGCTGTTCCTGGTATGAGTACTTTAATGAAGGTACATTCACATTAAACGTATACATACATGCATGCCAGTTATGTCGGTATCGTAAGAGCCAAAGCCCCAAAGCACAGGATACACATCGCAAAGATTCGTCGTATCGCGCGACGCGGCGCCGCACCGCTCGTGTCTGTGTCTGCCACAGATATTTCTATGTAAGATGACGCAGCGACACCGCTTCGGCGTCGCACCGCTGCCGCAACGCATCGTGTGTTTTGGCTCTTAAACGCCAACAGTTTAAGATTATCAAGACCAAAATTTCTCAGCAGCAAAATCCCTTCCGTGACTGTCCGTAAAATGACCCAAATTAGTAAAGGTTGACTAGTCCCTTGAGAAAATTATATCATCTTGCACTAATAACAAAATTAATTACAAGATAATAACAGAGGGTCAGAAATATAATATATAGGTCTATCAGTGGTAGAAGCTTCGCTATTATATTGTAGGGTAGATTGTGTTTCTTTCTGCATGTATTTCGTACCGTTATTTTTACCGATTTTTGTTGTAAACCAGCTTAGATACTTACATATGAATTATTATTTCAGTAAATTTCAGTCCACTGGTTTTTTGTGGAAACTAATTAAAAGTTTACTTAAACCATTTTTTGATTAACCATGTAGTTGAAATAGAATCATTTAATTGAGTCTGACTCTACCTACCCACGTTCACTTTTCCCTGAAAGCGATATATGAGTAAATAATAAACATATTCAGCTGAATATTATACAATTACCCACTCGTAAGAGGATATGCGTATTCATTTTCCTTTCATCGAATTTTCGCCGACTCTATAATCCGCTCCTTTATTTCGCGCTGCCAACTAGGATTCGGATTTTCCTGGAATTTATTGTTTACGATATTCGTCAGGTATTCCCGATGCTTTTTGAAATCAAATTTCGAACGCGCGGAGAATTAGTTTTCTTTTTAATATAAGCCGTGGAGAGCACTTTTTGCTACTAGCCAGAGTTGTTTGTTTTGTAAAAACAATTGAACATCGTAATTTAGAAAAGTTTATGTTCTTGCCAACCAATTTACTGGTGGATCAAGGCTACTGGTTTAAAGAGTCCACTAAACATGATTCTCCATTTTTTCTTTATTGTGTCCGTTGTAAAAACTGATATCATAAACTGACGAGAATATTCAAAAAAAGTTTATAACATAAGTACCTATAAAACAAAAAACCTTAAAATTCACTAAATAATGATTTTTATATTATTAACACTAACTGGTAACATTGTCATCGGTTCACATAATTTCAATTTAACGTATTTTATTTCAACAGAGGTTTTCTAGCACATAAACTGTTTTTATTAAAGGCAGTTAACTTCACTATTTGTTTAAGAGATAGTGAACAATGTCGGAATCAAGTCGACGATTGGTTCTTCAAACTAAAGCAAACTTGTCGCCTCCAAAGTTATGGGTCCATTGTACTCAAAGCTTTTAGAGCCTGCTACTAGTTGAGTAACTTTAGACTCTATGCCTTTGAAATAAGAGCTGAAGCGTTAGCATAATTTCAGGTGGCATAACCGCTGGATTTCAGACGTGTAATAACAAACTAAGATCTTGGAGGGTCCTTTTGTTAGGGAGTGAGCTATTCAATAATATTGAATTGCTTGTTATATTGCTCGGTCAGAAAGGCATGATTGGATCACAATCCTAATTTATTAGATGATGATATTAATGCTGTATCTCATAATATAAGAAATTAGATTTCCGCCCGCGGCTTCGCTCGCGTGGAATTTTGTCTGAAAAACTTTATCGCGCCCGTCCCTTGTTCAAAAACTGGGATTAAAACTATCCTATGTCCTTTCCCGGGACTCAAACTATCTCTATGCCAAATTTCATCAAAATCGGTTCAGTGGTTTAGGCGTGAAAGCAAGACAGACAGACAGACAGAGTTACTTTCGCATTTATAATATTAGTAGAAATATAGATTGGTATACTATGTAATATGTAATAGAGTTTGCATTTTGCTGTCTTCATTTTCGACAAAATATAAATACAATGAAAATCATAGAATATCTCATAAAATTGAGTTCTGGAAATCTATTTTCATAGCTTTTTAAACTTCAAAATACTTAATACTATTGATTCAACACATCTACCTAACAGGTTCTCAGAACGATATCGTAGAATTTCCTAAGCTCTAGAATCCGACTTTCAGCAAACATTGTCCGTGGTGTATAGAATATCGTCGATGCCTAAGGCCGCGTTTATTGACACGCGGAGCGTATAAATGTTAGTAATTAGTTAAAATTTACATTTGGTAAAATGTAGGTAGATTTTGATCGCTATTGCATCAATTCATCAAATGACAACATATCGTTTTAAACTTTCATGGTCACTAACATAATAATTATTTTTAGTCTCATCCGCAAGGGCCTCATAAGAAGGCTCAAGGTCACCTAAAGAGCGATAAAGCGTGCTATGCTCGGAGTTTCCCTGCGTGATCAAATCGGAAATGAGGAGATCCGTAGGAGAGCCAAAGTGACTGACATAGCCCTCAGAATCGCTAAAATCAAGTGGCGGTGGGCGGGGCACATAGCTCGTAAGGCTCTGGGGCAGAAAAGTTCTTGGGTGGCGACCACGAGCCGGAAGACGTAGCGTGGGCAGGCTTCCCACTAGGTGGACCGACGATCTGGTGAAGGTCGCGGGAGGTGCCTGGATGCGAGCGGCGCAGGACCGGTCTTTGTGGAAATCCGTGGGGGAGGCCTTTGTCCAGCAGTGGACGTCTTTCGGCTGAAACGGACGAACTATACCTACTTACTACAGTATAGGCTAGTTGTTATCTATGTATACGGATAACACAATATGATATGCTCGTAAATATGGTATAGCTGTATAAACCCTGTCTCGCCCGCGCTAAGCTCATTGTATAACCGCTCTCTAACCCTTGTTTGTACACGTTCTGAATAACCTGGTAGGAGGGGAAGCAAATATTGAACGTATTCAAGTTTGCAAACAAAAGTTTAGACTCCTTACTCATTGTGAGTCCTTGTCTATTCGCGCGAGAAAATCTTGTTACCGGCCAGTTGTAAATAGGTTTTAAGGTTTTAAAAACTCTGGTGGTTTGAAACCTCTGGCAAATAGGTGACGCGACTGTGGCGCAACGTGAATACAACGTGAGGTTTCCAAACAATTGACGTTTGTAAGCTGTCAAATCGTCTCGCTGTCAAGTCATGCTGTCACCCCGCTTTATTCGAGAGCGTTGTTAGGAGCGTTGCTGTATTTCGTTTCCATACAAAATGCGTAGTAGCGTGACGGACGACAATCAAATTGTAAACGTAACGTGTACCCTCACGTCGCGTTGCTTTCACGCTACAAAGGGATTTTTTACAAAACCTTTAGAGATTTCTTGCAACATTATTCCTTGATGATTTTTTGATGACTTTTGTTATTTGTTGTAACTTAGGCTGGACCATCTTACTTTAACTTTGACAAACGTCAAAAATCTGTCAAAGTCCATACAAAAACACCGGTTATTGTCATAGTTACGGTTAAAATAAGTTTGTGCAACTCAGATGATACTTAAGGCTTTTAAAATTTATAAAATTGTGAGTTTGGTTTGTTATGCAATAAAGAAATAGGTAGATTCAATATTTAATTTCCCAGAAAAAATTAACAGTTCAATCTCTGAAAATACACGTAGAGCAAAGATAAAGCCGTGAGAGTCCCGTAATGTGGGTCCCGGCCATTAAATTGAATTCCAACCTGTCAAGGGCGGAGCTAGGGTTGCCAACCGTACTATAATATATAGTATTGTACTATATTTCGGGTCTGCGTACTATATACTGTTGAAAAAATATATAGTACGCAAAAATACTATATTTTCAACACCGACAAATCTAACAAACAAATCCTTCATTTAAAAAAAATAAGAACGCGCCTTTAAAGTAACTTTTAACTGTTAAGATGGCTAAGTCATATAACCTATTGCGCACGTACCATTTCCTTTGATGAGGTCCGTGAACTTACCCGATAGGCGATAGCGTGTATCCGAACGCTTGCGTAACGAACTTCATCATTTCAGCCATAGGACGTCCACTGCTGAACATAGGCCTCCCCCAATGCTTTCCATGTTGATTGATTGGTAGCGGCTTGCGTCCAACGCTTCCCTGCAACCTTTACGATGTCGTCGGTCCACCTACAAGGTGGACGTCTCACGCTGCGTTTTCCGGTACGCGGCCTCCATTCCAGAACCTTTCCGCCCCATCGCACGTAACGAACTGGTCAATGTCAAATTGACAACGTAAATTTTAACGTCGTCAAACGATATTTTGGTCTGCTTTATTTATAGTCAGAATCGTTTTCAACTAGATGTTGTTATTTCTTTTGAAAAGTTGAAATCTTATATAAATTAGGTATGGAAAGTGGTAGTGATAACGAAAGTGCGTCAAATTCTATAGCGCCGCTAACGCCGATTAAAAAACGAAAAATACCAAAGAGACTCCAAATAAAATAAACCGGAGTGGGAAAGAGAGTATGACTGGATTACTGAAGATCCCCAAAATATACAGTGTGAGTCACGATAAAGTGCACATATGAAAATATGTGAAACTAGACCTATTTTTTTTTTGAGAAAAAAGAGGTCAAAAAATTTTTGAGATTTTTTTTAAATTTTTTATAGAATTTTTTTTCTTCCAATTACTTCTCGTAGAGAAAACGTAATAACTTTTAAACTAAGAGGTATATCCTGATAAAATAAAAACAATAATAATGCTAAATAACAGGCGATACTAATAAAAAACATAAAATACCCAGAAAATGCCAACAAATAATAAAAAATTATACTTTTTGAAAAAAATTCTGCTTTTAAATTCGTGTTTTTTTGGTTATTTGATCAATTTCTCCAAAAAATGCCCCTATAACAGTGGTTTTTATTGCTTTGTATTATTCTCTATCGTATTACTTTTGTAAAACTAAAAATTGCATGTCTCTATCCTTATCACAACATATTATGTCAATTTTAAAAATGGCGCTAGAACAACGTAATAAAGATATTTTTTTTTGGTTACAAAACAAAAAAATGTTGCATTCATTAGAAGCAAAATCCACCCACAGAAAGTTATGGAATTCAAAATATTTTTTTGCTATTTCTTGATAAATGTTTAGACTATCTTAATAAATGGTTTGATTTCAGTGAAAGCAATTGGTTATTTAAAATCCAAAAATTAAATTTAAAAAACCGGCCAAGTGCGAGTCGGGCTCGCGCACAAAGGGTTCCGTAGCAGCAAATATAATAAACTTATTATGTCAATTTAATCAACCTATCTCAAAAACTATAAGAGATACTTTGATCAAACCAAAAATCGTTGAAAGAGTTAATTAGCATGCATCACCTCTATTTTTTTTAGAATTTTATACCCCGTAGTTATAAAAATAGAGGGGGGGGGACATACTTTTTACGACTTTGAGAGCTGATATCTCAAAAACCGTTCACTTTAAGAAAAATGTTTTTTAGAAAACTTTATATCATTTTAAAAGACCTTTCCATTGATACCCCACACGGGTATGTACATCGAAAAAAAATTTTCATCCCTCAGTTACATGTATGGGGGGCCCCACCCCCAATTCTTTTTTTTACTATTTAGTGTCATAATTTTGTAGCGGTTCATACAACACATATTCCCATCAAATTTCATCACTGTAGTACTTATAGTTTCCGAGTAAATCGGCTGTGACAGACGGACAGACGGACAGACGGACAGACGGACAGACGGACAGACGGACAGACGGACAGACGGACAGACGGACAGACGGACATGACGAAACTATAAGGGTTCCGTTTTTGCCATTTTGGCTACGGAACCCTAAAAAGGAGGTTTCATTTAATGACTGTGAGACATAGAAGTTCTAAAAGACANGACTTTATGTACCATTCAAATCTCTGCAGCAAGAACCAACACCACTATACTGTTTTTTTTTTTTGGAATAGAGAAGAAGGTAAAAATCTTTTAGTGATACACGTCTTACCGTGTTATTTTTATATGTAACGTTGTAATTTATTTAACTCAATAAATTACTTTATTGAGTTATTATTTAACTCAATAAATTACTTTATTGAGTTAAATAAATTACAACGTTACATATAAAAATAACACGGTAAGACGTGTATCACTAAAAGATTTTTTAAATGTTTGTTTAAAAATCGCTTCTATACAATTGAATAAGATGCCGCAGTATTTGTCGGCCGTTTGGTGTAGTGGTTCGAAACGGACTACTATTCCGGAGGTTACGGGTTCGATTCCCGCACAGTACAAACATTTGTGTGCATGAACATATTTGTTTGTATTGGACTGGGTGTTTTCTATGTATTATATGTATGTATTTTCAAAAAAAAGTATTTATGTATGTTTATATCCGTTGTCTAGTACCCACAGTGCCGTATTATCCATAAGGCACTTTAGGCCAGTGCCTAGGGGCCCACTATGGCCAGGGGCCCACTATGACCAGGGGCCCAGCACTCCCGATTAAAAAAAAAAAATGTTAAAGATTATTTTTATGCAACAAAACTCAAACCACCTCAAAACTTCGCCTTATTTTGGTTTACACATTCAATCGTCATATTTCGATATTGTGGAACGTGATTCATTCCACTATACTCTAGGCACTTCAACATCACAGAGTGCCTCAGTACCTTTGAGCGCTGCTGGCCGATTACTCACGGGACCGCGAAGTCCTGTATGTTAACAGAGACGGCCAGCTCAAACGGCGCGGCGTAGCCCGCGGGATTCCGCAGGGTTCGGTGCTCGGTCCACTCTTGTGGAACCTAGGCTTCAACTGGCTCCTGTGGGGCGTCCTAATCGCGGGCATGAGTGTCATATGCTATGCGTATGGTCACTACCCGGGGAAGACATTTGGGGCCGCGGCACGGCTGGCGTCGGCGGGCGGCACATTAGTCGCTCGCAGAATACGATGCCTCGGCCTGAAAGTCGCGCTGGAGAAAATTGAGGCCCTCTTCTTTCCGGGGCCTCGCCAGCGCGCCCCTCCCGACGCGTTGAGGACGTTAGGATTGACGTCAAAGGCCATATGAAATATCTGGGCCTCACGCTTGACGGGAGGTGGCATTTTAGCCCGCACTTCAACGGGCTAGCGCCACGCTTTCTCAAGGCAGCCGGCGCACTGAGTTGGTAGTTGAAACAGACTACAGCTAATTTTCATAGTGGACTGTACTATACGATAAACATGTCAGTCAATTTGACAACCTTTGTCGGAAACATTATTCAATGAAAATATTGTCCGAACCCTTAGTATTTCTCTTCGACAAATACATTAAGACACCGTGAACCACTTTTCTTTCACGACTATAAATATATTTTAGCAATTTAATTCACAAAATCAATTGCACACATTTAAAATAAAGTTTGTTTACACTTTGACAACAATAGACTGACATGCAAGGTGACATGTCAATGAAGTTTTCAGTTACTGTTGCCATTAAAAGAAATTAGTACCATTAGTTTTCCGCAACATGGCGAGGGTTTTTATGTTCCTGGTCAGGCTATATATTAATTTAAAAATTGAATGTGACAAAGCATATGACACTTTTATTTTATACAAAAAACTGTTACACAGCGCAAGAACTGCAAAAAAATATAGTTTTTATAAAAATAAATAATTAAAAAATGTATATTTGTCTATTTTTTGTTTTTCGAATACTATATTTTTTTTAAATGTACTATATTTTTCTACACCTTATTTTGGAAAATACTATATTTCGCTGATGAAATGTTGGCAACCCTAGGCGGAGCCGCCCTAATGTATTTATTTACATACTCGCCCCGGGTTCTAAGAGATTGTACAGGCGACACACCTAACACTAACACCTTATGCAGTCGAAATAGAAGCTATTTTCCTACAAAATTGTATAGTGATGTGTCCTACGTCCACTTTTACCTTTGCTTTTTGAAGAACGTGTCGCGAAAGAGAAGATTGACCGACGCAAATTGGCGGGTTATTCGTTTAATTTGCCCTTAATTTCTTTAAGCCTAAGGGAAAGATTAATTTATTAATCAACCTGTGATGCGGTTGTTTAATGTGTGTTTTACCAATGGTCGAATTATTATAAAAACAGAACGGTTGAAGAGAGTTATTTACAAAGAGCTACACGAGCAATAGTAATGAAATAAATGGTAACTCTATAATGAGTTTAATCATTACCGATCCGATAAAACCGATCTTATTCCACTAACTATAAAGATGTTTTTACATGAAGTTGTCAATAACGATCACGGTTATTTAATTGACTCGCACAATTATATTAATTATGTCTAGCACCCGCTGATCAAATGTCTATAACGCTAATTGGTAACAAAATTCCCTTAATGGGGCTTGGCTGGTACGAGGAAGAATACAGGTTGGGCCAAAAAGTTTTGCATATACTTAGCAAATCTTGATTTCTCGAATTTTAGTAGCCTCTTTAGAATTGAAAACGGATAAGATAGATAGATAGAAAAACTTCATTGACACAGTACATAATACATATTAAACAACAACAACACATCGAGAATAAAAGGTAAATAAAATCAAAGAACAATCACAAAGCCACTGCGCCAATAGGCTCCCGTCGTAGGTGATTACGTCGTATCCAAATGTTTAAACAAACCGCGTTGTCGATCCCATTTGCTCGAACTTCTCTATCCAAGCTCTTATTAAAAAGCGCATGAACATACATGGCGTAATTCGCCATTTCTAAACGTATAGTTCCATAGGAATCATTGCTTTGGTAAGAAAAAAACCCACAAAAAACACGCTGCTGTCCCGTAAAACACTCCATAGTGACTAAAAATTTATGAAATTGTGCACAGTTTCTCGTCGCTCCGCGTCCCTAACTCGAACCGTTTTCGAGAAATCAAGCGTTGCTATTTGCAAAAATTTTATCCCACCCTGTACATTGTACGGACGACAGCACATGAAAGTATACATTTTTGTTGAAATATGACCCTTATTACAACTACACAAGATCCCAGTAATCAGCTTGACGTGCCCTCTCGTCTGTACGTAATCCACTTACGTAGATATACGTTGTTATTCCCAAAGATGGCGGCGGGTCTTGTTAAAATTTAATATAATTTTCGGACAATTCGGTAATTGCCATTTATTAGGAATTGGGTATAAGGAAAACTCTCCAAACCTTATATTGTACGTAATGGGGGATAATGTTGTTGAACGAGTAATTTTCCAATTATTTGTTTTATTACAATTAATACGCGACTAACTGACTCGGCGAATTTTGTGCCGCTTACGCGCTTTTGAAAATATTCTACGAGTAGGTATAGCCCATGTTCAGTTTTTGAGCATTTTCAATTCAAACAAACAATCAAATTTCTCTTTATAATTAGTGCAGATTAACATAAAAATTATATGTGACTTTTGTACTAACAGTAAGCTACCACTAAATATCCAATTTCTCAAAACGTTTTAAACTTTATGTCAGTTGTAGTATTGTTGAAAATTACTTGTGGATTTTTTGAAGTGCTGCAGGTACTTCTATAAGGTTAATTAAGTAGGTAGGTAAGTATATAACATTTTCATTTATGTGAATTAACAGGCAAAGGGTTAAAGCAACTATGTCTAATATGACATAGTTATGATACTAATGGCCCATAGCGACATAATTATGCTCGCTAACGATACGACAATAACGTGAAGCTTATGCCACAATTTAATTAAGAAATTACAACGAAAGTGTACTTGAGAGAACAAACAGACTGTTACTTACTCCTAACGAAGTGATAAAGCTTTTAATTAATTCAACAAAATATTTCATAATAACTTGACTTTCTTTTTTCATCTACAATATCCAGTAGGTATTTGTTCATAATTCAAACTAGATGTGTCCGCAACTTCGCACGCGTGAAAATAGTTTGAATAATATTTTCCGTTTATGCAACACTTTTCATTACTGCTCCGCCCCTATTGGCTATAGCATTGGTTCCCAAAGTGGGAGGCGCGCCTCCATTCCGGCCATCTGTGTACTTAAGTATTAAAAACCTTAGACCGCTAAGAGAATGCATTCCAGACGTATCGAGCAGATACGACAAATAATAATCTTGACTGGAGAAGGGGGGGCGCGAAATTTTTTGTATGGTCGAAAAGGGGCGCGTCTCAAATAAGTTTGGGACTATAGGATGATGATGATGACACACAAAAGTTTTTTTCAAATCGGACCAGTAGTTCCTGAGAATAGCACCTGACATACGAGTACTATGTATGAAAATTTTCGTTACCTGTACACCGCTCAAGATATCTTAGGTGTGTCATAATTAGTAACTCCCAACTGAACGCTCCCGCGCTCAAAGGAAGCGAGCGGTTTATGTAAGGCCGCGGCCATACATATGCGGAGCCTGGTGCGGAACTCAATGCTATGCGGAGTTTGGTTCTGAAAAACGCGTATTCTTACACGTTTGCGCATACAAACATCACATCAGACTATTTTTTTAACAAATTATTTTTTTAATGCAGAACAAGGCAAGTATTTGACCGTAATCACACTAAATGTTCAGTGAGATGCAGTCTATGATGGCACATACCTTCGTGGTGTGATTGTGTGTGACAAAATATGATTTCACAGTGTTAACTTGACGTATTGACGTATACTTAGCTGATAAAACATATGCCCGTTGGGACAGAGACAGTTTCAAGTGGCTAGCGACCACCCGCCGGAAGACAGTATGCTTCCCACTTCCCACTCGGTGACAGACAACTCGGTGTGCCCGGAAGTGCCCGGTTGCGGCATCGCAGCATCGGTTATTGTGGATATCCTTGGGGAATGCAAAAGGGAACAAGCAGTTAGAATCCGAAGACTGTGAGATAAACTCAAAGCCCAATCCCAATAATCCAATATAAGTACAAATCTTATTACGATACGTGTATGTAACCTAAGTTGAATTCAGTCAAATAAACAATACATTAATTTTGTTTACATAGGCAGGTCAACTCTTAGTCCGGAACGCATTCCTGTACGTAAATTTTATGGTTATAGGTGACTCCTGAACCTGATACACTGATATTACGTCTAATTTCTTTGTTAACGTCCCACGCTAAGATCCTCATGTAGGTATTTATAAAGGCAAGGAAAGCAAAAAGATCCGAAGATAAACATGTAAAAATCTACCATGTGCATTGACTCTGATGTTATCACATTTGATTCTTCTGCCTACGCCCTGTTTCACGCCCTGCACTCAGCTCCGCATATGCACGTGCATTAAGCGTTAAGATGCGCCTACAACCAACGGCCCACACAAATTGAATACTCTCGAGGCGTATTTTTACCAGCAAGTGTTAGGATAATTTTATAAAATGTTTAATAAATATTTAAAAATAATTTCAAAAACACATAAAAAAATAACAATAATTAATTTTAATTTCTAAAAGTATTGGATATCGACTGACGTCAGATCCGGCAATTCGCTTCGTCGATTCACTCACTCATTCAAGTTCTATTACTCATTCGGTCGTTCACTTTATTGTAATTCGAGCACCGAACAGTCAGTCGCTATCCAACCTCTGCTGTGAACAGACGTCTCGAGGGAAGTTTGTAAAGTGGTGGAAATACTGCTCAAGCAAACCAAGGCTAGTTTTTTTTTATGTAGGTACCTACCTACATTATTATAAAATAAGAAATATTAGTGATTGTTTTTGTCACTTATGTTTTCATTATGAAATAAATTGATCGATTTCGTAATATTGGGTTCTTATTTACACCGTAGTCGTTTTACTCGTAATGTTATTCGTAAACTCCTTTTACAAGATTCCATCAATTCATTAACGTAGGTGGAAGAATTTTTTTTTGGGAACTGTTATGCAATTTTATTCGTTCGAACCTTTTATTCAAATGACATCCACTGCTGGACAAAGGCCTACCCCAAGGATTTAATTTTTCGCCATTTTTTTAAAATTTCGTACGGCAATTTAAATTTTGATGACATATCGCCTACGCCCCGCTCAACGCCCCGCGTAAGCCCCGCTTGTGCATGAGCGCGCACTAATTGAGTGCGGGCGCGAGCGAAATACTTTGCGCCGTAATAGGCATCGCGGTTACATTGGGGTCTCATTATCTGTGAGTCACACTTATAAAGTACGAACACTTCAATTACGTGGCATCAAAGGAAAATATGCTCAGACACTTCTGAAATAGGTGTGGATCTTTTGACAAAACATTTTGTCTGCGATATTCGTGTATTTCGTAATTAATTTTAAGCCCTAAAATGAACACATCAATGTTATACGTTTTAAACTAATAAGGTACATAATATCTGACTATAATAAAGTTAACCTCTTTTATTTGCAACAAACGATATTGCCCTAATAACCATACCGGATTTTATGTAATTTGTGACTCTGCCACAAACTCTTTATGTTCGCAGTCCGACTTTGCTATAGGTAAACCTAGTTTAGTTTCAAAAACAAAGGTGCATGTTTAATTTCACATTATCGAACATTTCATTATTAATAATATAAAACTAATAATATTAAAATCTTCTTGTATAAGGGGTTAAGTAAAGCTCTTGCCTTGCGTCCAGCAGAGGACTGGCATTAACTAAAATTATGATGTAGATCTTCTGGATATCATTATGAACGTCATCACCTTGACACAACACATCACTTGCAACGACACATCATGACATCATAAACTTATGCTTTTTCCGTATCGCGTGATCCACCTTCATTCAGTCATTACAATAAATGGACCCGAAAACGCGGGAAAGATGCCTAATCTCTTTCGTAAACAAATGTGATGATGAAATAGAATTTTACTCCCTGTACTCAAATGTGTCCATGATACTCTAACCATCTCACTATCCTCGACATTTGAATGTGGCTGATCAGTGTGCCGTCACCATAATACCTGCCATTTGTGGCTTTTATTGTGGAAGCTGCGCTGGCAACCGTAACTCTATACTCGACCGCTCGTAAAGTACGGTCGACAGCACATCAACCTATACATTTTTGTTGCAAAATAGCCTGTATTTCAACGAGATAAGACGCCACTGTGTACAGGTTGATGTGCTGTCGACTGTACAATCTCGACTAGGTGCGGTAGTAGGACCACGATACGTTATGCATTTTAATGCTGCTGTAGATTTTGCGGTGAGATGACTAGCGTGATATAAAATTACTTACCATCTATTTTGGCATTGAAATGGGGTTGTTTAATATACCTTCAGGCTGTAAGATTGTTCGTAATATAATACGAATCTGAATTGATGTGTATAAGTAACCTTTGTCCGTCGTTTAGCTGGGGCTTTTCTATCACTGAAAGTATTTATCGCGCATCACACTCGCCATATGAGACATGATACATGATTGCTTTCTCTATGAGTACAAAATTTTCTTCTCTATTTCATCTTCATCTATGTCCTTACTAATAATCTCGAGTTCATTTGTACAGTTTCTCACAATTGGCCTTTAAAAGGCATTGAATAGCATGGTCTAATATGGTCTATTTGTATGCCAAAATCCTAATTGGTTCAGTGTTTTGTAGTAAAAAAGTAATAACAGATAGACAAACAGAACAACATTCTTTTTTACAATATTAGTACGGATTTTTCGTACTGTGAAAACGTTTTAGGCCTCAGCCTCGAACTTAGCGGGCAGCGGGGCGGGAGCGGCGGCGGCGCGGCAGCGGCGCCGGAGCGGGCAACGAGCGGGCAGCGGCGAGGGAGCGGGCAACGAGCGGGCAGCGCACTCCTTCTTTTGCCCACAATAAATCGAGCGTTAGGAATAAATTTGAATCGAAATAAAATTGTCGCCGTTGTTCAGACATTTCGTTTGCGAATAAACACAATTATCTCGACAACACAACCCCGAACACAACACTTCGCCGCTAAAGCGCCGCACGAGCTGCCCGCTTGTTTCGAGAACGGGTCTGCGTTGCCCGCCCCGCTCCCGCGCCGCCGCCGCCGCCGCCCCGCTGCCCGCTAAGTTCGAGGCTGAGGCCTTAAACTTATTTTCTGCCAATATCACTCAATGTATTGGCAGCACCAGCTGCAGGGTAAAAATGCTGGTTTCAATATTATTTACTTCTCACATACGAGTACACTGAAAATGGATAGCTATTGTTTTGAGAGGAAACCAATTGTGTAACAGAAAAACTATTTGTAGATACTAGTTAAATAACCCCTGTTATTGGTTTTCTTAAAAGTAATACACCATTGTTTCAGCAGCAACCAAACAAACTTTTGCGCTGTTTTATTAACGAATGAAATTTTAAATTAAATTAAATAATAATAAACATCCCAGGACATTTTACACTACGCTTCTAGTCCCAAACTAAGCAAATCTACAATGCATAGTTTTCTAATTATGAGCTTTTATTTCCAAATAAGAACTTTCATATCTACGCATTTATGTGATTAGCTTTATTAAAACTTATTTACCGTTGGGTATTTTTCTCCAGACCGTTCCAGGCTCAATATCTACTAAATTAGGTCTAGTAACATCTTCGCTTGTTTTTATTAAATTCCAGTGTTCTTAGACATAAAACAATTTGCTTAATAAACATTTGACCTTCCTTGACATGTCCTATCTAAACACAGTGAGAAGTTGTTTTTAAATATCTCATCTAAAATCGCTCTTAAAGTCTAAGGCCTGGTTTCCACCAAAGCCTAGTGGTGCGGAGACGAGAAAAAATGTGCGGAGAAGCTGACAGGCTATTTACACCAAAGCGGAGCGACGAAAAGCGGAGCGATGCGGAGACGAGAGGAGATGTGTGAGCTGTTCGTAGCTGTCAGCTGTCAGTCTATTGCTATCTATGAAACACCGCATCGCTCCGTTCTTCTCCGCTCTTCTCCGAACCTGTCAAATTCTATAGAAAAACAAATGCGCCCGACACATCTCCACTCGATCCATTTCCACCAAAGCGGAGCAGAGTCGAGATGTGCAAATAATGGAATCTGATTTGTTATTCAAAAAACTTCTCTGCTCCACTCCGCAACGCTACGCCTTGGTGGAAATCGAGCCTAAACCTTAGTGGGTAAGATACCTTACTGCTCAACTTTGGTAATTAAGCAGGTACAGTTCTGTAGCCAGTATCGTAAAGTAGAAGTTTGGTAGATTCTAGTTAGTCATTAAAAGCTCCTTTAGGTCAAGGTGTGATGGAGCAACCAATGTATATATACATTAAGGAAACTGAACCTCATTGTTCTAACGCTTAGATACAAGTTTATGTATAAAGTTATACAAATAAGTCATGTCTGCTGTGATAAGTAATAAGAGGGCAGCGTTTTTTGTACAAAAATTCACCCTATTATATGGTTTGTAAAGTAGTACGTACGTAAAACTGAACTGGTGTTAGACCTTTATAGATCGTGTCTAAAAACATATCCCACCTCTTATACTCAATGTCAGGATCTAAAAGTTTAGCGTCATTGAAACCCAACCTGAATAGTCCCGGGGTATAGCTTACTGTCTTGAAAATAAAACACCTTTCCCTCCTATATTCTTCTCTAATTCGTTCGATTGCTGAAGTAGTAATTAATACTTCAAAGTACTGAGAAAGAAGCTTCGTCAAATTTTAAATAACTTTAAAAAATCGTATTGCCTAAGATCGATTTGATATATTAGAGAATTTTAGGCTGAGTTGCACCATCTAACTTTAACCGTAACTATAACGATGGCCGGTGTTTTTGTATGGAATTTGACAGACTTGTTAAAATTAAAGTAAGATGGTGCAACCCAGCCTTAATAACTAAGCTTGGCCAAGTCCAGTACTACAGGCCAAGTCTCATGCCTCACACCACACTCGCTCCAATTACACGGGCCCATTGACCCAGTTGGAGACTACCCGCACTCGGCCTGCAGCGGAGTGCATAGTTTTTGATGGGAACTTTACCACCCCAAGAGGCTCGTGCCCGCACGTGAGTCCTTGTTTGTTGTTTATCCTGGACGTTAGACATTGAGGCCTCTAAAATAGTAAGACCCCGTGTCTTACTATTTTAGAAACTTCTTTCTTTCGGGTCTTTAACGTCGCGTTAAGAAACGTGTCTTAATATTTTACTTGAAATGGAACGCGAAAGTTTAAAACCTTATATAGAAGCCTCTATTCTGAGACAACACTCGAGTATAAATCCCTGAAGTGATAAAAAGTATCCTCGAGGACTCAACTAAGAAATAAGGACGAGTACTTATTATAAAATGATACTTACATAAATTAGTTTTAAGCATGTCATTGCTTAAGTTCGAATCGAATTATGAGCTTCGTATCATTATACGGGCCTAAATTAAGTTAGTAGGTAAGTAGATAGGTAGGTATACGCACTACGCAGGTATTCACAAACATTACTATGAGGTCTCACAGTGCGCGTGGACGCACGTGACACATGGACCAATTACAGAGCTCTATTCAACGCTGTGCTTTCAATTTGCTGCTTCACTTAAGCAAGTATCGTTTGAGATACGTGCGCGAGGCCTCTATTTTGAGACAGCACTCAAGTGGTACTACAACCCAAGTAACATTTTACTCCATTTAAGAGTTCAATAGTCGTTCACATGTACTCCACAAGCTGTGTATGTCAGCTGTATACGAGCTGTATAGCTTGCTATAATGCTTTTATAGAACCAGTTTGGGCACAAATTAGACAGCTTTAAGTTCACTATGGCTGTACATTAGCAGTATAATAGCATTATAATAGCAGTTTAAATAGTAACATCGTACTTAAGGCTGACTTACGGCACTATATGGGACGCAGTGTGAACCATACAACGTACGTGAGGACAATAAAGAGTAACAAGTGGCTAAATGCACAGCTTTCAAAGTTATAAAGTCCGACAAAAGTACTCCAATGCTACCTAAAGTTCACGTGTGTCTTAAATTATTTCCACATTTTAATATTAGTTTGGTATTTGTACGTGAGTGCCAAGAGGGAAACAACTCGGGCGGATAATCATTTATGCAAATAATAACACGGGTTTTAAATACTTAATAATGTTAATGCCATTGGGAATGCAACTTTATCGTGAAATGTATACATATTTACAGCTAAAATATTTACGCGCCTCTGTAAAAACGCGATATTCATTTTAATTTTATTAACACAAACAAGTCCTACTACAGCTACTAGCTGTATAACAGTCTAAAACAAGTAAACATAACAGCCTTTGGCTTTATAAATGACCACGTGTGTTCTATTAAAATGCTAGCTCTATAACATCGTACAAGTAGGCCGTTAAACAGCGGTTGCCGTATCTCTACCCTCCTATAATGCTCTTAGTCAGACGGCTGACTAAAGGATAGTTGTTAGAGTATTATAACACCAACAATCGTATAAAAGTATAACTCTACACTAGTCTACACTCCTATAAGTCCCTTAGACAGGTATAGGTGTAATTAATTGCAATAATACAGCTTATACATCACGAGTGAACTGTACTAATGCTTTAAGTACACATTGGAACTAAATGTGAACTCTTAAATGGAGTAAAATGTTACTTGGGAAATCCCTGAAGTGATATACAGGTAGGATAGTCCTTGAACTAAGAAACAAAGATGAGTTCCATAATTGTATTGCCTATTGTGAGATCAAAATCTTCTACAGTGATATAAAGTAATTGATACTCAGGTATTACAGTGGTGTTACATACCTATGTAAGACACTCCGGTACAACAAAATGTATACGATTGAAGTTCTTTCGTTCGTTCGTTTCAGCCAAATGACGTCCACTGCTGGACAAAGGCCTCCTCCAAGGTTTTCCACAATGCACGGTCCTGCGCTGCCCGCATCCAGGCTCTTCCCGCGACCTTTACCAGATCGTCGGTCCACCTAGTAGGAGGCCTGCCCACACTTGCGAAGCGATTGAAGTACCGCACCACAAATTAGTAGTTGTTGTAATAGTTGTACAATAAAAATACACAATGTGATGCGCTGAAAAATCTACAGTACAGTTCGAAAAAAGGGAGCATTATAATAGCATTAGGTCTTACCGAAAAAATAAAAACATCTCAAAATCCGAAAGCGACGGAGTTGTCACTCCACAATCTGCTAATTATTTCAATATCTCTTCTATTTAATAACTGATAACGTCCCCAAAATTATAACCAGCAACTAATAGCTCGGTTAATTGTTATTCGGGTCACCACCGCCGCATTTATTCGGCCATTACAAGTCGGGCCATCGCCGCGCCGCATCGCACCGCATTCGCAGCTTAAAAGCTAAACCGTACCGCTTTTAATTCACACAAACATTTCCCGCGAACAACGGCGTAAGTAATTTAATTAGGCAGTCGGCGCACGCGGGACAATAGTGATGGGATAGTGATTTTGTAACGGTAATAAGATTTAAATATATTTATTTTGACAGTAGTAACATGGGTACAATTTATGTAAAGAATTGTGTCTTGGTTGTATTATAATAAATAAATTGTGCCAGATTTCACCCGAATTAACGTGACAGCTCGTCGCTTCTAACTGACGTAACTGACATTTTGCAAAATTTTCAGGCGATTAGGCGAGAAGACGAATCAGTCTTGCAAAACTGATTATGATGGTGTAGATAACTCAGTTTCGAAAAAAATGACAGATACCTACGTCAGAGAGGCAAGCGACGAGCTGTTCCTTATTCCAAATAATAAATAAATAAAAATAATTTAAAGCATTTACGTTGTTGTTTTACTCGTATATCCCCGGTACAAACGATGACCAGTGTAAGTTTTTAATTTGATTGTGACCGTAAATCACGCTTCAACGCCAAAAAAAAGACTAGTACAAAATGAACAAGGAACTCATTCGGTAACATTACTGAAAATTATCTTCCATAATTAAAAAAATATCTCTCCCATCACTACTCAGGCCGGGTCGCGCAGGATTATAATAAGCGGCTAAATTAATATTTGACGAGCATGCGTGCCCCCGACCCCGCACTATCCAATTCATACTTCATTTTCATTAAGAACGCTACGAGGTACGTACGAGTATGTGACCCAGGTTTAATTATTTGTACAGTCTGCAAAAGGGAAAGGAAATGAAAATATCTTTATTTAATTTTGGCCACGATTGGGTAGTTTAATAACGACCCATCCCATACAAGGGACTCTTTGCAAGTTGCCTTGTCTTTTGGGATCTACCAGCACTTCGGTCTTTTCAAGGCGAGAGTGAATAGTCACTTACATACAGGGCAGATATGTACCATCCTAGACTGCATCCCACTTAACATCAGGTGCGATAGTGGTCAAATAACTGCCTTGTTATGCATAAAAAAAATAAAAAAAGATAAGGCAAGAGCTTTTTCGATGACTTCTATGAACAATTGACTGCACTAAAATAGAGAGAAACGGGTCTTAACGCGACATTTATGACTGAGTTACATTATGTACCTACTCACGGCTTGACGTTTCGACTGCTATGCTGCAGCCGTGGTCACAAGCAGACTGGCGGCTCGCGGCGTCGTCCGTTCGGGCGTGTCTTTTTATTTTAGTTGAAATGGATATGGTTTAAAATACACACTCGAATTGAGAACCTCCTCCTTTTTTTGAAGTGGGTGAAAAATCTTAAATTGACTGCACATCAGAATACACATTTTTATTGTAACTTTTTGACACCTGAGTCTTCGTTTTAGAAGTTCCAATCCTAAGTTCTCAAGTTGATTATAGTTCTTGTGAAAATCTGAAATTCCTGCATCTGAATGGCTTTTCCGAATAATTATAACTTGGCTTAAACTTTAGAGCAGTTCTCTTAAGCAGTGTAAGTTTTAACTGCTTAAGAACTCAAAACCTGCGCTTGGGTGCTATTAAAACTAAATTCCATTTCACATTTCTGAATGTTTTCGTATCAAAATAGTATAATAGAATTCCAACCCACGCTTTTCAACGACTTAATTTATTTATCCCAGCACACACTCGTCCAAATAAATAAAAATAAAATCCAATGGCGATTCAATAGAAGCCTATTTTTAAGGGAAGGCCTCCCTTTTACCTCCATCCCTCCCACGTCCCTCAAATTGCAAGTGGATTCACTTGAAATGTGAAGATATATCACGAAATAAGAAATTTTACTCAAATGAGACGCTGTCTAGCTGTAATGTGGAAAACTAGACAGACATTTTCTTAAATTACTCGGCAAAGTTGGAAAAGCGAGGCAATGTTCATTGTTCGCTAACCGAGCAAAAAACTAATAAAAATATGAATTGTTAAAGGTAATTTTAATATTTATGAAACATAGAATATGTAAATTCGTAACAATAAAAGTCCTAAAATATTCCTAAAATGTAAAAGTAGAATTTTCTTGTCTTCGTGTTGTTAATACAAGTACATTTTACCTAGCTGTGTTCACAATAATTGCTGAACTCACTAGTAATGGATTAAATCTTATTTTTCTTTGCTTTCTAAATTCTGCAATCGGTAAAAGGGCCTCTGTCAACATCGTGAATTTGGCGCATAAAAAGCACATTTTGAAATTTGACCACGATCACCACACGCCGTAACACACTGTCACACATCCGAAGAAGAACCGTATAAAAAGTCACCCTCTTCAAAGATCCACCATTTCGAAACTACATGTCATGTAACGTCCGACGCAACAATGCTTGCAAATAGGCAAATGCTAAGGAAGAGTCAGTCAACGTAACTCCCTACTAAAAAAGCCCAAACGCCCAAAGATTCGTACGAAAACGTCACACCGCGTTCTTAACCGCTTCGAAACTCATAAAAACCTCACAAAACTCATTTATTTTTGCAAATAGGCTTTTAACCGATTGAGTCCCAGACGGCATTAATTAATGTCATAACAATTGATTATCTATTGTGTCTAGATTCGCGGAGCTTGAAGGATTAAACAGCACTTTGACACGTCCCAGTATTAACCCTACCACTGCTTTGGGACAACAAATGGCCCAGTGCTGAGAAGAAGCAGCGCAAGAAACTCAGTCACAATTGTCAGCAGCAAAGGCACTACTATTTCGAAACTACATGTCATTTAACGTCCAACAGTGCTTGCAATAGGAAAATCCAATAAGGAAGAGTCAGTTTGTTCTCTAATCGAGCGTCCGCAATCAGCTCCAAGTGGTCCGTTCGCGCGGAAAGCTGCCATCTTATTGAGGCGAATCCCGTGGTCAGTGTACCGTTCACGCTTTGTGCAGAACCATTTTGCCGTTTGAATCAGATTTATAATGGACCTGCATTGGACGTTGTCCTTTTGCCCGGTTTCTGACGTGAACTCTGCAAATATTGATGCGACGGTTGAAAATCAACGGATTGAGACGTTCCGGTGGACAATTAGCCAGAATTACCTATTCATATTAGTCTTTTAATTACTATAATATTCAATTTTAATTTCGCCATTTGATGATTAATCTGAAGGTCTCTCAAATATTTCTGCTATTTTTGTCGTAAGATGATCAAACGAAGCATGTTTAATGTTTATACAATGTTTTAACGTATTTTTCATTGTTTCAGAGCGATTCGAGGAACAAAGAACACCCAGCACGTAATTCTCATAGCTGTCGTGAAGAAAAGGTAAGTTTGTATAATTATTTATTACTTAGGCTCTATCTCTCTACTTAGCCTCAAAGTTAGCGAGAAAGTGACGATATTATTAATCGGAATTGGCCGAAGTTTGTTGTGAGTTTACTAATTATATAATTCATCCGGTACCTTTCACGATGTACAGTCAACAGAACATCAGCCTACACTTTTTTGTTGAAAAATCGATCTTATCACAACTACAGAAGCTCCCACTGTGTTAAGCTGATGTGGTCTTTTGTACATGTAAAAGTTGCAAACCAAGCTAGAGCTTTCGTATTTCATAGAAAACTCCTCGTTAACGTTTGCCGGTACTTATCGGTAAACAACATTATACGTATAAAAGCTTAAGCATATTCTTCGAGTCTTTTGTGCGAAGTTTCGAAGCTTACTTAAAACTTTCTCTGCTTATTGGAAATCGTCCATGAACAGTATTTGCAAGTAGGTATACATATACGTATCTGCTTAACATTTCTTTTTATCTTTGTGCTAAATGAGTTGTTCTTTCTTTCTTTCTTAACTGAAGGTATAAAAAAAGTAATAAATACCGATATCGAAAATGAAAATGAAACAGAATTTTATGCATTTAAGGGCGGGTTTATTAGGTACAGTTGAGTTTTTAAAGTTAACTATCAGAACGTGATCTTGTGAACCTTTAAAAGAAAAATGCAATACGTGATAAAGTTCGGACGATGCAATCATAATATTGCATGTTCCGAGTCGCTACCATACTATATTTCATCTAGGTTTTCACAAAAGATTTTACTTTCATTTCACATGCTCGGGAGCAAAGAGAATTAGTTTCCTATAAATAGTCTGGAGCATAAGAAAATATTATTGTAGATATTTAATGCATCGCCATAATGTAACGGAGTAGATAAGGCTTAAAACTAAAATCATTAAGGACTGCAATTAGAAGAGAAGAGTATCGACTGATTAATTACAAGCTATTAAAAAGAAGTCATGCTAACTTACTACTCGTAAGATTAATTAAAATAATAAATATAACTTGATACAAAGTCGAATGAAAAACGAAACAACAATCGTCGTATCAAACTCGACAACTTGATCTTATTCGTAGCACGTAGCAATTCGTAGTTCGTAGCCGTCTACGGCGTAGCGCCGAACTTTACTGATTGTACATAAGTTGCCGAGCGTCTAGTTAAAATTAAAAAGTTCAATAAACCGATCAGTACTATACGATAACTTAATAAATTGGTTTGATCAAAAGATACCATTCTGAAGCTTTTTTTAAGTTTCTTTTATAAACTTTCCCAATTAGATGAGCGTATTTTTAAAGACTGAGTGATCAAAAGTTTTTATCTAAAATTTTATAGTTGACATTTAAATGTCAAAGTTTTGAACTTTTAAGCAATGGCTTTGAAGCTTCGTAAAGTTTTATTGGACGCCTATAAAACTTTTCTCTTTGGCTTGTTTATTTATACCTAGTACTAAGGCACTATAAACTACTTAGGTAGGTAATAAGCGATCCGCTAAAGCCTCAAAATAGTACACTATCTACAAGTTTAACTTAATGCATTATTCTTCGTCTTGTTCAATCAACTCTTTTTTATTCTAACGCTGTCAGAGAGCAAACTAAGGGCATTGTTAAACAAGAAAAGTTCCTAACGTAAACTATGACTTCACAAAGTGAAGGGAAATTGTGAAGTAATTTACTTTTACCCATTCGTACAACTTTCATTTATAGGTTATCATTTAGTGAACGAAGAAAGCTTAGAAATCGTGACGATATTTTTTTTATAAATTAGTTTTGAAACTCCGCTATCTTCCGCAATTGACAGTTCTTCACGTAGGCCAAACTCTTTGAAACACATAAAACAATACGATTTCATACTTGTTAGGCGGTACGAAATTTATCGGTCAGCTTTTTGTATAATAAATAGAACATTTTACTTCCTCCTCTAAAATGAAAAGGTCATTTTTATCGAGGCAAAATTCTACGAAATTATAAATGGTTTTCTTATTTTTAAAATGATACGCGACGGAACAACTAATAATATCCATAATAGCAGGATATCTTTACGCTACAGTTTCCTTAATGTAACATGCTTTATTGAGTTATGTAGGGTACATCCTTCCTAATATCATAAAATATCTGTTATTACCTGGGAAAAACGTTTTATGAGTTTACAACTACTTTCAGATGCTTACTTAATTTTGTAATATGTACGAGTATGTATTCTAGTTCGTAGTTTTAAAGTATTTATTTATGTTTGGGAAACATACAGTTACAATACAATTTAAATAAGATGAAGTAAAAAACACATAAAACAATAATCGGTGTATGTGTTTCCACAGTTAAATACCCACATAAAGTTAGGCAAACCGAAGTATGGTTATATCCGTTTTTTGAGACGAATAGCTTTGTTTTATTTTTGGACTGGATTGCATATAAAAGGATATATTTTATGGAATTTTTGCATATGTCAATCCAATTAATTATGGACCGATTTATTCATTTTCGTTTACCTTCAACATCAGAGTTTCAATCAACTCTCTTCCGTGATTAAACAAACTCAATCCATTCGTTTAACTTCGAATCCTTTTTACGGATAATTGGAGTGTTAAAAAGCTTTTACATCCTGTTTATAGACAACGCAAGTTTGTAATTTTATTACTTTGCACTAGCCTTTTACGCTTGTTCCCAGATTACTGCCAGTTAGTCCGGGCTATGACATTGTCTACAATATTATTAGTATTGCCATATTATTATTCTGTTGTTGCAGACAATCATTCTTATGGGGATCATGGAATTACTTAGAATCAGATCAAGACCTTGTGTTATTTTCACAAAATCCATGACTTAATTAGGCCTGTAAAGTTAACCGGTCTTATGTAGTAAAATATGTAATGTCATTTTTTACTTTTACATTTTAAACCAAAATACTTCTACTAATATTTGTTCGCTCCACAAAATTATCCTGTACCAGATAAAGACCGTAGTTATCACTATGTAGGTTGTAACACTATCGTGTCACACTTTATGACCTCCATGGTTTTCTCATGCCATGTTACGACCCCTAAGACTATGGCTTTAGCCACCTTGCCCTCCATTTTGTCAAAACAAAAAGCGTAATGTTTTTTTTGTGCTACCAAATAATTTTCCTTTCATTCTAATAAAAGCCAGTGCCTACGTATATCATTGTAAATTAAATTAACTTTTTCCTTGAAGGCTTTATATGTAGAAAATTACTGTTCTTTTTAATAAAATGTATTTCCGCTTTGAAAGTACTCGTCATAATACAGTTACCTAATTCTAAAAATTTAATTAAAAGTGCGATGGTTTTTCGATAAGTACGAGGGGCGGCTGAAAAGTTTTGAGCCTAGGGTATTAAAAATGCCGATAGAAAAGTACAAAAAATATATTTTTCTATTTAATCTCCCTCTACTACAACGGACTTCTTACATTTGTGTAAAAGAGCTTTTAACCCACTGAAAAAAAATTCGCAATCTTTGCCTTCGAAATGACCCTTTAACGTCGCCTTCATTTCTTTGTCACTCAAAAATCTACGTTCCTGGAGGTCTTTTTTCCAATTTGAGAATTAGACAAAATAGCTAGAGATTTGGACTAAACTGTGTGGTGGGTGATTAATTTCTTGAAATCCAGTTTTACCCGGGGCAAGCCTTGCAACATGCGCGATGTGCGCGGGCGAATTGTCTTGCAATAACAGATTTCCTTTCGCCAGTTTGCCTCTTAATATTTCAACAACCACTTGACGCACTCTTATCAACAGTACAGCATAATAATCCCCGTTTAATGTAGTTTTTTTTAAGTAGGTAGTCAATGAATGAAATTCCTCCACAATCCCAAAAATAGTGGCTATGAGCTTGGGTGTCGATCGCTCAACTTTGAATTTCCGCGGCGGCGTTTTCCCTTTTGAATCCATTGCATTGACTCTTATATTGACTCTAGATCGTACTGCCGGATCTATTTTTAATCAATACTGACAATGTGAGAAAAAAAATTGTTAGGATTATGGCCAAAGATGTCCTAAAACTCCTGCGAAGTTGTGACTCGACGCTCGTTGTCGAACGGCGTGAGCATTTTTGGCACCCATCGCGTGCACCCCTATTTCATGTGCAAATGAGTATGAAAAATATCACCGATACGTTCCTTGCTAATGCTTATGGCTTCAGCTATCTGTCACAGCTTAAATCGCGGATCTCTAAAGCAATATTCTTTAAATTTTCATTATTTTATTCGTTAATGGCGAAATCTGGCCGCCCTGACTTGAGGTCATCTTTTAGCGACTCCCTGCCATGCTTGAACTATCGGATCCAATCTTTCATGATGGCAAATGAAGGCCCAGACTCCCCATAAACTGTAGACATTTCTTCAAATGTTACCGTCAGCGTTTTGTTCCTCTTTTTGAGGAATTTTATGACAACTGTGTACTTCAATTTCGTACATTGCGCGGATGACTGAGACATGATGATGTTTACGAATTAATTACTAAAAGCATGATGACGCTAATGAAATGAAACTTTGTACATATACTAAGGAGGTTATTGGCAAATTAATTAAATTTAGTGCGAGTCAATAATAACACTTGAAGATACTTAGGCTCAAAACTTTTCAGCCGCCCCTCGTAGCTATTGATTTTTTTATTTACTTTTTATCTGTTAAAAAAATACTCGTAGCAAAGATTTTCTAAAGGTCTCTACCACTTATTGACATTCCTGTCAAATAACGGGCATAAAATCGACATCAAGCCGCTGAAAATCATTACAGCTCTCGCGTTAACTTCAGAATACTTGAATAGGCCACGGAAAGCTCACTCCTATTAATTTCTTAATCCAAACCAATAAAACCTTAAGAGACGGATTTCACACTAAAGGACTTAACGTCCATCCCGGATTATTCCGGAGTCTGTGAGGCTATTCCAGTCTGTCGGCCTCAATAGGCTTATGTCTAAACGCGAGTCGGAGTCGACAGGCTTTCATTCGATTTGCACGGTCATTACTGTAATTGGTGGGTTATACTATATCAGTATTTGGCCTCAATCGACAGGTTAGAAATATCAGGGAGTAATTGAGGTTGATATTTAATGACTGACACATTTTACGAGTGTAGTAGTTTGGATAAGGTAGGCGTGTGACAAATATAGTTTTTAGGATGTTATAACTGTAGATGCACCTGAACTGTCAATGTAGAAGTAGTAGTCTAATGCCCGTTTTCACCATCAATCCCTAATTTTTAAGTGACCCCTATAGTAACAAATAACAGGAATTTTGTTGTCATAGAGGTCACTTAAAAATTAGGGATTGATGGTGAAAACGGGCGTAACGCTCGTATTCACAAACGATGCTTGCTTAAGTGAAGCAGCAGCAGAATAGAACTTTGTGATTGGTTCATGTGTCACCCTGTGCGTCCACGCGCACTGTGAGACCTCATAGTAATGTTAGTGAATACGGGCGTATAAGCTTAGAGTGTTTTGCATTGCGCATGATATTCGTCAATCTTATACCACGTTGAGACTCTTCTTAACTAGCAGATAACCAGATAAGAAAAACTGAAAAGTATTTACTTATTGACTCACTTTTCCTCGTTCCACCCAAAGTTTTTCACAATGTGAGTGGAAACTCCATTACGCGCTAGTTGCGCACGTTCTTAAAGTATCCAAATATCGGTGAAAAACCCTAAAACAATAAAAAAAAACCGAGTTAAAGTAAAAAGACAATTATTCAATGACTTGGAAATTCCTAACGAAATAAACTTATTAATAATACCCGTATGTTTATGTAGCTTAAGCAGTACAAAGCCGAATGCCATTATAGTTTCTTCGAATTTTGCTAATTAGAGCTAATACACCGTGCACAACAAAGTTATGCTAACATCAATCTACTTTGGATTATGTATTAAATCCAAGTTAACTTCAGATTTAATAGCCAATTTAATAGGGAATTTAAATACCACTAATCATATTGATGCTGTCTTTTAGCTGTCAAAACGTGATTGTCCTTTAATTTATATAGTAATACAAAACCTCCTAATAATCTGAATTCACAATTCGTCGCCGCGCCGCAAAGGAGCGAACACAAAGGTGCTTCAAAAATTAAGTATACAGAAATGCTCCATTCTTCAGGCACTATGCCGATTTTTGCTCTCCTGTATAATTAAAAAAAAAGGTTCGCCCCTAATATTTTTAAGGTAAAAATAAGATGTTGATCACTTGGGTTAATGAATGTATGATAAACGGAGTCAAATACCCAATTAATAAGTAACATACTTATGTTAAAAGTCATGGAGACGAACAAATCCCTTAAACATAAACCCTCGAATAAACGAGCTTAAAGTTGTACAGTTAAGTAAATCCATGGGACTATAACTTGGTGATGCGATCTGCTGAGAAAGCAGTATTCCGCTAAGCTGGAAGCAGGCGGCAACTCGGTAAATGGTTTAGCGGATGAGCGGAGACGTCGCCACTCTGGAGCGGAGCTAGCGGAGATATCTGAGGACCGCTAACAATTCACACTTCGGCTCATTTGTAAGTTTCAAACGTGAAGCGATCACCAAATTGGCGCCCGTATTCACAAACGATGCTTGCCTAAGTAAAGCAGCAAATCAAACGCACAGCGTTGAATAGAGCTCTGATTGATTCGTGTGTCACCCTGTGCGTCCACGCGCACTGTGAGACCTCACAGTAATTTTTGTGAATACGAGCGTGAATCTGTCACGCATGTTTTGTGGGGAACATTTCGAAGCACAAAATGATACATGAACTTAGAATTGGATTTAACCGAAGCTTTTTTTCAATATTGCAGAATTTATTATTATTATTATTATTATAAAACTTTATTGCACAATAAAATAGTACAAAAGGTGGACTTAATGCTTGTGAATTTCAAGATACAATGGTATTCTCAAGCAGTAAACGGAGCCAAGAAAAGCATTTGAATCTATATCTATATAATAAAAGAAAGTCGTGTTAGTTACTCCACTTATAACTCAAGAACGGCTGAACCGATTTAGCTGAAAATTGTCAGGGAGGCAGTTTAGAACCAGGAGAAGGACATAGGATACTTTTTATCCCGTTCGAAATAAAAAAAAAGTCTGCTTATTTATTGTCATTAAGGCGGAACAAAGTTCGCCGGGTCAGCTAGTAATATATAAAAGAAAGTCGTGTTAGTTACTTCGCTTATAACTCAAGAACGGCTGAACCGATTTAGCTGAAAATTGTCCGGGAGGTAGTTTAGAGCCAGGAGAAGGACATAGGATACTTTTTATCCCGTTTGAAATAAAAAAAGTCTGCTTATTTATTGCCATTAAGGCGGAACAAAGTTCGCCGGGTCAGCTAGTTTATTTATAAAAGCGAAAGGTCACTGACTGATTAACTGACAGACTCACTCATCACGAAATCTCAGAAAATACAGTGTTCCTTTAGAACGTAGGTAACTCACTAAGAACGGATTTTATAAAACTCCA
This sequence comes from Ostrinia furnacalis, assembly GCF_004193835.3. Taxonomy (NCBI): domain Eukaryota; kingdom Metazoa; phylum Arthropoda; class Insecta; order Lepidoptera; family Crambidae; genus Ostrinia; species Ostrinia furnacalis. The sequence goes on from NW_021133785.1 coordinate 190,093, forward strand.
CCCCTAATGGTATTCCTAAACAGTGGAAAGGGCAAGATGTATTTGAAATTTAATATAGCTATATACCTATATGTACTATGGCTCATACAAGCTCCTCATACGAAAAATAAAATGTGCTATCTCTGGATTCTCAGAAAACCTATCACACCGTGAATTATTAAACACAGGTAAAGTAAAAACACAGAAAAAGCTCGTACAAATATTCGTACACCCGCTAAATACCAAGAATCAATATTCGCCGTACTTCCAACTTGGCAACAAACTTGGCATTAACCAACTTGGCGAGTTATTTGGAAACAACGGTAACTTATTATCACAGGCATTAGCCCAAATGGCCGCCGATTCAGCGCCGAAGCTAAATGGAACCTCATAATTAGAAAAGTGTATAGGTTTAGTTCGGATGGCGACCAAGAGATGGCGCTGTCGCATTTTACATCGCGATCTCGTAATGTTTTTGTGACTAGACACAAGCAACTTGAAACACCAGTAAAGTGTAGTATCTATGTAGTAATAGGTAAGGTTTTGTAAGAATCAAATTGTTTTAGTATGATGTGCTGAAGATCGCCATTGGGCTATAATTTAAACGGAATATTTGAGGCGGTCGAATACTATAAATGACTTACTTTTATGTAACCTCGCATGGTTAAGCTCTCGTTTAGCTTTTAGCCAGATTAAAAAAGAAATAAATTCAAACATTTTTAGAGAGGCTTTACTTACAATTTTAAAAGGGGAAATTATGAAAATTCAATTTTCATGATGCATCAAAAATGAACCTTTCAATCGCGGGCACGTTCCTGTCAGTAGCAGGAGTTTTCACCCACCGTTCGGCAAAGCATCGCGTGACGGCACGCTTCCTACTCTAAAACCTTAGATACACTAGTCGAAAAATTGAAAACCTTGCGAGTTGTACTGCTCAACCACTAAATGTGAAACATAGACTATCTATTACATACATTTTTAGTAAAAACGAGTAGGTAATACTCCCAAAACACTTTTGTAGGTTCTGAAAAGTTTAGTTTTGAATCAACTGTAAAAAATTAAACGTAACTTTTTTTGATATCAATAAAATATACTACAAAAAGAATAGGTAGATATAATAGAGTTTGGTGAAGAAGCGATGTCATATTATGTGTGGTATTTTGATACTTCATGAAAAGTATGCATGCGTTAACGAAGCGAACAAAGCAAAAAGATGTTACAAAAGTTGTTGACTTATACATTATTAAGCGTTGCGTCTCATATCCTACTAATATTATAAATGCGAAAGTTTGGATGTTTGGATGTCTGAATGTCTGGATGTCTGGACGTCTGGATGTTTGTTACTCTTTGACGCAAAAACTACTAAACGGATTTTGATGGAACTTTACAGTATTATTGTTTATAACCCAGAATAACTTAAAGGCTATAATTATGACGATCTGTGACAAACGAAATTTCACGCTGGTAAAGCCGCGAGCAAAAACTAGTTTGTTTATATTTTGTCCTTCAGTGTATACGAGGCTTTGTACTTTGAATCCACTCCAGTAGTTAGATTCTCTGTACAAATTGCTTCTATTACCGTTGAAATATGCGCTGAAGGTATAGTTTTGTCTCGACAAATGGAATACTTGTATCAACTTTGAATTAGTCTGTCTAAATCACAGAGTATGTATTAGGTAGAACAGTTTAAGCTACTGTTTTGTTAATACCGTAAATATAATCCCACCAAAAACATTCTGTAAAAACAAGCCAAGTCTCGATGGAGCTGCTTGTTTATCTCTAAAAAGTAATGAAATCTAGGCAAAGTCGTGCCGTGTCTATGGTTCCTTACTGCGATTTTTTTTTTTTTTTTTTTATTGTTAGGAAAACAAACAGCATTCTATAACACATATACATAGAGTTACCAATTACTTTTTTATTATACTTAGTTAATGTTGTGTGACTTGGCCGTTAAAGGGTACACAAGGATACAAAACAGATAGTGTTATAAAACTGCTTTAAAGAGTTTTAGAAGAGCTTTTCAAAGCGGAAGCAATAAGAACCTAACAGGATGTATCGGATCACGTGTACTGGCGAGCACAAAATGTCCAAATTGGAAGGAAATGCGCCACTTCCCTTCAGTTTGTCCAGCGGACACCCGTGTCGGACATTGGAAAACTTTTTGCTTGTACTTAAGTTTATTTTGTCCTATACCCCTGCTGTCCTAATTTTCAGTATCGTGATTTTGCCTGAAATTAGTGTGAGCTAAGCACGAAGTTCTTTATTTTCTTCTTATATTATCTGCGCGTAATATATTATTGTTTCTTATAATATAGAACCTTCTTCTTCCTTCCCCTTTTTTTCCTCCCTCACCCTCTTCCTTCCCCTTCTTTTTTATGAATTGTGTTAAGCGAGTTCACCCCATAAGTTTTCCTAACGTTGAAAGTCAGAAATTTGAAATAATAATTATTACAATAATTACCTGACTACTCACCTTACTTTAGTTCCCGTAAAACGCTAAAACTGTCTACCTTAGGTACCTAATTAAAGTTACTGGAAACTCAAGTAATTATACTATTTAATTTCAAGTTATTAGCTCGCGAATGGAGTTTACGGTTCCAAAAGCTGTTTCCGCAAATTGTAGAGCCATTTTCATAATAACATATTTGAAAGAATATTTCACAAATCAAGTCAAAGTTACTACAGGCCATTAGCCGGTATGTGTAAACAATATGACCAGATTTATATAACCTAAGGAGTACTAGTTTAGTATAGGCCACAGGACTATTCCCACCCCTCGTTCCCACATTACAACTCCTATGTAGCCAGGATCTACAGCTTGACTGCCAATAAAAACCCAATCAATGAAGGTCAAGTTTATCCCGGAGGAAAGTTAAACTGTCATTGGACCCGCAACGAAATTAATCAGAAGAACATAAGAGTTTGAAGAAGTTCAGTCCAAAGCGTATGACAGGTGACATAAAAAGGTTTAAGTAACCTTTAAGATATGCACCACGGAGTTATTAGTGTAGGCCAGTGACACTGGATTATTTACTGATATTCATCACACTAGCACCGATATTGACGGGCTCATTATCAGTGTTCTAAATAACGATAATGCCCCATTTACGATCGGGCTTAATGTGCCCTGAGACGTAAAGCTCCCCTCGCATCTCATTATTATTTATCGCGTAAAAACGTCGACGTAAAACAAACACCTAACGCTTTTAGGGGTCCTTAGAGTAAGTGCGTGGTTAAAAGAAAGCCCTGATAAGTCCTTCGTTTCAATCTAGTGCCATACAAAGGCCTCCCTTAAGGATTTCCACAACGACCGGTCCTGCGCATTCAGGTGCTTCCCGCGACCTTCACCAGATCCTTAGTCTAAACAAGACCTATCAATAAAGCTTTAACCACACCAACGCGTGCAGATCGCCATCGCCGGCGCGATCATAGGCCAATGACAGGTCGCGCGACCCATGACAGTCCGCGTGACCCGTCATTGGCCTTTGATCGCGCCGTGATCGCGCCGCGATGGCGATCTGCAGGGCTAAGATGCGCGCCGTGATAAACTGCTATCGCGGCGTTATATCGATTTTGACGTCACTATATCGTTTTATCTACCGGCGCTAACATGGCACCCCGAAAATTATCATGTCATCTGTCAAAATGTGATAGTGATAGATTTGTTTTTTTTTTGTGATAAACCTGGCAAGCCCTAACATGAAGCGCTAACTATATCATATTTTGACATCACGATAGGATAGGATGTGGTGTTTTTATCGTCCTCGATCCTTACCCACGATAGCAAGACGATAGGAGATTAACTTTTTTGCAAGCTACTTTAACTCTATTTATTTATCATTTATAATGGTAAATGACATTTTACGACTAATTTGAGGCTAGTAAAATTCAAAGAAAGGAATCTAGCACCTTTGTGATACTTTTACTTCTAGGTGGAGATTGAGTTCTAGTTCAAGAGTTTATCAGTGTGAGGCGAATCTTGCGACAGTTTATAATCGCTAGCTGCAAAATCTTAGTGCTCCCACAGTCCCACATAAGATTATGATTATAATGTACACAAGATTCGTAATTTGTAACTGCGTGAATCATTTTTGATCAACATTCATACCCTGACACTGATTTGCAAACAATGTAAGAAAATTTGAACATTGAAAATTTCGCGCCTGCCTCAACGCATTCACCTTTCATCCTTTCCAAATTCTGTCTACATTTCCAAGTAACATCTGCCGATCTATGTTTTTCTTAAAATAAATGGGTAAAATGTTTTGGCTAACATGGCATCCCTAAATTCACTCACACAATAGACAGACGTCAAAATTTTGCGTCACAGTTTTGTTGTAGCGCGAGTTCCGTCCGCCTTTTTTTATAGGTCCATGGGGATAGGTAGTGGAGTTCGGTTATTCTGTTAATTTTGAAGACTTCATTCTTTAATACTATCGGTATGATTAGGAATTCTTCATTGTTTTTCTTTAACTTGGTTATCTCTTCGTTTGATATTTTCCGTACTTTAGAAATATTAAAAATAAGACTGGAAACATAAAAATACAATTTTAAAAACACAAACAAATACAATCAAGCAGTCATGTAAGTAATGTCAACAAAATTGACATAGGTAACTTTTTTTTAATGACGTTCTCACTGCTTTAAGATATGTTTTTCAGCCGAATTAATAGCAGAAATGAACGAGATTGAACGAATGAGCTAAAATATTTCAAGGTTGGCCAACATAATAACGCAAATTTTTCTTAATATGGCAACAATTGGGTTATCACGCGATAGCGGTCGATAGACTTTTCTATCGATGGTCCCATGTTAGGGAAAATGATAAAATTATCTACGTGATCAAAAATTGTCTTATCATATCATGTCATTGTCGATGCGCGCATCTTAGGCCTACAGCACGCGTAGGTGTGGTTGAAGCTTAACACATTCAGAAATCAACGCCGAACCAAAATATGCTTTTACAAAAACTCATTCACGAAAAATGTCTGACATAATAATATGTATTTTATTTGCCACACTTTAAATTACATCATCAATAGTGTGTGACGTCATCGCCCAGCGCATAACGTGCTCAGTCAATTTCCTGAGGACAAAACCCTACATTGTGTACTTCATTCAGAGTGCCTGTTCGACACAGGACCGTACTTTACGGCTCCGATACGCACTTTGCTGGCCTAAGGGTTACATCACACTGGCACACATAAAACATCTTATGTAGGTACACATATTCCTACATGAAGCGTGCGGGACGTACGATTCTTGTATGAGGCACGGACTTCTTTGCGATTTTATTCCAATTGTAGTAATGTTTTATTATGCTGAAGTTGATAAGTGTCTTGTGCTTGGGGGAGGCCTATGTTCAGCAGTGGACGTCCTGTAGCTGAAATGATGATGATACCTAATACCACAAATACGTACATGTATTTGCCGCGTTAATAGACTGTACCTATCCTATACCTGTAGGTACAGTTTTGTTGATGCAAAAAGTCAATAGCTTAAAATCCTTCCTACAGCTACCTCGAATTAGTTTTTATACTACCGGCATTTGTAGTGTGGCTTAGCCTAACGTAACCTGATAAACAGAATGGAGTGCGAATCGAGTTGGATTCAGAGCGGTCATCTCATTTCATGGATTTTCCAGTAAATGGTTTGGGAACGCGTTCAGGCGTTTATTTCAAATAATAATCGAATAGAATCTATGGGACTCTTTTTACATGAAATCATGTCTCTTTTGGTGCTTAAATCAGTTTTTCAATGCGATACTTAGAATTAAATACGAGCGGTTATAGTTTTATTTCAATCAGAGACACCACACTCATAGTCTATACAGTCTATCAACCAATAAGAAATCACATTTAATTACAAATTTTGGTTGTAAAATTGCAGAACTACCCATTTAAGAGCAAAGGTGCCGTTTTCCGTACATAATTCTAAGCTCAATTTAAACCAATAAATATTTTTATTTGACCCAAACATAGCATTCTACCAAAACTTTTAAATCTTTCGTTTCATTCATCAGTTTACCACATATTTTTCCCAAGTAAGTACCTAAGTAGGTACAAATCCATGCATTCCCTTTTATTCATGAAGTGGTCGACAATCGTTTGTTATTTTACGACAAATGGGGGATGAATGTGACATTATGGGATTGGGTGAAAAGCCTGTAAAAAGCATTTCGGCCAAATAAACAGGATTTCAGGTGGCCCGTAAGCGCAACATTGATTTTCCATCAGTCGTTACTTAAACAATTTGTTCGGGATGACGTGTTTGAGCAATCGGTCATTGGGGACTTTATTTAGGGGCAGTTTTTTCCGAGGGCCACTTTAAAAATGAACGAGTACCTATTCGCTGGGTGCGAAGTACTAGGTGGGGGGGACATAATCTATCGCAGCGCTCATGGTGGTCAAAAGTAGAAATAATGTTAGCTCTGTCATCAGATGTATCTGTCAATGGCAAAGCGATTCTACATAATACATTTTAATATCATTAATTAATCGCATGAAAAGGGTCCTACTGGGAACTTAAATAAAAGAGTGGACTGTATTTCGATAGGGCTGTTTTAATAGCCGTTTACAATTTGGAAATAACTAAACTATACAACGTGGTAGTACAAAAATGAGTCACAGTAGTTGTTGTGCACAGATGTTTGCCTTATGATGAGAGCGTGAATTATTGAACTCTGCCCTTGTTTTGTTCTTAATTCTTCTACATCTCGGACTTGTCCAGCCAATACCAACAACTTTCCTTTAAATACGGTTTGTGGTTGGAATTTGATATTGTAACTCTCACAAACCCGGTCTTCAAAACGATACTCATTTCGATCTGAAAACGATATTTAATTTATTACTAGCGATACAGAAACATTTAAATATATTTACTGTTATATAATGAAACCGTTAAAGTAGCTTTTTCTTTTTGTTTTACTGTAAAACTACAACTATAAATGAAGTAAACAAACCCTGACACAATCAAAATTAAACACACTTTTTGGACTTACCTCATTTGATTTGAATGACCAAAATGATTTCAAAACCTTTTTTCCACCCAAATCGTGGTATCACAACAATTTATTAGTTGAAAATATTTGTTATTTTTTCATTTCGATATTTTTTCACAATTAAACGACCTAAATGTCAATGTGACAGAGCCCACAAAGTTGTGGACGCTAGTTGGCGCTGTAATCGTGCACGGAGCCAATAGGTTGACTTTATGTACCATTCAAATCTCTGCAGCAAGAACCAACACCACTATACTGTTTTTTTTTTTTGGAATAGAGAAGAAGGTAAAAATCTTTTAGTGATACACGTCTTACCGTGTTATTTTTATATGTAACGTTGTAATTTATTTAACTCAATAAATTACTTTATTGAGTTATTATTTAACTCAATAAATTACTTTATTGAGTTAAATAAATTACAACGTTACATATAAAAATAACACGGTAAGACGTGTATCACTAAAAGATTTTTTAAATGTTTGTTTAAAAATCGCTTCTATACAATTGAATAAGATGCCGCAGTATTTGTCGGCCGTTTGGTGTAGTGGTTCGAAACGGACTACTATTCCGGAGGTTACGGGTTCGATTCCCGCACAGTACAAACATTTGTGTGCATGAACATATTTGTTTGTATTGGACTGGGTGTTTTCTATGTATTATATGTATGTATTTTCAAAAAAAAGTATTTATGTATGTTTATATCCGTTGTCTAGTACCCACAGTGCCGTATTATCCATAAGGCACTTTAGGCCAGTGCCTAGGGGCCCACTATGGCCAGGGGCCCACTATGACCAGGGGCCCAGCACTCCCGATTAAAAAAAAAAAATGTTAAAGATTATTTTTATGCAACAAAACTCAAACCACCTCAAAACTTCGCCTTATTTTGGTTTACACATTCAATCGTCATATTTCGATATTGTGGAACGTGATTCATTCCACTATACTCTAGGCACTTCAACATCACAGAGTGCCTCAGTACCTTTGAGCGCTGCTGGCCGATTACTCACGGGACCGCGAAGTCCTGTATGTTAACAGAGACGGCCAGCTCAAACGGCGCGGCGTAGCCCGCGGGATTCCGCAGGGTTCGGTGCTCGGTCCACTCTTGTGGAACCTAGGCTTCAACTGGCTCCTGTGGGGCGTCCTAATCGCGGGCATGAGTGTCATATGCTATGCGTATGGTCACTACCCGGGGAAGACATTTGGGGCCGCGGCACGGCTGGCGTCGGCGGGCGGCACATTAGTCGCTCGCAGAATACGATGCCTCGGCCTGAAAGTCGCGCTGGAGAAAATTGAGGCCCTCTTCTTTCCGGGGCCTCGCCAGCGCGCCCCTCCCGACGCGTTGAGGACGTTAGGATTGACGTCAAAGGCCATATGAAATATCTGGGCCTCACGCTTGACGGGAGGTGGCATTTTAGCCCGCACTTCAACGGGCTAGCGCCACGCTTTCTCAAGGCAGCCGGCGCACTGAGTTAGCTTCTCCCGAATTTGGGAGGGCCACAAACGAGGTGTCGTCGACTTTATGCCGGCGTTCTGAGGGGCATGGCGCTGTATGGCGCTCCAATCTGCGAGAGATCACTCAATAAGAGAGAGAATGCTGCCCTTCTGCGCAGACCCCAGCGGGCCATAGCGCAGAGGGTCGCAGGCCTTCCCAAGTAGCATTCCAGTAGCAACCTACCGCACGGTAGGGCACGCTGCGGCGTGCGTTCTCGCTGGTACTCCTCCTTGGGAGCTAGAAACTGGGGTCTTGTCTGTCATCTATCACTGGATGGCAGACCAGAAGGCGCGTGGAAGGCGCCCGGCCCCGGAGCGGTGCGGCGCCGTTATGAAGACATGATTCCCGCGCATTTTGGCCGCCGCACTCTGGACGCCATTGGTCCTGTTCTGGACAAATGGTTGGAACGACCGCACGGGTTCCTCACGTTCCGTCTGGCGCAGGTGCTGACCGGGCATGGCTGCTTCGGTTTGTACCTGCATAGAACCGGGTGAGAGGAATCCCCGCTGTGCCACAAATGCGCGGCGCGGCGGATGACACGGTGCAGCACACCCTCGCGGGCTGCACAGGCTGCCCGGCTGGGAGGAGCAGCGCCGTGTCCTCACTGCGGTCGTGGGCCTGGATCTTTCGCTTCCGAGCCTGGTCAACGCCATGCTGGGAAACGAAGGATGCTAGAAGGCGGTAGCCTCCTTTTGCGAAGAGGTCATCCTTCAGAAGGATCCTCTCGCCTCATCGCTCCGCAGGCGGAGAAGGGGGCGGGAGAAGGCGGTTGTACGACCGTTCTACTCTGCCCCCAGGTGGCGGCCAGCAGGCTGGGGGTACGGGGGTACCCTTGTCACCTTCGTCTGACGGGAACGGCTTGGCGTTTCGGACATTCCCGTCGGACCCCCACAAGGGGGGTGTGTAGGGTCCGCCGTGTAGGCGAGCTGTCGCTGCAGCGTGGTGTCGCGGAAGTCTAAGGCTACGGCCGGATACTCACGACACCCCCACTTGGGCTACGACGTATACCCCGTCCTTTTCACTTTTTAGGGCGCCGGGAGTCCCACACACCACCCTGTCCCCCGGCAGTGGTGAAAGTGCGCAAAGCATTTCCTCCACGACAAAAAAGGGGGGCCCCGAAACGAGCTGTGCCTAGGGGCCCCGAGATGGTTAATCCGGCCCTGAGTACCCATAGTACAAGCTTTGCTTGGTTTGGGACTAGAAGCGCAGTGTAGAATGTCCAAGGATATTTATTTATTTATTTAACTTGATGAGCCATCGTCTGGACCTCTCAAATAAAAAAAAACAATCTGTGTTGTGCAGCCTCACTTATAAGAACCTTACAAAGGCTGCTTAATCTATCCAACATAATATCACGTCACAACTAACCAGCTTAGAGACTTGAAACTCCCACTCAATTGTTTTCTAATACCCTATCTAAATTATATCAGTGGCCATTGTCTCCTCGTGGCCTGATTGGCCTTAATAGCCCGCATCCAGGCCAGCTGAATAGGGTTAAAGTAATTTTTTGCTGGCACAAGGCGATGGCCTATGCAATTTAATTTTAAGCGACACGGTTTGGTTAGCAAAATGCAATGAGAAGTTTCTTAAACGTAACTTTTTGTTACTGTGTATAAAACCGTCTTTCACTTAAAAAACTTCCCACTGATTAGATGCCCATACTTAAGTAAGTACCCTTCAACTAGAACAAAACTAAATTATCCCGATCTAACAAACCGAACGGATCGGCTCTTTAAATTATCCAGACAAGTTGGCACAAATATTTAGCATCCAATCTATCGTATAAGGGCATTTCTACGGGGACGACCGATCGACCTACTGGGGCGAAAAAAGTACCTTTAAAATTTAAGTACGAACTTGAAAAAAATCACACGTATTTATAGGACTCTTGACTTGATGGAGAGCATATTTAGAAGACCGCCAGGTTTTACATCTCGCCTTGAAAAAATCCGAAAGTTAAAAAACGGGCGAAATTTGGCCTAAAATGGAGTGTCCGGTTTCCAGAATTTACTCGTTTTTGCTTCATAACTTTTGAAATAATAACTTCCCCATTATGAAACCCACATTCACAGAACAAGGGATAGTTAATAAAGCTATATAAATGAGTTTCTCTATTGCAAGTCCTTGGGTTTTAANATAAGTTGTAAAACAAATAAGGCTCGTGAGTTATCTGACGGATATTATGAACTAAATGAGTTCTCCGATGCATGGAGTCATATGTTTCTCAGATGATCAAGTAGGTCCCATACTGGGTCCCAATAAGAATCGCAGAAAACGACAACTCAGGATATCTTTTAACTCAAACTTTGTATATCTTTGATTCACAAAACACGCTAAGCTTTACATTATTTTTATTACAGCTTTAACGCCGTTTAATTGGTTGGTTTCTCTTTTTACACTATGACCATGATAAATTGGATTGAAAGCCAGCGTTAAGTACAGCACCCTCGCTCAGCGTCATGCAAACTTTTTGCTTGGGGCATGCTAATTTCACTTAGTTACTGTGCGCTGAAAAATGGCGTCGCTTTCAACGAAGTGTATCTTCTATCACATGGAACTTTTATAAAGTGCTTTTACAGACATGCATGTGACTTTACTTGATCTGTAGATCGCTATTACTATAACAAATAAAGTTATAACATACTCGTACATACTTTCATGTTTAGTGCCAGTTTTTTGTTCCTTCTTAAGCCTTTATTTCATTCAATTCAGTTTCAGATTATCCCTGACAAATGTAGCCCCTAGCTTAAACCTAAAACAAATGGGTCTGGTAATTCCAAAAAGGATTAATAAATAATACATTTTATTTAATTTATTTAACAACTTAAAAACAGTTACATTGGGACAGTTACATTTAGATAGCTTTCAAAACCACTAGGGTTTGATGTAAAGCTAACGAGTTTGCAGTGGGTACATTCACAATTTCACATACAATTACATAATACAGCATAAAATTATTTTGATATTGTTACATTAGCTTAAGGAAATAGTCCTTCAGCTTATAGGGATCGAATTAATTTACTATTATTTTCACGTTTAAATCCCGACGGTATGTTTTTATACGAACGTACTCGTATATGCTTGTATTTTGTTGCTATGTTCAATGTTAATAAATCATAGGTGTGTGTTGGACAAACGAAATAAGTGCCCCGACTTAATTGAACTATATTTCAAACGACAGTAGTGTTTATATTTGTTAAGGTTACAAAATTATTAGATCCAGAAGGCTCAACCGGCAAGAAACTTGATGATCGAACATATAAAAAGGTTTTCTGTTTCAAAAATTAACGTTATGGGAATGAAACAGAAATAGATGATGATGAAAACTCATAATTTGACATCTGAAAACTTCTAAAAAAACTTCTTGAAGGTTCAGCTCTCGATCGTGAAACGCGTTAGTTACCTCCGAAAATTAACTACATTATAATAGTATACTTTATACCCATAATTTTGTACCACCTACTTTATTCTCAGTTTGGCTCAAATGTTGACTGGAGGAGTATGCCGAATGGCATTAAGTTTGCCTTATGTACTGTGTTTTATGTCCATTCAAGTTTTAAATAAATAAATAAATATGCTACTAAGTCTTCTTTCATTATAACTGGGTATGTGGTCGGTGCTCACGCAATCACGCTAGTTAAATGGGCATTAAATACTGTTGTGTTTTAGCGGCTTAATTTCCATTGTTATCATAATTAATTAACCTTTTTTAAATGCAAAACAAAGCATTACGATTTTGGTTTATAATTTGATATTAAAAATATATGTTGGCAAGGGGAAGATCTCTAGTAGGCATACTAGAAAATTGAAATTGAAAATTCCGCATGCAGCTTATATTATTGATAAGGATATAAAATGTTATTGATAAGGATATACTCGTAATACAATTCTGTATTATAAGAAATCATTACACTAAGGGCGCATAAGCCTATTTACTTAAAGCTTCCCTGAAAAACCACAAAATTCCAAGATAATGAACCAAATCTTTAACATGTTTTATGTTAGGCAGCTCACACACAACTCAGGTTAAAAGGTTGCCATATGGTGAAAAAGTTAACGAGAAAAAATTGGAAAACAAAATGGCCGCGCCGCCATCTTAAATTGAAAATACGATTTCAGAGGTGTTTTCAGGAATGTGATTTATTGACAATAATTAGGTAATTATGTTGATCTTTCACAGAATTGATAACCGGTGTCTTTTGTATGGAATTTTTGACGTTTGTAAAGTTAAAGTTATGTAAGATGGGGCAACCCAGCCTAAGCAGCAAAGTCACACTTTTGAGAAAATGTTTGACTCGACTACTCTTTGAAAGAGGAACAATCAGAGTACGTAGCCAAATTCCCGTTTGGTTAGAGTTAAAGTTGTAAATATTCTTCGAGTAAATGGCATAATATATGTTTCGTGTACGATGGGCCTTAGGTAGATGAAAATAAGCCCCAAAACTTACTAAGAAGATTTCCTATCATAAGTTCAACATCATTATTTCAAATCTAAATCCATCTTAAGAACCCACAATGACATTTGTTGGATTTTCCTTGTTCTTTGATAAGTTAAATATCTGTTCACAATAGTGAAGCTTAAAGTCAATACTACTTATTATAATATGAGTGATTCATTATAATAAATAGTAGGTATGACTTTATTAAAGTTTAAATTCAGCATTTTGTAAAATGGCATTTTAATTAGGAGGTACATAAAGCTTATTTCATTAAAGAAGTATTTTAATTTTAAAGAAATATACAAAAGAAAAGTATTTCTGTATGTGTACTAGACTGCTGATATAATGTTTATGAGTCTCGTATTACCTATACAATACATATACAATCAGCTGAGTAGGTACGCATAGTTTTTCAGCTTTGTTTAATTTGAGGCTAAATACTTGTTTTAAATAGAAATAACAAGGGTATACCTTGGTATTATTACTATTTAAAGAATATCTTAGGTATCTATCTAGAATATTTTAGCTTTACTATATCTAGTTAGACTATCTACAAGGTTCTGAAATCTGAAGTCCTAAAACTATATCGAGGGAACCTTTTAGAGGCGGGAAGGGCCAGCCTTTTATGGCTACCTACTAAAAGGATAGCTTCATTACAGGGACAGTTATTGCATCGCGTTTTATTCTTTTTTGGCGTGTCGAATGGCCGTGTGGTATTTTGTTGTAGGCGAAAGCGAAAATCAACGCTCTATTGTTATTTTTTAATTGTATTTTAGCTATTTTTCGTTTTATGTTGTGTTTTTGGTTATTTTTTTGGGCTATGCTACCAAGTATGTTATTTTATTATCTAATTTTGATAAACTCTTTTGATTTTTAAATTTTCTCGGTCTTTCAAGTTATTTAACACACATAAAAACTTATGGTGACACTTATTGATAAACTCTGCCTTATTTGTTGCAAAATGGCGAGGTACTGCAGTTAAAATTGATTTGCTGTCGTTCCATAAGCTTCCTGCAAAATTCTTGCAACGTACCGACAGAAACAAAATATTTCCTCTCGAACGTTCCGATGGCCACGATCCGTATTAGAAATAATGAAACAAGAATAAATCTGCTGTCTGGAAATACGGCTGGAGTTGCAATTTTCCGATATTAAACTGTAATTCAAAACGTAGCAGGTAACAAGATATTTTATGGGCTATTCTGCTAGAACTGCCGCCGCCGGATCGCGTAGCAATATAAGTTATGAGAATTATGCACTTGGTGTTAGCACGTTCGATTTTATATTGGAAATACGAGTAGGTGTCATATTTTATAAGGCATTCTTTATTCTGCTTTTCATTATTTTCAGTGTTAATATGAACCTTGTTTTGGAATCAAAACAACCTTCATGTTAACACTGAAAATTAAGCTGCAATAAATGTCCCTTCTTATGATTTCATATTCGTAGAAAAATTGGTGCAAGAGGGCTCGGGTTTATTTGATCAATCTAAAATTAATACTGAGATTTTTCTGAATACAACTCTTAAATAGTGAAAATAAATATCAATCTTGCGCTGACAAAAATAAATGTATTTTCTCTCAACCTATTTTTGGAAAACAAAGCTTCAGCTATTCATTTTCAGTAAATCTTATAAAACACAATCAAAGTGAGGTTCATTTTAGATTTGCATAGAAATATAAAACACTTTTTCTTTTCCTCCCATAATAAAAAGTGACCATAACGAATATTAATGGCCGCCCGAATGAATTTTCATTGGATTTTCCACAGAGCGCAATAAAGGCTGTTATCGGATCAACTCTGCAAACAACAACGCCAGTCTTAGAGGATCTGTACAAAAGCTCTCCTGTTTCTTCTGAAAAAGAATTAAGGCGTGTTTACTCGTACCTCCACTCTTCTATACTTGAGAGTTAGACAGAAATACAAATAGAAAAATTCTGATTCAGTATCATACACATACAAAAAGTTTTGCAAATAAATGTACATAGTACAATAATGTCGCATGGTGTCATAGTGTCTTAGTAACGCTATGCCGCTGGTCTTCCGTGGACTCCCAGATTAGACTAAAGAGAAATAGAGAGCATTACTATGCAACAATTGCTCAAGTGACAGACAGTATAAATAATTAAATTGATTAGCAATGTTAGTAGCCACTCCTACTGATTCTGTAACATTCGAAAATGACTTCTTACATTATTGTAAAGTTGAAAGAGCCGGAAGATGTAGCGTGGGCAGGCCTCCCACTAGGTGGACCGACGATCTGGTGAAGGTCGCGGGAGGCGCCTGGATGCGAGCGGCGCAGGACCGGCTTTGTGGAAATCCTTGGGGGAGGCCTTTGTCCAGCAGTGGACGTCTTACGGCTAAAACGAACGAACGAACTACAAGTATCGTCTTTGATTCGCTTTTTAAGTTTATTTATAGTCCCTTTCTCATTTTATTATTATTTCTACCGAATTTCTACCCAAGGACATTTCTGATAAAGTTAAATAAGCTTTTATGAAGAATCCCTTGAATATGAAGGCACCCTTTGTTATTTTATTATTTACTGTGAGACGGAGTAAACGTCAATTGTCAGATGAACAATGTACGCATTAGCAGCCCTTTCTTTGTTATTGTAATGGAAAAGTCACACGTTACAACAATAAGGGATAAGATATTGTATATCTTTGTATATTGGGGTACAGGGTCATGCCTCATACCCAAATAATAGGGATCATATTTCTCTTATTATGTACCACTTCTATCAGTAATGAACGTCGCCTAATTGATTTATCGATTAATGAGGGTTTTCGCGTATGAAAGATCCGCTAGATGGCTGGACGTGGATGTGGGGTCTGTCTGCTGCGTGATTGGTGGATTTTGACATATCTGTAAATGTCATGTCAAAAATAACCAATCATGCAGCATTTGGACCTTGCGTCTACGTATTGCCATCTGGCGGATTTTTCATACGCGAAAACCCTCATTGATTTGACGTCCTCCAGGCCTATTGGTAACGCTGCTGTTGCGAGATCGAATCTTATTCCTTTAACAGTAGACTGGGCCTGGTGGTTCACGTAACGGTGGTATTATGGGATTGAATCTTGCTGAGCAGCAAAATGTATGAATGGATGCTTATAAACGTACCTACTACCACAGATAATATCTACTACTATAATAGACTTTTAGGGCATTATTACAAAAAAAAATTAACGCACCTTGAACACTGGTTTAAAATAACATTTCCATATTAAATGATAAAGTATTCAACACGCGTTTGACTTTTTGTTATAAAACCCTTCCTCTGCTTAGTGTGTGACAATTGAAAAAATCTTAATAATAACTTAAGCTAACTTATTAGTTTTGGTTAGTTATAACCAAAATAATAATATGCCGAATCTAGTCATACGTCTATGCTGCCTCATATAGATACTTAGTTTCACAGTTTGGGATTATACGATACAAAAAAATCCAGTCGTGAGTCGTGTCTCAAACGTTAAAACCTTGCTGTGCAGGATTTTATTGAACCAAATGCAGCGTAAACTTGACAAAATAACGCTCCGCCTGACGCTACGTGCGCTTCAACTTTCCCCGTCTCCGCTTCAACTTTAAAATTCCTTTATCTTTGAAGGGTTAGTGTCGTCTTAACCCTCTACAGCGATAGCTACTCGTAAGTTTACATTAGTTTGGCTGGAGCGTGGAGAGAAACTAGCTGATGTAGATAACGCGCATCTTCCTTGCGGATGTCATAGTAAGCAAGCATTGCCTCAGAAAATACAGTAGCTACTGAGATGAAGGGAAAAGATGCATTTGATGAAATTTTTTGTAGAGATTTCTAATTTTATCTTTCGTTTTTGATACGATATTCCTTTTTCTGGAACTTGGACATTTTTGCCTTCATCATCCCCTGATAATGTCTGTCCCATTTATTGTCCACTGTTATAGGAATCTCTATTTTTCTAGAATAGGTGTCTCCAACATTCCAGACGCAAATTGATAGTGACAAGTAAAGAATGTGACCTACACTTCGCACACTGATGGGATAGGACGGCCTAATGTTCACACATTTGTTCCTTAGTCGCCTTTAGGACTTTAGATTGGTCCTATTCTGCTCAACTGAAATCTCACAACTTTTTTTTGCTTATTATAAAAAAATACCTAATAGATTTTGAACCTTACCTAGATAAGACAAAGAGTAAAAATAACAAGGTATAGCTATATAAGTCCACAGAATGTCTCCTATAGCGGTCATCGTGGATTAATAGGGGCCCGTACTGAAGTTGTTCGACCGCAGGCAGACAGCGGGCGTGACCGCAGAACAACCCTTGGAATGTCGCAGGGATCTGACCACTTAAGACACGCTTTTAATTCAGGGTTAAAGTAGCCATGCTTAAAAACTATTAAGTATTTTACTGCTGATAAAAAACTTGGAAAAATAGATTTGATTATAATTTAAAGTTATATGTTTATGTGCATTATTTAAATTCCGTACAAATATTTCGGAAATTTTCCGATTTTCACTCTTAATAGGAGACACGCTTTGTGCTATTCTGTGGTTATTCTCCTTTAGTAAGGATAAATAAGTAGAAAAGATCTGTCATAATTCTCGTACATACTTTGTCCCCCTATATCGCTGACCTAGATTTCTGTAGACTCGTAATCATATTAAATTCACACCGCCTCTGTGGTCTAGTGGTAAGACCACCTGCTTCAGACGCAGAGGTCCCGGGTTCGATTCCCAGTGGGGGCAGATTTTTCTGTTCGGTTTGGTTGGTGGTAGGGCTTGTTCTAAGTCCGCCTGGCTAGCTACCACCATCTTACCTAAATCTGTCGCCATAACAACAATGTTAACAGCATTATTGTGTTCCGGCAGTTAGAGGTAAGATAGCCAGTTCCTCCGTGGTTGAGGATTCCGGGTGAAGCTCGCTTCCACCTTCGGCCTGATCGTCACTTACCATCAGGTGAGATACAGGCCAAGAGCTTCCTCGTTGTGGATAAAAAAAAAAAAAAAACTTAAATGTTTTTGATAGAAAATTATAAAAAAACATCAAAATACATGCCTATATTCCTTGTTTGCCCTAAGCAATTGTTTCATTGTTCCACTACGCCCCGACTAGGGTTGCCAGGTCCAAAAACGCAAAAGCCGGACTCTGTGCTTCATTTGGCCGGACATTTTACCCTAAAAGCCGGACATACCTTTTTAATAGCTAACGTACAATGTCACGGGGGGGGGGGGGTGCAATAAGCGTCATAGCTCATGAGTGGGTACTATCATCTTTGAATGAACATTATTCTGTGGCTCGAGTTTCGATTGGCGCGGCAGCCACATAAAAAGCCTAACAAAAGCCGGACAGGCCGGACAAGACAATATTTGGCCGAACAAGCCCCTAAAAAGCCAAACATGCCCGGCTAAAGCCAGACGCCTGGCAACCTTAGCCCCGACTAAAACCACCGAATTCTGTTACGTACTTTTTAACCAAATAAAAACAACGTTTAAAAACATTGTTGTTTTGAATGCGATTGCCCGAAAACCCAAACTGCCCACGTGCCCGGTCAAAGTGTACAAACGCATAAATCAATAATTGTAAGCACTATGGCACCTCTGTGGTTGTATTAAAAGCTATTTTGCAACAAAATTGTACAGTCTGACTGTACTTTGACTAACTACTGTTCGTCAAACGTGACGTCAGAAGTTCGCAACGCGCGTCGCTCATGGAATACTGGGCTTTGTAAAACTTCCAACTTTTCATTCACACAATTAATACAGGGTCCATGTTTTTGACACATGCTACGCTTTGAGCCGGAACATTTTAGGGTCATTCTACGATGAGGCCGTTTTTTTGTTCAGCTGAAATTACTCATAAAATAAGTGGTCTTTGTTTAGTTTAGAACTTCTATAAGCAAAAGTGTACTTAGTAGCTTCAAAAAATATGTGAAGAAACATAAAATACATTTATTTTATTAGATTTTTTCAGCCGACAGTATGTGACATATCACGCTCTGTCGACTGTTATGAACACGGTTTTTCATGTTTGCGTACCTGCAAAAAAAAACCCGTTCACTAAAATGGGATAACAAGTCGTGATTAATATCTCAGACATACTCAAGACTATATCTATTCAATATCAATAAATTTCGATCTGAAAATAAGAAATAACCGACGATTCTACAACTGTTATAAGATTTTTGACACACCTGTCGACTGTTGAAGTTTCTACTAAAAAATGAAGAAAATGTAATGGTGGGAACATTAATTTATATTTTGTGACAACATCTCAACCCACTTGTTATTGTACAGAAACATTTTTTTCTGAAAAGAGAATATTGCACCAGTTATTTATATTTTAAGAGTGGTTCTACATCATCTCAAAGTTGGAGTGTCACTTCTAAAATACATAATAATTAAGGTATGTTACTTATTAGAGATGTTTTTATCACATGCCCTTGTTCAAATGTGGAATTATTTACTGTGCCTAGATTATTTACAATCTAACTGCAAAATTAAAACCACAATTTACAAATTACTTCAAATTGTCATTTCTGTCTATGTCACACTTGTCTATAGTTTTGTCGACAGAAATGATATATTCATGCTTTTAATATTGTTTTCAATTCCTGACTCAAACAGAAGGGTGTTTTATTGTGTGTGTGATATGTACGTAACTGTCTGTGACATCGTGGCACTACAATTATCCATGCTTCCGTCTAAATTATTAAAGAATTTTAAAATAGCGCTATCAGACAGAAACATGATTGTTTAACTTTTTTCTGCCAGTTATGCATAATTATTACGACTTTAGGGCTCGATATTTGGTCAAATCTATCAAGAGGTGCTATATTTTTACATTTTTATAAATTTTATCACAAAATCGGTAGAACGAAACGTATTTGTTGTGATCGCTCTGTTAATATTGCCATGTATGAAGTATTGCATGCAATATTTTTTTTTATTTATACAAAACATTTCTGAGACTCAGTTAGAAGAATTTGACGATCTTCCTAATTCCCCAAAACGAAAACGCATTCATTTAATGTCATCGTCTAGTGATGAGGCTATTTTTTGATACGTCGACAGAAATGATTTATTTTCTGACGACATATTTTCTAATTTTTTTAATTCTAAACTTTTGATTACCTTGAATTATTTGAAACTGAGAATTAGTTTTTAACGTTAAAGGCTATAATATTACGGTTTGATTTTGTTTTAATTTTTATAATTCTTAGGACCTACAACACAAAGTGTCACATTTGTCGATTTTAGGGTCACTTCTGTCTATCTCATTATTTAAAAAAAGTTCATTTTAAAATTGAATAATTAAGTTTGATCTCTGTCGTTATTTTTTATAAGATTCTTTACGTTAGACAAATATTTTTGATACCATAAATAATTAAAAAAGTGGATTTTACTTTTTTTTTCTTTTCACCTACCCTATCGTAGAATGACCCTTTAACGTCATGTTAATTTCTGGACGGAATTCAACAACTAAGTAAATAGAGGCTTTTAGTTCAAAGTCAGAACTACGACCACTTTTAGAGCAACAGTTAGTTACAACTTTGTTTGCATTTCAAACTAGTTTTGATCGAGTAAGTAGCAGAATTAAATTAGATTTTTTTCGTACTGTATATTAGAATAAATCTGGTGGTCTGTAAAGATTTCACGATTAAGGATAATAAAATAGCCGCAAACTATTGTGAAATGGGGAATTTAAACTATCATTTCTCAACTATTATAGCGATAGATAGAGATTTTTTATCGGGGAACCCCCTATGGATTCTTTTGTAACAGTACACGCGTAAGACGTATTCTTCAAATCGTTCGAGCTTGTAATTTTGTCAATATGTCAATATAAATCACAGCAGAACAAAGTGGACAATATCTCTGACACTCTGCCAAACGGGGTATTGGTGTGGAAAATACGGGCTCTGACCGGCGTCCGACGTCCGTGGTTAAAGCTGGAAACGTTGTTGAAATGTGGTTAAATCGACGACTTGAATATTAAGTCGTAGGAAGTAATTCTATTTAATACCTACGAAGTAACTAATAAGAATAACAATATTCATGTTGTACCCACTCTGTAATGTAAAAATTGGGAAAATCAATGTGGGGCATTAATAAATTTAACTAGAGTGCACTGACTACGTTTGCGTTTTATTCAATAGATAATTCAACCTGTTGTACCTACATTTCACGTAAGGAAAATACATACTAGGTATTCCTACTGTATCGTAAAATGCAAAATTCTTAAGCATTATATTACAAAAGTGCAAACTCTACATTCAAGCATTGTATTTCAAAAGCGAGGAAACTCAACAATTTCTAGAAAGAATTCTATTATTCTCGTATGCTTTTGCCTATTTTACACTATTTCCGAAGTCTAGTCATGTTTCTGTGTTGACAACAGCAAAGCAAAAAGCGGCTACTGATGTTAGCCACCGTATGTCTGACTTCACGCGGTAAAGGTCGCTGCACAATGCACTGGCCTGGAAAACAAGCGAGCAGCGGTGAATGCAGTTTGGATTGCAACTCATAAGCGCCTGATTTCCAGTCGATTGGTTGGAATTGAAATGGAAACATTATGGACGTAATTGGTACATTTCTTTGAAGAGATGGTGGTTTGGAATCTTTTACAATTCCGAAGCTTTGTCATTCAACAATAAGCATTTTTAATGAGAAAGGATAAAAAAATGTTAAGTATTGTTATACCTATACGAATAGGTAAACTTAAAATAGTCCAACATAAAAAACAAGTCACTGTTGAAGAGCTAAGTTTAGCAAGTAAAAACAACAATAACAAGATATTTAAAGTTTTGTTCGAAAAAAATAATATAAAAGCCATAAATAATGTGCTTTAGCTACAAAAACATGACGAAAGGAATAAGGATTCAAATCGGAAAGTAGGAAAACATTGTAATTGTATAAAAAATCTTTTTAAGGCTTCGGGAACTTGTAACAATGATCTTTCCTGGAACGACTCCGATATTGTTCTTTACCCAAATATTGTTGTTTTCCCCCTAATTGGTCGGGTTTCGTGAACAATATAGTTTATTTGAAATTCATAACTTGCGAAATTGTTTTTCTAACTCGTTTCAACGTCACATATCAAAGAAAGGAGGCCATCAAGTATTTGTTATTATGCTACATTTCCAACTGTATTGAGTTCTAATAAACATCACTTTAAATCAAACTAACGCGAAATGATTTGCAGTGGTCCTACTTAGTATAGTAAGTAGGGTAGGCACTTAAATATAAAACAAATAAAATTCAGTACATAGTTCTAAGGGAAAAAATATATTTGTTACCTACCTAAGTACTGTCCGATAGCTCTAATAAATCAAGAAGTAATTTTAACAGGGTCACTTAGTAATACCACTGGGAAACGAAATTACTCGTGACGTTTTAACTGTTGGATCTTGTGGTCTGCTTGTGCAGAACATACAAAATTGATATCCCATCTTGTATTTGCGGACATTTTCAAAATGGAGACCTATCTTGCAAGTGTGTATCACGTAGGTACAGCAATCAAGATAACACCTGAAACGTGAACGTACAATTACACCGGCCCATCTAACTAGTTATCGGCTATCCATTGTGGCAGCGGCTTTGTTCTCGCGATAGCATCTTGATTCAGTCTCCATCGCTAATGGACTTGCTTTGGGACAAACGCCATGTCCTTGGTTGAGAACAAAGCGTATGAAATCGGACGAGGACTGGACAGGCGTGCGTATTGTTGCGATGTGTGAGTGAGTGCTTTTGTTTTTGAGTGTCAGATAGTCACCAACTCCGTAGACATGCAAAAGTTCTGCATAAACTGTTCATTACAGGTCTAGCGGTTAACTCAGTCAGTGCCTGAAGTGTGGGAGCGACACGGGAGGGGTGATTTTGACATGTTATGACGTGACAGATAATGATAGATTGCCCGGAGTCCTGCAAGCAGGACTAAAAGTACTTCCGGAAGGACGCAAAATTTAAAGATCACAGTTTCATAAGTATACATTGTACAAAGTTCAAATTTACACGAAAAAATAGAGTGTTTCTCTCTCTTTCACCCAATAGTGCCCAAGATCGAAAAACGCGACTAACCGTTAGTCGGAGCCCGATGGCGCACGACACGAGTATACACGGGGGCAGCGCGTTCGCGCTCGCGCGACACATTTTGATGCGCCGGGCCTGGAGTCGGCAACATTTTGGCGATAATATTATAATGAATGTGAAGTATTCCAGCTTAATCAAACATTTATAATTTATTTCTTGTTTTTGTTTTTAATTTGTAAGTGATAGGTGTAATTTCTAATACAAAGTGACGTACCAAAGTATTTAATTTAAAGTTCCTAATTATAGTTCCTATTAGTTAAGTTAAAAGAAGATAAACAAGTTTATAATATATTAAGAAAAGTAAAAGACTGATTAAACGAAATGATTCTACGACATGACTTTTTATTTAATAAACACTAACCAAGTGTTTACTACTTCTGGTGATGATGAGTTCAAATTTGAAGGTCACCGTACTGCTGGAAGGACCAGCAAGCAAACACGTACAATTGCGTACTGCGGGCAGGACTTGCGACAATCTTCTGGCAGGACGTTTAGAACAAAAAACCAGTCCTTCCAGAAGAGCTTCCAGCAGGACAAAGCACCGGGCAATCTATCAATAATCATAAGAAGGCTCAAGGTCACGCAAAGGGCGATGGAGCGGGCTATGCTCGGAGTTTCCCTGCGTGATCGAATCATAAATGAGGAGATCCGCAGGAGAACCAAAGTAACCGACATAGCTCGCAGAATTGCTAAAATCAATTGGCAGTGGGCGGGGCACATAGCTCGTAGAGACGATGGCCGTTGGGGCAGGAAAGTTCTCGAGTGGCGACCACGGGCTGGAAGACGTAGCGTGGGCAGGCCTCCTACTAGGTGGACCGACGATCTGGTAAAGGTCGCGGGAAGAGCCTGGATGCGGGCAGCGCAGGACCGTTCATTGTGGAAAACCTTGGGGGAGGCCTTTGTCCAGCAGAGGACGTCATTTGGCTGAAACGAACGAACGAACGATGACGTGCGTGACAGAGCATATAAACTGAAGAAGATCGTTTACGTTCGAAGTTACAAAAACACCCTCTCGTGCCACTCCCATACTTCAATTCTGACTGAGTTAACTACTAGACCTGAATCAAATACTTGTTTGTTAACCCATTCAATGCAGCACACGCCGATCGGCGTTCTCTCTGTAATTGCTCTCTAAAAGTGTGATTTTTGCTGACGCGTTGACGCAATGGGTTAAACTAAAAATGTTTCAACCTGAACCTACCTAGTCAGAGTAAACATTTTATTTGAAAATACAGGTATTACAACTTCTTATGATGGCATAGCATTTAATAAGTTGATGTTCTGTCATCATGCTTTGTTCGCAATAAAAATGTTGAGTAAAATAAAAATACCAAAGTACAAAATTTTAAAATATTCTAGCCTCTGAGGTAATTACCCTTTTAAAACGTTGATGTTCGTATATGGTAGGTACACTAGTATGTATGCATACATTTTTATGACATGGTATAAAGTAGATAGTAAACTTTTAGTACCTAGCAATTTGTTTGTGCATTGTCTTTTGAATAAGCTCCTTTGTCTTTGTCCTTTATTTGCGAGGTCTGAGAAGAAATGTCATCAAACCCATTGTCTGCCACTGAAATACAGTTAAATAAGTATTAAACCAGTAGGTATATCATTTAATTTAAGAGTAATTTCGCGAATTTCGTGACATTTACAATATCGTTGGTTTATCATAAAATCGTTAGAAAGCTTTGTGAAGTAAGTTTATAAAAAAAGCTCGTAATATTAATAAAAATAAAGCTATACGAACTCAACGCAAAGTAAAGCCTGTGAATGGTTGATTTTTTTTAAATTTTGTGGACAGTACGCAGTACGCCTATGCAGTACGCTTTGAATCCATTATCTATGTTGCGGACTCCTTGGCCGCACGACACTGGCCACCGTGAAACTTCATTCTTTTTTCATTCGACCAATTTCGATATTCTTTTGTTTTTTCTATCGCCTCGACTCATAAATTCTCACTTATTTTACATTCACAACTTAAGTTTAGACCCCACTGCATTCAATACTACTGCAAGTAACTGAAGCAAGTCCTCTTCTTTCCTTTTTATCTTCTAATTACCGTTAATTAATACTATGATATTCCATTTTTAGTTCGCACAGTTTGATCACTGATTAAACAAACTTCATTAGCATAATAATTTTGGATTCTACAGTTAACATTTCAGCGTTATCTTTGCTTTAGTTGCGTAGTCTGCGTACTGCTACGATTTTAAGAGACTTCAGCGCAATATTTTATGAACATATTTTTTCAACAAAATCAAGTTGCGAAGCATTATTAAGATGATTAAAGGCCTGTTTGGCTGCGTATCGCTCAAAGGAGACTAAATATTGTAATGGAAGCGTGTAATCTAATATAGAGTGTTTGTTTGTTACAGCGCATATCTCAAAGACGACTTCGCGGTGCTACCCTACCTGGATGCTGGGTTCAACAGGGTGAGTACAAAAAATGGTATATTAGGCTGAGTTGTCCACTTTGACAAACGTCAAAAATCTGTCAAACTCCATACAAGAGGCACCGGTTATTGTCATTGTTACGGTTAAAATAAGGTGGTGCAACTCAGCCTTAGTTGTTTGTTGTAGTTCACGAGGGCGAGTGACCTTTACATGTGTGGTGGCTCGCTACTGTTCGTTTTTCAAAAGTTTTGATAGACATCACACTATCGTTATGTGCATGTACACGTACACACACAAGTAAAGCTCACTTGCCTTCGTGAGTTTCAAAAACTATACTAGCTTTTACCCACGGCTTCCGCGTTTAATTCAGTTTATCTATCATCGAAATTATAGAACATACGAGTATGTTAATTCTTATGCATAGGTACCTAAACAATAATGCTGTAAAGTTTCATCAAAATCTGTTTAAAATTTTTTGCGTGAAAAAGTAACAACCACAAATCCATACATCATAACAAACTTTCACATTTATAATGTTAATAGGACTAACTTTTTCCTATTAGAAGATTTCTTAAGAAAGTTGCTTAAGTGCTATTCTATTAAACAATGTTTCTTACAAGGTGACCCGCAAACTTTTCATAACCGTTGAGAAAAGATGGACTCTCCATAAAAACTAAATCATCCTCTATTTCACTCACTTCTTCGCGACTAATGTTCAATCTATCTCTATAATGAAATGAACTGCACTGCAATGAAATGAACAGCTTTGAATTCAGACAGGAAATCCTAAAAAATACTTAATCAAATAACCAGCACAGTCCTCCTCAATTTACGATTCACTGACTCATCTATTCATTCGTCAGCAGTGTACCTAATTACTCGAAGGACACTCTACCAGCTCTATTGAAATCGATTTCAGAGTAGAGTTCATCTCTTTTACTCCTTATGCGAGTGAAAGAGAGAGGCGTATTGTCATTTTAATAAGAGTCTTATAAAGTTGACCCCCAAGTAGGGTTGCCAGGTGTCCGGACTTTAGCCGGACATTCTGAACATAATTTGGCTTTTTTTTACGGATGTGTCCGGCCAAAGTTAGCGTCAGTTGAAAATCGAGCGCACAAGTAAAGCCATGACGCGATTTTTTTTATTATGAAAATATTTTCTGCTTTTGGAACATAAGGGCTTTTATAAAGCTATGATTAGCCATTAAAAAATATATGTCCGGCTCTTAGAGCAAAATGTCCGGCCAAATTGAGAACAGAATCCGGCTTTTGTGTTTTTGAACCTGGCAACTCTACCCCCAAGTCTGTTCGAACTGAAATATATACGTATCCATTATATCCTGCCGTACAGACGCTGCTTTGTGCCAGCAAACAACGGAAATTGTATTCTCGTCTGCCGTCAGGCTTTCAAACTGCGGGGTTCGTACGGTTGTACAGGGTTCCGTAAAGCGATCGGTGATTAATCGTGAACGATCTAACCGACCGTTTTTTTAATGCAAAGGAAATGCTACTTTATGTATTCCTTCAACGGCTTTTTTGGTCTGGTCGATTAATGGTTAAATAATCTACTCAAATCTGAAGTAACTAAATCGCAAAGTCTACGAAATCCTCATATCCGATGTAAATTAGGCGGAAAATCTCTTATCGCCATAGACTTTGCCATTTTATCTACCTCTAACATTGAAACAATTACGAAACACAATAAACCAACTTCCAATTAGATTAACATATCTCGAACGCTTGTAATTCGTATTTCGCAGAACAAGGAGCTTTGAACTTAAAGCTCCAGTTTCTGCGAAGTCATGAGTAGTTCGCCTCAAATCCAGTTTAACGCAATCTCGAACTAGATTGAAATCTTCGAATTCGATCCTCAAATCTTCGCCAAAAATCATTTTCGATCTGCCATTTGACGCGGCAATTCCATTTTTCCCGAGCTTCATTTTGTGCCGACTAGTTGAACGACAAGTCGGCTCATTTGTCGCTGATAAGCCCAAATTCCGTCCTTTGTTCAGACATAAAGGCATACCGAATCAGCAGTATTTGAATCTCAGTAATATTTCTTGGGAGCATCTCTGAGCCGTGATATAGCTGTAGAATATTTACCAATTTAGTACCTTGTAGAATGCGAATCTTGGTTTAAAGGAGAGCGAAAAGAGTTGTGAAATTGTCGATTTTTGAAAACCTATTAACTATCGGCAAGCTCGCAACATTGTTAGGTTAAGATTTGAAATAAAAACGCTAGTAAGTAGTTAATAAGTTCCAAAAAATCGACAATGTCACAACCTCCTCTGTTACAACTCTCCTCGGTCTCCCATATACATATTATAAGTATTCGTTGGTGAATGTTTTTGGTAATAGAAAAGAAAAGAAAACAGCAACTTTTGACGATTGGTAATTTTAATCAGAAATTTCTTGACACGCTCGAGTTGTTAACGAACGCATAAAATACCTTTAACCATTTATGCTGTATCAAAGGCGATTTTCAGTATAGAATAGAATTAATTTTTATTGCAATAATCTAATTTAGTAAGTCAAATCTATTGCATAGTTAACACAGACCAAAGCGAGCAGTTCTAACAGCCACTGAAATTTAGCATTCCCAATGGACAGCTGATATTGCCGTTAACTTCAGTCAAATACCAAGTAAATGTAAATCCTTCCACTAAATTAATCTACTGTCGCCTCAATAATTTCGCTAGCTCTTCACTGACTGAAATTCAACGGGATTCTTTTTACGATCCCGTTCGTCTGGAAACTTTCGGTCTGTAAACAACATTGCCGTATCTTATTTGTGTGTGTTTTTATATTAATAGTAAAGCATACATACATCAGGCATTAAACTCTATAGTTGCCTTTATTTCATCTCAAATTATTGGTAAGTATTTATTAACATGCCAAATTAAAGAAGCCATAAAAATATAGATTTTGTAAAATAAAAAGCCGCAATAGTGCAACTGGGAGCTTTTCATTGCTTAATTACATTTTCACTTTGCTAATGAACATCCATTAATGGTAACATGATATTAATCTTAAAAAAATATTTATCGTGAAAACTCTCGCATGTATTCTGCGTAGTATTATGGCGTCACAATGAAAGATCCAAAGATATATTATGTCAACACGACAAACAAAGGCTGCGTGACACGTTTGTAGAATAAAAGCCTCTTACGACTCGTTCACTTCAAGTTATAAGCGAAATAACATACAATTGGTCTCTCAACTAAATTGTAATAGAGACGTTTAGCCCTTGCTACGACATGATAAGTGCTAATTAAAGCTTCATTCTTATCATATTGTAACACAATTATCGCTTTTTCCCGGGTGATTTTCATAGAGTCTCTAAACGGTATTTATCATGTGAGAGAAGCTCTAAAGACTGTAGCATCGTAGCTAGATTAAAACTGTCTTATTATTGTCCGCACTAATGGACCCCAGCTTTTTAGCAGACAGAAGCATTAAGGTCGTTGTCGAAAGCAAATGCTCAGATTCTATGTCTGTGAATGCTGGTGTCCCCCAAGGCTGTGTGCTATCGCCTACGCTCTTCCTTCTGCATATCAATGATATACTGCAAATTAGCGGCATTCATTGCTATGCGGACGACAGCACGGTTGATGCCGCTTATACCGGCCGCGCAAATATCTCTCGGGAGAACGTCATTGAGAGCCGTAACAAACTTGTGTCCGAAATTGAAACCTCCTTGAAGGAGGTCTCAGACTGGGGTCGACGCAATTTGGTCCAATTTAACCCTACAAAAGACACAAGTTTGCGCGTTCACCGCCAAAAAGTTGCCGTTTGTCGTATCCCGCTGTTTCGAGAGCACTCCCCTAACTGCCTCAGCCAATATCGGAATCCTTGGTGTCGACATATCGAGCGAAGTCCAGTTCCTTCACCTTAAAGGCCGGTAACGAACATGTGAGGCCCCTGGGTCTGCGGGTGTCTATGGTCGACGGTAATCACTTACCATCAGGTGATCCGTCTGCTCGTTTGCCTCCTGTCACATAAAAAAAAATAAAAAAAAATATTTGTTAATAAAGTGGGACTAAGATGGGACTGTTTAACTTTAGGCCAAAAAAACTCACACTCAAGGGACATCAAACGTGGGTGTATAATCTCTATGGGTGCGGGCAAAAGTATAGAGCACCATAAATGCATTGTACCTACTATCTTATTGATTCTTGGCGTTCAATCCTATTCCGATGCGCTTTGTACTTTGGACCATCTCTGACATCACATACCGTGAACTGGGGTGTTATTCATTGAATTTTGAAAGCTTGAAATTGCATTTTCTGTTGTTTCAATACTGTGTCTGTATAAAGCATCGATATGGCTCATTTGATATGATTAAATTATTTGTTTACAAAAAGAACGAAATAATTAGAAATGGTAGGTACATTTTAACACAAACATTTTCAATCTTTATGCTGATTATGGTACTTTACTGTGTAGAAAATCTATTCACCACCAAAATCCATGGCATCCTGGCAAAAATTCATCAATCACAATAACCCTCTTCGCTGACATTATAATACGTAGGTACTTACCTATGTTTGAATTAATTTCAGCGTAAAGGGAGTGTTGGCCAAATTATCCATTTGCCTTTGATAAATCAGAGAAAGTCGTGCTCCTGTAGCTATGATCAAAACAACTCGACAATAATGGCGATATTTCTATTCTCCAGATCATGGTGGAGACAGTGGGTGCGACAGCATGGTGCGCTGAGATGCTGCAAGCACGCGCCTCGGCAACAGCTGCGCGGGCGCAGATCGCCGCGGTGGCAGCCCTGGCCGCCGCCACCGACCGCTGTCGGGACCTGGTGGCCGTCACTGATGACCAGCAGAGGATACTGGTGAGATATTTATGTTCTCCAGGTCATGGTAGAGACTGTAGGACCAACAGCAGCAGCAGATCGCCGCCACTGACCGCTGTCGGGACCTGGTGGCAGTCACTGATGACCAGCAAAGGATACTGGTGAGATATTTCTATTCTCTAGGTCATGGTGGAGACAGTAGGACCAACAGCGGCAGCAGATCGCCACGGTGGCAGCCCTGGCCGCCGCCAAAGACCGCTGCCGGGACCTAGTGGCCGTCACTGATGATTAGCAGAGGATACTGGTGAGATATTTGCGCTGCGCTGAGATGCTACAAACACTAGCTACGGCAAGCCCTGGCCACCGCCACCGACTGCTGTAGAGATCTGGTGGCCGTCACTGATGACCAGCAGAGGATACTGGTGAGATATTTCTATTCTCTAGGTCATGGTGGAGACAGTGGGAGCAACAGCATGATGCGCTGAGATGCTACAAACACTAAGCCACGGCAAGCCCTGGTCACCGCCACCGACCGCTATAGATACCTGGTGGCCGTCACTGATGACCAGCAGAGGATACTGGTGAGCTAAGTTCTTAGTCTAATGACATGAGTAAAGAGAGGATTGTAAGTTAAAAACTACAATGATACAGAAAGCCTCCCTAACTCCTCTGGCCAGGGTGGAAAGTGTATGTCAACAGTAGAAAATACAAAGTGTGCGTCTGTTCTGATACTACCGCTAAATACACAATTATTTAATTCATTTAACGCTCTATCATTTTGTAGCGCTATATATAATTTAAATTAGATTTAAATTAGTACTTTCCGAGAATGGTGTACATAGGCAGATTGGGAATGGAAATAGGATAGTGTACAATTTAAATTTTACAGAACGTAAATATTTCTCGTTCGGTCTAACTAGCTAGAAATACTGGGAACTCTCATTTATTTTAACACACTTGAGGATCGCTTGGTAACTAGGAACGATGATTAAATGAACTAGATATTTAAACGAAACGCTCTTTTAATAATTATATTATGATTATTATACTTACTTAAGGCTTAATTTTGATATGATAAGAGTTATGATTATGATAATCTTTAAACTGACGCCTGACGACGAATTTATTGGCGGCCGTGTCCGTGTAGCAAAGTTCTGGAGAGGAGGCCTCAGGCCACGTACCTGAAAAAGTGACGTGAGACGTCCACCTACAAGGTGGACCGATGACCTCGTTTATGAGGTAGCAGGAAGGAAAAGAAAGAATATGCAGGCGGCTACCCACCGGGGGATGTATAAATCATTCCTAGACGTCCTGTGGCTGAATTGATGATGATTATCTTTAAAAAGGAGATAAATAAATATGTCTCTGTGGATGTCAAAAGGTAGTGGTGATCGCATGCCAACGTGACTCACATTAAGGTACATTTTCTCCCTGTATATAAATACAATGAATTCAAATCATCCCCTTGAAGTATAATGGGATTGTGTGTAAACAAAAATGGCGGGTACGATATGATTATTATGTTTTCTCTGTCGATAAGGAGCTTTTACACTTTCGCGGAAATGGGATACCTATGTAGACTTGAAAATTGAATTTCTGTCTGTTCGGAGTAAGCGTTCAAATCGGTTATTTATAGCGAAAAAATATTCGCTGGGGAACATTAAAACCAGTTTCAAGACTAGTGTTTATTCTTTTTGTCTCGTACATTTATGTTATTTATTTTATCTAATGCTATGTAAGTATTTAATTAAACGTCATATTTATTGCACCGCCTTAGTCTCTCTACTCGACCTGTGGTTTACTGGCAGATAATGCCACCTTTCATTAAGTCCGCCACTGTACAATTGTATGTGCAAAAGTGTAAATACATAAAAAAAAATAGTAGATCGGTTATTGTTACAAATGTTTTCTAATTTTGTTAGGTATATTATTCAGTTCGGTTTCACTTCATAACTACTTATCAATGTAATAAACTCAGATCATAGAAGGGAATAGATGTGAAACGGGGGCGTGGCGCGTGTCTCCGCGATATGCCCAGAAACGAACATCGCCCGCGACGCCAGGTTAGTCGCGATTCAGTCGTACCGAGGAAATGTTCTCCGATATTGTTGGATAATGCGTCGTAACGTGCAATAACATAAGTGAAACGAAGAACTAAAGGAACAATGAAGTCATTTACCACATGTAAGTATTGCAAATCCATTGGTATTTTGCTTATAAATAAAAAAAACTAAACATTTTTACGAACGAATTCAGTGCCGTGACATTTACTACGATATCGCAATTAGTGGTGATAAAAATTCAAACACGTTGTACATTGACGATTTAGTTAGCAACCACTTTATGTCATGCGTAACTACTGCGCAATGTATTTTATTTCTTCCGATATCCACTGACGCGTGAAAATACACAGTACGGCCGCATGTGCCGGTCGTAACATAGTGCAGGGCTCGTGTTCTAATACGGTTTCCTATTATCGATAAATAGAAGTAAATTATTATTTTCTATTTTCTAATTTTGAATGAAAAAATCATGAGTTGCTTGCGATTTTTAAGTTTTTACAAAAACAATAACAATAGTAGAAGGGATTAGTAACTGTCAACTATGTAATTACTATAAGAGCTAGTTGAAAGCCTAATATAGGCATTATTTTTGATAAACATAGGCGGTACGAATTTCGCCATAATTAAAAAGTTAATGCGCGATAGTAGTTAATAATAATTACAGTGATCCTGTTATTATTATTAAAGTAAATAATAATATATTACCAATATTGTAAATACTGGTAAAAATCGCAAGTACCTACTTAACCCATGACTTTTCATACAAACTTTGTCAGTCTATAACTTCTATACTCCATCGATAACGACATTGAGCTTTGGTTGGGGTAAATTAATATAAGGTAACTTCATTTAGTCCCAATAATTGATTCTGAGTTTTTCGTCCATACAAAATGGAACTGACTCCTTTATGCAAAAATCGTTAAAGAACATAATAATAACGTATAATAATAAAAAGGTTTTCATACAAGCATTTTTTAAACCAATTTCGAGCCTTGCCCCCAGGATTTAAAGTATCGATATCTTATCGACTCCATTTTATCTTTCTTCTCTCTAATTGCTTTTTTCAAAGTGTGCGTCACGTCACGCGGCCATTGATTGGCCATAAGGCACGCCTTCTGGCCAATCACAGCACTTTTAAGCCGGTTGCACATGTTGTCGTAGACTCTCAGTCGCTTTGTTTTTACACAGTTGAATGTGTGTGTGGGAGCTGTGGTGGGGGAAATGTGGGGACACTGGTTTTCGTTGTAGTTACGCGCGACTTCATATCTATTCTCTTTCTATGATCTGAGGTAATAAACAATCGATGTGACCGAACCACTGAAATAAGAGGTAGGTAACATAAACGTCAACCGGGCAACATGGAGAGCATTGGGGGAGGCATATGTTCAGCAGTGGACGTCTTATGGCTGAGATGATGATGATGATGATGATGATAATGATGATAATGATGATAATGATGATAATGATGATAATGATGATAATGATGATGAACATAAACGTCGTGTAAAACTAGCGAGGTATCTTCTACCTTTACAAGATATTAGACTTTAGGTATTAGACTTTAATGTTGTTGTATTCTAAAATTAACTCCGAATATCCAATTTCAGCTCACCAACAAATCCTGGTGCCGGGTTCTGGGCTGGCGCGTAGAAGACGGACCCAGACCGTTATCAGAGGCGGCGGGGGGCGAAGCCCTACGGCTGGCCACGAGCGGCGCCCGCGACTGGGAGGCACCCGTGACTCTCCGCCGCAGGGCTGCTCCTGACCCGATCCTGCTGCCTTGCAGGGGTGCCACAGTAGCCATGACCAGGTATTACTTACTCACACTAGGAGTCATTTTACCATCGGTCAAAAAAGATTAGTTTAATTTTTAAAGGTAATGCGTATGCAAATTAGCATTGTTTGACCTGGGACCTTAAACTTTTGATTTTTTGACTGAAAAGAGAGAACATATTTTGTTAGAATGATGACTTCACGCATGCAAAGCCACCAATTAGCTAGTCAATGCATTTAAAAATGGAAACATAATTTACTTTGATCACATTTTATGGACTACCTATAAGTAAGATCAAGGATTGTTTTGAAGCTTTGAGAATAACACCTAATGCTATAACTTCCCAAAACCCTCTAATTCCAGGACCATCTCTCACGTAGTGCTGGTCTGCGAGCCGACCAACGTGACAGAAGGGGAACGCGCCCGCGGCTCCCTTCACTCCATCCGCCGCGGTTCCTTAGACGTCCGCTCGGTCGCCTCCGACGGCCTCCGAAGAACATCACTAGCGAAGCTTCAAGGACTGCCACTTGAAGCTCCTATTACTAAGGTATCTAATGATTCTTGATACTTTTTTCTAGTCTAAAAATTAAGTTATTACTCTTCCCAGTAGCTGCAGCAAGATTGGCAGATCTGAGTGAAACGACACGGCTTGTTCTTCTTGATGATGAACTCTTACGAGAGTTATGGTGATGATGATTTTGTCAATGATTTAGCTGCATGAGTCATCACGTTCCTGATAGCCGCCTGCTGAATGCATTCATCAGCACTTACCCTTGCCCTTATCTTGACATGCTATAAGCTGAAACCTTTGTTATTTATGTACCTGTGGTATAGGATTCCTACGATTTGATGTTGCTGATGTTTTCTCTTCACGAAGGTAGTATTATTTTAAAATGTTTTCTCCCCCCAATCTTCTCAAGTTGAAGCTGCAGACATGAGCTAAGTATGGATCTAAAATCTAAGTATACCTTACTAACGTTACTTTTCCCTAATTTTGGCTTAGCGATATTGGTTAATATTGGGGCATCTTCACCCTTACAATAGCACCAAGGCAGAAGCCATTGTTTTAACGGTGCTGTATTTTGTAAGCCTATCCTGAGCGCGCGGCGAGGCTCTCTGGACGTGCGGTCCATAGCGTCCGACGACCTGCGCAGGACCTCCCTGGCCAAGCTCCAAGGACTGCCTCTAGAAGCACCCATCACCAAGGTAAAGGTGTTCGATGTAGTGTTCCCAGTTGTGAGCTAGTCGGTGGAGTCATGTGTACACGAGCAGTTCTATTGATTTGAAGAGTTACTGCGAAGCCAGGGGTCTACTCCGAAACGCTGTTCACGTAGTTTCGGGTCTATCTGTCACCGTCGCTCATGCTAGCATTTCGCTTTGTGTGGGAGAGATGGCAACATTCGAAACTTCGGATAACGTTTTTAGGAATACCCCCGCTGTTTTTGGTAGATAAAAAGTGGATCAGAAAGTAATGTTCCAATTGATAGTATTGCTCATCGTCGTGATAATACATAGTTGTATCTGGTTGTATCCTAATCTAGGTCCTTTAGTTGTCTTAGATAGTATGTGTTAATCAGTTGTACTAATCAATTCAATCGGAAGGTAAGGATTGTTCTATATTGTCGTAATTTGTTGGGCACTTACATTTTGTACTAACACTAGCGTTCCTGGTTCGAATGCCGACTCCATTCATTCATTGAAGGGTTTGTAAAAAACGTCTTGTATATTTGTGTCAATATGTAAAGTCTGTAGTCTATCCAGACCGTTAGGTATTTTGTTTTATACCAATGGCATTCTGGATAACTTTTGAACACTTAATTCACAGGAGTTTTTACTTTCAATGTTCATTCTATTGACTTTCTTCCTGTTTCGTGTGTAACAGTCCTCTTTTTGTGTCGTTATTCTGTACTTATTTACAATTCTTTTAAGTTCTTCTAACCAATGAAAAAGTTGTTCATACCTCGTCAGTTTATATTTAGACTGATCGTTTAACACTCTTTACTGGGGGGACCTTTTTGGCACAACTTGTACTTTTTATCTGTGTGCCAAAATGTATACTTTCTCAGGGACCTATTTGGCACACTTTTTTCTTTATTGACTTGTACAGACGATAGCACATCAAGCTATACATGGTGGCCTCATGTCCTTAGCAGTAGAAGCAATAGTCTTTATGTGCTGCTGTCGTCTGCACTATTTAAATAATCCAATTTCGTCCGTTTTTTCTCAATCTACCCTCATCTTACAGGTGATAGCCCTCCTCTCAGCTGCCCAAGAGGGTGCTCCGCCCTCCACAGTGGCTTGCATCGAGCGTGCTGTGGACATGCTGCGAACATCTGAGCTGTACTCCCCACAGATGAGGGATGACTCCAAACTAAGGGTAGAAGACCCAATCGCCACAGACCTGATTGGTGCACTGCTCTCGGTGAGTAGATTAGACATAGATTCTAATATCTAATCGAGAAGTTGTCTTCTAGATTTTTTTTTGTTATTTACCAGTTTCTTTATTTTAGATGTGATCTATGCCCATTAGTATGTAGTTAGTGTAAATAGTTTTTTATTTAGTTGTGTTCATTTTCAATATGTTATTTAAACTTTGTTTTGTTAGCTTGGAAGTAGTTTGCCAAGTTCTGATATAAAAAGATTTTTAAATAAATTGGTTATAAAAAACTTTAAAATAATTTAATTACTAATTTATTTATGGTGCAATTTAGATTATGGTGTATTAATTTGCATACTTATTATTTTTATATTTTCACACCGGGACTTTGGTTACAGCATGGGGATTATAATTTGGGTTTAAAATTGGTAGTTCGAATAGCCTTTAACTTCTATTATGTATTATTGTAAAATATTTTGGTACTAACATTTATACATTTATTTGTCCACGATCCGGTCTTCGGAAAGCGGGAGCAAGGGAACACAAACCTTATCTACATGGTAGGAAGATTGAAAAGCATTCGTCTCTTGTCTCTACCTTCTTTGAGTTTTCTAACTAGTGCGTTTGCGTCCAGACTTTAGCTGATTAGAAACTGTCTTCAAAACTAAAGTTCCATGTTACGTTCACGTGAGAATGTTTTCCAAAGTTTAGTGAAGTTAACAAAACTTGGCACATTTTTTACTCATTGAAAATGTTATTTACGATTATTTTAACTCCTAAAGTCAATGAATCTCGATGTCTTATTTTGATTCGATTAAATTGGCCCTAGGTATATGAAACAACATAATTTTAATAACATTTACCTTACATTTTCTTAAATTAGTTTTGCAATTACTAAAAATCAAAACTCAGATCTTTTCCTTACTATGTTACGTTACATTAAAAAAATGTATCTTTATGTGTTACGTACAAGATTTGAGTTCAGTTAAAATTATTGTACTATTTTGGAGAACTTTCCACGCCGTTATTTTCGCAAATTAGATCCTCGACAACTCAAGCTTCATTTAATAGAGTAGGTATTGTATTTGTAGTAAACCTACTAACCCATCTTACATGCCAATGTTTCAACCTCTGATCAACATTTCTATGTCGCTTCTACATGTGTACCTACGTTTATAACTTATTGTTTTACTAACAGCATGTAAATAAAACAATTTTAATTTTAAATTAAGAATAATTGTTAAGGAAATTGGATACATTCTGCTTGTAAATATTGCATAGTTTGATACTAAAAATTCAGTAAAATTGCCAATAAAAATGTTTAAAAATCAATGGCTAAATGTAGATTTTTTTAATTAGCATTTCCTTTTACCAAATATGTACATGAATTATGCTTTTGCATTGAATAATGTTACTAAAAGTAGAGAATGTGTTTAGAAATGTAAGTTTTTTAATTCAGGAATTATCTTTTATTTGCACATTTAGGATTTTTGGATTTCACAACCATTATTGAAATAAAGAATGAAACGCACGCGTATCTAATACAGGCATAAAGTCACGGGTTTCGACCATCTGAAACTAGGGTTATGGTCAATTTGCTACAGCGTCGACTCATCACAGGGAAAAGAATGTATAAATTCGTCACACTTCACATTTCTCATTACAATTTGAAACTTATTGAAGTTTATGACGATTTTATTTTAGATTATTATAAATAATTTGTTATTTCACAAATTATTAATAGTCCCGTTAGCCTCTCGTACTAAGCTAAATATGCTTGTATCACGACTCCACGAGTGAGCTCACCACAATCGGAACCCGCGTTCCCCGGTTCACGAGTCGACCAGTCCGACCCCTTCACCGTTCAGCTACCGTGGCTTAAAAATACTTCTAATATATTTAAAGTGTGGCGAATCGACTATGTGACAAATTGACAATAACCCTGAGACTTCTGTGTGACCTGTCCTATTTAATATTGTTAATGCGAGCTAATTCTTAATGTTAATGTATTTTCAGCAAGGGCCTACAAACGTGCTGTCGTCACGACGCAGCAGTAATGACTCCACTGTTGTCAGATCACAGACCAACAGGACTAACATCAAACACAAAGTAAGTTCATTTTCCTACTTAATGAAGAATATGTCACTGATCAGCACTTAGATAGAAGGCTCGGTTGCACCATCAAACATTATCAAACGTCAAAAGCCTGTCAAACTACATATAAAAACACCGGTTATCATTATAGTTGCCGTTAAAGTTAGGTGGTGCAACTCAGCCTAAGGTTCTTTGAAACTTGTCTTTACTAAGTTCTTTTAAATTAAAAGCGAGTAACTATTTCTCTCTACTTATATCACGAATAAATCGCAAGACCAATTTTAAGGATTTACCTATCTCTATAGTTTGCCTATTTTTGGAAGTCCCAAACTCAGGTGATTTTTTTAGAAGAAAGAGTTTAGTCTCCAATTATGTTAAACAAGCAAACTTAGAATGAAATGTTGACGTTATTTCCTGAACAGGCGTCAGGCCAACTGCGCGAGCTGCTAGACACAGCTCTAAGCTGGGACTTCGAGATCTTCCGCCTCGAAGAACTAACCAGAGGCAGGCCGTTAGCTCACCTGGGCCTGGCGTTGATGGGTGGCCGTTTTGACATCTGCGCGACCCTCGAGTGTGATGAGAGAACGCTACTGCATTGGCTGACGGTGGTGGAGACGAACTATCATGCGGTTAATACGTACCACAACTCGACACATGCCGCCGATGTTCTCCAGGTACGACATCATCAGGTCTTTTAGACTTTTTTACAGGAACACGACATTCTTTAGTTTGCCAGAAGCAAACGGAGGATTTGACTTATATGGGGCTGGTACTGATGGGTGACCGCTTTGTCATCTGCGCGACCCTGGAGTGTGATGAGAGAACGCTACTGCATTGGCTGACGGTGGTAGAGACGAACTACCATGCGGTCAATACGTACCACAACTCGACTCACGCTGCAGATGATCTCAATGTAAATCATCATCATCAGTTCATTTAGACTTCTCTGCAGAAACACGACATTCTTTAGTTTACCAGAAGCAAACGGAGAATTAGACTCATCTGGGGCTGGCTTTTGATGGGTGGCCGGTTCGACATCTGCGCGACCCTAGAGTGTGATGAGAGACCGCAGTAGCATTGGTTGACGGTGGTAGAGTCGAACTACCATGCCGTTAACACGTACCACAACTCGACACATGCCGCCGAAGTTCTCCAGGTAAGTCTTGATCAGGTCTTTTAGACTTCTCTTCGGGAAACGGCATTCTTTAGTTTACCAGAAGCAAACGGAGGATTTGACTTATATGGGGCTGGTACTGATGGGTGGCCGCTTTGACATCTGCGCAACCCTGGAGTGTGATGAGAGAACGCTACTGCATTGGCTGACGGTGGTGGAGACAAACTACCATGCAGTTAATACGTACCACAACTCGACACATGCCGCCGATGTTCTCCAGGTAAGTCTTGATCAGGTCTTTTAGACTTCTCTGCAGGAACACGACATTCTTTAGTTTGCCAGAAGCAAACGGAGGATTTGACTTATATGGGGCTGGTACTGATGGGTGGCCGGTTTGACATCTGCGTGACCCTGGAGTGTGATGAGAGAACGCTACTGCATTGGCTGACGGTGGTGGAGACAAACTACCATGCAGTTAATACGTACCACAACTCGACTCATGCCGCCGATGTTCTCCAGGTAAATCGTCATCATCAGTTCATTTAGACGTCTCTGCAGAAACACGACCTCCTTTAGTTTGTCAGAGACAAACAGAAATTTTGACTCGCCTGGTTTTGGCACTGATGGGTGGCCGCTTTGACATCTGTGTGATCCTGGAGTGTGATGAGAGAACGCTACTGCATTGGCTGACGGTGGTGGAGACGAATTACCATGCGGTTAATACGTACCACAACTCGACTCATGCCGCCGATGTTCTCCAGGTAAGTCTTGATCAGGTCTTTTAGACTTCTCTGCAGGAACACGACATTCTTTAGTTTGCCAGAAGCAAACGGAGGATTTGACTCACATGGATCTAGCACTGATGGGAGACCGTTTTGACATCTGCGCGACCCTGGAGTGTGATGAGAGAACGCTACTGCATTGGCTGACGGTGGTGGAGATGAAATACCATGAGGTCAATACGTACCACAACTCAACTCATGCCGCCGATGTTCTCCAGGTAAGTCTTGATCAGGTCTTTTAGACTTCTCTTCAGGAAACGACATTCTTTAGTTTACCGGAAGCAAATGGAGGATTTGACTTATATGGGGCTGGTACTGATGGGTGGCCGCTTTGACATCTGCGCGACCCTGGAGTGTGATGAGAGAACGCTACTGCATTGGCTAACGGTGGTAGAGACGAACTACCATGCGGTTAATACGTACCACAACTCGACTCATGCCGCCGATGTTCTCCAGGTAAGTCTTGATCAGGTCTTTTAGACTTCTCTTCAGGAAACGACATTCTTTAGTTTACCAGAAGCAAATGGAGGATTTGACTTATATGGGGCTGGTACTGATGGGTGGCCGGTTTGACATCTGCGCGACCCTGGAGTGTGATGAGAGAACGCTACTGCATTGGCTGACGGTGGTGGAGACAAACTACCATGCGGTTAATACGTACCACAACTCGACTCATGCCGCCGATGTTCTCCAGGTAAGTCTTGATCAGGTCTTTTAGACTTCTCTGCAGGAACACGACATTCTTTAGTTTGCCAGAAGCAAACGGAGGATTTGACTCACATGGATCTAGCACTGATGGGAGACCGTTTTGACATCTGCGCGACCCTGGAGTGTGATGAGAGAACGCTACTGCATTGGCTGACGGTGGTGGAGATGAAATACCATGAGGTCAATACGTACCACAACTCAACTCATGCCGCCGATGTTCTCCAGGTAAGTCTTGATCAGGTCTTTTAGACTTCTCTTCAGGAAACGACATTCTTTAGTTTACCGGAAGCAAATGGAGGATTTGACTTATATGGGGCTGGTACTGATGGGTGGCCGCTTTGACATCTGCGCGACCCTGGAGTGTGATGAGAGAACGCTACTGCATTGGCTAACGGTGGTAGAGACGAACTACCATGCGGTTAATACGTACCACAACTCGACACATGCCGCCGATGTTCTCCAGGTAAGTCTTGATCAGGTCTTTTAGACTTCTCTTCAGGAAACGACATTCTTTAGTTTACCAGAAGCAAATGGAGGATTTGACTTATATGGGGCTGGTACTGATGGGTGGCCGGTTCGACATCTGCGCGACCCTGGAGTGTGATGAGAGAACGCTACTGCATTGGCTGACGGTGGTGGAGACGAACTATCATGCGGTCAATACATATCACAACTCGACTCATGCCGCCGATGTTCACCAGAATAATATGGTGATACTTATCACCATATTATTCTGTGGCATCACCTAAAAGAATTCAACAAATAGAATGTAATCCAACTCATCCCCAAAAAATAGCACACCGTCTTGCAACTGGAATAATCCAATACCACCTTTTGCAAGGCATAACAAAACATCATATTAAAAAAAACATCAGGTCTTTTAGTCTCTCCTGCAGAGATATGGGTCTTTCGATATCTGATGTTTGTATATTTTTTTTAAGGGCACTTATACCTACGCATCCGAAATGTAACTTGCCCTATCACTACGTCACTCCAGATCGGCTGGGGCAGAGATGAAGTTAGAAAAACCAGTTATTTGCAGCCTTATTACAGGGAATACACCTTTTACGACATCTAAGATGTGATGAAATTACTTAGGGAGATCGCATTCAATTCTGCTGAAAATACACATCCTCAGGCCTACCTATAACGATCAGAAATTAATATTCGTGGTGTTACTTTCAGGCAGTAGCATACTTCCTGGAGAAGGACCGTTTGAAGAGCGTCTTCGAGCCGCTGGAAGCAGCAGCTGCGTTGATCTCAGCAGCGGCCCACGACATCGACCACCCCGGCACATCGTCCGCCTTCCTCTGCAACTCACGCCATCCCCTGGCTGTTTTGTACAATGACGTCAGCGTGCTTGAGTCGCACCATGCAGCGCTCACCTTCAAGCTCACCCTCAGTAAGTAACAGCTAGCTGGATATTCCATATCATAACACTTCTTGGAGAAGGACCGTTTGAAGAGCGTCTTTGAGCCGCTGGAAGCAGCAGCTGCGTTGATCTCAGCAGCGGCCCACGACATCGACCACCCCGGCACGTCGTCCGCCTTCCTTTGTAACTCACGCCATCCCCTGGCTGTGTTGTACAATGACGTCAGCGTGCTTGAGTCGCACCATGCAGCGCTCACCTTGAAGCTCACCCTCAGTAAGTAACAGCTAGCTGAATATTCCATATCTTAATACTTCTTAGAGAAGGACGTTTGAAGAGCGTCTTCGAGCCGCTGGAAGCAGCAGCTGCGTTGATCTCAGCAGCGGCCCACGACATCGACCACCCTGGCACGTCGTCCGCCTTCCTCTGCAA
This sequence comes from Ostrinia furnacalis, assembly GCF_004193835.3. Lineage (NCBI taxonomy): Eukaryota > Metazoa > Arthropoda > Insecta > Lepidoptera > Crambidae > Ostrinia > Ostrinia furnacalis. The sequence goes on from NW_021133785.1 coordinate 232,991, forward strand.
CTCACGCCATCCCCTGGCTGTGTTGTACAATGACGTCAGCGTGCTTGAGTCGCACCATGCAGCGCTCACCTTCAAGCTCACCCTCAGTAAGTAACAGCTAGCTGAATATTCCATATCATAACACACTTACGGCTCGGAAACGAGGCCTCTCACTATAGGCCTTATACAGAAGCTCAAAGTTGCACAGCGTGCTATGGAGAGGGCTATGCTTGGTGTTTCTTTGTGAGATCGAATCAGAAATGAGGAAATCCGTAAACGAACTAAAGTCGCTGACATAGCCCGACGGATTAGCAAGCTGAAGTGGCAATGGGCAGGGCATACAGTACGCAGAACTGACGACCGATGGGGCAGCAAGGTTCTGGAATGGAGGCCGCGTACCGGAAAACGCAGCGTGGGACGTCCACCTACAAGGTGGACCGACGACATCGTAAAGGTAGCAGGGAAGCGCTGGATGCAGGCCGCTACCAATCGATCAACGTGGAAAGCATTAGGGGAGGCCTATGTTCAGCAGTGGACGTCCTATGGCTGAAATGATGATGAACACTTCTTGAAGAAGGACCGTTTGAAGAGCGTCTTCGAGCCGCTGGAAGCAGCAGCTGCGTTGATCTCAGCAGCGGCCCACGACATCGACCACCCCGGCACATCATCCGCCTTCCTCTGCAACTCACGCCATCCGCTTGCCGTATTGTACAATGACGTCAGCGTGCTTGAGTCGCACCACGCAGCACTCACCTTTAAGCTCACCCTCAGTAAGTAACAGCTAGTTAGATCTTCCATCTCCTGACAGTCTGTCCTAACTGGATCTTTGATTTTTTCATGACACCAAACTATTCTAGTGATATCTGCCCCATTGCTAGATTATCGTAAAACAAACATTTGAATATCAAAATTAATCTTGTAGAAAGCAGTGGACCGTGATGTCACATAACACACGTCCTTGTCTAGCACTAACTAGTATTTAGTGTAACACTGCTTGTGATTGCAACATGCGTAGTGATGTCACAAAATTAAAAATATCTCTAGATTTAGATTTTGTCCAATGACCCCAAGCTACCCATCCTTATCGCTCGCGCGTAACTATGTTGCTGTCGCGCTCGCACACTCACCGCGGGCGCCCGTCGCACAGTCGCGACAGCCATATAATTACGCGCGAGCGATAAGGATGGGTAGCTTGGGGTCATTGGACAAAATTCTACGTGCTCACAGACCGGGCTTGAGTGTTCTTTGAAAAAGAAAAGCACTGAACGATATGATACTGCCACATAAATAAAATTATTGTTTGTTTCCTTCCAGACGACGACCGCGTGAACATATTCAAGAATCTCGACCGCGACACGTACAAGACGATGCGGCACAACGTCATCGACATGATCCTGGCAACAGAAATGACCAAGCACTACGAGCACCTCGCCAAGTTCGTCAACGTGTTCTACGCCAAGTCCAGCGGCAGCAAGGAGGATATGCACACGGACGTGAGTAACAATAAAAACATAGTTGAATTTTAAACATTTTATAGTGTAATTGAAAACCTCCATCTTTTTTAAGACAATAAAAAAATCAAAGCATACCTATCTAACATGTCAATCCTGACCACAGAGATGACCAAGCAATGATGCCATGGCATACTCAGTAAGGCCCGTTTAATATTTTTTTTTAATTATCTCCTCTCGATTTTGTGATAAGTTGTAGGTAGGTTTGAGATTTGATTTTTGTTGTCTTTATGCCGTTGTGATGTGGTCTAGAAAATGATAAATGTTCTTGCTTCTTTTTTTATTTCTTTCCTTAGAAACTAAGTAGATTAATTGTTCAGAATAAAAATTGTATTTTATTTGTTCCAGGAACCCCTGTCATTAGATACCACGGCTCTTTCATTACCTGAGAACGTGATTCTGGTGAAGAGGATGATGATCAAGTGTGCCGACGTGTCCAACGCTTCCAGGCCACAGAAGTTCGCATTTGAGTGGGCAAGGAGGTGAGTAATACAGATGCGAAATATTGTTTGGTCCTTCGAGCCGGATATTTTATTTGATCTTGATGAAAACATAAATTGCTAAACGTAAAGGAATCTAACACTTGTTACATTATAAAACCGTTCAAAACTAAAACTCTTCACGCGCGAGATGAATGCAATGCGCACGGAGCAAAATGCTTCAAACCTTCAAAAACTGCTCACAATCAATGCTACATATATCTGTAGAAATGGGGTAATCATGGTAGCATGATATCCCTCGTCATTCATCGCTGAGGATTACTTCTTACTCGTCACAATCAATTCAATCTTTATCATTTAAGCCCTTGTCATTCCTCTAGTTCGTTCGTTCGTTCGTTTCAGCCAAATGACGTCCACTGCTGGACAAAGGCCTCCTCCAAGGTTTTCCACAATGCACGGTCCTGCGCTGCCAGCATCCAGGCTCTTCCTGCGACCTTTACCAGATCGTCGGTCCACCTAGTAGGAGGCCTGCCCACGCTTCCTCTAGTATCGCCGAGGAATACTGTCCGCTCCACAGAATTAATCTTTTTCATGTTTACTCCACCTCCAGGATCGCTAAGGAACTCACAATCATTTGATTTACGATCTCTACCATTTTTACCACTCTTCATCCTCCAGGATCGCCGAAGAATACTTCCTGCAGACGGACGAGGAGAAGGCCAAGGACCTGCCCGTGGTGATGCCGATGTTCGACCGCGCCACCTGCTCCATACCCCGTTCGCAGATCGGGTTCATCGACTACATCATCATTGATATGATGGAGGCCTGGGCTGGTGAGATGGTTGACATATTTTATTACTTTCTGAGGCTGAGTTTATATGGACTCGAGTCGACGCGCGCATTTGAACATAACCTAAATGTTTTTTAAACTTATGGCACTTCACTGATTCTTTCCTTACTACTTAGTCCAGTCAATAAAGCATTATAGATGGAAAACTGTAGAACACAATTTCTGACTTCAGGACTTTATTTAGACTAGTTAGGAGGTGAACATAGCAAAAGTCCCCGCCCTTAGCTCTTGAGCCGACGAGGAGAGGGGGGTTTAAAGGTGCCACTTTTCGGTTTTTCGCTTAATCCTCGGAAACTATGCGTCCTAGTGACATGACTACTTTGAACCAAAAAAAGCATATTCAATTTGCTACAGATGAGATTGACAAGTTTTTCTATAAATTGTATAGTTTTCGCGGCATCTGCTCTAGAAGGTCTGTAATATTGGAAATTTTATTTTTGTCTTACATGTTCCCATCAGAATAAAATCTTTTTGAACGTCAATACCTAAATAACCGTTTGAGGTATATTTATGAAATTTGAAGCTGATGTATATCTTGCAAGTCTCAATACATGAGCCAAATTTGAAGTGTTAATGCACAGTAGTTTTTGAATGATGAGGAGTCAAAAGTGGCTCTAATTGGTTCGTCTAAATATACGCACGGTGCAGTCCCCTCCATGGAACTAGGCTTAACATGCTTCCGCATGTCTATAGTGTTTGCTCAATGTTGATTTAGTCGATTTTCTCCTGAAAGGAACATGTAAGACAACAATAAAATTTCCAATTTTACAGACCTTCTAGAGCAGATGCCGCAAAAACTATACAAGATATAGAAAAACTTGACGGTCTCACCTGTAGCAAATTGAATAAGCTTTTTTTAGTTCATAGTAGTCATGTCACTAGGACGCATAGTTTCCGAGGATTAAGCGAAAAACCGAAAAGTGGTACCTTTAAACCCCCCTCTCCCCGCCGGCTCAAGGGCTAAGGGCGGGGACTTTTGCTATGTTCACCTCCTAACTAGGCTAAATAAAGTCCCGAGGTCAGAAATTGTGTTCCAAGGATTTCTCTCTACACCGTCGTTAAGGCATTCATTGACTGGACTAACTCTTTTTTGATGACGATTAGTTAATAAAGAACGTACGACCATTTTTGACTGAACTTGGTGTTATGTTAAAATACTATTTACACCAAAACAGATACAAGGTAGCCCAGTTTGTTTCAAACGTTTGTCACTTAAAAAAAACGTTTTTGGTACCAAAGACGAATGAATGATGAATTGATCAATATCGGTATTTTATTTGTTGGGTTTTAATCCACGTACATGAGTAGATCCATTGTAGTAGGTAGGTACTGGAATCTCATAGTAGTTACTGAAGCCAGAGACGTGATCGGTATCAATAACGAAATCGTATCTTATCAAACAATAGTTACTACGATATTTGCATCTGCTGCAGCAAAATTACATGGGTTCAAGACGCACTATTTTTTTCCAGTTCTAAACTCATCATTCTTTATTCCAGCGTTCATCGACATGCCGGAGCTGGTGAACCACGCGCGCGGCAACCACCAGCGCTGGCGCGAGTTGGATGAAGCCGGCGTCACCACCATCGCCGACGTACTGCGGGCCCAGAGGCAGCATGCACTGCCTGCACCCACCACCGCACAACCTACGGCCGAGGAGTAAGGAGGTACCAGATATGGGCAGAGACTGAAGATGTCACCACCACCGCTAACGTGGCAAGTTCTACTACTATCGCTGAAAGATATCACCACCTCCGCTCACATATTTTATAGGTCTGCTGACCAAAGCCTCAGTCCATAGCTGTGGAGTAAGGATGTACCAGATATGGGCAGAGAGATGCAACCACCTGCGCTGGCGCGAGCTGGACGAGGCCGGCGTCACCACCATCGCCGACGTACTGCGGGCCCAGAGGCAGCACGCACTGCCCGCGCCTACCACCGCACAACCTACGGCCGAGGAGTAGTGTAATGTAACCAGATATCCAGATATGGGCAGAGAGATGTCACCATCACCTTTGCTATCATAAATAAGCCTACTGTCAGTTCAGCTTCAGAGTATATACGAAGCTATGCCCATATGGGCAAGATGGCAGATGTCACCATCATCGCTGATGTACTGCGGGCTCAAAGACAGCACGGACTACCCGCGCCCACCACCGCGCAGCCCACTGCTAAAGAGTTGCTAAGGAGTTATCAGATATGGGCAGAGAGATATCACCACCACCTTTGCTATCATAAACAAGCCTACTACTAGTTCAGCTTCAGAGTATATGGGCAAGATGACAGATGTCACCACCATCGCCGATGTACTGCGGGCTCAAAGGCAGCCTACCACCGCGCAACCCACTGCCGAGGAGTAATGTACCAGATATAGGCAAGCCGGGAGTTGTCATCCACCACCTTTTGCTGCTATGTCTTAATACCCGCGAAAAAACCAGCTGCCATAGCTCAGACATGGGCAAGCCGGGAAATATCACCACCTTCGTGTCTAAGTTCCTCGAAACAGGCCTGCTACCATAGCCCACTCCATGGCTGAGAAGTAATGTGCCGAGAGATGTCACCACATTTGCGTCTAATGACCTGCTACCGTAGCCTAGAGTAAGGTTCTATCAGATGTGGGGAAACCGGTAGATGTTACTTCCCTGCCTGCTATCATAGACCATGACTGAGGAGTAATGTACCGGATATGGACAAAGAGATGAGGGCACCACCTTCACTTCTAACGATACCATCATCGCTCACGTTCCTTAGTCCCGCGAAACAGGCCTACTGCTTATAAGCCACTCCTTAACTGAGGAATAAGCTTGCACGAAATATGGGCAAAGAGATATCTCCACCTTCTTTCACGTGACTGAAGTTCTCTACACTGAAGGTTCCGGTAAATGAAGATACGGAATCAATGTGTTCAACAAATTCTCTGAAAAAATTTGCTGACGTCTGGTGGCGACATTTTGGACATCTTCCACATTGCCCATTACTGAGGAACTGTAGTTAACGAAAAGTTAACTAGGCTAATAAGTATCAGAAATACTGGTCGTTGTATTATACTGCGTTGTAGGACATTAGCAATTCAGATTTACATCTTTGGATTCCTGGAATCACAAGGCATTCTTTGCTTATATTTTTCAGGGAAAATCTGAATTGCCATATGAAACCGCCTTTATGTCAGGCGATCCAAAATTTACGGGTGTTGATGTGATTTGTTCAGTAGGAATCCATCTTGCGAGAGTCTAGTGCCTGTCTCAACTGTGTCGAAACGAGGGAACATATTAGCTGGAGGACGACACCTTCGGCTTTGTTTGCTGCGCCATAGAATCCAAAATCAGTTAATAACGTCACAGATTTTACTGTAATCAACTTGTTTCTCTTTAAACTTTTGTGTGTTTAGAAAGGTTACACTAAAAAGTAGTAATCTTTAAATTGAGTTACGTTTGGCCAAGGTGCTTGTGCACCCTTATCCTTTGGTAAGACCTGGAGGACTACTTCGAAATGCTGTTTACGTGGTTTCGGGTAGACCCTTATCATCTCGCTGTGCGTGAGAGGGATGGCAACATTCGAAACTTCGGATAACGTTTTTCGGAGTAACCCCGCTAATTCTACCACACTGGCCACTTCAGAGACCGGCAGAAGAGCATAGCGAGGGTGTCGACAATCTCCAAGTTGCATTTGGATGTCAACGTTAAAAGTCTGATACGGATCATTGGCACAGATGCCTAACGGATGTGTCCGAAAATACGCTTATTTTATACTTATATCCGTGTTAGTGTAGATATCATTGAAATTGTAATTGTTGATATCTACTTTTTTACGTAGTGGTATTTTAAGAGTATATCGATCAAATGTTTACTGTATCGGAAACTTAGATTTTTATCAACTGATCGTAGACAATTTATTGGCGTATTCCTCAATCTTTTGATGACGTATTATAGTTGCCATTTACACGGGTAGGTATTTTAGTTTGTGTAGGTACGTTTCTAATGTATTTACATTTTAATCCGTGATAAAAGTGCCATAATGAAAGATTGGCAAAGTATTCATCAGTCACAAAACATACAGACACCATTTTATCCTGCATGCCATGACAGTGTTCAGTCACAAATATTGAAAAGAACAATGTTGAAGAAATGATTAAATGACCAAGGGCGAATACAGGCGGTATGCTCTTCCTCAGAATTTTAGTACGACAATTTGACGTCACAAGACTAAAATTCTGAGAATATAGACATACCATGTTGTGTCCAACATTTTAGCCACATTTTAGCAGCCTCCATAACAGAGATAAGTACATTACAGCCCAAGCAGAAATATTTTGCCACAGATAAATGTGTCGTTGCCGGTAACATTCCCCTGGTCGGATATATTCCCGGCAGCATTCCCCAATGTTCCCCTGAATGGGAATATTCCGAGAATGCTACTTATTAGAAATTCCCGAAAACGGCGCATATCTAGATAAATGTATTTCAAGTTATTTTCCTATGTAACTATAACCCAAAGAATAAAACTAAAGTTGATTCTCTGGACAATATCCTTTTAATATGCGACATGATAGATCTTTTGATTAAATGTGTGAACTAGATAGGTAGATGATATAAAGTTATTAGTATCGTAAGCTGCTTCACACCGTGGCAGGATACACTGTCATTCTTTGCTTTTCCTATACCTTAGTGATTTCTTAACAATTTATAATGTTGTGTGGGATGCAATTTTAAACAAGTATTATGAGTGACTCGTGCCTATGCACAATTTTTAATTGTTTACTATCAAACTAAATATTTCTGCCAAAATATTTCGATTATAAAATTTTTAACATTGGTCCATTTATACACTTGAGCTTTCAAAGAATTCCTATTTTTTATACTAAACTTTTTGTAGTGTGCCGATTCTTTCGACCTCGGTATTCATATCAAAATTCAAAAAGGTTTTGATATCATTTCTAACTCTTTAATGATTTAATTCTTAACATTTTATTTTCATTCCTGATGAAAACGTGGTTTACACATTTTATACTTAATAACATATTAATGAATGTTAAAGTTATTTATTATGGGTAAATAATATATTAAATCACCTGAATATTTCTTAAAGTAATTTATTATATTCGAATAAGGTCTAACGTATTTGTAACGTAGGTTATTAATATTAAAATATATTCGTCTTTATGACGCTGGTAATGTAAGCCTTTACTGTGTAGCTATTATTAACTTTGGGTGTCAGATTACGCTTGCTCGTGCTCAATGTCAATATTATAACGGTCTAAAATTAATTATACTTCAATAATCGCAGACTTTCACATGTATAACAATTAATATATTAGTAGTGGGAAATATTACTACTTCAATGTTGTATTGATTGTAGTTTACAGTGTTCAATCTCATATTTGTAACAGTATGAATTCTACCAAAACGTAATTTTACTACTAACAATGTATCTTTATAAGTTAAATTAATATTATTTTGATAGTTAGCTCAATTGATTTAGGTTAAATTAAAATTAATTGATGTTGGTTTTATAATTAATCTTTCTCGAAATTCGTAAGGTGTATTACAATAGAGGATAATTAGAGCAGTATTCTGGATGTTGCATGAGTATGGGAACATCTTGACCTAACCAACTGAATGTTTATTTATAGTATTGTTTAAGGCAGTCGTGTTTGAAGTGTTATATAAGGTTACGGGGGCTGGTCCCCACTTAACTACGGAGAAGAAATTACATTGTTGTGAATTTTATATGCGTGGTGATGCGTTGATGTACCAATGTTACACTTAAAATTATTATCTTCCAGAAGTAATTTGTGCTTGATTCATCGCTTTAAATTTTTAACAATATTGTTGGTGATACGTATCGCTTCTTCTTCATGTTTGTAAAAGACAAATATTTTCTGAATGCAATCGTTTATAGCATCGAGAATGCAAATTTGAAGCGATGAATAACTACTTCCGAGTATCTTAGATAAATTGGAACGAAAGTTGTTGCTTAAGTTTATTGTTTTCATTAATAATGACGTTTGATCTGATAACAGTGTTAATGATTTACGAACGGTTATTATTCACATGTTTTATTTAGTGATGTTTTAAACATAAGCAACAATTGATCGTCAATTTTTAAATGAATGTCTATGTTCAGAGTACATTAATTGAATTGAATGAAATTGTTAAGTGTTGTAAATAAAGAAACAATAAAATGTATACTGTCTTTTGTTTACCTTAAACTAAAATAAAAACATTTAAATTCATCATAAAACATTTTATTATAAACAATAATTAAAAAAACATATTTTACATTACATAACTTACAATTCCAACATTGCGTTACTATAAATGCAATTTGTAATATTTATATTTCTCTGTTACATTTTGAGATATACCATTTAATTTGAGAGCTGTACAATATTTTACATATTTTATACAGTTTGTAGTAAACGAACATGTTATTTATATTAATATATTAGATCAGTATAGTTGGAATGGACATAGAATATGCATCGCATAAATATTAAGATTAAAGTAACAAAAATATGAGGATACTGAATACATAATACAGTACTGTTTAAGTACTCATTATGACCAAATAACCACCTAAACTTATTGTGATAGGATAACATTAAATCATAGTTACTAAATGATTAAATTTGTCACAAAAGGAATATGGAAGTCTGAAGACAAATCTTGGATCAATACAGCCGAAAAATAATTTAAAAGCCTACTAAAGCTAACGATATTTGAACATGAACAAAATGGAAAAAGCCCTACCGATAACATCTTGTATGTTTAAATAAAATCAAAAAGACATAATATAGCATTACAAAATAAAAGTGTAGGTACTAAGTTACGAAAAATTATTTTAAAATTAATATAAAATAGGTCACACGTCTAAAATATGACATGATATTAGGAGACGTTGTTTTACAGAATGAAAATGAGCCATTTTTAAAATAATCGTCGTTTTTATGAGTTTGTTTAAGAAATTATTTATGTAGACAGTCCTCTAGGGTCAAGATGACACTTCTAACCTTTAACCTAACTCTTACCACCCCCCAAAATGTTTACCCTTAAGACCAAGTCAAAAAATGTTTTCGCTCCCATCTTTTAAACCGACCTTGTTTCAGTTTTTTTTTTTCATAATCTCCTAATTCGTGTTACTCATAGACAAGACAATCTCAGCTATACTATGTTCAGTGCCGCCGAGAATGTATAGAAATTGTAGGGAAACAAAAGAAATCATAGATCTAAATAAGTGCTTACATTACAAACAGTAAACATAACGACATTTTAGCTATAAACACTCGACAGCTAACTACAATCCTGAAATATACAAAGTGTGACATTTTCCATACTCGCAGATCATTGTCAAACTAAAAAGAAACACCGTAGCAAGACATAAAACGATGCATGTTAATACACGATAGATACTACACTTTAGAAAGACATATCACTTTATATACTCCATAAATTACAATTATTTTGTTGCCACAAATGTCGTTTATCTATACTACATTTACATACCTACTCATATTTTCTGTACAATTCAGAAAAATTCAACAATAGCCCCAATAAAATATTTATAATACATTTCTTGAAAACTGGCATAGGTACTTTATAAAGCTATATTTCAAAACTGTACAATTTTGACTCATTTAGCCATATCAACACAGAATAACGTACTTTAATAGTATTTTATTTAAACAAATACACCAGTTTTCAATAAATTCTACGAAATCTGTAATAACATGAGACCACAAAACATCGTAACGTTTAAGGCAAAATGAAATACCTACCAGTCGATGACAAACTTGATGGGGCTACTTCCTACGACTTTCATAATTTTGAATCATCTATTTCTCTCGCTCGTAAAGCTAGTACGAGTGACAGAGACAGATAGACACAAAATACGAAACTACGTTATGAAATAGCCCGGTACCGCCGGGGAATGAGATCCCTAAGATACTTTTTAAAATTGTAACACAGGAAAACTGTCCAAAAATAGGTACTTATGGCACCTACAATCAACTGACCTGCTTTTTGTGAGCTGTGGATACTAATTTCATTATTTATTTCAATCATTACTACACATGAAGACCAGTACAAAAGGCGGAGTATATGACACAAATCATTACCATTAGTTTTGTGTAGAAAGTTGTCTTGTTAGCATCTAAGGCAAAATGAAACACTCACAGTCTACGACTTTTTGACAACATCTGGTATCACACACCAAACGTCTCGTGACATTATTTCAACATCATAAAATACATATATAGTCCCACGATCCCGAAACGTCAAGTGGCAAAAATAAACCCAGTATTGATATTAGCGGCATTAGCGCCCTCCGATAACATCCGATTTTTGCGGAATCGGAACCAGCGATCCGGTATTGACAGTGGCGCCCCCTGTCAATGTCACGGGTGGGACACCTATATCTAAAAGTTCCAACAGCTCACAAAAACGTCAGTAGATTGTCGGTTGTTTTCAAGTGTTCCAAATATTACCAGTTAATATTCAGTAGTTTACCAGTCTGGCGCGGGGCCCGGGCGGTCGCTACAAAGCTAGCGGCTTCCCGCGGCACTGCTCGGACACGTAACTCGTGAAGCGTTTGAGGAACTTGGGATACTCCCGTTTGTAGACTGCGCGGAGGACGCCGGCGGGCGCCCAGCCTCCTGGGTTTACTGGAATAAAGCATTTATTATTGCACTATGTGGAAATACACAGATCGAGACAATGTGGGGACTATGGCATCAGCTAACAAGCCGTAGCTTGTTTGTCTTGGCGTTTCGCATCAACAATAGGCTGGTTTCCTAAAAAAATTTTTTAGTCCGTCAATTTTAGTATACAAAAATATTGGACACGTATATTTTTAATTGTCAATCAAACAAATAATTACAAAGTTATAGTGCGTTGAAGTTCCACGCGGCGTCACAAAGTGCTGCACTTTTACGCACTCACTGACGTCACGGGCCTTGTCTTTAGAACTTTGACACGCTTTATCTCTTTACATTTTCATTAGTTTTAAAAAGCGAAAAATACGTGTCGAGTAGTTTTTGATAAACTGAAACTCTTGCTTTTTTACCCAGGAAACATCCCTATTGTCAGAAAGTCGTTGGGCCTGAAAGAGCCTAGAGTCTAACTACCTGTATTTATGAATTTTTTGACGTTCATAATAAATGTCAAATCTTGAGCGACTAGCGCTCACCAGTTGATGCCAATACTGCGCGCTAATGCTCTTTTTCCAAAGAAAATTATTTATTTTTCCGTGAATATGTTTAGCGTGGAAATCTTTTGGGGAGCTTTTGTTTATTAATTGACGGCACTAGGTTGAAAGGAATCGTTTTTCTCTGGCTGAAGAAGGTACTGCATACTGTTGGAGACTAGTGCCCGTTTTCACCATCAATCCCTAATTTTTAAGTGACTCCTATGAAAACAAAATTCCTGTTATATGTTACCATAGGGGTCACTTAAATTATAGGGATTAATGGTGAGAACGGGCGTAGGATGCTTAAACTCGCATTTAATTTCCGTGGCCACATACCTGTACTGCAGTAGGCGATGCTTGTGGTGATATTCTCGCGCGAGGGCGCCTCGCCGGCCGGCCACGAGCTGCGGCACGCCAGGCACACCGTCACGAACAGCCGAATGCACGCGCCAGAGTTCGCCTGCGGAACGAATGTTACGTTAATAAAGCACGTGACAATCACACAAATTAAGGAGATTATATTAATGACACCAATGGGTTCAACAAGGAAATTTTTCACTGATATGTCGTTAATGAAGATTCAGCAGTACCGTGCTCAGCGTAATGTTCATACACACCGAGTACTCGGCTGTAAGCACTGTCTCGCCCGTTTGCTCGGTACGTGTGATCAAGGCATTAGTTTCGCTTATCGCTCGAATGTCTGGTGGACAAGGCGCTAGGTGGTCTCTGTAGCGACCACGCACTCACCGGGTACTCGGCGTTGGTGGTGGAGTGGTTGGTGACGGCGTAGGTGGTCTCCTGTTGTAACCATGTCACTCACCGAGTACTTGACGTTGGTGGTGGAGTAATTACTGACGGCATCGGTGGTTTCTTGTGGTAACCATGTCACTCAACGAGTACTAGACGTTGGTGGTCACCTGTGATAACTCGTTAGGGACTCACCGGGTACTCGGCGTTGGTGGTGGAGTAATTACTGACCGCGTCGGTGGTTTCCTATGGTAACCATGTCACTCAACGAGTACTCAACGTTGGTGATCTCCTGTGATAACTCGTTAGGGACTCACCGGGTACTCGGCGTTGGTGGTGGAGTAATTACTGACCGCATCGGTGATCTCCTGTGGTTTCCACGTCACTCAACGAGTACTCGACGTTGGTGGTCACCAATGATAACTCGTTAGGGACTCACCGGGTACTCAGCGTTGGTGGTGGAGTAATTACTGACTGCGTCGGTGGTCTCCTGTGGTTACCACGTCACTCAACGGGTACTCAACGTTGGTGGTCTCCTGTGGTAACCACGTCACTCGGAAACTCACCGGGTACTCGGCGTCAGTGGTGGAGTAATTACTGACCGCATCGGTGGTCTCCTGCACGTGGTTACCACGTCACTCAACGGGTACTCAACGTTGGTGGTCTCCTATGGTAACCACGTCACTTTTTGGAAACTCACCGGGTACTCGGCGTTGGTGGTGGAGTGGTTGGTGACGGCGTAGGTGGCGCGGTCGGCGGCGCGCACGTGCGACCAGAACAGCGCGTCCCGCTGCGACGCGGGCCAGATGCGCTTGAACGTCTGGTGGAACACCAGCGCGTCTGATGACATCTCCTCGACGATCGTCATTGTTTCCAGTGTTGCTGTAGAGAGAAAAGCAGAGACTTTTTATTTGCACTTCGAAAAATGTAGTCTTGTTCCTGCACTTCGAAATTAAACCATTCAAAAGTGTAACCTTGATCCTTTTCATGTATTATTGAGAAGGAAACACTTGAACTGATACTAGTTTTCGACGCTAATAAACCAATAAATGGTATGGGAAATAGGCCTGAGAAGCACAGACGATGCCACATGAAGGCACATGGCATCTTACGTGCTTATAATGAGTGCTATTTTGCAACAAATTGTATTCTCACTTATGTGGTCAAGAATCCAAGACACAACGATTCTCCCTCCAATCTATAATGATAAAAGTCTACTCACTCTCCCACTCGTATCTGTAGCGCGGGTTGAAGAAGTAATGGCACATCTCGCGGGCGGACACGCCGCGGACTTTGTGCATCGCCTTCAGGGGATCCATCACCATGCCATCCACTTCCATCTCCCTGCAAACAGAAGAGAATATTATGTCATCATCGTAATTTTAGGTATTGGCAATCAATTCACTGCTGGTTATTAGTGGCATATTGACATTATGACATAGGCCTAACCCTACGCCAAAAAGCACGATCTCTCTTTTTTCATCCAATCAAGTTTCTTGATGTCGGTCTACCGAGTAACGTTACCGTTACCGTAAAACCGTTTACCGTTTATTACCGTTTAAAATACCGTTCTACGCTACGTCTGCCAAGACCATTGATATGGCTCTCTCTCTCTCATCGCTCTCTCTAGCTTGGTACTCGGCTTAGGTGGTCTCCTGTGGTAACCACGTCACTCATTCGAGAACTAAAACTCCAACCATAGAGAAGACCATAGTTGTGCTATGGAACTATTGGTAAATCGTATCAGTTAAATTACACAACTACATCAATAAATTTGAAAATTATAAATATATTATATACAGATGTAGGGTAGGTAAACTTAACATTGATGAAACAAACGCTGGCTGTAACAGCGTATTACACTTGAAAATTTCGACGGGTTCATCCAGTGTCTAAGTAGCTCAGTTGGAAGAGCAGTCGCCCGGCAAGCGGAAGGTCGTGGGTTCAATTCCCGCCTTAGGCAGTTCGATTTTTTCAAGTTATTTATAATTTTCAAATTAGTTTGAGATGCGACTCTAAACGCTAAAAATTTAATAACTATGTAAAAGAGCTGTTTCATCTTAACTGACAGTTAAATATTTGCAACAATATTTCTGTTAGATGTAGGGTAGGTAAACTTAACATTGATGAAACAAACGCTGGCTGTAACAGCGTATTACACTTGAAAATTTCGACGGGTTCATCCAGTGTCTAAGTAGCTCAGTTGGAAGAGCAGTCGCCCGGCAAGCGGAAGGTCGTGGGTTCAATTCCCGCCTTAGGCAGTTCGATTTTTTCAAGTTATTTATAATTTTCAAATTAGTTTGAGATGCGACTCTAAACGCTAAAAATTTAATAACTACATCAATAAAATTGATCAGGAAAAAAATAATGTGTACAAAGACGCAGGTGGCATGGTATAAGAAAATGAATGACATAAAAATTGGCAAAATAGCATACCTTCTGTACATCCTCATATCTCCCTCTTCGGCGAACAACTGCCAGCCTATCTCACCGCCAACGCCTTCGAAGGCGGCCTGGATTTGCTCTGTTGATATCCTGTCGATCTGGAACAAATAATATTTTATTTAGTTAAGCTACATAGCTATATTCAACCGAGGTAAAATCCAACTCGGCTGGGCAGCATTCGGGAAACTACGCAACATCTTTTCGTCCAAAATACCTCAGTGCCTAAAGACGAAAGTCTTCAATCAGTGTGTGTTGCCAGCGATGATATACGGCTCGGAAACGTGGCCTCTCAACGTGCTATGGAGAGGGCTATGTTCGGAGTTTCTCTACGAGATCGAATCAGAAATGAGGAGATCCGTAAACGAACCAAAGTCGCTGACATAGCCCAACGGATTAGTAAGCTGAAGTGGCAAAGGGCAGGGCATATAGTACGCAGAACTGACTGCCGATGGGGCAGCAAGGTTCTGGAGTGGAGGCCACGTACCGGAAAGCGCAGCGTAGGACGTCCACCCACAAGATGGACCGACGACCTCATAAAGGTAGCGGGAAGGCGCTGGATGCAGGCCGCCACCACCATTGTGGAAATCATTGGGGGAGGATGTTCTATGTTCAGCAGTGGACGTCCTATGGCTGAAATCTTGGCTCGGTTTACTTGAGGACCGGGTTGTATTATAGAGGGAGCGTGTCTTACCTCAGGCCATAAGGGGTGCACTGTGAGCCGGTTGTCGATGGCCGGCGGCGGCAGCTCGACCTCGTCTCTGGTGTGCACGCTAGGGGGCACCACTTGCACCGCTCCTCTATCTTGTCGGAGCCTGTTCATTGACTCACCTCAGGCCATAAGGGGTGCACTGTGAGCCTGTTGTCGATGGCCGGCGGCGGCAGCTCGACCTCGTCTCTGGTGTGCACGCTAGGGGGCACCACTTGCACCGCTCCTCCATCTTGTCGGAGCCTGTTCATTAACTCACCTCAGGCCATAAGGGGTGCACTGTGAGCCTGTTGTCGATGGCCGGCGGCGGCAGCTCGACCTCGTCTCTGGTGTGCACGCTAGGGGGCACCACTTGCACCGCTCCTCCATCTTGTCGGAGCCTGTTCATTAACTCACCTCAGGCCATAAGGGGTGCACTGTGAGCCTGTTGTCGATGGCCGGCGGCGGCAGCTCGACCTCGTCTCTGGTGTGCACGCTAGGGGGCACCACTTGCACCGCTCCTCCATCTTGTCGGAGCCTGTTCATTAACTCACCTCAGGCCATAAGGGGTGCACTGTGAGCCTGTTGTCGATGGCCGGCGGCGGCAGCTCGACCTCGTCTCTGGTGTGCACGCTAGGGGGCACCACTTGCACCGCTCCTCCATCTTGTCGGAGCCTGTTCATTAACTCACCTCAGGCCATAAGGGGTGCACTGTGAGCCTGTTGTCGATGGCCGGCGGCGGCAGCTCGACCTCGTCTCTGGTGTGCACGCTAGGGGGCGCCACTTGCACCGCTCCTCCATCTTGTCGGAGCCTGTTCATTGACTCACCTCAGGCCATAAGGGGTGCACTGTGAGCCTGTTGTCGATGGCCGGCGGCGGCAGCTCGACCTCGTCTCTGGTGTGCACGCTAGGGGGCGCCACTCGCGCGCACCGCTCCTCCTCCATCTTGTCGAAGCCGGTCTCGACAGCATCGTAGAACTCGTCGTCCGGTAATGTGGAGTGGGGCCCTTCCTGGTGGCAACAAAAAAAAACAATTAAAATAATGAAAAAATACGTCTTACTTTAACCGGTAAAGCATTTGATAAACGCACTCACACGACAAGTTACGAAATATTTAAGACACATTATTTATTTTGCTAAAATACAAAAAGTTGCCATAGTTACCATGTCATTTGTACCGATTATACTGAAATATAGTTCCAAAATACTGAACTGTCCTATCGATGACATTGACAGCGGGGCGCCACCGTCAATACCGAATCGCTGGTTCCGATTTTTGCCATGTTGGAAACCATAAAGTTGAACGATGGTAGCGCCCCCCTGTCATTGAGTTTGGCGAGACAGTTCAGCGTGGGTCATCTATAACAGTGATTTAGCACCTAGCAAAAAGGTACACATAAGTACACCTGAAAAATTAATCCTTTATCTTTATCACCATCTAAATCTAATCGTGCTAATTAAAGCAACCCAGATGTTTCAAGACAACGAAAATTCCTCACAATTTATTGTGTACACAAAGTATGGTACTCGTACCAAAGAAATGTTGTACCTACCTATCACTTGTATCGAGTAGGTACCTCACGTAGTTGATTATTCCGCGCGGCGCTAACCTACATACGGTTAAGGACATGTAGTGAAGAAATAAATTTGTCGATTGCGTGGACATTATCACTGAGTGCATAATAATTATGGAACCCTTGATCCATTCAAGGTTGCATTCTCCGCATGACTCTTATATTTTATTCCAAGACTAGACAAGAAAAGGAGGTAAAAGTATTATTTGATCACCTACTACTATGCTGAAACCTAAAACTTAGCTAATTCAAATTCAAATTGTTAAGATAAGTTAGTTTTATAATAGCACTGTTAAGAATTTTAGGAATCCTCTTTATTATTTTATTTTATTCTTAATAAAATTTAGCTTCCAATAAAATTCATAAAACTCCTTTATTCTCAACTTATCAACAGCACTTTCACACGTCCCATCATACGTAAGTACGTAAACTACCCTACAACAAACGACCCATTTATTGTGTAGGCAGAACGGAATGGTGGCATGACCTCAATTAATGTCACCAAAACCTTTGCAAAAACCGATGTGATATTTACCTAAAATCTAGAGCACACTAGTAAGGATATAATATGTATATTTTAGAAAGTTATTGATGGTAAGACTTGTTTAGATGTAATTAGGACAGTAATGTTTATTAACGCCCGTATTCACAAACGATGCTTGCTAAGTGAAGCAGCAAATCGAACGCACAACGTTGAATAGAGCTCAGTGATTGGTTCGTGACCCTGTGCGACCACGCGCACTGTGAGACCTCATAGTAATGTTTGTGAATACGGGCGTTACTCTACATCTTATGTAAAGAAAGGAAAACCCATCTCGTATATTTTAATCTTGAAACTGTTTGTAATACTTAGTTACTGTGAAGCAGTTATAAAGTAGGTAAATATTTAAAGTGTTATTAATTACTTCAATATCATATTGTTGGTGAGATTTGAATGTGAAATCAAGTCACAGATTTATTTATTTTATTTTATCTTTAATTTGTGATAGGTATTTTAGTTTTCAGAGTGTGTTTTTTTATTTTATTTGTATCATGCGAAAAACATTTTGTATCTATAATACACTATCTGAAAGGTAAACCATAAGTAAATGACAACAGGTGCATTTTATTGTTTTTAATATCAATTTATTGTCACGAAATGGTATTAAACATGCATTACAACGCTATTGTACCTATGTAATCGCAATCGAGCATGTGATCAAACACATGACGTCTGACCGACTTTAACATATTAATTTATTATGCTATAAAACCGATAACAGTTAATGTTAGTTTAAACATTTTATGACACTTTCTTGATATTAAAATATTTTTTCCGTGTTGAACATAGGGTTCTCTTCCGGGAAATCCCGGTACTCATTTTTCCCGGGAATTCCCGATAATCTAATCCTTTATCTAGTTCCGGTACTGACGATGCAATTCCCGGGACTTTCGGTACTTTCGGGACTTGAATAATTTATTTTTAATAACATTTTTTTGACTAGATGCCATCATCTTTTTACGTACACACTATCAACAAATGAAAAAATATTAATAATGTTCCTAATTCATTACTATCCTTTTAAGACTGATTGTTTTATCTGATTGTACTTAGATACTACTTATTATTTCTTTCAACAGCGTGTTTTTTCATAAACCTAATTTAGTTAATTTATGTTTTGTCCCTAAGAGTACACCGTTGATTTTTCGTCGGCCGATAGTTTAGTCGGGCAGTTGATCAGTATGGGCATGTATGGGAGTGCGCACACTACGCCGATTCGATTTGGCCGATTCTTCATACAAATTAAAATCGGGCACAACTATAACGGCCAACTAAAAATCAACGGTGTGCGCCTACTCTGACGTGTCTTTCCCATGACACTTATTATACACGTTACGGGTTCCAAATATAGTCCCCACACGTTAGGGAATAGAAAATGTAGCGTTCATTACCCATCAGGTCATGGCAAATGACAACACCACCATAAACGTGTCTGGACTCTGGACACACCCCGTTATGGCGTGGCGTCATTTGAGCGTGACGTCACTACACTCCCCTTGGCAACCGGAACGGTTGGCGTGCCGAAATGTGGCATTTGTTGGCAAAATGTAGCCTTGCCAACTTTCAGTGCCATAGATGGAGGCAGCGGGTAGGTCAAAGTTGGTTTTAAAAGAAAGTGAACCTTTTAACCATAGATGGTTGGTCAAATCAATTCTTTGAGCAATAAGTACAAGATGGTTTAAAGTATGATGTAATTTCTTAATCACATTTTACCCTGAATATGGGTAAAATGTGATTAAGAAATCTTGAAAATCAAGCTAAAAAGTTCTTTAAAAACTTTATGCTGGGTATTCAGAATTTCTTGAGAGTAACTGATAGATATACTAAGTCAAAATACTATCCGTACTTGAATATCTACAAACGCTTTACAAGTAAGCGACTTCCTAAATTCCTAGCCATAACTGATAATTATGCTAATGTAGCCCCTAAATTATACCTACTTAAACGGTCTTTCAAACTAACTAGATAAGAGAATTTACTCATGTGAATGCAATAAGGTAGGAAATGGATGAAAGTAAACACTTTGACATCTGATGCAGTCGTAATGGGACCTATTTTAAAACCAAAATGTTGCCTATACATTAGACAAGGCTGCCAACATCATAGCATTAATGAGCCACAGTGGCCGGTCACAATAGCCCCTTTGTTCTGGATTCAACGGGGAATTTAGCACATCAAAGCTTGCGTGACGTCACTGCGCTAAGTATTGCCATATCTCAATAAAGAGCGGGGAACGAGTAGAATAGAGGACAGAAAATTGCTATTCCGAAATGTTAAGCGACGAACATGAAACTCACGAAATACAAAGATCTTCTCACTATACTATACATAACTTTTTTAAACCACTAAAATAGTTATAGGCATTCAAATTAGGCGATAAGTGCTTTAACAATAGTTTTTATACAAGCACTAACATCTTAACTAAATGTTACGTTAGAGTCATATCAAAAACATCTAGCTTGATTTAAGAATCTGTTAACTTGTCGTTATAAATAAACTTGTTAATGTATGTGTAGCTGTACGAAAAAGTTATAAACAACATTTTGAAACTGTTGAAACTGTATTACTAGTACGGAAACGATTTACGACAGAAAACCGCGAAAAACCCCACATCAAACGCACCTATAGTCGTATAAATCAAAGATTAAGATGTACAGACGACAACACAACACCGAGACAGCTTAACCAGTTGTAATAGGATCCATTTTGCAACAAAAAGTCATAGACTAAGAGCTAGTGAACGCCAGACCTACGTCATTTTATAAAAGCTGAAAGTTTGTCAGCGTATGCTCCCAAAATAGGATATAATGTTGGTGAATTATGATATATAAATATATCATATTTGGGCAAAAATTAGAAGTAGTTTCCTCAACAGCCAGACAGTTTTGACCGTTCCAACTCCTTGTCAGACAGTTTTTTAGGGTAGCTGCTAAAGCTACGATGACCCAAACTTCATAATTCACCAACATTATATCCTATATTGGGAGCATACGCTGACAAACTTTCAGCTTTTATAAAATGACGTAGGTCTGGCGTTCACTAGCTCTTAGTCTATCATAGTCTGATCAACTGACTGTAGAACATTACACACCAAGGCTACATCACTGGCATCTAAATGCACACAAGCACACGCACACAGAACCCTCACAATCTTGAAAGCTCTCTGAACGCCTGGGTGAGCTAACGAAATGCTCTGACGTCATCAGTGATACCGTCATTACGAGGGGAGCAGTCTGTTCCCTTATTGTCATGACGTCATCGGCGAGCTATTTTAGGGTGCCGGAGTGGCTAAAAGTGGACCTTGACCAGGAATATGATGTCACTTCTAATATTAGATTTGCAAAATTAATAGTCTACCCTTGAGGCAAGCCCATTGAGTAATTTTACATAACCCATTACTCCTATTAGTTTATTATTATCTAGATCAACCAGTAAAATACTATCCAGCTATGTAGAAATCGGCAAAAAGAAATAATCATTATCATTAGCATTTTCAGTTTTCTGTTCCCTTATCTTAAAAGGCCAAGCAGTTTTCAAAAGAAAAGGGTTGATTCCAGGGCCGTCGAAACCTTTTCATACAAACTTTCAAAGGTGATCTGCCATAGTGATTTTATTTTAAAAGTTTCGTGAAGAATGCTGTATTTAAGTAGTAGAATTAAATTAACCTTTTTCGTTAGAGCACACAATCCTAATCACCTCACATTACGGGCTGGATCCAGCTCAAACATAAAAACTAAAAAAATTGCATTTGAACATTTAAAACAAACATCACGTAACAAATCTCGTAAGCGGCAGCATAAAACCAAATGGTACGATATTACGGAGCGCAAAAAGTGAAAGAATGCACTAATTGCAGGAAGCAACGCTCGCGGCTAGGAAGGGAGAGTGGGCAAACACAAGCGCCGGCAGCAGTCAATCAGTCGATTATATCGATATCGGTTATCATAACGCGAGCAATCGAGTCTTGCCCCGTTATCGATAATAGCTCGATTACCCGCAGATTTGCGGTGGCACTGAGCGAGCAATCTGTGCCAGAAGCTTTTAAAGGAGGAAGAAATTACCTATAATTACGGAGCTAGTGCTTCTAAAAGCTCTTTCATTTGAAAGAAGTTTTGTTTAGTTTAGTGTGCGGTCTTGCAAACGCACGGCAAACGTCCGTCTCAAAACGTCTAATTTGAGCTCAAAGATTTTGAACGATTTTAGACAATGTAAATAGCGAATGCAAAGGAAATTGGAAGCAATTACAAAGGAAATGCTGGACGTTACAAAATTTTTAATGAGTAATACAAGGATATTTCTAATTAAATAATACTAAAAGTTTTGTAAGCACAAAAATGGTTAAGCAATACTTGTCAGATGCTCCTAACCAAACACACATTACACAATATTTAGAGCATTTAGGATTGGAAATCTAAATGGAGCTAAACGAAACCGCTACCGGCAACATAAACCTACTCTCCTAATTAACTCAATCAACATCTACGGAAGTTTTATAAACCTTGAACTTGTAGGGGCTAGACTCTTAAGTAGTTTACCGAGAGATTGTTGGCTAAACTAGTATTGGATAGAGAAGTGACAGCATAATCCACACTAAGAAGTTAAGCTGGCATGAAGTCAACATGGTGTTTAATAAGCTTAATTCGTTTAGGCGAATTTATTCGTAACTGCTTTTAGCGAGGATTAAACACGTCAGTTTCAATTAAATTACTTTCTCATATTTCAATTAAGAATGACTACGTGATACGTGATTTCATAACTGTTATAGCAAAATGAAAGGATATTAAATACATAATCAATTCAAAACGTTTTTTACATATTTTATTTATCATGCTGTCAAAATTTAACTTTCAGTTTCAATTTATTTTGATTCAAACTGTTACAAACCATCTGTGTTATAAATCGACGTTAAATTAACTCTTGAAAGCTTCCAAACGGAATAACGATTTATAAGAACCACTGAACTTCGTACATAAAAGCCCGTAAATTAAAGGGTGGAAACCCGCAGTCATTAATACCAAACAAGAAAACATTCCTGACATATTCAAAATAGCGCGTACGAGCAGCGTTGATCGTTAATAGTTCATTGCCATTCAACAAAATAAGTGGTAAAAATAGAAACTACTTTAAAGGTTTAAAAGGGCTACATGAAAACAACAATACATGGAGGACACCTTTGTCAAATGATGTAACATGAATCAAACATCACAAGGTATTATTAGTGAAAAGATTGACCACAGGTCCACAACCAACCCAAACGTTTAGTATAATATGCAATGGACTGTGTAACAGGACTATTTGGGGATGTATTTATAAGTATACTAAGACTAGAAGATCAATATCAATAAATTAAACACGTCCAGTCACATCAGTAATTGATGTCCGCCGATGCTGTCATGTCAACGTCACACTCAACATTAATTCACGTACGAATGATGGATCACGATACGACGGCAATATATAAATATGCAAGTTCTGTCGAAAGTTAGATTTGTTTGAACGGCGTCTGCGGTCAATTTACTTTGGAAAATAAAACTGATTGTGCCTCGATTGCACACTTGGAGTCAATATAGATCCATCATGTCGAAAGGGTCCAGTCCAGTGTTGTTGCAAAATAACAGCTAATACAATTTAGATTTCGAAATGTGTCAATTAAAACCTTTGCAGTATTGTTTTTCTATTTTTAAAACAATGACATGCAATTCCGGCAGAATAGAATAATAATAATGAATAATAAGGATGTCGTAAAAGAAAAGTAAAGAAAAAATATGCGAACAGTTTGCCCAGCCACTTCGACCAGCGTGAAGAACGTAGGCGAAATCTGGAGGATCAACATTATCATTTCAGCCATAGGACGTCCACTGCTGAACATAGGCCTCCCCCAATGATTTCCATGTTGCTGGACGCAGGATTAACCGGGCAACATGGATATCTGGAGGATGCTACTGGTAAATTAGAGAAGGTCTTGTTTCTGCAGTGGAGTGTTTTTGAGAAATGATGAATCATCGTTGATGATGAAGATAAGGAGGAGGTTAAACAAAATTACGAGAAAAAAACTATTCTGGTCATGGAGGAAATCGTGCTCGTGACATTTGAACCCCATAAACTCTGTGTTTAAGACCAACACGACCTATTTAGCGACGCGCCCTTGTTTTGGTCCGAATCGATAGCTATCGGCATTTCAGTATGTGCAATCACGATACTGTCGGTGTGATTCCGTGGTTCGTTCTCGGAACGGATATCTAAATTCAAAACAAGACTTGCTGTTCTATTTTGAACCGTTTTCCAGAATATACAACGTTGATTTGATTCATCACGAGAATTTGCATCGCAGTTCCCTTTAAAAAGTACGGTTAATGATTTTCTGAAAAAAACAGTGTTCTTGGTTACGTAAGGGCTTCAGCAACGGTTTTATTTTATTTATTTATTAGGTATATACTACAGTTGACAATCGATTTTTGTTAGTTGCAGCTTCTAATCAAGCTGGAAGCAATAATTAGTGTAACGTCTTTATATTATCTTATTTATTGTTTGTTTATTTATTATCATCGTCTAGCACTCGCTCTACTTAATTTATCTTAATGTTATTTATGTCTCAAATATGACTACACTTGTATTGACTGGCTAGGTAATTATATTGTCTATGACTAAAATAATGATAAGACGTGACCAGCTCTGATTGCGTCATGGTCACGTCACCTCATGTCCTGAATCATGCATTTCTGAGCAATCAATGCAACTGAAATAGTTCAATATATTGTCTGTTTTTGGAATGAAATGTGCAATTACAGCTAAACCATGATAAATTACCATTATGTTTACCCAAAATTGTGCAAATAAATATTTGAATTTGTAAATGGTCGCATCATCGGTATTATAAGCAAGACAAGGCATTTCTACTAACACAACCCAAATGTCATATCAACCCAAATGTCAGACACGCAAATTACAGAACTCCATGAAAGTTCGTTAGCAATTAAAAAGCTACTACTAAAACTTTACACAATAATTATAAAATCGATTACTTTATGGAGCTACAGATATAGTAGGATCGGACTCGGCAAGGAGGGTTGCTGGAAACGTCCCGACTTTTAGGGGTCTAGTGACATGTCCCGTTTTTACCCTTGCAGGACGAAAAATGTCCCCACCCGTTGGTGGTATAGTATACCAACCTCTTTAATTTGTTATTCAAACACATCTCTTCGCTTTGGTTGGTGGAACCGTGCCTTGCTTGACTTACTGATCGGTGATGGTCCATGGACCATTGACTACCAAGTCAGGTGGACTGATCTAAGCTGATGACTAATGATTACGATGAACTTTGTAATGGGTAAACATCCCGATATGCTACCCTAACGATAGTAACCATAAATGAAACAATGCAAAGCTATTACTGGGAATCGTAAAAAACATCTATATTTAGGAACAGGATGAATGAATCAAAGAACTTTATTGTTATCAAATTCTGCTAATCATGACATAATAATTGCACTTTTGATTATCGATTAACAATAACTTTGTTTGTTTAACCGATAGAATAGTAAGGCCTCAGCCTCGAACTTAGCGGGCAGCGGGGCGGCGGCGGCGGCGGCGCGGGAGCGAGGCGAGCAACGCAGACCCGTTCTCGAAACCAGGCGGGCAGCTCGCGCGGCGCTTTAGCGGCGAAGTGTTGTGTTCGGGGTTGTGTTGTCGAGATATTTGTTTTTATTCGCGAACGAAATGTCTGAACAACGGCGACAATTTTATTTCGATTCAAATTTATTCCTTACGCTCGATTTATTGTGGGCAAAAGAAGGAGTGCGCTGCCCGCTCGTTGGCCGCTCCCTCGCCGCTGCCCGCTCGTTGCCCGCTCCGGCGCCGCTGCCGCGCCGCTGTTTTCGAGAACCGGTCTATTTGATTTTACGCATAAGATCCTGCCGCTCCCGCCCCGCCGCCGCTCCCGCGCCGCTGCCCGCTAAGTTCGAGGCTGAGGCCTAAAGCTTGACTTGATTATTATTGGTGTTATTACGGCAAAAAGCGCAGGCGTACAAAATTGTATCTATTCATAACTCCAAAATAACTCATCAAACAATTTGGTCTAATCGGATCAGATTACGATCTATGTTACTAATATTATAAACGCGGAAGTTTGTAAGGATCGATGGACGTTTGTTTATTTGACGCAAAAAGTAGAACTTCAGAATAACACAAAGGTTAAATTAAGAAATCCAATTTAGAAATCTACGTGGAAGAAGACGCCGGCATGAACTAATAGTCTACGATACAATAAGAAGTCTCAATATCGTTAAATGTATACCTAATTATAACTCTTAGTAGGAAGAATGTAAACACCGCCCTTTCCTATTTTAACCGCTAGTGGCGCCACTGTATTCTCGATTCTGTTTTGCACGTGTGGAGTTCATCAAACCGCGTTCTAAATTATTAATCTTTTTTCTATAACTTAATATTATAAAGCTGAAGAGTTTGTTTGCTAGAACGCGCTAAACTCAGGAACTATTGGTCTGATTTGAGAAATTATTTCAGTGTTTGATAGCTTATTTATCGAGGAAGGCTATAAGCTATAAATAGCGGAGTTTTGGATTGACACTGTATAGGTTTGCTGTCGACATAACAAGAAGAAGATAGGCTATAACTATTCCATGCGGACGAAGTCGCGGGCAGAAGCTAGTATTAGTATATTTCCAATACTACTCAATCAAATAGTATTCTTTATCATTGCAGTGACCCCGCCACCTCATTAGTGCCGAAGCCCTACATAGTCTAGACATGCGGTTCGTAGACCTTTGGTCAAGTGGTGAACTCTTATGAATATTTAATTGTTCAACTACACTACGATGCATGCATATAATTGCATAACTGGTAGCTTATATCGATGTTGATTTGTTTCATTATGAAATGTCAAATAAATCGACTGAAATCGGATCAAAAACTATCTGAAATCAAAATCTAGAAGTTCTTTATTTATTGTATGAAGTAGAAAAAATTAGCACCTACCAATTTTTGATCTTTAGAAATATCTCTACTACTCTCTACATGTCTCATGATTTCTTTGCATAAATATTATATGGGTAGATTAAATATTGCATTATCTTAAAAGTATTTTTATGTCTTAACACGACTGTAACTCCAGCAATCAAAGAGTCGTTATATATCCGTGTCGCTTTAGTTCAGCTTTTGTATTGTCTTTTTTAATGTATGCGAAAACGATTTGACAACGTTGTGAAAATTGTAAGAAGTTTGCGAGAAACGAAACAAAATTCTTAGTAACAATATCTTGCAATATTATCATGAAAAAGACATTATAATAAAAATTGTAAAGTATTCAAAACACAAGTATTTATGTGAATTGTTGCAATTGACGAAATGTAAATGTAGTTTTCAATGGTACTAAACCAAAATTGAAGTAGATTAAATAAATAATAGTCACGTAAACTAATACTGGACTATTTGGCCACAAACCAAAGCCACATTTGTGCAATGCGTGTATTAATCCTTCCTACATTACACACGGTTATACAATCTTTTGTTTAACCCAAATAGTTGAGTGATGAACACGCTCGTTGCTCCTTACGGTGATTATAAAAATTATATGATGTATACCTACGTAACGGTGTTATGTAAGAGCTTAAAAGAAACAAAGGTTGTAGAGCGGCTGTACACGCGAACTTTAAGCAGACTGACATCACTAAACGCACTGTGAAATGTTGACAGGTGACACAATCTACTGGGTCCTTTGTGGCTTTTGTTTTTTTTGTGTTTTGTTTTTGTTTGTTTTTTTTTTTAAGTTGTCAAATAAATAATTTTTCTTTCTTTCTTTCTTTCTTTCTTTCTATATAAGTTCTCGTTATTATTAATTTTATTGTGTGATTTAATTAATCTATCAGTACGATATTATAAAATCAAGTTATCACCAACAGTTGTCTCAGTTACCTGCTGTAACGGTCCGTGTATGACTGCTCTAAGAAAGTTGGCCTTACAAAAATGACTAACAAACTTTTTCCAAACCCAGCTATATTATTAAGGGTTTAGTTGGCTCAGTCGGATATACGTGAAGCAATCAAGTTGAAATGGGTCGACCACAGTTTACGCAAGATGATGGAATCAAGAAACAGTACCTATCATTGGAGAATAATGGTCGTAAATGAGCATTTTTAGCACTACTAAAGCAAATATATTGCTTTCGCGAACCAAATTCATTTCTAAACCGAAATCATGATTGGATGATTCGTGGAAACAGCTGTCTCATAAGATATCATTAAAGATCATTTATGTAATTCATTAGAGCACTCGTTCGGAACATTTAATCAATTATACACAAAGTTCCGCGTAATTTTTCTTTGAAATAAACCAGCTAATACATTACAGGAACATCGTACAAACATTCCGACGTGTTTAAAACATTTAGCAAGATCAACATCGCGGCATCGGTCTAATAAATAAATAAAATAAAATAATGAGATGAGACTAAATTAATTGAACATAATGTTCATACAAGTTTCAGCAGACTGCTTCCTAAATAAAATAAAGACTGGTTGCACACTGGTAGCAAATGTATAAACTGGTATGTTACTGTACTGTTTTCTGTGAATTTTGATCGCTTGTATTGATATCGAATTAGACTTGCTATTTTCCAATTTTTGCTTTTTCAACTCGGTCGTGCGTGTCGTTCATGTGAATAAATATTTAACTCCAACACAATTTTACAATAAGAACTCTACAACTCAAGTAATAAGTTAGCGCTTATAATTTCGCTATCGTTAATTTTTCGAAATAAAATGAGTATTTAACCTACAACAAACGATCGAAAGAACATAGAAAACTAAAAATTGTATTATTAAATCTCTCGAAAAACTTTCCTTAGAACTTTGGGTACAATATGAGTGTTACAATTCGTATGAGAAAATGGCGGCGGTCAGGTGAAACTATAATTAATTTATAAAAACGATTCCATACGTCGCCTCATATTTGAAATTACAAAATTATAGTGCGAATAATACACAGATTCAATTACTATGTGTAACGTGGGAAAAATCGATGTAATTAAGTATTCAAGCCTGTCATAATGCTCGTCCACACGATAACTAACTGGAATACTAAATTGATAAAGTAAAACTAACATCACGCGCAAAGTCAATAAACTTTGGTATTTATTGACTTTGAAGGTGAAATAAAAACAATACATATCAATAATGCGCTATTTTTTTCATGTGTGTGAGATTATTTCGCGATTCGACACTAACTGAAACAAATCAACCGTGTTTAATGTTGAACCTGTAACGATTTGCAACACCCGCATCATCAGTGTGACAAATCAGTAAGTGGCGCACTATGGCAAATGGCGTAGAGTCACGCACCAACATTATGGTGTGAACGCACTGAATACAGATTATGATGATGGGAGCGAAATGACAGTTCAAGACATGTCATATCAACATCAACCTCATTTTTGTGAACACACCGAAAATCAACAGTTATTTGTGATAATTAATGCGGAGTGCAATCACCTCGACTGAACTAATTGAATTTTGTTGAAATGTTCAAGAATAACTTCTCAAATAAAATCTATAAGAAAACATCAATTTGTAAAAAGGTGGTAGCATTACCACGAAAAAATTAAACCAACCGCGCTCTATAAAACTAGCAGTAAACCGTGTAAAAATTGATTGCTATAATGCTATACAAACAGACAATCAAAAGTATTGTGAAACAGAAGTGAGAATAAAAACACCTGGCAGAAGCAAATTGATATTAATTAAACGTTTTACCGTCTATAGAAGTTGTTGGATTGCTGTTAACTTATTGCATATCTTGGGACTTTCTAGAAAGAAAGTTTATACTAGTTATAGTTGAAGGAAGCTGGCAAGTCGCGTGATAGGAGCGTATCTTTAGCGTAAACAACTCGTACTATTTATGTTACATTATCATTTTAAACAAACAGTCAATGTGTAAATCGTTTCGTCATTGTCATAATTTTTGTATCTAATAGGTATGTTGTTATTCTTATTTCTTACATAGCCGAAAACTTCAGGATTTAGTACTATGCTCCTGTAATTAAAAAGTTAGTAAAAAATCTATAGGTACGATCCAAAAAGGGTGATTCCAGTACTGAAATCCTTTTCACTGAAAATATTCCCTTCTCATTTCTGATTGACCCATCTGTTAAGATTTTTGTAAGGAGATCCCTCAAAAACCCTAATGGATAGGTGGGTTTTTTTACAACCTGAATGTATTGATCGACCTCAATGTGCATGACCGTGAATTTCTCCCATAATATATCTCGAGTCGTCCAGCATTTCTCGGTACGGCAAGTGGGTCAGACGTCAGGTGGAAATCGACGCGACATTGCAGAAACCGGCTGTAATGCATACGCACACTATCTCGTGGTTATTCGAGCTTCGATTAAAAAAATCGGTCAAGTGCAAGTAAGTCACATGCAATGAGGGTTTCGTGTCATCTTTCTTCCCTTTCTTCATTATAAACTATGACACATTTAAGCAATTTTTATTAGATACATTAACCTACACAAAATCAGTTTGATTGACTTTTAATGCCCAATATCCATTTATCATTAAAAATACATTCTTTTTTTCGTAAATCGATTATTTTACTGATTCTGGGACGCCCCTAAAAATTTGGCAAAACTTTGCAAAGTGACCCTGTATTACTTTACCTTCATAAAACTTAGTATTAGCAAAATCTCCCCACATTTAATTTTGTGTACTAGCCTACCTACTTTCAAAATTGTAAACAGAATTTACCAAAAGTTCATTCTTTATACCGGTATTTTAAAAACCTGTAATTCATTGAAATTTGGTGACGAATACCTATGTACTTTTTTATCGTTATCACATACAATACATTCATATGGGTTTGCAATTTGCATTTAGTAGCACTTTATCAGTATCAGTCCCTAATTTTTACGTTACTCATTTGCCTATTATTTGTTTTGAATAGTCATTTATTTTTTATTTGTTGCCAGTATACATAATAAATATGTATGCGTATAAAGTTTCAAACACGTCTGACACATACATACTATGTACGAGGGCTGCACTAAAAGTATCGGGAATGGAATAGTTCCACTGTTCCAGTCATATTAAAATCTATTTAATTGCAAACTCCAGGGTTTTAAAAATCGTATACCATTTATTTATTTAAAAAAAGATTCTCGGTCGTATCACAAGGTCTTGTCAAACTTGTTTAGTCGTTGAGAAAATGGAATTGACTCGAGAAAATTCAAGAGCGATGATTTATTATGACTTTTGAAGTGGTTTAACACAAAAACAGTGTGTTGACCGGATGATTTCTGCATTTGGTAATGAAGCCCCATCCAAAACCACAATTTATCGCTGGTTTCCTGAATTTCAACGTGGACGTGTCAAGCTCAGTGATGATCCCCGTCAAGGTCGTCCAAAAACTGCAGTCACCTAAGAAAACGTTGATGCTGTGCGTAAGCTGATTGAAGAAGATCGACATGTGATATACCGCGAAATTCAGGCAACTTTAGACATTGGCATGAGTCAAATACAAATAATCTTGCATGAACAATTAGGTGTAAAAAAGTTGTTTTCCCGATGGATACCGCATTCGCTCTGTGAAGAGCAAAAAGCGGCTCGCGTTACTTGGTGCGTCAGAACTCTCGGGAGATTACATGCAGGATCCTCAAATGCTGTATACAACATCGTATCAGGTGACGAATCATGGATATACGCGTACGAACCCGAAACAAAAAACCAGTCACGAGTTTGGGTGTTCGAAAATGAATTAAAGCCAACAAAAATTGTTCGTTCACGGAGTGTTGCAAAAAAAATGGTGGCCACGTTTGTCTCCAAAACCGGCCATGTTGCGACTATTCCTCTTGGGGGACAAAGAACGGTTAATGCAGATTAGTATGCTAGCATTTGTTTGCCACAGGTCGTTTCTGAACTCCGTAAAGAGAACTGCAACCGCCGCATCATCCTCCATCACGACAATGCGAGTTCTCACACCGCGCACTGAACAAAAGAGTTTTTAGAGCAAGAAAACATTGAATTATTAGTCCATCCGCCGTACAGCCCCGACCTAAGCCCTAATGATTTCTATACATTCCCTAAAATTAAGAATAAATTGCGTGGTCAGAGATTTTCATCACCTGAAGAAGCTGTGGAAGCCTACAAAACGGCCATTTTGGAGACCCAAACTTCCGAATGCAATGGTTGCTTCAATGAGTGGTTTCGTGTATGGAAAAATGTGTCAATGTTCGCGGTGAATACTTTAAAAGCAATAAATACATTTTTAAATAGTAACGTTGTTTCACTTCCTTGATTCCCGAAATTTTCAGTGCCGCCCTCGTATGTATTGTATGACTCATTCCAATCATGAAAATGTATCATACGATAATTAAATTATTCGTTTTATTGAATTTATATTTTAACTGTTTCAACAGGAAGAGGGAATATAACATTTGTTTAATTTCCTTGTATTTGAAATATTTGAACTTGCTTTACTATTTAAGACACTTCAGCTTCAATAAGAGTAACGATAACAATATTTAGTTTTTCATTGTCAGAAATTTTTGGGAAATCAAATGCAATTGGGAAATATGTACAATATTTATTGGTTATTATTATTGATTTCGAAGGCTGATTTAATAAATACCCAGTTTAAGTAGGTTTAAAAATACCCACATTATTTACTTTACATAAATGCCTTCACCTCACTCGTGTCTAATCCAGGAGTCAATAAATATTAAATAAAAAATGTAATTTACCAGCAAAGTTAACTAAAACTTCACAAAATGCCAATATAATCACAAAAACCCAATTAAAACCATTCACATTCACTGAAAAAAAAATTTCACGCAATAACAAAACATCTGAATCAACACGCATACCTGACGAATGCTTTTCTTGAAAATCTTAAACTTCATTGTGCCTGGTATTTAGAGAACTAAACGTGCACTAAACATAACCACAGTCTGATAGGATAGCACCGAGGTCACTGATAAAATCACTAAAATAGATTAATTTGTTTATGAAATGGCGCGAAAGAAAATAAACAAAAAAATAACGCGGATCACACAACCGCCGAAAGGCGCGGTCGCGAAGCTTCTAAACGATTGGGCGAGGAGAACCGCTGGCTAGGTGATACAATTATGTTGATTGTGGACTTTATTTGCAAGTGCATAAGACTAAAGGCAACCACTGAAATGTTCGAAACTATACGCGAAATGAACGCACTGCGCTTACACGTTAATATAAACTTTGTAGAGAATTGTATATGACCACAAATAAAGCAACAGCTGCAACAGAAATGTTGGATCTTATTTTGCTTGTAATAAAGTTCGAATTTGTCAAATCTGTAAACATATCCCTGTTTAGCAGACTGTATCTAAAAGAGAATAGAGTTTACACTTAACGTCAAGAGTATTTTTTCATTTTTACTAGCAAATGTGGTATAAGCAAAAATATTTGGGTATAAACTATGCTGAATATACCTAATAAAATATATTAAATACAACAGACATAAAATTACAACATCATAAAATAATGAAAGTTGTAATATTGGTTCGGAAAGAATTTTCAATCTCAAAACTATTCCTTATTTACAGGGTGTAATGTCAATACACAGAAGTACCAAATTCGACTAAAACCATCCGAAATTAGATGAGAACCTCCTCCTTTTGTTGAAGGCGGTTAAAAAAAATACACAAATTTGGTTCCATATAATTTCTTAAAAAAAGGAGAAAGTGTTCTGCAAAAATACAGTAACATTTACAATTAGTACAATGCAAGCATACTATTACTGTTACATACACAGAAAGCATTAACTTTTGTTAAACGATGCAAAAAGTGTGTATAATTTTAATCGTTTGATTGGTACTTCAGGATCGTGTAATGTTTATTTCTGGAATATTGTCTCAGTCAGCCTCAAGAGTTGTTTGTCTGACACACACACTGACCTATTTTGATTAATATTGCGTTAAAACAATGCGTTTAGTATTAATTTATTCGTACGATAGCCCCAATGAACCAACCTCAACTATTAAACTAATCAAAGGTCAGTAAATGATACTGAATAAACATTTTCTTTCTTCTAAAGTGCTGTCAGGACATCAGACAACATTTTTACATCAAACACAAACTAGTAAATCCGCCACTTTGCGCACAGAGGGCGCCACTTAAACATACGATTACAAGTATTTTATTTAAATAAATAATTACACGCATTTTGAACGCTAGTTTAAAATGAGAAGTCGCATTTCAACGCTCATGCAAAAAATATATCAGCTATGGGGTTAGTTTAAGAATGTCATGATATATTTAGGAAAGATAAATTAACGACATAATTATCACAAACCGACAAAAAACCTAGCATTTAACATTGTATCCGCACACATACAACATACTGAGATTTGTCAGTTAGGGGAAAAACCGTAACTCGTTTATCATGAATGTCATAACTATTTTTAGACTTTATCAAAACAGTACAGGACAACGGGATATCAAGCTGAACATTGTAGCTTCTTATGTAGTCGTAATAAGCACCATTTTTAAACAAAAATTTTATCTGATATGTTGGCGACTGTACCGACGAAATATGCATTGTTTACTCGTAGTATTTAAATATGTCCAGTCCAATTGTATTAAAATTAAGGTTTTGAATTAAAATTAACTTACCTCATGGTCAGGTCCTGGTTTTGAAGCCAATCTTGCTTCTGTCAGCTGATTCTTCAATGCCCTGTAAAAAAATAAATAAATAAAAAATATTCTCAAAAATATTCATAATTACACTGGTAATCATAAAAATCGACCCACCCGCGACAAGCACTTTCAAACATATGCATCCCCACTTCCCACCAATATTACTATACTACCTATATTACCATTTAAAAGCCTAGTTCTAAACTTCATTTCATTAAAGGAAAGGTTTTTACCCCAAAAATGTGTCTGTAGAAGAATCCAGAGTCACTTCTTCAAAAAATAGGTAGTTACGCTATAGCCATTTTTTAAGACTTTAAAACTGTTAAGTTGGGATTAATCGCTATCCATCTGTTAAAGAGGACACTTGAGATCATTATTTGGTTTTATAACCATAAAAATTGGTCTAATTGATCCCAGAGGTGAGCCCAAAGTGAGGTCTTTTTTCAAGTTTTTCAAGTCACATTTATTGTATATGTTAATCGTTTATTAGGAAATTAAATGTGTTTTTCTTAAAGGATATTTATTTGGCTTTCAAATAACACCAATATTGTTGGGGTACCATGATTGTGTCAGTAGAAACGAATTTTCCTGTAAAACGTAGGTGGACCGATTTTTGTGATGACCAGTGTATTTAAAACTTATCCTATTCCTTACTATGTCCAATTCCTCTAGCCAGGCAGTGCATAATAGATTTCGATTCAATAAAGTCGCATAAACGTTTAAAGTTTCGAGACGTAGCAGATCAATAGAATAAATATTTTAATTCATCAAAAGATATTAATTACTATTGAAACTGTCTTTTATAAGTCTAATTCTTTAGCATTATGTCATCAAACTACCCTCGATACGCTCCGGTGTACCTTCAACAAACATTTGCCCCAACTATATTGTCCAAAGGTCGATTACCGTAATCAACCCTGTTTCTGTATACTCGGTATATTTTTTATTCGGGGCATGAGGTTAATTATAGGGCGGTAGTAAAGATTACTGACATGTAGTGGGATTATGTGTTCCTGGCTGTATTATTAGGAGCATTTTATGATGTCTATCGGTTATTTTAACTATGCAAAGTTATTGAGTTGTTTTAGTAAATGAAAAATTCTTTTGAAGTGGACATAGGGAGTTTTACTTCGTCATATCAGTCTACTGCGTAGATCTGCACCCCAACAGTTGTGATAAGGGTGGTGGCCTACAGTGGTACTTCACTTTATTTTGCAGTTGCACTCCTTTCAATATGGTTATGAAGACGCCAAATGGTAACCAACATTTTATATTTTTATCTGTGTATTATTTATTTTTTACATTTTTCTTTTATTTCGATTTTACCTATACCTTTGGCTAGTTAGTTGTCAAGGTGGCAAGAGATGTGCCGCACGTCACAATAACGCAGTTGTAGGCCATTAGCGCGTCATTGTGACAGTCGACTTGTCAGTGTGGAAGCTTGTACTACTCGCATGTACAGCTCCTCAACCTGAATGGCTTGCATCTCGCGCCGCTGCAGCAGGTCCGCGCAGTGCTGGAGCATTGCGCTGCATGTCAAAATGACGCGCTCGTGGGCCATAAGCGCGTCATTGTGACAGTGTGAGTGTTGTACTACTCACATGTACAGCTCCTCAAGCTGAATCGCTTGCATCTCGCGCCGCTGCAGCAGGTCCGCGCAGTGTTGGAGCGTTGCGCCACATGTCACAATGACGCGCTCGTGGGCCATAAGCGCGTCATTGTAACAATGTGAAGCTTAGTGCTACTCACATGTACAGCTCTTCAGCCTGTCTCGCTTGCTTTTCACGCCGCCTTAGCAGATCCGCGCAGTGCTGAAGCGTGGCGAGCGTTGCGCCGCACGTGGCACGGAATGACGCGCTAGTGGCTCGGACTTCGCCAGTGTAGAGGCTTAGGTCTGTTCCTGATGGACAAAATAATAAATTGAATATGAGAAATAGGTTTTTTGACGGAAAACTACATGATAGCGATTTAAGGTGTGAAATTCGGACGTGTGGACTGAGCGGAAAATTAAAGCAACAAGGGCTATTTCTATTTCTACGTAACACAAAAAGATGATATGACGCGCTTATGACTTTTTTGGGAATCTGGATTCACATAAAAGCTGAATGCAGTTATAAATTAGTGACGTAAAATATAGCGCAAGAATATTAGTAGCGCCACCTAGTGTAAATTTAAAGTACTGCACGCACAAAAAGAAAGGTATTTTTCATATGTGAAGACAAAGTTTGCAAGTCATAACAACATTGCTGTTTTGGCACATCCATAACTCTTATCTATCAGTATAATAGAGCTATATCTTGTGAATACACAATAAAATAAAGCATTTGCATGATGTAGTGTACATAATCTGGTTAAATTGAAAGAAGTCTTCATTTATACTTCACAGAAACAGGAAACACGAAATAAATTAAATCATTATAACCAAAACTTCAGTAATTAAATAAATTAGCCAATTACCACCGACTGACGTTATTATTACTTTAGGTGGGTATATTCAGTTAGTTAAGATGCATTACTTCGAAATAAGTTATTAAAAACTGCTCACAATGCGCTGTGGTAAAGCGTTGAAATCCGTCTTATGCTTTTATAAAACGCACTGATGGTATTGATTGGTTGCCACTTAATAACCAGCAGCATGCAAAAGCGAACCAAAAAATGACCCAAAATGAAAAAGGTTCGGTGCTTACCAACAGACTTACCGTCTGCAACTTTGACAGCGTCTATGGCCTCGCTGGGGTCGTCGTTGATCTTCGGGTACGAAGCGACGCACATTTCAAAGTACTTTTGCAACTGCACCGCTTGTTTTGAAAGCAGCTCATTGTACGTCTCCAACTCGGCTATCTTTTCGGTAAGACGACGTGTCGTGCGACCTGTGAAATAAATTATACTCTATTAGGCATGCTGAAATTTGAAGTCCAACTAACGCCCGTATACAAATAACAAATATTACTATGTCTCACAGTGCGCGTGGACGCACAGGGTGACATACGAACCAATCAGAGAGCTCTATTCAACGCTTTGCGTTCGATTTGCTGCTTCACATAAGCAAGCATTGTTTGTGAATACGGGCGTAAGTCTTTTCCCGAACCTTCTAATAGACTAGTTTCATTTAAGTTGCCACATGAAGGGAGCTGGGGTTTTATGATCAAAGACACCTTAATTCTTCAGAAATATGAATTTAAAATACCTAAGGAAATAATGGGTGCTCCATACAAATTCTCACCATTATTTCTCAACAATGTATTCCAGTATTAAAATGAAATGATGGTATAAATAAAGAGGAACCTGGGAGAACACACTATGTCCAATATACTTATTGAAAATTCTTGAAGTATTATGCTGTGACATTACCATGGGATCCTGTAGACTGAAGTGAAGTAACAGAACCGTGTCTCCGCAGACCACCTCCATTGGAGCTGCTGTCGGAACTTGTTCCATACCCTGATTCCACCTGAAATTTAAATATGCACTATGAAACATCTTAAATTCTTTTACAGATTCAAAACATTATAAAAATGTGACTTAGAATCAAAAAACTTAATTAATAATCTCAATCAAATCAAATCTAAGTCTAGTAACCAATCTGTATTGTGGTTAAGGAGTCATAGCTTTATTTTTATATGATATACCTGCTTAAACTATTCCCAAAAGTAGAAAAATAAAAAGAACTACAGGTTTAAACTAGTACATTTTTTTTTTAAATTAAGATTTATCCTGATATTTATTTACGATTTAAGAGATTAAATCCAAATCTTGTCACACATGCCAAGGTAGGTAGATAAAATTTATAATGGATGGTGCATCACCTAATGACTGTACAAGTGATTTATAATGGCTATTGAAAAGTTCCAACAATATGACTCAACTTGTTGAGATTAAGCTAAGGTGCATACTATCATGCCACATTTTTTGATTAGATAAGTGATAAGTACTTATCAATAGTATTGTGTAGAGGCACAATACAAGCATTTGTGGCTGATAAGTCACTGATATTATCGGATTTGTGTACGCACACATTATAATCATAACATAAAAATGTCTACTAATTGATTTAATATTTGGATAGATATAAAATGCTTGTTTAACATTCATTAATTTGATATTAGATGAGGAAACATATTTCAAACTTATCCAGATTAGAATTTGAATCATTTCCCAATAACTATATACAATATTATCACTTTTTAATAACCAAACTACAACATTGAATCATACGTAAAATCACATGTACACATAATATTTAGTGATAGATGTGTATTGAAACAGACACTGACCTTGGGAACAATCAAATGATAAATCAATCTACTTAAAATAGACAATCAGTGGTCCAATGTTTATCATTGAAGCATATTATTGTACATTATTGCAATATCAGTATGTTTAACAACAATTGAAATTACTTTGTATTTACTTACTTTGAATGATTCCAATACATCTATCCACTGCTGCTTCTCTTCAGGATTAGATGCTCGTAGATACCATACACAGTCATTTACAGACACATCAAATCTACAGTCGTCAAATTCATGAGGCTAAAACACAAAAATAATCATTACATTTTACAAAATACTAACTTGTAATATTGTAAAATAATACTTTTAATGATTGATTATGATAAAAAGAGATGCAAGGCCAATCACAAATACCAATTTAAAAAGTGTTTTAAATCTGTTAGCAAGAGGAAATAAGTCACCACAAGGACATTTTTTATAGCCAGCAAAAACAAAGCCATCTTCTATGCATTCTTACCTTGACTTTAGCTTTTTTCAGGCATAATGCACCTCGGCATCCAAGATTGCTTTCCAATTCGCTTTTGTAATAGGACAAAGTCGAATCCTTCAGCACGATAAATCTATCCTGCCACCCGTGAATGTAATTTGTCCATTTACTCAAATACCCCCTAAGCTCGGGGGCACCGCCTTCGTCGGTGTCTGAATTGTCGCTTACAGTGATATTTTCTTCAGTCATCTTTAGAAACACTTTACATTAAACGCAGATCGAAAAGAAAACGAAAACAAATTAATTTGTAGTTTTATCAAAGCAAACTCGTTACTCCACGAAAAAACTGTTTTGTTGTGCTGCTCTGCTGTAGTGATGTGATGCAATCGCAAAAGTAAAAATGTCGACATAGTAGATTCGATTGTTTAATGCTACCATGAATTTCGATTATTTATAACAATATTAGAAAATGGTTTAGGGTATTTCGCCGAAACAGTAAATTTTCTGTGTCCAGGCAGGCGAACACATGTTTTTTTATATCTATCTGTATAAAACTATTTTTATGGGAAAGTTCATCAAAGGTTTTATTTGTTTTTGCTATTACAATAATATAGCAGAAACTACAAATAAAACCGTAGAAAAACTTAATCAAAAGTCGTTTTTCTAATTTCCTTGTTCTGTCCATTACTGTTGTTTGCCAAAATGAAGGCACATTATAACAAATTGAAGCGTAATTTAATTCTAATAGCATTCTCTTTACATTTGAGAAACGTTTGGCTATCGAAAAATAAAAACTTTAAAAGTCAAATACTTATAGGAAAAAAATAAAGTGAAGTTAAGTTCTTGTCCAGGTCAAAAGTATAATTTCCCTGGGTCTTCTTTTCGACCATTGTAGTAACGAAACGAAAAACCTTAGAATGTAACGCACTGCACCGTTACAACTCGGCCATTACGTCCCAAGAGACCATCAAGGCAGGACAGTACATCGTTGATCAGATTCGCGACAAATCGCGTAAGTAGGTCCCTCTTTGGGTTTTTGTTTACTAAAAAGTCAATTTCTTTGGGCGGTTTTTTGCAGCTAAACAATGGATTAATTTTAATGTTTATTCACACAAATGTAGTGTCTGTAGGGGTTAACCCATAATTTAAATAGTAAATGGATAGGGTAAATAGGTTTTTGTTTGTGGTGTCTTTTAGGCATAAATCTAATTTCTTTGGCCCTAATTTCCTTGTTTTCCGTGGCTTAAAATGGCCTAGGAAATTATAAAAGACCCTTTTTAATTAGGCGTGAAGTCAAATTTTTAGTATTTCTTTATTGGAATAAGTTTAAAATTTACATTTTAAGAAATGGGTATCAGAATAGATACAGCACAACTTGTTTTTAACTCTTAACTCAATCTACTGCATTTATCTTCCTTAGTTGTGTAAAAACGTTATAATGATATAATATTCATTGGTATGTTTGCTTGCGAAGGTACACTAAAATGGGTCGAATTAAAAAAAAGCAAACCACAGAAGAAAACTTAGAGAAAACAATATTTATAATAATTTCCTTGGCTACCAAAAATTCATGACCTCATAACTTTGTTTCTAAAACGAATTATGACACCCCTTTTAGATACATTGGCTTAGTTTTTGCTTCTTAATGCAATGGGAAAATAAAAATAGTTGAAAACAAAAAAAATTTCCTGCCAAGGAAATTAGGCAAAATCGACCATTTTTGGCGAAATACCCTTTAATACAAAAAAAAATAGAATGAATAGATATTTTCAGAACAGAATTACAAAATATGTCACGTTTTGTAATTTGTCCGGCTTTAGGTCTAGATAAGTGGCACTTTTTGATCGAATTCGTTGAAATTCTTTAAAAAACAAATGTCGAATTTCGACCATCTTTCGACATAAAAACTGTCACATTGGACTTTTTTCCTTATGATTTATGAAATCGAAATTACTATATCCCCTTTACCAATAAAAAGTTACACAGTTTTTGAACTATTTTAAACCTATAATGAAAAATCTGAATAAAGGGTCGAAGCCCCGATTTTTACGGTAATTTAAAAAAGTTTAACGTCTCCAATCCAGACACGCTTCTCGATTCTGCGATACGATTGGTCGTTCAACAGCGTACGTCAGCTGTTTTGACAATATAAGCTAATTTTATTCTTCAGTCAGATTAAAATTTTTCGATGATTGAAAAATTAGCCCCAAGAAAATAAGCAAGCAATCGATAAAATAATAGTAATACTTACGAACAACACTACTCTACCGCTGTCTTCTTGTAATGTCACGAGTGTCACAGATATTATATTAAAAACACAGACCTCTGTGACACAGACAGTTTTGCAATATCACATGATTTTGGGATAATTAATGTGCAGTGTTTTTAGAGATCGTAGTTATTTAATGTCGCTAATTGAATTTTGTTTATTTGTGAGTAATATAATTAAAACTCAAAAATAGCAATTTTATGTTTAATGTTATAAATAACGATATCTACAGTGTATCCGAATACATTCAATATTTTTGACGTTATCCTAACCTTATTTCCGGTTGGAAATTACTTCGCGCTTATTGATTGTCCTATTCTTGAATTCTCATTGGTAGATACTAACAAACCGCCAAAAATACTCGAATCCAGCCAATAAAAGATGGCCATTTAATGACCAAAGGCCAATATCCGTTCAAGATGGCCGACAAAACTATACCTATTTTTGTTCCATCCGAAAAGCCTGTAAAAGTGATAAAGTGGAAAGTAAAACAAGGTGCTTTTGTCTCGCAAGGTCAGATTTTATTTTTATACAATGATTCGTCAGGCAGCAACACGGATTTGAAAAAATACAAAGCGGCGCGTGCTGGTACCCTATCGTCGATCAAGGTGAAGGAAGGAGACATTTCAGAGCCTGGGTAAGTGACGTCACATTAAAAGCATGTACAATATTTAAAATAATTAATCCTGTTAAATTTTATTTACATTTGAGCCACATTTTTGTAAAGAATCGTTAATTGTATACCCTACACATAGTACCTACGTCATACGTACGCATCTACAATTTGCGCGGCAAAATTGATTGACGCGTGTAATCAATCACCTATTTTTTGGCGCGCAATAACAAATCTATGCTAAATTGCTGAAGAAACTTAGGTATTCATTTGCTTGCCAAAACTTTTTATAATCTAAATTCGGCAATTGAAAACACCTTTACAACCGAGATGACTGTAAAAAAAGTTTGAAGGTATAATTTTGCTTTCTTGCAGATCCATAGTAGCTGAGTTAGAAGCATGTCTGCATTCTACTGTGATGAAGGAGATGTGTGCAGAATGTGGGGCAGATCTGCGGAGCGACGACGGCCCCAATCGAGACGTGGCTGTAGTACCCATGGTTCACTCAATACCTGAACTGAAGGTAAGAAAAGAATACATTTTATACGTAATTTACCTACCTTTCTAATTTCTAGTCTAATTGAAAGTCACTTTCACATAAAAAATATGTTTAGCATACAACTTAATTTTAATTAAACCATTATGAAGTAAGTATGTCCCAAATAATCTGCTAGTGTATTTGCCTACTAAACTATTCAATATTCTACTATTTATTTAAATTAAGTTTTATGGATCTTTTTGGGCCTGGAACTGGCAGATTTAATAGGAGAAGAAATTTTATTTACTTTTGATATTGTAACTCTTCAAATTACCAGGTTTCTGAAGAATTGGCTCAAAAACTTGGCCGTGAAGATGCTGAACGCCTACTTAAGGACAAGAAACTAGTGCTGCTTGTTGATTTGGATCAGACGTTGGTGCACACCACCAATGATAATGTTCCACCAAACTTGAAGGTAAACAAAAAAAATCCTATAAAGAAAATTATTTCATGTCATGTATTTTTACAATGACTATAAACTAAATAAGCTTAAAGTTCAACATTCAGTCTCATAAAGACCATAACACATATTATTATATTATGTGTGTAACTTATTAAGTTTTTAAAGAATCAATGTATGTAATTACTTTATTAATATAATCTTTTTTCAGGGTGTCCTACATTTTTTCTTACGAGGGCCTGGCAGCCCTGGTCGCTGGTGTCACACCAGACTAAGGCCAGGTACAAAGGAATTCCTGGAGTCTGCGGCTAAAAACTACGAACTCCATGTGTGCACATTCGGTGCAAGACAGTATGCTCATGCTGTTGCAGACCTTCTGGACCCTGAGAAAAAGTTCTTTTCTCATAGAATATTGTCAAGGGACGAATGCTTTGATGCTAGAACAAAAGCTGCTAATTTAAAGTGAGTATGATTAACTGGTAAACCATGAAAAATGTGATGATACAGCTTTATTTAAATCAACTACTTTTTATGTTAATTCATGGAAAACTGCTGTAAAATCTAACTGTCAGCTAAAATAACAATGATGATCTAATTAGAATATTGTGAAATTATGTTCATCTATCATGGCTTTAAGCAATACTATATTTTTGTGTCATTTCTTCAACATCAGCAATTTTTTGGGATACAACAAAATGTAATGTGATCTTGGGAAATAAGTGACACCAAAGTAGCCGAAAAGTTCGCAACGCGTCTTTGTTACAATAGGCTAGATGACAAAATTTCAATTATTTGTCCGTCAGACTGATAATTAGAAAATATTAGACTCATATTTTTTAATTTCTTTTATAGGTAATTAAATAATACCAGTGCTACTTCGAGTTGAAATGGCGTGAAACGTCACGCTTGAGTAGAATTTTTACTCAAACGTGAAGTCACGCGACATTTCAACTCAATATAATACTGTAATTATTCAAATATGAAAAAATTCAAAAATATCCGTCCAAAATTTTTTTATTATCTGTCTCACGGATTAAATAGAATTTCGATTTCATTACCCAGTCATCATCCCTATTGAAATAAGGTTGAATTAAGTGTTGTCAACTTTTAGACCACTTTGGGTGTCAATCTATTTGTCGCGGACTGTACCAGACTATCATTATCGGCCTATTTGCCTGGATAACTTGGCAGTTATTTTCATCAATTTCATCTACATTGTCTCTGTTTCCCCCAGAGCGCTGTTTCCATGCGGCGACAACATGGTCTGCATAATTGACGACAGAGAAGACGTGTGGCGCCACGCCACCAACCTCATACACGTGCGGCCCTACTCTTTCTTCCAGTCCACGGGCGATATCAACGCGCCACCGCCTTTACCAGGTATTCAATTGTGTAATTTCTCACTTTCTTTGCCGGCCCTATGGTTTTAACTGGTAGATAATGCCTATTCGTACTTAGTTTGCCATTTGTACAACTTTATCTATACTTATAATAAATCTGTAGAGAGGTCAATTCTGTACATGAAATATATTTTCAAAATAACTATCAGGGGGTGATTAGTGATCGATACTGATGCCAAAAATGCAATCAGTAAAATTTTTGTCTGTCTGTCTGTCTGTCTGTCTGTCTGTCTGTCTGTTTTTTCATACAAATGGTTTTTCCCGCTAACTCCCGTTCCCGTGGGAATTTTGCAATATCCTGTTGTAACTAAGCTTTAAGTTTACTAAGGTACCTGCATGCCAAATTTCGAGCGTCTAACTGAAGCG
This sequence comes from Ostrinia furnacalis, assembly GCF_004193835.3. Lineage (NCBI taxonomy): Eukaryota > Metazoa > Arthropoda > Insecta > Lepidoptera > Crambidae > Ostrinia > Ostrinia furnacalis. The sequence continues at coordinate 277,930 of NW_021133785.1, forward strand.
GTTTAGATTTTTCATACAAAAGGATTTTGCCGCTAATTCCCGTTCCCGCGGGAATTCCTAAGTATCCTATAACCTGCCCAGGAGTTCGAAGAATAATTGTACCAAGTTTCGTTAAAATCCGTCGAGTAGTTTTTGTTTCTATAAGGAACATACAGACAGACAGACAGACAGACGGACAGACAGACAGACAAAAATTTTACTGATTGCATTTTTGGCTTCAGTATCGATCACTAATCACCCCCTGATAGTTATTTTGAAAATATATTTCATGTACAGAATTGACCTCTCTACAGATTTATTATTATGTGGAATAAAGGTTAAATAAATAAAAACAGACTATGTTTGAAATGTAATTAAGCCACGATAACTGAACGGTGAATGGGTCGGACTGGCCGACTCGTCACCCGAGGATCGCGGATTCCGCCGCTCGACTATTGTGGTGAGCCCTCTCTAGACGAGGGGATAGCGGGATTATTAATTAGTAATTTGTGCAAAAGCTAATTACTAATATTCTTTAAGAAAAACATTCATTGGATTAAGATACCGGTTACATTATAAACTTTGTGTAACATCACAATAATCCAAAGATTATAAATGGTCCTGCTGAAGACTTTCTTTGGTTAAGCCTTGCAAGAAAGACAGATACGAGGACAACATATTTCTTACAATATGTCTAGCCTATTATGCTTATATTATTGTGTATCAAAATAACTACCTAATGTATATTTTTCGTTCGTAACAGAAGAGAAATCGAAACTCCCTAGTGGTAAAAACGGCGCACAAGCATCAACCGCGAACCTACCCACCTTAGACGAAGAAACGGAACAAAAAGATAGTGAAAAAGATAAAACAAAAGATAGTGAAACCAGTGAGGACAAATCTGTTCCTGAAACCAGTGAGAAAGAAAGTGAAAAGGGAACAGAAAAAGAAGAAAAGGCCAGTGAAGAAGAGAAAATGGAAGAAAGTTCAGAGCCTCAGTGGGTTGAGACTTCAGATGGGCAGATAGAAGTTGAAGATCCGGACGATTACTTAATTTATTTAGATGATATACTTAAAAGAATACACAAGTGAGTATCTAATCACAAGCTCTTGTCAAACTATCATAGACTGTATCCCACTTAACACCAGGTGCGATTGTGGTCAAATACCTGCCTTGTTATGCATAAAAAAACTAAATTGAATTTCTGATCTGAAACAAATGCGTGGCGTGTACTCTGTAAAATTTTCTGATCAGCTAAAATATGTCTACTAAGATATGAACTAACTTATAACTTTTTAGCTATACAACTTTTTTTTATACAAAGTGTCCTTTTACAAGACTAGGTATAGATCGTTTCATCCACGAAGACGCGCCCCACCATTCTTCCGCTAATGTTTGAGTGTTATCGGTACACGCTAAATTATCCATGAGTGCACATGCACACTACAATAATTTCCCTCGACCAAAAATTGGTGGGACACGTCTTCCTGAATGAAACGATCTATGTATAACTTATTTATACACCTAACACCAACTTTCTTTTCAGACATTTCTACGACCTCTACGAGGAAGCAAAGAGCAATCAGATACCGGACCTAAAATGCATCATACCCGAAGTAAAGAGCCAAGTGCTGGCCGGTGCTAGCTTGGTGTTCAGTGGGCTTGTGCCGACGCACCAGCGGCTGGAGACCTCGCGGGCTTATCAAGTGGCCAGGAGTTTAGGGGCTGAGGTCACGCAGGACTACACGGAGAATACCACGCATCTGGTGGCTGTGAGAGCAGGTAAAAATTAATTTCTGTCATCATAAAATAGACTCAGTAATTCATGATACAAAATCTAAAATATTTATTAAATTTTTACCAGTATTTTGGCACTTATGAACGTTAAAGATAATACGATTATTCTATGAGTTGTTGTTCTTTGTAAAGTGGTATGAACTAAGTTAAAAGATTTGAAAGTACAGTACAGCTGTTATGATAATGGGGTCCCAGCGCGGGGCGTGCGTTTATCTAGAACTAGCTTTCCGGGGTTTTCCCGGAAATGATTCGTCTTTTTCTCCCTTGACCCATTTCATCTCATCCTGACCACGTCCTGACCCTTTCCGCATTTTGGAGAAATTACGGCCACACTTGAGCAATGGTGTCCCATTAGTGCGGCGCTGGAGCGTCATTAGTAAGTGACAAGCAGCGCAGTGTCGCTCGAATGCTACACGATCCGATTCTAAAGCTTCATAATATTTTGTAGTAACGTAGTATAATTTATTTCTATATTCTCCGTTCCCCAGGAACAGCAAAAGTGAACGCGAGCCGGCGCTCTCACCGGGCGACGAAGCTGCACGTGGTGACGCCGGCCTGGCTGTGGGCGTGCGCCGAGCGCTGGGAGCACGTCGACGAGCGGCTGTTCCCGCTGCAGCGCGCCGCGCAGGTACCGTGCCGGCGCCGGCTCCGGCCGACTGCACGCGAGCCGGCGCTCCCACCGGCCGGCGGAGCACGTGGGGACGCCGGCCTGGCTGTGGGCGTGCGCCGAGCGCTGGGAGCACGTCGACGAGCGGCTGTTCCCGCTGCAGCGCGCCGCGCAGGTACCGTGCCGGCGCCGGCTCCGGCCGACTGCACGCGAGCCGGCGCTCCCACCGGCCGGCGGAGCACGTGGGGACGCCGGCACGATGCCATAATAGTGAAACGTTTCTCTATCAAATCAGTTTCATCATTCATAGCAGAGATAGACTAAATTCTATTGGCTGTTTGTGTTTATACAGCCGTGATCCACAAGCAGACTCTTTAACAGTTCATAAAAATGTCACCAAGGCCCTGATTCTTTGATGTACAGTCAGCGTTAAATAGTTCGTGACACTCAAAAGTGGCCAAAAAGTTGACAACACAACCTTATTCCAATGAGGGTTTTCGCGATTGAAAAATCCGCCAGATGGCAATACGTAGATGCGAGGTCCAAATGCTGCATGATTGGTTATTTTTGGCATGACATTGACAGATATGTCAAAATCCACCAATCATGCAGCATTTGGACCTCCCGTCTACGTATTGCCATCTGGCGGATTTTTCATTCGCGAAAACCCTCTTTGTAACAAAGACGTGTTGCGAACTTTTTGGGTATTAGGTGCCACGAACAATTTGACGCGGACCGTACACCGACGGCCGCGTTAACCACCGCGCGTGTCCACAGAGCAGCTCGCGGCGCCCGCCCGCGCACTGCAGCAGCCCGCCGCCGCCCGCGCCGCGACGCCGCACGCCCTCCGGCCGCTTCATGGACACCCTCAACCCGCTGCTGTCCTTCTCCAGCGACGACATCGCCGACATGGACCGCGAGGTGAGCCCGCGCCGACGACACTCAGGCTGGGGACATGTAGTCAGACGCCGCACGCCCTCCGGCCGCTTCATGGACACCCTCAACCCGCTGCTGTCCTTCTCCAGCGACGACATCGCCGACATGGACCGCGAGGTGAGCCCGCGCCGACGACACTTGGACCGCGAGGTGAGCCCGCGCCGACCACACTCAGGCTGGGGACATGTAGTCAGACGCCGCACGCCCTCCGGCGTCAGGAGATCGAAACACTGCCCTGGGACAATCTTTACAAACTTATTACCATTATCAAACAGTAATGATAATGCATTTTTTATGTAAATTACCCTCATTAACTGAAAACATGTTTCTCTTAGGTTGAAGATATTTTTAATGAATCAGATGAGAGTTCTTCAGATGAGGAAACGAAAAATCGAGGGGATGACCTAGATGACGAAGAAAATCCACCAGAGGACAGACTAATATCTGTTGAAAATGAAGACACAGAAGACAGGTAAATAAAGTAAAATAATCAAATCATGAAAATGGTGAAATGTATTCAAAATAATGTTTTATATCCCACCATGACTTACACTGTTTTTTTTCTTGTCTCACAGATTACTAAACAAAGGAGATGATGACGTATCCAGTGATTCAGATTTAGGTAAGTACAATGTGATGTACTATCGACAACAGTGTTAACTACCCATTGCCAATCATGTCGTCTCGTTCTATCGCAAAGAATCACCATTTGATGAGAGCGAGAGCAAAAACGGAAATGGATAGAACAGTGTGGCCGTGTGTACCTACATACAAAGATTAGAATTCATTAACAACAATAGCAGGTGAAAATTAATAGCTCACGTCCTTTACCATTCAAAAATCCCTTAAATCAATTTGAACTTAGATTTTCTTACTTATTTTTTTCACTTGGTTAATTGTTTCTGTTTGCCTTACTTACTTGCAGGGTTCGAAAATATCCGATATTTATTATAAATATCAAAATATCGGATATTTATGATATATATCCGATATATATCAACTTTGATATATATCAAATTTGTATGAAAGCTATACTATTATTTTATTGTATTATTTATGAATACCATTGCATATGTGTTACATAAACATGTTTTTAATGTTTTTAAAACTTAAAATCAGACAAATAAAGAAAAAACATAAAATCTTTTTGTAAACACGGCAAAATCAACTAAAACAACAAAAATCTTATGTCAAAAAGTACAAATACAGTTATAAATTTTAAAAATTGATATATATCATCAAAACGGGCTGGATATATATCGGATATATATCCGATATACAGGGTGTCCCGTAATGTAACGTCAAGCCGGAACTGGGTGTTGAGGCAAGTTATGCTGGTTATTAGAAAAATATAAAAAAAAATCTATGTGGCATATTTTCAAAATAATGGGCATTTAAAAAAAATCAATAATTTCTACTCCAGGTGACGGTCTTTTTACTCGTGTTGCCACAAATCTTCACTTTTTCCAAATTTTTTTTTTTGTTATGTAACCCTGAATAATGCTTCTCTAAATTGTTATCAAAATTACAAAACCAGCTGCTCCAACTTGGATGAAAAAAATACATTTTTCCCAAAAAAAATTTCAAAATAAAAATTTTGCCTAGTTTAAACTGACTGTACTGAAAAAAAATTGTACTACGCGAGTGTGGCAAGTGACGTCATAATTTGGCGCATTTAGTAAGGATTCCAAAATGGTATAACACTTGGTAAATTCTTGCTGTAATTGTCGACAATTTTTGGTTTTTTGGAAATAATCCCGTTTTTAACTTTATCTACCTTGGTTAAAAATTATTATTCTAATGTGCCCAAAATTCAAGTTTCTGGCTTGAATGAGGTAGAGAAGCCATTTTAAAAGGTATGAGCGGGACGGAGAGGGCCATCTTACCAAGCAGGGATGTTATGGATATCCGTAACCGTAACCGAAACTATCGGATATCCGAAATAAAAAAATATCCATAACCGTAACCGAAACTGATTCAAAAGTTACAGATAGTTTCGGATAAAGGCGGAGTCTAAGGGTACAATTATTCCAAACTGCAAAACTCTATGAAATCTGCAGTATACACGCCGCAGCGGCAATGCCGCGCTGCCGATTTCATAGAGTTTTGCAGTTTGCGGTCTGCGGCCCGTCTTGGAATTGTACCTTAAATCTTAATATTTGTTACCAACTTGTCTGGCATTCCCTGGCACCATCTAATATGCCAGCCTGTTTAACCTTTATCATACATAGGTGTCGTCTTAGTTGGTACATAAAGTAGCTATGTGGGTCACGCAGCATCTTGCTATTTGAATTATACCTACATTTTTGAAATTCTAATAATTCCGTAACCGAAATTATCCGAAACTTTCGGATAATCTGAAATGATTTTATATCCGTGACCGTAACCGAAACCGGTATAATATTATTCTAATATCCGTAACCGTATCCATAACCGAAACTTCATATCCTTATTATCCCTGTTACCAAGTACAAGTGCAGGCAGAGCAGGTAGTAACGGCGCGCACGCACGGGTGACTTTTGTCACAGTATGTCAACTACTAATTACTGTCATGGTGACAAAAGTTTCTGTGACTGACTGTACGGTAGTCAGTCACAGAAACTTGAATTTTGGGCACATTAGAATAATAATTTTTAACCAAGGTAGATAAAGTTAAAAACGGGATTATTTCCAAAAAACCAAAAATTGTCGACAATTNAGGGGAAACATTACAAGCTCATTCAACCATCCATCCTTTGTAAACCATGGTTTGTTAAAATGAATCTTTCCAAAACAGTTACTACCATTTTAACTAGAATGCGACTTGGTCACGTGTGCACTCCAGCACACTTGGCTAAAATTCATGTACTTGATAATGATTCGTGCATTTGTGGTTCTGGCGTCGGAGACTTAAATCACATATTTTTTTACTGTTGCCTATATGATCGTTCCTCTTTTATTAGTTCTCTTTTAGCCATTAAAATTCCTTTTCCTACATCCATCACTTGCCTATTATATACCAATAACATTGATGTTTATAATATCCTAGCCGAATTTATTACCCATAATAATATAAAATTGTAAATAGTAATGTATATTGTACTTATGTAAATATTATTTTATTTTTATTATTTTGTAATTATATCACACCTAAATTGATCCTATGAAAACCATCCTTTGTTCCGTTTCCATCCGTAATTGATTCGTTTCCCTACCTTTTAACTTTAACCCAATCCCACCCTGTCTAAACGCAATGTCCGCAAAACTTATGGCAAAACTGAACGCAAAAATCAAGAACCCTGTCGTGCGTGGCTAAACGCAATCCGCGAGAGCCATAAAGAAAAAAAAAAGTATTGGAATTTATCGACTGAAGTCGCTGTTTGGAAGCAAGTTTGATCGTAGTATGGAAGTTTCCGTACCCTGACTGTCATAATCACCATCTTACGCTGAATGGACTATAGTTTCATGTATAATAATTATTATAATAACCCATAATTTATGATCCATTAAATTCCCGTTAGATACAAGTTACTGTTATGCAAGCAGATTTTTTTACCTATCTCATTTATCTATATCTATACTTATAATAAATCTGTAGAGAGGTCAATTCTGTACATGAAATATATTTTCAAAATAACTATCAGGGGGTGATTAGTGATCGATACTGATGCCAAAACTGCAATCAGTAAAATTTTTGTCTGTTTGTCTCTGTCTGTCTGTCTGTATGTTCCTTATAGAAACAAAAACCACTTGACGGATTTTAACGAAACTTGGTACAATTATTCTTCATACTCCTGGGCAGGTTATAGGATACTTAGGAATTCCCACGGGATCGGGAATTAGCGGGAAAATCCTTTTGTATGACAAATCTAAACCGCTTAAGTTAGACGCTTGAAATTTGGCATGCAGGTACCTTAGTAAACTTAAAGCTTAGTTACAACAGGATATTGTTTTTTTTCTTCCAATTACTTATTGTAAAGAAAACGTAATAACTTTTAAACTAAGCGGTACATCCTGATAAAATAAAAACAGTAATAATGCTAAATAACAAGCGATACTAAAAAAATACATAAAATACACAAAAAAAGGCCAACAAACAAAAAATAATTATACTTTTTGAAAAAAATCTGCTTTTAAATTCGTGTTTTTTTGGTTATTTGATAAATTTTTCCAAAAAATGCCCCTATAACAAACAGGTGGTTTTTATTACTTTGTATTATTCTCTATCGTATTACCTTCGTAAAACGAAAAATCGCATGTCTCTATCCCTATCACAACGTTTGCAATGATCGTTTGAACTAAGCCTCTCCGGGTGCGCCATTCAACTCTTCGTTAACAACGAAACTGAAAATGGCTCTAGATTTGTAATTTTGATAAAGACAAGTTAGATTTCAAATAAAAATAAAAGATTAAGATGTAAAATAAGCATTTTAGTTAAAATTAAAATTGTCTCTACCTGTAGCGGAGGATAATGTTGTGGCAGGCCTTTGTTCAAACGATCATAGCAAATGTTGTGTTAGGGATAGAGACATGCGATTTTTGGTTATACAAAGATAATACGATAGAAAATAATACAAAGTAATAAAAACCACCTGTCATAGGGGCATTTTTTGGAGAAATTTATCAAATAACCAAAAAAAACATAAATTTCAAAGCAGATTTTTTTCAAAAAGTATTATTTTTTACTATTTGTTGGCATTTTTAGTGTATTTTATGTATTTTTTTAGTATTGCCTATTATTTAGCATTATTACTGTTTTTATTTTATCAGGATATACCGCCTAGTTTAAAAGTTATTACGTTTTCTTTACAATAAGTAATTGGAAGAAAAAAAATTCTATAAAAAATTAAAAAAAAATCTCTAAATTTTTTTGACATCTTTTTTGCCGATAAAAATAGGTCTAGTTTCATTTATTTTCATATGTACACTTTAACGTGACTCACACTGTATATCCTCGAACCCTGCTTACTTGTAGGCTACTTTGGCTGTCACGAACCGCTATTTGACGCTGACTGTACACTTAAGGCTTGATTAAATATATTACAATAAAATTATTTATTTGCAGATGGTGAGCCCAAACCCAGGAAACGGAAGCGGCCGTCTACGCCTCCGTCAGACGACGAGCCGCCCGATGACGATGACAGCTCCTGGAACCTCATGGGAGCTGCGCTAGAAAGAGAGTTCCTCGCGCAGGACTGATGCCACCGACACACGACCCGCTACCGAAATAAACTGTTTTTTTTTTCTCAATCTTGGTTTTATTTTTTCATGGCTTTCTAATCTTTTAAAAATTCGCAAATCGTGTGCGCATAACTCAGCAACGCCTGGGCCAATTTTACCAATTCTTTTTTTTTTTAATGTTCTTGAAGTCCAAGGATGTTTTTAACGGCGAAAAAAGTTCGAATAATTTCCGGGAAAACCCTGGGCGAAGCCGCGAGCTAGCTGCTAGTTTTTAATATTATTAAGTTTAATTATTAGTTTGCTCAGCTCAGTCTAATGATCAACTACAGAAGTAATCAGATGCATACAAATGATTGTTTGTTTGTAATAAAGTGCTTGGGAGCCTATTTGCATAAATAAACAATTTCAATTGACTGAATATCTGTATACCTATTATCTGTCTGTACTCGTTATTAAGGCTACTCGCAGGACTCCCTTGTGATTACTTTTAACAGATTCAGACTATAATTAGGTGGGTAGGTTATATGAAGAATTAATTTATTCTCATAAAAATTAAATAACTTCTGTATGCGACCATACCGCTGTGTCAAATGTGCCAAACCACATAAAACATCCGAATGCCCTAAACATGACAGAAACACTCCGGCTAAATGCGCACTGTGTCATGGCGCACATCCAGCAAACTATAAGGGCTGCGAAGTGTACCAAGAAATTCTTTCAAGGAAGTCAGCCCCCTCTCACATGATACGGAGGAAAAACGAGGTGAACTCTGTCAACAAGGACGCAGCTATAGTTAATCCAGCAAAAACGGAGGCATGGCCGAAACTACCCCCGCGACAAAACTGTAAATTGGAAAATAGAGAAAACACACATAAACCACACAGTAATGACAATCAGAACACAGGAAAAAAAACAGAATCGGACTCTGAAAATTATACAATAGAAAAAATACTTGCAGCCCAAACACAAAAATTTGAAGCAATCCTACAACAAATGAGTACTTTGCTGAGTCTCATAACAACACTTGTCAGTAAGCTAGCCTAATGGCTACACTTAGAATGGCTACATGGAACATAAACGGCCTAGCTCCCAACAAAGATGACGTAGAAATATTCCTGAATCTACACAAAATTGACGAAAAAAAAAAAAAAATAAAAATTAAATGTAATTAGTACAATTAATAAATAACCCGAGGTTAAACTGAAAATAAAATTAAGTTAAATCCCTGAAACTGGAAAGAAAGAAACTGATTGCGGGAATAAAAAAATACTTTTATACACAACTAATCTTATATTTTACTAATAAATTACAATAATTGGACTAAATAGCATAGGGATCATTCTCATCAAATACATGGAATTTCGTATATGTAGGTTTTGCAGTAAAATCTTTCTTTCCTTCTTGCCAGCCTCTTGGAGGTGCCTTATTGTAATCAAATGCAGTGTCAACCTCTCCGTAGATTTTATTTTCAATTTCAAGATCTTCTCTGTATCGTTCTTTAGCCACTTTCTTGCCTGTTACTGGGTCTGTGACATCACCAAGTGGATAAACTACTTCTTTGACTTCATGGGTAATGAGTTTAGTCAATTTCTGGGGTAAAGCCTGTATGAGAACTATATCACCGGTCTTGCAAACTTTACTCGGATCATGGCAGTAATAAAACTCATCCTTCTTGAAATACTGAAACAAACAAGACGGTGGTTAAAAGACTGTATTAAAAGGGCCACGAATATTGTCGCCATTCAATAGAAATCAGTAGATTGAATAAATAATACATACCATGAGTAAATTTTCATCTAATTCTAACCTTTTTACTCTAATTTTTGCTGCATTTTGTTTCACGGTGGGAACACATTGACCCAGTAATAAAAACTTCCGTGCCGCATCAGCTACATTACGAGCCATTGGATAAAAAATTTAATTTTGTTTATAAAGTACGGCAGAGTTACGCAAAAAATGCAATTTCAAAATTTTATTATTCAATCAAAATGTCACTTGTCAAATTTGGATTTTGGAGGTTAGGTTAGACTTTTTTATGAACTGGTGAACCAACCTGTAGCAAAGGAATTAATGACTATATTTTTCATAATTTGTAAATTCGCATCTTTATACGAAACCAACATTTAGAAACTACTCGCGTTCAACAATGAAACGATTTCTACCATAGAGATTTTTCGCTAGGTAAAGGTAATCTGTTATCTGAGACGATTTTTGGGCGCAACTTAAAAATGTTCCTAGGGCCACCCCCCGACGTTTATCGGCTTTTCGGATTCGCCTCAAGGTCCTAAAATAAACAACATCTTGATAAAATATTTTTATTTCAGTTACAGAAAATGAGAAAAAAATATAATAAACAAAGTATATCTACTTTTCTTAAGAATTAAACAATATCATTGTGTACCAAGACGTACCTAGATACCTACTAAAATATTTTATGACCCTGTTAATCAAAACATAATAAAACTTATCAGATAAGTTATAAAAGAAGCATTTATAGCAGTAAAACTGTCTGAAACAAAATCATCCTTCTGCTAAGGATGTAAAGTTGATTTGCATTTCGTTTTAATGATTTATCACTAAGTATAATAGTAAAAACCATCACCATTTTGCCAGTAGAAGACTATAATGTAGTCATGAGTAGTGTAACAATTAATAAGTGTCTGAAGTAAATAGATAAGCATTCTTATGCAGGCACCAACTTAGTTATAGGCTTTACAATAGTTATTAGTGCTGCTAGAGAAGAAATAGCCCCAAGTGTGCCCACTGCACTAGGACTCAGCTTAGTAAACCCTAAAGCAGTCAGAGGAATGAACAAATCACAGGAATTCTTAACAGTATCAATGAAAATATCTTTGTGACAATTTACAAACATATACAAATGCCTGGCACTGCCAGTAAAATCCAAATTATTTACCGAGCCATTCAACAGGCTAGAAGGCTTTAACAAAGTGGTTTTGTTCAACTCTAAAATGTGCAATATCTCATAGAAATCTCTAGCGAGATTTGCAATAATTGATAACAGCCAGAACTTGTTTGCTGTACGATTCCATTTGTCTGAATCTGTCTTCAAAAATCCACTTTTTGTAAACCAGACTATGTGGTCTGCATAAAGGAACAGCGAATGTGCCAATTTGCTTGTAGTTATCGCCAACCTTAGGAATGGATCATCTATGTTCATACTGTTCAATGCAGAATAGCAAATATCCACACATCGTCCCAACCTCAGTACTGAAACACAAAAACATATATTATGAAGATCAAGCACAACAAATTGATACCTAAAACATTGTTCAGTTTATAACTTACTTTTTCTGAATGTGCTCAGTGTAAGTTCCAAATTTTTTATTCGATCCACGGAATATTTGTTTGCATGATTTGATTCTAATTGATGCCATATCAACCGACTTGTATATTGTGCTAGCCTGCAATTAAATGGTTAGTTTTGTTTAGTTAAATTATAATACTAATACAATATAAGCTAAGAAACAGTCACCTATATCAAGTACGCAAGTACTGACCTCGCCAATTTATCTCTCCCATTCGACTGATTATTAACTTGAATTATTATATCCATATTAGGCTCTCATCACCAAAGTTTAAATTCTAATAACGTGTATAACGTACAAATAAATCCGATTTTTTGCAACAATACAAAACAGTAGACTTTGCCCAAAACAAATAAAGTAATTGGGTTATTTTTTATGTCGTTTATGATTAAACGGTATAGTAGAAAATTTTTACTTGTTAATCAATTTGTTTCTTCTTTTTTAAATTCAATTCAAGCATAAGGTTAGTATTTTTGTTGATTATGACTAAAAAAAACTTTAATCTAAGTATGTATCAGATAATAAACCTAAAATTGCGAGGGGAATTTGAATTTAATTAAAATATGACAATAAAAAGTACCCAAAGTGTATAACTGTCAGTGTCCATTAGGGATGTGTAGTGTCCATGCTTTTAATATTCGAATGCATGCATGATATTATTTGAGTAAAAATCTGTTTAGCAAATTAATATCTAAGTGCGAGCATCTACGATGTACGCTCCACACCATCAATTTTGTATTATGTGGGATGGTGAAGGAAGGGGGATTAAAAAAATATATTTAAAGGAATCGTCAATGCTATGTTTAATCGATACATTCGTTTTTCAATTGAAATTATTTGAAATACGTGACATCATAAAAACATCACTACTGATCTCATTTCCGGTTATTGCAAAGTTGCCAGCATATAATTTTTTTTATATTTTAAAGGACAATGACCAAAAATGTATGGAGTGTGGTCCAAATGTCCACCACAAACGAGACCTATGTAGTAAAATAGTCTACTAAATACTGATTCATTATAACCAAACCGCAATCAAAAATATGCTGTCAGTAAAAAGTTATGACTGAATGAAAAGTCATGTTTTTCACCTTTTCATCTGAAAAATGTTCTCGATATCAGTCTATCCATCGCACATTTTGGACTAATCTATGCATGTTATGTCATGTCGCTTAGTGTGCCGTGTTAGGTTCTCGCTAAAAGAAAAAAAAATAAGCTCAGAAGAAAGACAACAATATTGGAATACTTTGAATATGCGAAAGGGGTAAAAATAGTCTTTTTTCCAACTGGTAGGTACTGGGTTATATGTAGATGAATTATTATATTATACTAGCTGTGACTTTGCACGCGTGAAAATAGTTTGAATAATAATAATATTTCCCATTTTTACAACATTTGTCTTTACTGCTCCGCCCCTATTGGTTGTAGGGTGATGTTAAATAACCTAAAACCATCCTTGATAAATGGGCTATCCATGACAAAAATATTTTTTCAAATAGGACCAATAGTTCCTGAGATTAGCGCGTAAACTACTACAATTTTTCAAACTGTCGTAACTTTTTACTGACAGGTTATTTTTTTTTCGTCCCATACTGAAAGTTATTCTCTATTTAATGGACTATAAGCCAATATAGGTCTCATTAGTGGTGGACATTTGGACCACTTTTGGTCATTGTCCTTTATGGGACAAATTTATTCTTGTCAGTTTTTTCGCAAGAGTGAATTCATTTATTCAGGTGAGCCGGCGTGTTATCTATCATCGTTCATATTGGAAAGCAACAAGATCACATTTCATTAAATACATTAATTGAAGCATCAAGGTCGTGGTAGTTGATTAAAAAAACAATAAAAATCACTCAAACCGTATTGACTTTCTTAAACTGTTTTCAGGAAGCTCTTGTCGTTTTTGATTAATTCATGACGCGATGACGTGAAGAATTGTAACAATAAAAAGAATGAGGATCAGTACTGTTGTAGAAAATTCAATAAAACTAGAATCTACGTTAATCTTTAAGACATAAGAAAGATATATCTTTTTGAATTATCCAAATCGGACCATTACTTACGGAGATATTAAGTAATAAACATAGGCCGTTTTTGCCGCTAAAAGTCAACGTACGCAGGGCCGCGTGACGTCACTATATCCGAATCGAGCGCAGCCGGCGTACTATTGGGATGGAAAATATTTATTTCCAGCTAAACTATCAGTTTTAGAAAAAATTTAATTACATTTATTCATCAAAATAAAGTAACCTATCAACCAGTAATTTTTAAAAATAAAAATTGTGAAAAAAAGTATCGCTTTGTCCAAAACCACATTTTCATAGGTTTCGATGCAAATGCGGAGACGCGGTTGGCGTGAGTGTAACTTAATGATTGTTTGTATTGAACATGATAATACATAATATGATGCTATGGATGTATAAGTCATACCCAGCTTATAGCCTGGGGGGAGGGGCAAGCCTTACCCAGCTCTGGCCTTGGTGGGAGGGGGATATCCAGCTTATGCTTATGGCCTGGGGGGAGGGGGAGGGGTCAAGACTTACCCAGTTTCGGGGGGGGGGGGGGTATCAGGTAAGATCATTTCGATGTACACGCAATACCTACCTTTTATTTAAATGGAAATATAAATAAAAAGATATGACTCTAACAACACTTATGAACACTTTATTTGAATAAATCGCCAAATATACCACCGCGGAGACCCCAATCGCGTCTTTGCGTTCCATTGAATCGTAAGCGTATGGATATTTTGCGATATTTTTCACAATTTCTATTTTTAAAAATTACCTATCGATAGCTTACTTTATTCTGATGAATAAATGTCATTACAAGTTTTTCTCTAAAACTGATATTTTGCCTAGAAAAAAAAATTTTCTATCCACGCAGTACGCCGGCAGCGTTCGGATCGGATATAGTGACGTCATCGTCCCCGCGCCGGGCGGTCAGTGAACTTTTTTAGTAATTTGGCCATAACTTCGTCAATTTTTGTCGTAGAACAAAAATTTTTGGACTGTGTATTAAGGATTTCTTAGCCCTATAAATCTGCATTCACAGCTAAAAATCGAAATGATCCTCATTGTTTACCTAAAATTAATTAAAAATGGGTAAATATTTTGCTGTTCTGGCAACCCACCACTAGTCTGCTGATTTCCGGCATTTCATCTTCTTCCGTCCATTTTGTTTTTGGATGGCTGCTGGCATCCATGTTCGATCATTAGTTCGCGTGCGGTTTTCTGTGTTGAACTTGGAACTTTCGTTTAGTGTTATCTATTGTGGAATCGCGAAGGTGTTTGTGACTAGCGAACACGACTTGCTTATTCGCTGTGGTAAGACAATAGTTACAGTTGTTGTGCAGTGAATTATTTATCGGGAACAAGCGACATTTTGAAGTGACGTGTAATGTTGTGCATTTCAGATAGTGATTCACCAAACTGAGCTTACATGATTGGATTACCGCGTAGCGATAGAGATAGAGATCGTATAACGGTGAAAATTCGTAACATGAAGAGGAGTTCGTCGAGGGATAGCATCCCGCGTTCAAAGCGGACACGTAGTAGCATCGGAAGATACGACGACAGTTCAGACGAGCGCGTCACTCCAGACCGTGTACGGCGAAGGGTGCGGTCACCGAGCCCCCGGGGCCGGTACGTGTCCCCTCACCGCGACGACTATGCTCGCTCTCGTGAAGTACGCGAGGAATCCGTACGCCCCTACTATAAAGTTCTCTGTGTCAGTGCATTGCACCCCAAGGCGTCAGATGAAATCGTCAAAGACACTCTCTACAGAGAGTACAAAAAGTTTGGAGACTTCAGCATCAAAATATCCCACGAGTTGGACGAACGCGTCGCGTACGTATGTTTTCGAAGTGTTGAAGATGCAAGGGACGCCAAACATGCAAAGCCGAGGATCATTTTGTACGATAAGGTGGCCATAGTTGATCCTGTGTACGAGCCTGTGAGGTCCGAGTATAGAAGTAGGCCGAGAAGTATCACGCCAACCGACTATGAGCGCCCTTACTCCTACGCGTGGTCGCCAGTGCCCGACCGCCGTCGCCCGCCGCCAGACGACAGAGCCTATGGCATACCACCATCAGTGCCACCTCATCATAGAGATTTCCGTCCACCTATGCACGAATATCCCATGGCAGGCCCTCACGGCCCGCCCATGCACCACAGGCCCCCTATGCACCATCCCCCACACCCCCATTATATGCCAC
Organism: Ostrinia furnacalis; assembly: GCF_004193835.3. NCBI lineage: Eukaryota > Metazoa > Arthropoda > Insecta > Lepidoptera > Crambidae > Ostrinia > Ostrinia furnacalis. The sequence goes on from NW_021133785.1 coordinate 293,955, forward strand.
GTCCGTATATGCCGCGACCGCATCATCCTCCTTTTGAGAAATCTGAAAACAAAAAAGACAAGTTTCCCAACTACCTGCACCACGTTCAGCCCGAAGATGATCCACTGGCCACTAGAACTTTGTTCGCTGGCAACTTAGAGATAAACATATCTGATGAGGAGCTGCGTCGTATTTTTGGACGCTACGGCATTGTCGAGGACATTGATATTAAACGTCCACCGCCAGGCACTGGAAATGCTTTTGCATTTGTGCGCTATCAAACTTTAGATATGGCACACAGGGCAAAAGTTGAACTTTCAGGTCAATATATTGGTAAATTCCAATGTAAGATAGGGTACGGTAAAGCCACACCCACCACCAGAGTGTGGGTCGGGGGGCTCGGTCCATGGACCTCTGTAGCTCAGCTAGAAAGGGAATTTGACAGATTTGGGGCTATAAAGAAGATAGAATATGCCAAAGGTGAAGCTCATGCATACATTTTATACGATTCGATAGACGCCGCTCAGGCTGCCGTTAAAGAGATGAGAGGTTTTCCTCTCGGCGGGCCCGAAAGACGCCTACGTATCGATTTCGCTGATGTAGGCAACGGTGGTCCGTACAGGCCTAAGCCTTACGCTCCACCTGTAGGAGAAGACGGTAGGCCGGTAGAAGGCTACGAGGGTTACGAAGGTACTTGGGATGATAGTTATGGGTATGGGGCTCCAGGGTACAGGGGTAGGGGCGGCCATCGCGGTCGCGGTCGTGGAGCATACAGGGGTGCTTACCACGGCGCTGGCGACTACCGCGACGAAGAATGGAGGCGAGCTCCAGTCGACGGCGAATACGAAGGTCGCGTCCGTCATTCTGGCTCACGTGAACCTGGTGTTGACCGCTCCCGATCCCGCTCCCCGCGTCGTCGCTCTCCCGACAGCGATTCCGACGGCTCCCCGCGCCGTACCGGTGGCATGCTGGCGTCCTCCCGAACCCTCCCAGAAGTCGTACGCAAAGCCACCACTATCTGGAATGGTGCACTCATCCTGAAAAACTCCCTATTCCCCACCAAGTTCCATTTGACCGATGGTGACTCTGAAATCATTGACAGCCTGATGAAAGATGAGGATGGCAAAAACCAACTGAGAATCACACAAAGACTCCGTTTGGATCAACCGAAATTGGATGATGTTCAGAAACGTATTGCAACTTCGAGCTCCCATGCTATTTTCTTGGGAGTTGCTGGATCTACAGCTTCTATTACAAATGAAGATTCGAGTATTCAGACGAGGCCAATGAGAAACCTGGTGTCTTACTTGAAACAGAAAGAGGCGGCAGGAGTGATATCCCTCTTGAATAAAGAGACAGAAGCAACTGGAGTGTTGTATTCTTTCCCTCCGTGTGACTTCTCTACGGACCTCTTAAAGAGAACTTGCCACAATCTTACTGAAGAAAGTTTGAAAGAGGACCACCTTGTAATAGTCGTGGTCCGCGGTGGTTCTGCTTGACATATTTATGAAGATAGTTTATAAATCTATTTGTGTTTAAATAGTTAGATTAAGTTTTTACTTTGAAGTTTTCCAAAAATGTTATAAATTACTATCAGTAACATAAAGTTTGTGATGTTGTGTAGTGATGTGAGGTATTGTGGTTGTTCACAAGTTCTTATGTTTAGTGCAAGTGCTGTGTGATCCACAGTTGTAGTGACAGCAATAATTGCTATTGCAAATAATGAACAAGTTAGTCTTGCTAGACTTAAAGCAATCTTAAAACTAAGTGTATTTATGGAAACAGAGTTTAGTGTATTTTTATTCAGTGTAGGGTAAGTGCGCTAGTTTTCGTCCAATTATCGGAGTTGCCAACTTTGTGATGCGAAATGAATATCTTAAAATACCCTTACTCATATGTATCATATGTCATTTTAGTCCTTATTTAGTCTACTTTACGTTAATATTATATGACAATAAGTAAATACCACGGGTTTTTTTATAAAAAATATTTTATGCAAAAGAGGCGATTTCACTAGTTTTCGTCCAAAAAAATCAGTTTTCGTCCTAGTGTACGCTAGTTTTCGACCACTGTGTAGAAAAAAGGGTTCAGTTGAATTATTAACTTAAAACCAATTCTACAATACAGTAACTATGGATTGTGGTATATCATTTGAAAGGTAATTTTGTTAGCTTTCAAATGATATCAAAATGATTTAAATAAGTTTCTTACCTAAATTTTGGAAAATATTGCAATAGGTCGAAGGACAAATGGACGAAAACTAATCTACAAGAATAGCTAATTTTGATTTTCGTCCACCCCAGTGCTTGCTCATGACGTCATGGACGAAAACACAACAACGTTTAAAGCTATTTTTTGTTTTCGTCCACATCTTTTTAACGGTTTTTATGGGTTTATCACTGTTAAAAAGTGGACGTAAACTAAAATGTTGAATGTAATAGCAATAAAGATCATATTGGAAGAAAATACATTGTATTTTGTAGGTCCATTGAAGTAAAATGATTATTAAAAATATTAACTAGGTGTCAGGGTTTCCGTCCACGTGGACGAAAACCAAAATCTTGCAAAATTGTTATGCTAGTATTAGTCCACTTAATTATCTAAGATTTCTATACAAAAACTTTAATAAACCCTTAAAATAGTGTTTATTATGCTAATAATTAGACATACGTGCCAAAAACATTACGTAAAGTAGCTAAAACAGTAATTAAACATACCATGAAATTTCCCTACCGGCACGTTTTTTTTCTAACTTGACGACGTTTTCCATTCACCTGTGTACAGCAGCAACTTCCGTAGATTTTTTTGGAGTTATTACTTGTCAAATTACATTTTCATGCAGGCAGAACTGTTACTTAGATATTATAGATTGTAACAAGTCCAAACTTGCACAGAAAGTTAGGTTTTTATTCTAATTTTCCGTATTTGTTTGTGGCAAGTCGGTCAAATGGACGAAAACAGGAGCTGGACGGAAAACCGGCGCAATTACCCTATGCTAGGTGATGTGTAGTGTAAGTGTGTGTACTTGAAAATAGATTATTATATCTCAAGTTGTTGTTTTTTTGAACCTAGTGAGTTGTGAGAGTATTAAGTGTTAAGTGACCAGTTTGTGATGCAATAATGATAGTTAATTGTCACTGAGTGTGGTAAAGTACAATCTGAAGTTTTTCTAAGTGTTTGTGTTGCGATTACAAAGACTTGCAGGATAGACAGTAAAAATGTGAAGTTAAAATAGTTCCCACACCAAGTACTAAGTTTAAAAGTTAGCACCATAAACTTCAGTTGAGTTAAAACTTAAGTGAGTGTAGAAACTTACCAGTGAGTGATAAAAGTATTAATGGTTTGTATAGTGCCCATGGTCTAGGTAAGTTTGATGTGACAGACACTAACTGTGCTGCTGAAACTGGCATTGTCAGTCCTGCTGAGCTTCTGGCTGACTGAGAAGCATTTTATGTACACTGCATGGGTAATCTACACAATCTGGCAATAGTTTGGTGTTTTAGATAGTACTATGTTAATTTTAAATTGCTTTATCTACAGGGTGATTTGTGATTAGTGAACACCTTGTATGTGAATACAGTAGGCAGGACACAGGTCATTTGTAACCAATTTAGTTGTGTATGTGCAGGATAAGGCACCATTTATCCCAACTAATATTATAAATGCGAAAGTAACTCTGTCTGTCTGTCTGTCTGTTACGCTTTGCTAAACCTCGCAACCGATTTTGATGAAATTTGGCATAGAGATAGTTTGAGTCCCGGGAAAGAACATAGGATAGTTTTTATCCCGGTTTTTGAAACAGGGACGCGCGCGATAAAGTTTTTCTGTGACAGACAAAATTCCACGCGGGCGAAGCCGCGGGCGGAAAGCTAGTGAGATTATAATTTTATGTGAAAAAATCATGGAAAACTTAATAATTATTCATTACTAAACTTACATTTATTTCATTCATTTAGATGCAGTGCTCCCTACAGAAAAAAAAGTCTTTCATACAAAATTAAAATGGAAATATTATCTCATAAATTGTGGACGTTTGCTTAGGCATATACAGATCTAAATGATTGCAAGTGACTTTACTAAAATCTCTTACAAGGATGTTCACTCATTACAAGTCACCCTGTATAAGATGATTTGTTGAATTTTGGAATCAATTTCCTATTTTGAGCCTTTAAGATAGGTCCTTTTTCTTGCTAATAATTCTGCTGAAGGACTTCTAGGCCCAGTGCCTCCTTTCTTGATCATTATTGGTGCCATTGATGACATACTTAATTACTTGTTCCATCCCATCAGTATTTAGACGCTTTTCAATCTATTTGGACACAAAACCAGGCTCTGTTCTTCAATAACGATAGTACAGTCAGCGTCAAATAGTTCGTGATACTCAAAGTAGCCAATAAAGCTCGGTTTCCACCAAGGCTAAGCGGAGCAAAGAAGTGTTTTGAATAACTAATCAGATTTCATTATTTCCACTTCTCTTCTCCGCTCCGCGCCGCGGTGCCGCTGTCAAATTCTTGGTGGACTGGAAACCGGGCTTAAGTTCGCGACTTGTTGTCCACTTTGGGTGTCACGAACTATTTGACGCTGACTGTACCTAAGTAACCTTACCTGTCGGACTTTTTAGCTATCTGTAGGTATGTAACTCCGATTTTTCAAAGAGCAAGAGGATTGATTGGGATGATTATCCAAAAAGTCGAATTGGCCGGTCACGAGAAGCAGATTTTTAAGGAGGCAAGTATCTATCCTATCTAAAAGGGATAAAATTAACGTAAAAAATGCCAAAACATCATCATCATGATTCATGACTGCTAAATGGTGCATTTATCGATACGTTTTCGGTACCCGGACTCATGAGTTTTTACCCGACTGCGCCAGAAGGAGGGTTATGTTTTTGCTTATTGGAAACCGTTACACCACCTACAATCTGGGTAATTTGATACCCATGTAGTAGTTAGTACACAGTAGGTACATACTTTAGCGCACTAAGGTACCTACTTCCCCAAGGGTCACACAATGGCGAAAACCTTCAAATTAAATCACTTAAGTCGGGGAGTCATCACATAGAGGTACACACGCACATATTTTCATGTATTTAGGTACACTCATGCGCATACATCATAGACGTGATCATACTCGCAAAAAATGCTGTAGGGTTGCAGCGGCACTAAAGAGCAGCGGTACTCAACCTTCTTTCAAAGCAATTAATTTTAATTTTGGTGCCTCTCTCAGTTTCTCAATAAAAGTTTTTAATTAAGCCAGATGGCTTTTACAAAAGTTTGACTGGCCGTAGGTTGAGTACGAGACTGTCTCCGAATGCGTAGGTAACCTCGATAAAAACATCAAGTGTAAACACACATCTTATCATTTCGTGCTCTTTGTTTTGTTCTCTTTCTTTCTAGGTAGCCTGGGTGACCCGGTTCCAGTACAGCATGGGCACGTGTGGTCTCCATCTGCAGAAAGCCGTGTCAACCTAGTTTCGTGAGATATGTAAAACTTATCAGTGGTTGTGTCGTAAAAAGTGCTGTGATAATGAGTGAAAAAGAATTTTACTTACTACTAAAGCCAAGTAAAACCATTATGAAAAAGGTAAATAAAAGTTTTATTTATGATATTTTAAGTTTTATTTAAAACTCCTTTTTAAAATAACTGACTAGGTAAGTAGGTTAGCAATGTTTTCTACTTGAATTTCATTAAAATCAGTTCAGCTTATCTTCTTGGAAATATTGTAAGAATAGGTAACCACGTTATAGATGACCCACGCTGAACTGTCCCGCCAAACTCAATGACAGGGGGGCGCTACCATCGTTCAAGTATATGGTTTCCAACATGGCACAAATCTGAACCAGCGATCCGGTATTGACGGTGGCGCCCCACTGTCAAAGTCATCGACAGGACAGTCCAGTATTTTGGAACTATAGAAGAAAGTTAGAATTCAGCAGAATATGATAGGTAATATACAGGGTGACTGGAACTGAACCCGCCATAGCTAATACGCGTATAGAGGAGGTCATTTGCTAATTATTGAACCTTACTTTCTATGACTAAAGTTTTATAGTTTAGGAGATATGTAAATTTTTATACTTTTTTCAGATTTTTCTGAAATTTGACCTAAAAACTGCTTAATTTTTTTTTCTCGCATGATTTTAACCGATTTTTTTATTTGATACTAATATCAAATAAACCTTGAGTCAAATAAAATAAATTCAGATCTAGATTATGATTCAATAACTAGTTACGAGCCGTCAAAGTTCAACAAAAGTACAAACCACGATAAAAAATTCAAGTTTGAATTCGATTAAAAAAAAACTAATGGTGATAATGGATTGCCAATGATCTTAAAAATATCTCTACCTTCTCTTCTTTCCAATGATATATCACACGTAGTAATTAGATATTGAAATTTATTAAAAATTTAAAGTTTATGGAAGAAAATGGAGTAATAATACGAAAATATCCATACAAAGTTTCTTCAAACATCTCATATTATCTGCTATACTACTTTTTATAACTATTTTTGTGTGCTTTTTGAAAAATGAATTTAAAAATAATAATCACATTATGAAGAAAAGAGTTTAAAAAAATTCAAAATCATCTTTGTATGGATAATTTTTGTATTATTACTCCATTTTCTTCCATAAACTTTGAATTTTTGACAAATTTCATTATATAATTACAACGTGTGATATATCATTGGAAAGAAGAGAAGCTAGAGATATTTTTAAGATCATTGGCAATCCATTATCACCATTAATTTTTGTTTCAATCGAATTCGAAGTAGAATTTTTTATCGTGGTTTGTACTTTTGTTAGACTTTGGCGGCTCGTAACTGGATATTCAATCATTATCTGGATCAGAAATTTATTTTATTTGAATAAAGACATATTCGATATTAATATCAAATAAAAAAAAACTGTTGAAATCACGCGAGAAAAAAAATTGAAGCAGTTTTTAGGTCAAATTTCGGAAAAATCTGAAAAAAGTATAAAAATTGACATATCTCCTAAACTATAAAACTTTAGTCATTGAAAGTAAGGTTCAATAATTAGCAAATGACCTCCTCTATACGCGTATTAGCTATGGCGGGTTCAGTTCCAGTCACCCTGTATATAAAAACATCTTAGAAGTTATAATTATAATTGAATAACTTCGTAAGTTTTTTGGCGGTGTGCCTACAGAAACACGGAATGTCTGAAGGGTTAGCTATTCTTTCCTTCTAGCAAGAGTTCGATTGCTCTTGCAATATTGTGTCAACAATAGGAATAGTGGAATAAGCCATTTCGAGTTTGTGTACTACTCAGACAGATCTTGCCCAGGATCTCCCTTTCATCTCGCTTAATGAAAACTGACCAGGCGGAAGGTGGAAGTGAGCTTAGGTAGGATAAGTAGCTTAGGTGATAGCTGGCCAGGCTCTACCACTAACAATTTCGAGAAGAAAATTTTGTGCCCACCCCTTCTTCAGGTGGTCTTACCACTAGACCACAGAGGCGGTTCTAAAATAATACATACTTACTGCATTCGTTTAAACTGACCTATAAAAAATATTACAAGCATCACTGTCACCAGACTCACCAGTTGAGTCAAACTGATGCTTGCTGAAAGCTGTGCTAATTTTAATCTCATTCATTCGGTACTCTATCAGATAATTAAAATGTTACCAAGCTCCAGCAAAGAACGATTTAGGGATTCTCATTTATGGCATGGAAACAGTAAGTTCCTTCATGCACTTAGTTTAAAGGATTAGTTGTTGAAGACCCGGATTCGATTCTTGGTGAATATCCTCTGTTTTCTGAATGAACGCTAAAGCAAGACGCTGTAGTCTTCATTCGAGCAAGATAGCCTGTAGATGTAAGACCGTAGTATGAAATGGAAGTTAGACACAAAACAGTTGAAGCAGACTTGAGAGATTCCGTGGAATACCATCGAAAACCATAGTGATATTGACACATCATCATGTTAAGGGTCCGCTTCATTTTTATCATAATTCAGATTTAGGTCCATCCAGACAAAGCGTGGAGAGCAGCGATGAGTACCTCTTGGCCATGAAAAGGGTTCAACACCAGGCCCAAAACAAGAACACCGTTCCTGTGGAAATAATGTCGCCTCGAGATCGCCATAGGCAGAAGGTGGCTCAGAAACAGGGGGTGTTAGTATATTTTTGTCTTCTCTATTTTATAGAGGTCCTTAGCCGTAGCAGGAGTAGGTATAATTTAAGAGGGGAATAGTGGTAAAACCCGGTCTGTGAGCACGTAGAATTTTGTCCAATGACCCCAAGCTACCCATCCTTATCGCTCGCGCGTACCTAATCATAATATTGCTGTCGCGACTGTGCGACGGGCGCCCGCAGTGAGTGCGAAATTGGACAAAATTCTACGTGCTCACAGACCAGTCTATAGATGTAACTGAAAGTTTTAAAGAATGGTTTAACAAAAATAACGAACCCTAGGCTCAACATTCAGTCGTAGTAGAACTAAGCTTCAATTTATCGCAACGAAAAGTCCTACCTGTATTCTTTCGTTTAGAATCTAGCGCCGTTGTCCACTGCTGGACAAAAGGCTCCCAATTTGAGGATTTCCACAAAGACCACCCCTGTACAGGATTTGGCTGTGCTGTGTGACGTTGAATATCTTTACGTAGCCGAAATCTAACAAAATAACGATAGGTTGGACGGACTGGTGGCTGGCAGTTGGAGCAGCGTCCAGCAGGCCACTCGCATCAGCATCGTCGCCTCCATGGTGCCCGACGAGATAATCTGGAAGCACTCGGACCTCTCCGTGAGGAGTTACGAGACTGCGCTCATGTTTATTGATATTTCTGGTGGGTACAGTAAATTGTAAAAAGTAAGTAGGCACACATTTTTCAAATTCGAGATATTTATTTGTGGTTATATAGTGCTGCTAATCGCCTTAGTAGAAGTAGAACAGTCAACCGCCGTAAGTGAGAGACAGAGTCCGAGAACGGTTATAATAACCGCGCCCTGTATAAATTGTGAACAGAGTTCAAATCTCAGTCGATGAAATCTAAATTTCTGAAAATTATCGGTTCGGATTTTCTTATAGGCCTTGATCGTAATAAAACCGCACTAGAATCGCAAGATGTTCAATCGTCTGATACCAAAAAATACCTAGCGTAGTGGCGCCACCATCACCTTGAACGCAAAGGAGTTCCGGGTTCGATTCCCAGTTATGTATGTGTACCTATCAATTCCTATTTTGTCAGAGGGTAGCACAAAAACACAATTTGTTCGTTCTTTAGCTTACTACTAACTTCAGTAGGTCAATTTGATGGTATTTCCCATATTGAAGGCTTCACGGACCTCTGCGAGAGTTACACGAAGCCAGGTCGTGGTGGGCCTTCGCGTCTGACCCAGGTCCTAAACTCGTACATCGGGGCCATGGTCCAAGAAATCCTCATGCATAACGGAGACGTGCTGAAGTTCTCTGGAGACGCCTTCCTGTCGATGTGGAAGAAGACGCCGAGGCTTAGCATGCAGGATGTCGTTCATACTGCTATAGACTGCGGCCTCATCATCCAGAAGAACTATGGGACCTTCGTGACAGATGTTGGGGTTGTGCTGAAGGGTTAGTTTGCTTATTTTTTATAAAAATAAACGTACCAACACCGTAGGCTTTAAGGCTCAGGTTCGATTCCCGGTTGACTGAAGAAATCCTTGTTTCTAAATGGATGACGCGCTTTCTTATCGCTATAATTGTCTCCTTTCTCTGTGCGCAGTGAAATGCTTCTATTCCTAATTAAGTAATCCCTTTCCATCCCATTTTTCGAGGTAAAATCCAACTAACTATTTAGGTATGTCATGGATTCATACTAGTACTTAACGCAAGTAGGTAGAAGCAGGGCCGCGCCGACCGCCGCCAGCGCCTGTGTGCGGAACCTATGAAGCGCCTCTTTTCTAATGAATCGTCATAAAAAAACGAATTTAAATTTTTAACGAATATTTTAATTGATAATTTTAACTAAAATAAATGTTCTCCAGTTTTACAGTACTTAGATAATATTATCATAAATGTGTTATAACTGGAAACCACTTAGGAATTAGGATACTAAATAGGTAAATCCCGTTCGTTCTGCTTGCCAATTACTACGAAAAGGAAAACTCGAACTAAATTTTTACATACTTAATACAAAGAATTGTATACTTAAATATTAATAACAAGGAAGCTGACTTTTTTCTAATCATAATAATACTAATATATATGACTATTACGTACCTACCTATGCTATGTTTAAACAGCAAGACTAACATTTGCAAGAATATTTTAATCATACTTAAAATATAATACAGGGTTTGGCGGAAGGTTAGACAAACTTCGTGGGTGTATAGGTAAGGTCATTTTAAGAATACTAGTTCGCCCATTTGACCCTAAGTGGTAATTTTTTTTTAATTGATATTTTTGTTTTCCTTTAATTTTTTCCGAAATTTGACCTAAAAACTGCTTTTTTTTTCTCGCTTGTTTTCAATCGCTTTTATTATTTTAATATCGAACATGTCTTTAGTCAAGTAAAATACATTTCAGATCCAGATAATGATTGGATAGCTAGTTACGAGCCGCCAAAGTTTAACAAAAGTAAAAACCACGATAAAAAATTCAACTTGGAATTCTATTTAAAAAAAAATAATAATCGGGACATCCTAACATGGTGTCCCGATTAAAACTGAGCGGGCGCCCTTTTATCACACTTTTTTCTTTTATTTTAATACTTTTATGTTTTTGCTGTGTGTTTAATAGTCTTTTTCTACCTTAGCTTAAAAGCTGGAAAATTTAAGATCAGCTACGGGATATTAATTATTATTATTTTGATATTTTGTATGGAAAAATTACATTGTTTTGCGTAGGCAAATACTTATCTAATTTGATTGCAATCAATTCAATCATTATCTGGATCTGAAAATTTTATTTGACTAAAGACATATTCGATATTAATATCAAATAAAAAATGCGGTTGAAAACATGCAAGAAAAAACATTGAAACAGGTTTTAGGTCATATTTTGGAAAAAAATAAATATAAACAAAAACATCAATTAATAAAAAAGTAGGTCACTTAGGGTAAAATGGGCGAACTTGTATTCTTAAAATGACCTTACCTATACACCCACGAAGTTTGTCTAACCTTCCGCCAAACACCCTGTATACTGTGGTTTTGACTTGGCTATCTCTTTCGTTAAAATCCCCGTGGCGGGGAATCCCCGGGACCCCATCCCGCTTGTGTCGCAACTCGCACGCATCGCATCGGGTTGCGTTCATAAACTCACTCATAGTCATAAAAATTTTGTATTACAAACTCGGCGCCTCTACGGTTCAAAATAACTATACTTTATTTGAGGTTCAAAAGAACTGCCGCCGTTTTACGTTGAGCTCGTAAGTAATGTAAACTAAAACCCTAAGCGCTTAGGTTTTATTAATCTAAGCCTAAGCGTAAAAATGAAACCATAAACTTGAATCATAATAAACATAATAATATGAATATTGAGAGACTTGTTTAATAAGCATAATATTTGTTTTGTTGTGTACAAGGCTTATGTTGCGCATACTGTACCTACTTACTTATCGATACTCCATTTAAAAAAAAAATAGGTGGCAGTAGCGGCGCGGCGCCCCTATTGTCTTGGCGCCTGTGTGCGCCGCACACATCGCACACAGGGGCGGCGCGGCCCTGGGTAGAAGAAACTAAACTAATTTACTTGGAATGTTATTGGAAACCTTCATTTGTTCCTCTCCAGTAAAAGTAGCGATATCGGCCGGCCTGTCCCACTTTTCAATCATCGGCGGCGGGAACACGTCCCAGTCCCACTACGTGATCGTGGGCCCGCCAGTGTGGGACGTCAAGATGGCGGAGTACATGAGCACGGCTGGTGACGTCCTCACCTCTGCCAGTGCTTGGATTTACGTGAACGAGGCGGAATACTGCACTCAGCCGTGCGGAGATGGAAGGCATACGAAGGCATGGATTTAACATTTAATTTGGATAGAAAAGATCTTAAGCTTGGACACTGCTTTTGTTGTCTGACGGAAGGCCAGTTACAGTTTCTAGTTCAAACACTTCAAACCCCTTGGCCCACAAACAATATTAAGTAGGTACGAGTACTTGTGAACTAGGGTAACAGTAGGTTTAGTAGTTTTGGGTACAACTTAACTAATGCGATAGTTACATTATTATGTAGACCGGAGAGATAATTCTATCCGTGGTCTTCTGAAAATTATTTTAAATTTTAAGGTGCTTGGCGTTGGCGCTACATGGAAAAGAGTTGAAAATCTTAATTACACGCTGGGAGCAACTCAAAGACGTAGGTTTTCTGAGCTATTTTAGTAAGAATAAACTAGTTTCCGTATTTTTTTACTGCAATACATTTTCGATTCACAGCCGAAGCGTTAAAATCACCACAGTTCCTCGCGAATAGTCCAAGGTTCGACGAGGGAAATGTTTCCGAAATAAATTTTCGTGAATTTTCACGTAAGTTTTTGCGTTTTGTATTAGCTTGACGTGCTATCGTCTGTACCTTACTTACCTTTTTGCAAAGCGCATTAAACTATTCATCAATGGTCAATTTTCGTAGTCCGTCCAGCTGTAATATCAGCCCTACGAAGCTCGTGGTGGCCTGCCCTTAGAAGCTTCATGGTGACGCCAGTACTAAGGGCGGTGGATAACGACGAGCCCATGGACTTCCTCACCGAGGTCCGAAGAGTGGTGGTACTCTGCATCAATATCATCACGAGGACAGTGACCGAGGATGTGCTGATAGAGGTCGTGGATAGGGCCTATAAGTCTGTCTGCAGGTATACCTAATATAATCTACCTAGTTAGGTAAGTAGATGTCTTATTTTCATTTATAATAAACCAAAACATTTTATCATCACACCCAGCGTGACGTCAGCTTCGGGTGGACTCGTGAACAAAGTCTCCATGTTCGACAAGGACATGATGTTCCTCGTAGTCTTCGGGCTACGAGGTCTCAAGCAGGAAGACGAGGCGGAAAAAGCCCTGCAGTGTGCTCATCAGCTGAAAGAGAAACTGGCTGAGGAGAATATCATCAGCATTTCCATTGGAGTCACTTCGGGTTAGTTGTGGAGGGTTTCTAATACTAGACAAGACAGGAGATGCACTGGTGGGAACGAAAGGTGGGAATAGTCCCGTGACCCGTACTAGACAGGATTACTTTTGCCTTGCGTTAACGTTTGTAGAAACGCTATGAGAAAGATTCAAAATTCTTATTGTAACGTTTGCATGATTATTTACTTGTCTATGGAAACGGATATAATATGGGGAAATAAAAGCTCCCGTCACAGATAGTGTAAAGGAGACACCTTTACTTTTAGAAGAGGAAGTGAAATACCAAACATAATGTGATTACTGACTAAATTAGTCAGTAATCACATTATGTTCGGTATGTATTAGTATAGTATAGTATGTATGTATAGTCTTTTTCCCTTTCTTTTTTTATAGGCACTACTTATTGTGGTGTAGTTGGACACGATCTCCGTCGAGAATACACGGTCATAGGGCCTGCGGTAAATAAGGTACTTACATCCACAATATTTCATAATTATCATAACTATTATTAAAACATGAGGATATAGACCTATTGTCTACACAAGATAACCTTTTGTTATAAATGCAGGCAGCTCGGTTAATGATGGCGTATCCCATGGTAGTCACTTGCGATAAGGAAACTTTCCTGAGAAGCAAACTTGATCAAGAACATTTTAAGATAATGGAACCCAAAGCATTGAAAGGCATCACTAAGGCTGGACCCATTTATGAATTTAATAAAAATGGGTTAGTAATTATTGATGCTCTATTAGAACAAAGAAAGCTCGTAGACCTGATGATATACTATCATTCCTGAGATTTTTCCCTCCAATTTAAGGCTCATTATAACTCGGCGAAGATTATGTATATGAGCCTTGAACGACTGAACAAACTCATTAATTCCTTTTCCAAAGGTGGTCAGACCGTCCAGGAGATTACAGACATCCCATTCTAGGCAGAAATGAAGAGTTGCGCAAATATAAATCGATTCTTTGCAACGCTATCAATGAACATAAGCAAAAGTTCACAAGATATAGGGATCACAAGTTTGGTTTTGCTATTATTGTAAGTATAGGTGTACCAGAATCTCATGGCAAACAAAAATATTGGAAAAGTGTGTTTTTCATATGGCAATTGTCTATGGTTTAATTGTCACCTGTCAAAGAAAATTATGAAATCTGTCAGCCGCTGCAAAATTTTTGTAATCTCTTCTTGACTATTTGTTATTTTTGTGAAAAAGTCGAAAAAGTTCAATTAAGGCATATTGTTTTCAATGTGAATTGTAAAATAAGGCATAATTCAAAGTCGATCTTTGATTCTAAAGCGCGTCGTCGAGTTGACACTGTTGACAGTAAGTTGGACTGAAATGTTTTGATACATTTAGTTTATTACCCAACTGTGTCAGAAGGAGGGTTGTGTTTTTTTATATTATTCTTACTTAATAGCTGCTTTATCGGGGTTTTCAGGTATATCTCACAAATTGGTGCAGATGTTATGACCATGTAAAGAAAATTGAAAATTATTTCATAAAGCAAGATTGAATAATGGAGAAGTTTCCAATTTTTTTCTTTGAAATAAACTTGAAATAAATATAAGTAGAACTAATAATAATTGTGAAATAATCATGAAAATATCTCTACAAATAAATAAGTTACAGGGCCCTAAAGTTGCGCATAACTATTCACGCCATTTTGATCGGTGTATTCACACAGTCATTCGGAGTACTAACAGTAAATCACCCCTGATCCAGCCAGTTCATTTTTTTTTTTAATCTAGCAGTTTTTAATTTTTCAGCTAGGGTCACTCAAGATTCTTTCTTAGTAAAATTTTGTAACCTTTCTTTTAAATAACCCAGACCTGGCCATATACAAAAAGAACGGCACCGCCTATGTTTCAGTTCCACGCGAAAATATGGTAGGTAATTTAAATAATTAATTTCTTAGACATTTCTTTTCTCACAGACGATTTATTTAATTTCCAAGACATTTTCCTATGTTAAAAACGATGTATAACAACATTCTTCATACACCCTACCTAAAATGTATATTCGTTCTTCATGTTCATTAATATTAGTATAAAAGTAAAAAATTAAACAGTATCAAGATCGTTTATTCCAATTTCCCCAGTATTGCTCTCAACAAAGTTTATTTTCCCTATTTGCCATGAGATTCTGGTACACCTATAGTATTAATTTTTAATGGTATCATAGTACTTATACAGGGTGTTAGGTAAATGGGTATATGAGCCGACCCTAGCCCATGTTAACATAGGCATATAAATGGTATGGTGAAGTCAGAAATTTGATATCATGATTTTAATTTTTCTAATTTTCATACAAAAACAATTTTACAAAATCCGATTTCTATGAAAATTAAAATAGTTAAAATGAAGATATCAATTTTCTGACTTCACCATACCATTTATATGACCATGTTAACATGGGCTAGTGTCGGCTCATATACCCATTTACCTAACACCCTGTATAATAGACAGTCTCATTAAGGATTTTTATCAACCAGGGCCCAACATTAGTAGGCAAAACGCGTTTATTAGAAGAATGCATCAATATAACACCAAGTTATGTGCACGCAGACATGTTTTCGTTAACAGAAAAGGACGAGGTAAAATAATTCATCATCATCGACATCATACTTTTATTGTCAGTAATAAATAATATTATTATTGTTCCTTTAGAAACCTTTTACAATATTCCGAAAGATATTGTCCAGAGCTTTCATTGCTACTGATGGGCGAAAAGCAAGGGAAAGTTGTGAAAACCTTATAAGATACAGGTAAAAAATAATGATCTTTATAAAAGCCACGAGAATTACCTAATGGTAGAAAATTGGGTAAGTGGACCTTAAAAAGTATCGCTTGATTGTGATAATGACAATAGTTAAGTAAATTAATTTAGGTACCCAGTTACCCACTTAGCTAATAGGGTACGAGCGTGAAATACCACGTGACTTAGCGTATTTTCTACTATACATGCGAAAAAAAAAGTGGAAAATGGCTAAACTATTTTTAAACTTTTTCAGTATCGATTTGGATGGATTAACGCCTGTTCAGATATTCGCGTTGAATGAAATATTCGACAGCAGATTTCCTCTTCCCGAGAAGTTTGATTATACGGGAGACATCTTGTGCAACTTCAGCGTCAAAAATATTCTGCAAGAAATCTTTAAAAAAGTTCGTATCAATTTTATTTGATATTTAAGTAGCGACTCCATCGACCAAAATAACAAAGTTACCATTTAACAGAATTTCGTGAGACTTTGGGTGGCGGCTATAAAAAAAGCTCAGCACATCGACGATCAATCTTGGCGGATGATATTGATCCTATTAGAGATAAAGACTTTTTTTGTTCTTTTCACCATCACTGACGAGGATAAGCTTTCGCGTATGTATTAAACTTCATCATTTTATAATCATCAGGTCATTTAGTCTCCACTGGCTTCTTACGTGGATCCTCTCAATTTACCAGAGGCAAAAGGGAGAATTTTGTCTATACTCCCTATGCCAGCCAAACGGGTTGGGAAGGCCTGATGTTCGCCTATACATTTCACCTTTATTCTTCTTTTTCAACAACATTTAATACGGGAAGAGTGGAAGTTAATTAAAATTGTCTACTAATTATTTACGTTAAGTATAAAATCAAGTCTGTTCTCAGTGGTGGCTCGTAAGTGCTTGGACAACTACATGATAGAAAAGGTTTATCTGACGGGGATCGACCGCTGGTACCATGCCTCGTTGGCGTGCCAATTACTGGACGTGCAGGCCATACCGGCAGACTTGGAGAAGTAAGCACCTTTTTTCTGGTCAGTAATATAGGTAGATAAGTAGATAGATTAATTACACACTTCATAAGCAATATTTGGCCAGGCTGGACTTTTAGAGATGAGTAAGTGATATGAATGGTATATAAAGATAGGAACCTAAACCGGAGAGATTTAATAACACGCACTTTGAAGTTGTTTACTGCCACTCATGTATATTAATTATTAACGTGCCTATCATACCATACTATAGCACATCATTAGTAAAATAGGTACCATTAGGTGTTAAGGAGGACGCAGAGTCAATCATTACATTTACAAGCTTATTTTCCAAGTAGGCACTTACTCAAGTACCTAATTAAATAATTACCTAAATAGGTATTTAACTTAAGTTAATCTTTATTGTAAACATTTTTCTTGCGTGGGAATAAATTAGGTACTGAGGTTACCAATAAATATCATGCAGAGTGATCGAGAGTGCCAGCGGTGGTATGCCTGGTTGGATCCAGAACTTCGTCATCTCCCTAGTCCAACGAGGGGTTCTATCCGTGGTCACCGTGCCTCGGGAGGAGGCCTTGGAGTCTGGGGCTGTGATGCCGTCACCAGCTCTCCTGCAGATACCCGGCCATGAAATGAGTAACGCTGGTCTTGAGCCGAGACGGCAAAGTTATCAGGTGGTTTTCCCCTTTTTCCGCAGGTTTTTTTTTATATTTGTACCTTTATACAGTTGAAGCAACAACTATGGAGTCTAGAAAGCTCAAAGCTCAAAGGTAGCTAGCTTACATAGGTTTATTATCTACCGAAAGCTAAAAACTTGCTCTAACGCGATTACAACGCGGCGCAAGCTAGCGTAACGTTTCTATCCAATTTGACGCTCCACGCCACGCCTTGCTTCTGGGCTAGACCTCTAAAGCACAATCTAACTAAAGGCTGTCAATTTGTTCAGAAATAAAGTTGCGCACTCATCAATGAGGGCTATCGTTTTTATACTTAACAGTTGGCACCCCTGGCGATTGACAGGACCTTACTCTACAGTGGCGCCATCTTGATGAGTGCAAATATGATAGTCCTCCTACCACTTTAGCCCTCACAAGTTGGCGCCACTGTCTTCGCTATTAGCAAGTGACAGGATACTCTACAGTGGCGCTAACTGGTGAGCGCTAAAACGATAGCCCTCATTTACGTGTGCCACAGTTGTAGTAAAATGAAGTACCTATGTACCCAAGTACATTACATCTTTCTACTCCTCCCTCAGAGCATTTACAGCGTAGTAAGTGTGAGCATGTTGAGCAAGCAGGAGAGCCAGTTCGCTCTTCACTCCGACGTCGTGCAGATGGCTGTACTGTCCGAGGGGTACAGTTTCGACGACATGACTGCTGATATGACGATGGACGGTAACTGAATCCAACTATCTAGCTAGATATAGGGTTAAAGACAGTAACTTCTTGGCCCTGAATCAGTTCAGTAAGTAGTCAAACTTTCCCAATATCCCGTAATTCCTCATAGACATAAAAAATAATTAAGTTTCTAAGATGGCGACGACAATACGTACTACTTTTATTTTGTTTCCAGCTGTGATCTTGAAAACGTATGATTCTTTGACACCTTTTGAGAAGATGATATTGAAATGCGGATCAGTGCTGGGTGACGTATTCTCCAGACGAATGCTTCTGCATTTATTGCAGAGCGATTCTCCGAGAAAAGTAGCTAAAGGTATTTTTTCATTGTGTTCAATACAAATTGAGAAACCTTTGCATAAAATATGAATCTGCACCATTTCTTCTTTAGCTGTAGTCAAGCTGTTCCTTATCCGTGTCCTGGAATGTGAGGGTGGGGACTTCACGCGTGATACATCATTCGTATTGATACACCCTGCGCCCGCGCTGCCGGCCGCCAAGCCGCCATATTGTGCTTGTTTGGGAATCAGACTGCCGCGTAAGTATAATTATGCCAGGAAGATGAATTTGCTATTTCTCCATAGCTTGCTGTTACGTATTACGCATAGGTGTTCGTTGGCTTTTCCTTTTCAAATTTTGATTATTTTTTAGCAAATTGCCGAGACCTGCCAATATACGCATTTTGCGGTTACATGAAGTTCAGGCATTCCTTATTCCGAACCACCACTTACGAGCTGCTCACTGAGAATCAGAAGGTAATTTTCTACAGGCATTGTGGAGCTAAAACAAAGGACGTTTTTTATTTATCCATTATTCTTTAAAATGTCGCTTTATCCTGATTCAGAGCGAAATGCATGCAAGAGCTTTGCTATACCTGGAGCGGTATACCAAGCGCTGCATATCGTGCGGCATGGGATGTTTCACCAAGTTATTGGGACAGAGATGTGACGATGTTAGTGTTCCTCATATTTTTTAGGCTATCCTCCTCTTTCACGGTGGTAATTTATATTTTTTTCTCATATCAGGGTCTTGTGCCTGAAAGTCAAGACGTGAAGCGCACGAAGCAACAAATAAGATCTCTGAGTGCCGAAACCAGAGTGCCTGGTGAAGAAGAACCGGTCTCACCGTTTGTTCAACATGTACCCGAGATGGTGGTATGTCAATGTCACATTTACTTGTTAAATCGTGAATGGTATCTGCTGTATAGGATAAAAGGACTTTGCAATGGCTGCGATTCTTCACGGATTTTTTGTTCTCAGATGAACGGCAGCATGAGTATTCCTCCTGAAATTGTCTCAAGTTACGATTCCTTGGACTTAGAAGGTATTCGTCAGCATATTAAAAGCAATATCCAATACTCATGTTGTTTAAGTTTGGCGGTGGTGTGGTGGTCGCGTAACATCAGATGAAGTTCGCATGCTCTTATACAATAAATGTCTTCTGATTTTCAGAGAGAAGAAACCTCAGTCGCTCGCTTTTGATAAACCAAAAGCAAAAACATGTACGATCTTTTTCTTCTCTGGAGATAGCGTCATGTGAATGCCTGTCTATACTGCTGGCGGTTTACAACCAAATGCTAGACCATTGCCGAGGAGCAGGTAAAATATAGCACCCTTAAGATAATTCCTCTTTTTATAAAAAAATCAATTACAATATTAACATGAAAAAAAGAAGAGAACAGAGGTCCTGACTACTGAGATTCTCCCCTTGTTAAGTCTGCTGAATTTGTGTTCTTATGTCACCTAATCTACCCTCAATTGTTTCAATATTTTGCAGGAGAATACGAAAAGCTTTTTGAAGCGTACATGGAGTATGCCGACGTGAGCATTATGAACCTAAACATACCCCAAGCTGTACGATTACTGTTTGAAGTAGAAGCATTTGTGAAGGTACATGATCTAGTTTCCCACTTTTTACTGTTATATCGTAAAAAAATGCTTCAGGAATTATAACAGCGTTAATTTCTGATCCAGAGTGACAAGATCAACCACAATAAGTGCCAATCTGGTTGGATGAAAGACTTTCGCTTGGCCAGCGTGTACACTCTGCGAGGAATATGCATGCTTGAGTCTGGGGACCTGAACGAAGCCAGAAACCAGCTGTTCTATGCCATGAAGCTCTATTATGATCCTTTCCCAACTTCTAAGTAACACTATATCCAACATAACAATCTCTGCTCTTCTTAATATTTGGAATTATTATCGTCTTTTTGAATTTCCAGGCATTCAGTAAGGTGTCGCAATATGACAGCTTCGATCAGGCAAATCTTGGCCTTGTATGTTGCATCGAATCTCTATGTTGGCATTGAACGAGGAATTGTTGGCTATTTCTTTGACGATATCGCCAGAACCTATAACATTCTGTACAGATTGTTTTCCGTAAGATCAAACTCTATTATTACTGGAGAAATTTCATGCTTGGTTTGTTCTGATATTGGTTAGTTAAATGTTTTACTGCTCTGTTTAGGAAGCCAAAGAAATGGAAAGTGCAACGTTGGCCGCGAAGTTGTCGTTGAACTACGCTCTTCGGACTAACGCAAACTTTCGGGTCCTTTGCATCAGTTACGGCAATATGATTGCGACTTATCGTCAGACACAGAAGGTACGATTCAGTGACAAATCTATATCATAGCCTAACTCTTTCAAGGAATCGGTGGAATGCAATGCAAGTTTGTAGGCGCGGAGGCAAGTGCCGTAGTAAGCTTGCATCAGCGCCATCTGTTAAGAGATGAGTTCCACCTCGAGCGAATCGCGGCGAGTCGATAGGTGTCGCCATATCGTCAAACTATTAAAAAGATCATTGAGATTCCTGTCGTTTTAGTTCTCCATTTGCGTGAAACTAGAGAAGCGCGCCATGGAACTATGCCACCGCAAGAGGGGGCAGTTGGACGTGACCGAGGTCCACGCAGTTTGCTACCTCTACACCAGCATATTCCTATTTTAGTTAGTACAGTTTTCCTTTTATTATTTTTTTTTTAAGTTATATTTCCGAAATTAGGTTTTCGATCGGTCAAGTTTAAGAATACCGATTGAATTGCAGCGTAGAACACGGCAAGAAGGTGGAAAGCCTGGAGTTTGGGTTATCCGTGATGCACATGATGTCCAGCTTGACCGATCTGACCACGAGGCAGATGCTGATCCTATGGATGCTGAAGCTTCTGCTCTCAGACCTTCGCATACACGATATGGTCAGGATTATGCGGGAGTTCTTCTACATGAATGACCATTACGATTTGAGCTGTAAGACACAATGCTCTGTAAATATTTTAATCAGTTGTAGTAGTAGTACGTAGTACTTATTATTATTCTGTGGTAGTAGTGCGTGATGATGGTGTTGTATAGCGACATTTTTTCTGACTTTTTAAGTCGTAGCGTTTCTATTTTTGATGTCCCATCGAGGTCATTCAGTCAAGTAGGGCCTTTCTGCAATCCAAACACCAAGCATAGTTTCAAGCTTGTAACCGGTAGAGTTTAAATTCAGTGCTTCTCTTCAGTACAAAATGTTGACCAAATTTATTTACTTTCGCACTCCCTCAGCGGAAACCTGGTACTACTTCTACGCGATGGTAATAATGCTGGACACGGGCTACTGCGTGGAGTCATATGCCTCTTGCGAGCGTTTCTATATCAAGAAAGGAGACGCCATCCTCAGGTCTAAAACTCCAGAGGCTGCGTGGAACTTCTTCGTGTGCATGTGGCTAATGTAAGATAACATTATATTGCACAAAATAAGCTAAATAAGCTATTATTAGTATGGTTCCTCAATAACCGTGAAAGATAATAGCCACGATAGCCTAACGGTGAAGGGGTCGGACTGGCCAACTCAGATCCGAGGAACGTGGGTTCGAATCCCACCGCTTCTCGACTATTGTGGTGAGCCCACTCGTAACACAAGCATAATTAGTTTAACACGTGGGGCTAACGGGACTATTAGTAATTTGTGCAATACAAATTGCTAATAATAAAAAAAAAGTGAGGGTTTCGCGAGTCTTTATTTCGTTTATAAAATGTACCTAATATTTTGTACAGAACTATACGCGTTGGGACATGGGAGAGATCAATTCTATGGGAGGAAAAGATAAAACAACTCCTGTCTATGAAGTTTGAGAAGCACGAGTTCAACATCATGATCCTGGTGCGGTTGGTCGAAGGGCTGCTCATTACTTTGGTCAAGGAGGTCAGTTCAGTAGTAGCAAAATGCATAAATGCGTAAAGTCTGGTCGCCGATCACCCAGAATTTCGTCCATGACGAGGGGGTCATTGGACGAAATTCTACGTGATCGCCGACCGGACTATAGTTATAATTATATTATGATGCTGAACGAATCTGAAACATATTTTTTTCTTAGTTCGATGGCAATCCACAAATAGTGGATGGTGAGTAAAAAGTTCTTTAGAAAACAATAGAAATATGATCGTTGGTATTCTAAAACCCCATAATGAGGTTCGTACACATTTTCAAGTTGGAAAGAATCAGCAAATGAATGCAATGAATGAAGCAGTCTGGGCAATTATTTTGTGGCATTCAGAATTTCTGTGCCTTTTAAGTTGGTAATTTAATAGCCGAGGTATTTCAGGGTCCTTTACAGTCAACCCGTGTGAAAAAATTACTTCATTGACCATAAATTCTTGAGATGTAGGTCGAGAGCTCGAGGTTGATCGTAAAATAAGCTATTTTATGAATTTGAATCGCGCTATATTAGGGAGTTTGGATCAAGCGATATTGGAACCCTTTTTTAGCTATAAATGTAAAATAAAACATTTTATAATCTACGAAAGAGGTAAAGCAATTACCTATGGGCATGCTAGAGTTCTTTACAGCCTTTTTTCGGACGGGCAATAAGACATAATATTTGAAAAATGAAGGCTCCTACCTACGCCACAGGTCGCGGGTTCGATCCCCGCGCAATAGAAACCCGCCTCGAATATCATTTACATGCGTTGAAATTAATTGCAGATGGATAATAGAAACATAAAGAAGGTACTGCTTCTAGAGAAGACAGTGAAAGGGATATTTCAAGATATGAACGATACGTGCCGTCATACGCCCATGTACCGGCCAAGGTAGAAAAGTTTTAATAACATTGAAGGATATTAAGTACCTACGCTGGGGAGGCCTTTGTCAAGCAGTGGACGTCTTTTGGCTGAAACGAACGAACGAAGTACCAACGCTAGGCTAGGCCACGACGACTACAAGATAGGGCTAGCTAGTTTCACCACTTGCTGATAAAGTGCGATTAGTCTTATTTGGTTCTATTCCACAGACCTTGGATGGAGATATCTGGCAGTTAGGCCCTTTTCACATGTCCCGGTTGCCAGCTAACCGGCGCCGGGTACCCGGTGGTGAAGTGTATGGGCATGCCGGATGAATTACGCCGGTACATGTGAAAGCTACGTACCATGCTCATACACTTCACCACCGGGTACCCGGCGCCGGTTAGCCGGCAACCGGGACATGTGGAAAGGGCCTTAGGCTGGCCCTTGCTTTCGTATTTTAAAACCGATGAAGAATAAATCGATCGTTCTACTTTATTCGACATTTGGCTCATTTCAAAATACGGGACATAAGGGCCTTACCGGCCGACACCACTATTTACAAGTTTCAAAAGTAACTAAATCACTTTTTGGAACTATATCTCGTTTACTCAAACGTAACGGAATTCGATTGGATCATAATCGGCCAAGCTACATTACGTTTTACCGTTAAACCGTGGGTTTCATTACCTCTCGAATACTATACTCTCTCTTAAAACTGTAAACTACAAAATGGTGTAGCATTAACAGCGGATGCCGCCTACGACTAAGTGTGAGCAATTGTCAGTCCGGAACAATAAAGGATTTGCCACACTGAATGCGTTCTGCGATCTGCGGTCAGGTCAAAGTGAACGCACCCTGCATCATGTATAAACAACATTATTGTTCTCTGTACTTTTCGTATTGATGTGATTTGAGTGAGCGTGCGAGCACGAGGAAAGAACGCAAACAGCAATGCTGACAAATCTGTCAGGCAATCGCCTGGTCTGACAGATTCATCATCATCATTTCAGTCATAGGACGTCCACTGCTGAACATAGGCCTCCCCCAATGATTTCCACAATGGCCGGTTGGTGGCGGCCTGCATCCAGCGCCTTCCCGCTACCTTTATAAGGTCGTCGGTCCTCCTTGTGGGTGGACGTCCTACGCTGCGCTTTCCGGTACGTGGCCTCCACTCCAGAACCTTGCTGCCCCATCGGCCGCCAGTTCTGCGTACTATAAGTATGCCCTATCCATTGCCACTTCAGCTTGCTAATCCGTTGGGCTATGTCAGCGACTTTAGTTCGTTTACGGATCACCTCATTTCTGATTCGATCTCGTAAATAGTCTGACAGATTTGTTTTGCCCAAACTGCTGACCGTTGCCGCGTTGCCCTGATCGACAATGTTATTCATAAATGATGCGGGCTGCGTTCACTTTGACCTGACCGCAGAACCGCAGACCGCATCCAGTGTGGCAAATCCTTACTTGACTGATGATCCATTTCCCGTTTCCGTCATGTTTTTTTAAAACTTCTGACGTAATTTCAGGTATTTCTTGTTGCTTGCGTACTTCAACTACGTACAAGGCAAGAGGGTGCGCGGTTACAGCTACCTGAACAAAGCAATGGAACTGTCCAAACAGTACTCGCATGGAACGCTGCTGATATGGACCGAACATACTCGCAATGTGAGTGAATTCATTCAACCAAGTATGGTTTTCATACTTGAAGAGAATTTTGAATATTTGTGGGACCGTGGGACGACTTTGGAAGTCTCCGATACTTTGAAAGAATAACTGAACACCGACCTATCTTCTCATACCACTTGATCTTTGGCAAAGAAAGGATCAATGAAAAAAGACAAGAAATTGAGCTTATCCCTGTAAAGAGATTTCTTTCAGTGGACCAGCGAGACGATATAGAGATGTCTAAGACTGATACTAGTGTGTGCTAATTGGGCTACATTATAAAATAGTCTTGCTTAAAAAGTGATAACTCTGGAGTCATGCAGAGGTCGGAAGAACCAATAAAACGACTGTTAAAGAACATCCACAAGGCAACTGATAAATTGAGACAAGTGTCTAAAGTTCATACAATAACATGACTACAGTTACTTTTTATTCACAACTAACATAAATGCTTGTGATTTTCGCGCCTACACTCCCACTTCAATTGTGTGCGAGATTTAATCTGCAATAAGTGGGTTGACGGGCATTCGTCATACAGCTGACCCTACACGTTGATTTACTGGAGGTCAACACACGATTAATTACACTGTGGGATCAAATAATCGACCCTGTTTGATGTTAACGCTGCAATTTTTTATTCTATTAAAAAAGTAAAATTATTTCAATACGTAGATATGTGCGCAACTATGGGAAATGGCTGTTTGGGTCACAAAAAAAACCCAAGACAAATTAACCTACACCTTAAGATTTCCCCAATCTTAATTAAAAGTTATGTTTAAAGTCAATTTTTAAACCTTTAGTTACATTAATTGGACTTTTTCTTTCAGCATTGGAAGGGGGTGCTGAATCCGAAGCTAGAAGACTTCTGGGCCGATCACATTGAGGCAGACAATTTACTGGACTACAAGGATTTTGATCTACAAAAATCTAAAATAGTACCTTTCACCCTCCCTTTGCCTAGAGACTTGGAAAGATAGATTATAATTTAATATTTTAAGAAGAAAAGGTTTATGTTATTTTTTATTTTAAGTTTTCCAATAAAACAGTTAAAGTAATAAGCAAAATAATTTTATTTATTCAATAATAAATAAATTTGGTTCTTATTTACATTTACAAGCCATCGCAAATACCTAAGTAACCGTTTAATTTTAATTTAGTGGGATTTGCTGGTGTTGATCTAACATTGAGGACGTAGATAGGTATGCAATAAGAAATTATAGTAGAAGAGAGCTGAAAAACGATTGTTCTTTAAAAATGAATATTTCATTCAATGAATATTATGAAGTATCCGGTATAAATAAGACTTAATTCAACATAAGCTCAAGCTTGGCTTTAACCAAATCTATTTTTCATTACTATACTATACATATCAACAATATCATTGAATAACCACATAATCAACATACTTTTTACAAACAAATAAATTACACATTTTTAATGGAATGAAAATAGAAAAAAAATATCACAAAATACATCATTAAGCTTGAAATAATGAAGAATTAAATTGACGATAGTTTTTTTTAATATTAAATAAAATATTTACCATCAGCAAATATAGTACCAGAAAAATGCCTTCCATTTCCATTCTCAGAGCAATGTGAGTGAATGTTATTCTACAGTGATTTCCAAAACATTACTTCTATTTTCCATATTATGTACAATTTACAATCAGATCAGAAATCACAAGAATTACAAGCTATGTAATTACCTATATTATATGAATTTTCAATTGAAGAAATAATAATTTCAAATTATTTCATTATAATGGTAATCTAGTAATGTATTTCTATCATATAAGTCAACAAGAAGGGCCATAATTGTTATTTAAAATATAAAAATCAGTTATCACCTTTGGAAATCCATTTTTTCAAAACATTATGTACATTTTACTATAAAAAGTACATTTACTTCATCCTTTCTTACTCGTATCAACAAAGATAAATATACAAAAGAGTGATATGCTAGCTCTCACTCTCAACCTCCAAGTGTAATCAGAATTGCCCTATACATAACCTTGTAAACAAAGAAATATTGCAATTATAACAAGATCTTTATAACTAGCTATATTAAGGCTGGTTTTGGAGTCGCGCTGACCCCTCGCTGATCGTCAGCGCTGACAGTTCAATATGTATGTAATTCAGTCTTTCCCAAAGTGGACGATAACACCCCCTTGTGGGCGCTGCAGGCTTAAAGGGTAAGAGACCCAGAAAAAAAATCGGGACGTTGTGTAGAGGCTTGGGTGGCGTCATCTCTTAGACACCGACTGAGCTCGACTCTTGACTACAAAAATGGGGGCACTAAAAAATAATTTATTCTCAAAGTGGGCAGTAGACTAAATAAGTTTGGGAACCACTGATGTAATTGAAGGGAACGTTCCTGATTGACGCTGATCGTTTGGCGCCGACGCTTCATACATTTCGACTCTCAGCGCTGACGGTCAGCGTGCGTCAGCGTGATTCTAAAACCAGCCTTACTGTTAAAATATCACTCAACCATTCAAAAAGATTACAATTCATGAGGTCCACTCACTTGATTATTGTCATCTCCGTAACCCGGACTTAAAACGTCTAAGAGAGTAGAAAGTCCTTCAAACATTTTGGCAAAGGTAACGCTTTCACTGAACTAGGTTTGTCCTTGACGTATTGTAGGATTGCATCCCTGCACACATTCTGTAGCGTTTTCACTGAAACAAAAAACAACTTACTGACTGTTTTCCATATTCAATAATTCACTAAACATTTCCTTTCTTGAATGAATCTACATTTAATAGTGTGTTATAAAGCATTCATTAGTTAAAACAGACTAATCTTAGGTACTTATTAAAGTTCAAAAAATTTAAATGATATAGGTAATTACCTCCATAAAGTTGAACTATCTTAACTTGCTTGGTAGTCCCATAAACATCAACAACAGCATGCAAAGGGCCTCTTTTGTAAGGAATAGTTTTCGTACAAGGTCCCTGGTCTTCACCATTGATTATAAAGTGCATTTCGGCCATATCATTCTCGTCCCGGCTCGTTTTAGGACACGGAACAAACATCACACCAATGCGGCTGCCTGCATCCATTGGTAGAATGCCTTGCGGTGTCCCATTCTGGGTAGGTATTTGTGGCTTTAGGATACTCTTTGAAATGTAACCACGGGGAGTCCTAACACTATGGCCATCCCCCAGCACGGAGACGCGAGGCTCACTCTCTCGTCTTCCACTAGCACCCTGATTCACAAGCTCAATGAGAACATTGTTCTGCGATTTCGAGATAGGGAATATCCATGACATTCCAGTATTCGCTAGATCGGGCAAAGCATACTGTGGCAGACCTTTATCACCAAGAGCTGCGGTCTGAGGATCTAACAGGGTCAAACCGAGCCGCATATGACCGCTCCATCCGCGCTCCGTTTTTTCTATCTCTACTAAGAATATTTCCCCGGGAAGCAGAGGCTTTTCACTGAAGGTCAGGCCATGAGCAAAGCTTGCTTTACGGTAAGCAACCGTATTTTCTTCAAATAAAATTATATTCGAGCCATGGTAATGGTGGAATCTCGACAACATGTTTACACAAACATTTAATACTTCACAGTTAAAACTTCATAAATTATTTTAATGAGCACAACTGGAACGCTCAGCGACGAAGTTATTTACGGCGTCAATGGCTTTAATCCATTTTTACAATAAAACTAAATAAAATATTGGACAGCGGAAAAGTGTCCAATCCATCCGCAAAAACATGAATATTTTTTTCGGATACACACACGTTCACTCACATCGGTCATATTAAATGAAATGTCAATTATAAGTATTTATTTTTAATGAATGGATAACAATTGCTTTTGTATTAGACAATAAAAAGTCACTTATTAAAATGTTCCACACTTATTTTAAAACTTAATATAAACCTTTTAAATATTATCCATTATAATAAAAAATAAATAAATTTTTTGGCTGTGCTGTTATGTATCCGATTTTTATTCTACACTTTTTTTCGGTGTTGTCCATTACGCGCATGTATCATTTGCACAAACCAAGTGAAATATTTTGAATTTGTGCTAAATATCTACATTAATATTATACAAAGGATTTCAAATCATTGTTTTTAATATTATCATTAAATTTTCAGAATTGATTCGATCACTACACATAAAATATATTATTGTCCATCACATCACATTCTCCTGTGTCATATTTTTTGTGAAATGGAACGTAAAAATGTCTTTCTCCGGTAAATTGCTTGCGCGGGTTTTTCGTCACAGTTCGCGTTTTTCAGCAATAAATACAAACAAAAGGGGATGTGCAACTCTTCTAACAAAGCTTAATTGTTCGCTCCTTGTTACCTACAACAAAAGTTTATTGAGTTTTTCTCAGAATTTCACAAAGTTTTCAGCACAAAACAGGTTAGTTGTGTAAATTACTTTTAGGTGTTAAAACACATTTTCTAGATCATATTATAACTTATTATAGAGTTGTCTAAATACTGTTTTAATATGAATTTAAATAGATTTAAATCAATTTAGTAATTATTTGCTTAAACGTAAAGCGCGAAGAAATAAAACGCTGAAACAAGAATGACTGTTGTAATCTGTCGCGGGGGACACCGTCATCGTCGAGGACAAACATTTGATTTGTGATTTATTGATAAATCTTTTCCTCAACGACGTGGCAATTTAACTATTCTATTCTTCGAAAGAAGCGAAAACTATATTTATTGTGCCTTCGTTTATTTATTTGGTAAGTTTGAGGTTAGAATATATTATTTACGAATACATTTAAAATTAGAATCCAAATAAAGGCGAAATGTCACATCTTTGTCGCTTTACAAACTTCTACAAATAATGATCATTGTTTAATTGATGTACTGATTTATCTTCTATATTTTATCTCCTGAAAATTGATTCAAGTCATCTGTTGCTACCTACACTATACCTACTCTGTTTCAACAACCGACCCAATCTATCCATTCAATATAAAGTTACAATTGGCTATTTCCTAATCAGTGTTTTGTTGAATCTCGTTGGTGTTACATGTATCGAAATCTATCACAATGGGTAGGCAGAGTATATTTTTATGTTTAATTTTAACATTACTGAATTATTGCAGCTCAATTAAAGCAATGGGTGCCTTGAGTCCTCAGGATCCTTCATCTTTTTCCCGTCCTGGTAAAGTTTCTGTTATAATTAATTCATAAATAATAATATTTTGACGTTTGGTATTTATGTAACATTTAACATACTTTGCAGAGCTGGCGATAGTAAGACATGTGTCGCTTTCTCTGAATGTGGACTTCGAGAATAAAGTCTTAAGTGGACTGGCTTCTCTCAAGTTTGACGTGTTAGAAGACAGTGAAGAAGTGGTAAGAAGTATTTTATTCTTATGTATTTTTCTTCTTTTTTATTTTCTATGACTATCCTATTTAATAGTTACTTACATTTTGTTGAAGACATTTTGTCATTTCAAATTAAATCTTTAAGTAGTGAAAATATGGTGTACTTCAGAGTAGTTAAGAAGCTTGTACATTATTAGTCTCTCTGCTATAGAAAAACTTAATTCTAAATAATATGCACAAAATACAACATGATTGTCTAATGTTTCTAAATCATCTTATCCTCATACATCAATAACAATGATAATAATATTAAATGGATGACATTTGAAAGACAGGTTTCATAATGTCACTATCACTAGTTTATCTGAACTCAAGTAGTTCAGATAAATAAGAAGAGACGATACTCAAAAACTGAGATAAGCTCAACTATCACTTGAATAAGCCACACAACAACTTATCAAGGACTAAAATAGTCTTCAGAATTCCACATAGGTACTATGCACAAATCACAAACTTATGTAATCATGTTTCAATACAGCTTTCACTAACTGACCTAAAAACAGACCTTGTCGATTCTAAACGCCTACTGTGACAATAAAGTGGACTGACTGAAAGGACAATGACCAAAAGTGTATGGAGTGTGGTCCAAATGTCCACCACTAACGAGACCTATGTAGTAAAATAGTCTACTAAATACTGATTAATTATAACGCAATCAAAAATATGCTGTCAGTAAAAAGTTATGACTGAATGAAAAGTCATGTTTTTTACCTTTTCATCCGAAAAATGTTCTTGATATCATTCTATCCATCATTTGGACCACTTTTGGTCATTGTCCTTTACATTGAATAATAGCACCTATTATAACCGAATAAGATACTATACTGTTTAGCTTAATGTGTTGCCTTTATATGTTATTCTATTAGATAAAATATTTAGGTATTGAACATAATTTAATTTACTTTTCAGATTCTAGATGTAAGTAATCTAAGCATAGAGTCAGTGGAATTAGCTGATGGAACCCAGTTGAAGTATAATTTAAGCGATCCCATTCCCAATTTCGGATCCAAACTAACTATAACTTTACCGAAACAAGCAATAAGTGGAGAAAAGTAAGTTGTAATTATCATAAAAGAAATAACTTTGAACTTCAATTAATTAATGTGGTATAGTATAATCAAGCACAAATAATTTCTGTTTCTTATGAAAAGAAAAGGTGGCAAAAATAATGTAAACGAAGACGTTGATAATGTTTGCGGTGTGGTTATGAAGACATTGTCGTCTGATGGTACTCTGCCGCTGACTTTCAACGGGTTCATGTACAAACCGGACCTCGTTGATCCTCAAGAGTTTGAACGGAACTGCAAATGTTGCCAGACTGGTCTGTGCGGTGGAGTGGACTTGGCTGGAGATCTGTTAGAAATGATAAATATCTATAGTAGTCCTATAGACATTAGAAATAGAATTATTTTTGCTTGATTATGTTATAAAATTGTAGTATAACTTGAGGTATTTGTATGTATGGCACTTATTATAGTGATTCTGTATTTTCAGGTTAAAAATAAGTATAAAGTATAAGACTTCGCCCACGGCGTCGGCCCTGCAATGGCTGGATCCCAATCAGACATCAGGCAAAAAGCACCCTTACCTTTTCAGTCAGTGCCAGGTAAAAAAAATTAGTTTATTTCTTAATTATGTCTACTGTTTCTCTTTTATGGATACTTTTATGACTAATCTTTGTAAACCTACAATACAGCTATAGGTCGCTCAATGAAAGTTGAGGCGAATATGTAACTCACACTGATGTTGTTTGAATACAGAAAAAGTTACATTATATTACACATTCAAGTTATACACTAGCTTTTCACACTCTTGTTGTTAAAATTTTCTGCAAGTGAGATAGAAAACACTACACATAATTTCTACTTGTGTTGATTAACTCTCGTTGCGCGACCTATAAGCAGGGCAATCACCTTTTTTCATCCAAAAAGAATCATTATATTTTTCATTAACAGCCGATCCACGCGCGCTCCATCCTCCCCTGCCAAGATACTCCAGCTGTCAAGTTTACGTATGACGCGGAGGTGACCGCGCCCGAGGAGTTCACTGTTCTTATGAGCGCTCTGCGAGGAGACAGCCGTGGAGGCAAGACGTCCTTCCGGCAGCCGGTGCCGATTCCTTCGTACTTATTGGCTGTAGCTGTAGGCGTGCTGGAGTCTAGGTCTCTAGGGCCCAGGTAAGAAGGTTTAAAATTGCACAACTTTAGTGACAGTGGACGGAGAACGAATGGCTATGGTCCTTCGAGCCGGATATGAACCAGCAACCTATGTTTATGGCGATGTGACCGCGCCCGAGGAGTTCACTGTTCTCATGAGCGCTCTGCCAGGAGACAGCCGTGGAGGCAAGACGTCCTTCTGGCAGCCGGTGCCGATTCCTTCGTACTTATTGGCTGTAGCTGTAGGCGTGCTGGAGTCTAGGTCTCTAGGGCCCAGGTGAGAAGATAGAATAATATAATGTATAGGGTTGGGCATCCTCGATTGCCCCGGCTTCAAAACTCTAAATTTTGGACCTTCGAGCGGGATATGAACCAGTGACATAGGAGTATCCAACTCCTATTTACTTAACCCACCATAAACTGTAATAACTTAGATTCAACCTTATACAGTCCATTGCTCCCATTGCGTCGTTTCCTTACGTTTTGATCCTTCGATCCGGATATTAAGCAGCGATCTATGGATACTAACCCAATCAATCCACCTTCCCTTGTCCAGTAGTGGACGTCTTTTAGCTAAAACTAACGATATTATCTTTTTAGGTCACTAGTATGGTCAGAGAAAGAAGAGATCGAGCGAAGCGCCTGGGAGTTTGCCGAAACTGAGAAGTACTTGCAAGCGGCTGAGCGCCTTTGCGGGCCTTACGTATGGTCGCAGTACGATTTGCTGGTGCTACCGCCTTCCTTCCCTTATGGGGGGATGGAGAACCCCTGCCTTACCTTCGTCACCCCTACGTTGCTGGTAAGTGATATTATTTTAACTTCGTCACTCTTAGTCATAGTCAGCATGTTTATTGCATCATGTTGGTACATTTGGATCTTAAATATAATACAGAGTCCCGAAACATAGCCCTATAAGGGCTTTGCAACATTGTAGGTACTAGTTGTTATACTTATCCGACGGTAAAGCGATGTTATTGTAACTTCGACGCCCCTATCCTGCTGGTAAGTAGTTAGTCGATCGCTGGTATGGTCAGAGAAAGAGGAGATCGAACACATCACATAGGAGTTCGCCGAGACTGAGAAGTAAAGACTACAGCACATCAGACTACACATTTTTATTGCAAAATAGATCCTATTACAACTGCATACCACTGTGTATCGCTTGACGTGCTGTCAGTACTTGCAAGCGGCCGAGCGCCTTTGCGGGCCTTACGTATGGTCGCAGTATGATTTGCTGGTGCTACCGCCTTCCTTCCCTTATGGGGGGATGGAGAACCCCTGTCTTACCTTCGTCACCCCTACGTTGCTGGTAAGTGATATTATTTTAACTTCGCCAGCCCTACGCTGCTGATAAGTAATACTATATTAACTTCGTTGCTAAATCGCTGGTATGGTCAGAGAAAGGGGAGATCAAGCGAAAGGTGTTCCGTTCTTAGCGCCTCATGGTAGAGTTTATATCCAGCTGCGAACTAGACGATAGATAAAAACTACTTTAAAAGTTTACATCTTTTATAGAAGACTAGAAGTCATTAATCTCATTCTCGTAATAGCTATACTCTGAATTAGAAAACTTAGGCCCAGAACAGACGGTGAAACGCAACTGCAACTTTCTGATGATTCTGATGAATGAAACTGAAACTGAAAGTTTCAAACTGGTCGCGTCATGTGTGGTCTCTCAACGGACGCTATGACAGAAACTTAGATGCAACTCAAAAGTAACTAGCAGTTGCAGTTGCGTTTCACCGTCTGTTCTGGGCCTAACAGGTTTAATATGCAATAATGTAGTAACTACATTCATACATGAAAGGCGAAACAAAATACTTGCATTCACGCCAGTTTATAACAATAGTCCATTGTTATTTGGACGTGAGCAATAAATACTTTGTCGATAGTTTCCAGTTACCATTGATAAGCTATTGTGGCACATTTTCTAATTTATTGCGTTACGTAAAAACCTACATTTTCACATTGAAATTAGATTCGCGTTATTACTACAAACTCGGGAGTTTATTTTATAAAATACAATTAAAATTTAGGTCAAACATAATTCAAATTAGGTTGGTTCTTTTAGCACACCATGTCCACTGCAATCTTCTGCAATTTGTTATTTCTAAAGAAGTAGAACAAATTACCTACTTTTCCAGTAGCTAATATTCTATCACTGATATTACAACTGCTACTTCATTACAATAAAAATCAAAGTCCGGTGCCCGCCGTTTGTTTTCAAATCGTACATTGTTAGCTGTCCTTTAAACAAGCATACACTTTTGAGTCTAAAATCATACACAAAAACACTTTATTTTATGAGTTACATCGTCTTGAATAAACTAAACCTCCTAACATGGCATCTGCATCAATTATTTTTTTTCAAATAAACAAAAGAAAATCCTAAAAATACCTCATCTCTCTAGGCAGGTGACAGGAGCCAAGCAGACGTGATAGTCCACGAGATAATGCACAGCTGGACCGGCAACCTGGTCACCAACAGGAATTTCGAGCACTTCTGGCTGAATGAGGGATTCACGGTCTTCCTGGAGAGAAAAGTGGGAGCGTCTCTTATTGCTGATCCCGTGGAGGCCAAGAAAAGCAGGGATTTCCATAGTCTGCTCGGACTTCAGGAGTTGAGCGAAACTGTGAGTGGCTTTATTGAAATAAATAGATGAATAAATACTTGGATATTTTGCACTATCTTGTCAAAAACTAACGAAAGCTTGTACAGTCAGCATCAAATAGTTCGTGACACCCAAAGTAGCCAAAAAGTTCGCAACACGTCATTGTTACTGAATAAGGTTATGTTGACAATTTTTTGGCCACTTTGGATGTCACGAATTATTTGTCCCTGACTGTACTTATTTATTTAATTTGATTTTAATAAACCCATTACGATTTTTTATTTTTAGTAGTTGA
Organism: Ostrinia furnacalis; assembly: GCF_004193835.3. Taxonomy (NCBI): domain Eukaryota; kingdom Metazoa; phylum Arthropoda; class Insecta; order Lepidoptera; family Crambidae; genus Ostrinia; species Ostrinia furnacalis. Next base: position 329,290 of record NW_021133785.1, read on the forward strand.
CACCATTAATACTAAATGTTGCCAACTAAAAACCGAGATTCTAACCATAACTAAAGCCCGGTCTGTGAGCACGTAGAATTTTGTCCAATGACCCCAAGCTACCCATCCTTATCGCTCGCGCGTAATTATATTGCTGTCGCGACTGTGCGACGGGCGCCCGCAGTGCGAGCGCGACAGCGACATAATTACGCGCGAGCGATAAGGATGGGTAGCTTGCGATCATTGGACAAAATTCTACGTGCTCGCAGACCAGACTATAGTAACTATAAAATTACATACTTTCGTTGTAAGTAATTTCTCCCCTTTTCACACCACCCTGCCCTCCGCAGGTGAATGACCAATTCGGTTCGAGCAATCCCCTCACTCGTCTGGTGCCCGATTTGCACGGGGTACACCCTGACGACGCGTTTTCGCGCGTCCCCTACGAGAAGGGATCGCTCTTCCTGCGCTATATCGAGGACCTAGTAGGCGGGCCTGGTAAGAACAACCGTGTTTTTGTAGGTACACGACGAGTTGGGCGTGCAAAATCAGTTAACGAAGCTGGTGGTGGATTTGAAGGGGGTACATCCTGATGACGCGTTTTCGACGGTGCCGTATGAAAAGGGATCGCTGTTTCTGTATTATATTGAAGACTTGCTTGGAGAGCCTGGTGAGTGCAGCTTTTGTAGGAGTGCAGATTTAGATGCAGCCTTTGCTGGGTTTTAAAAGCCATTCATCTTGATGAAGCGTTATTCCGTGTCCCCTACGAGAAGGGATCACTCTTCCTGCGGTGTATCGAAGACCTAGTAGGCGGGCCTGGTAAGAACATCCGTGTTTTATGTACTTTTTGTAGGTACACGACGAACTGGGCGCGCAAAACCAATTAACGAAGCTGGTGGTGGATTTGAAGGGGGTACACCCTGATGACGCGTTTTCGACGGTGCCGTATGAAAAGGGATCGCTGTTTCTGTATTATATTGAAGACTTGCTTGGAGGGCCTGGTGAGTGCAGCTTTTGTAGGACACAGTGCAGAACGAACTTACGAAGATAGTAGATTTAAAAAGTTTTTATAATGGTGACGAATTCTTCACGATGCTCAGGAACTTTTGAACCTGGTATGGGGAATTGGTATGTACAGTATCTTATTAAAACTATAACAGAAGACAGGAGTATTTGCTAAACATAGTAAGCGCACTGGTGATGGTGGATTCTGGTAAGATTTGAATGTTTTAGCTGTTATTCATCCTGTAAAAATGTCTGCAATTTATTAGGCTAACCACTTCGACTGTAGCAGAATTATTGGATCTCCTGTAATCATTGTCGTAGACCATTTTGTCTCATACCACAGCTATGTTGTAACTAATATAACTTGTTTTGAGACAAGTAACATTCATGTATTCTATTTGTTCTTCTTTCAGAGGTGTTTGACGACTTCCTCCGTTCCTATCTGAACAACTTCAAGCAGCGGTCGCTGGACACTGACCAGTTCAAGGCTTACCTTCTGAACTACTTCAAGGATAATGCAGCCTTGAAGAGCATCGACTGGGACACCTGGCTGCATTCTGCCGGCATGCCCCCGATTATACCTGCGTGAGTTTAAGGCTGAGTTGCACCACCTAACTTTGACCGTAACTTTAACGATAACCGGTGCTTTTTGTATGGAGTTTGACAGATTTTTGACGTTTGTCAAAGTTAAAGTAAGATGGTGCAACCCACCCTAAGTATATGAATATTTGTATCGCTGTCATTTGACGTAACATATACACACTCACCGCACCGTTCCACTATCGTAGAGGAACCTACTCTTTTAAGCGCAGTAAACCCTCTGTGGTAAACTAAATATGCTTATTTAAAAATTATAAATTACCCTACGGTCAATAGTCCAGCGGCGGCAGGGTTCGAACCCGCGTTCCTCGCATCTCGATTCGGCCAATCCGACCCCGACACCATTGAGGTTTGCCGCTTAAAAGTCCAGAATTGAATTCTACTCGTAATACATAAAATACACACAAAATAGTAAATTAGTTTGTAAGTGTAGACAACAACCTGAAATCATGTCTTGCGAAATCGCAAAACAAATAACAAAACTATCTAATCTACTCCAATTACAGATACGACACATCAATGACGAAAGCCATCACCGCTCTCGTCGCGAGCATCGGTCAACCCAACAGCACTATCTCGCACGATGACGTCACCTCCTTCACGCCGCACCAGATGATCAACCTTCTTCAGGAGCTGATCGACCGGCCTGCTCTGCCGTTGGAAAAGCTTAGGACCCTCGGCACGGAGTACCGAGTCAGTAGCAGCAAGAACTCCGAGATTGTTTATAGGTGGGTAACAACGACTTATATCCTGTCTGTCCATGATTAACCCTTTTTTTTCGGAGAAAACCGTGCGTTTCGCAGCTATTGGCTGTTTTTTTTTAATCCACAACGAGGAATTTGCTGTTTGCATGCCTTCCGCTGATGATAATAAGTAATTTATCATGTAACTAGCTGACCCGGCGAACTTTGTTCCGCCTTAATGGCAATAAATAAGCAGACTTTTTTTTTTAACCCTCGCTGTACGAGGTGGGGTGTGACACACCCCAGTCCTTTAAAAATAGCCACAATTTTAAAAATTTGCAAGTGTTGAATTTGAAATTCTCAGTAGCTGGAATTATGACACTGCTGCTTCGATCAGCGTTGCAAAATCAGTCCAGCGGTGACTACCAACTGAGTTACATGCCTTTAAAGTGCGTGTGGGTGTCACACACCCCACCTGGTACGGGACGTTGTTAAAAAGTTTTAAAAAAAATCTAACAATTTTGGTGTAATTTATATATTTTTAGCTTTGTCAATTGAATAAAATTCAATACAAATATTATTTTTCGTGATTTTTACGGTATCTGAAATTTTCAAGCACTTTTAGTCAAATGAGATGACTTTTAGTGCGAATCTGGAAGTTTAGTACTGAGATCCGAAGATGTATGTGAACATACACTTATGGGCTACAATTTATACTTGGTGATACAATTTATGGGCTACTGAAATGGAATAACATATTTTATAAATAAATAAAATTGTTACGCTCCCATTTTATGCATTGAGCATACTCATTTTCTTTCATCAGAATTGTGGTAAATTGAAAACCGATGATCAAAACAAATTTATACCCTTCCAGTTTTTAATTTACTTTTAAATTATAAGTAAATACTTGTACTTTGTTAAATAAAAACGGTTGTCATAATTAAAGGCACTAATTAAAAATTATACATAGGAAACTGATTCCTAAATTACAAGAACAACGGAAATTGTGTCTTTTTGTTTTTTTATGATAAAAATGTTATAATACATATTTTCAGCTCAGAGAATTTTTTAAACCTAATTAGCATACGTAAATAATCAATATTAAATATTAAATTCCACCTAAAAAAATGTTGAATGCAAATTTTATCACTTTGTATATTGGGGTGTGTCATACCCCACCTGGTACGGGACGTAACTTTTAGTCACCTCGTACACGGAGGGTTAATTTCGAACGGAATAAAAAGTATCCTATGTCCTTCTCCTGGCTCTAAACTACCTCCCTGACAATTTTCAGCTAAATCGGTTCAGCCGTTCTTGAGTTATAAGCGAAGTAACTAACACGACTTTCTTTTATATATATAGATAATCTGCAATAACAGGACAGGATACATTTTTGAACACATGGACTTTTCTAATGTCAATCACATTGAGTCGGCATATTTTTCTGATAATTTTCCACCATATTTGCGTACATAACATTTCAATTTAACAAAACTCGAGCAGTTGTTCAATGTCTTGGTACTGACAAATATTTGACGATGGTTTCATCCTTTTTTCAGATGGCTCCGACTATGCATCAGGAGTAGAGACGAAGACCGCATCACCGACGCATTCGACTTCGTCAACCACCAAGGCCGCATGAAGTACGTGCGGCCAATCTACCGCGACCTCTACGCGTGGGAAGAGGTCCGCCCCCGGGCCATTGACAACTTCCTCAAAAACGAACCCTACATGATGCATGTCTCTGCCTACACCGTCCGAAAAGACCTGCATTTAGACTGATAGACTAGCTAATTTGTATGACACAAATCGTTTTTCTCGTGTACATAATGTTATGTACTTCAGTATAAATATGTATTGATATACTAATGATAAATGAATAAATAAATATTGATTTTATTTGGTCTTTTTAATGTGATCTATGTATGTGTTGGTATATGATATGGAAGAGTGCTAAATTTCGGGATGGTAATAATCTCAACTGGCTAGGAAATGATCAATGCGATGACGAGACGGTCATCGACATCGAGCCACCAAATAAAACCTAGGATTTTCTTTACCTAGATCAGTGGTTCTTAACCGGTGGTCCGCGGTCCACTGGTGGTCCCTGGGGGCATTCCAAGTGGTCCACGAAGTGCACTTGCACACCTTGGTCAAAACCACTTAACTGATTTTTGCAGTCAAACTGGTTTACTTTTGACCGATTATGATTATGAGATGGTCCCTGACAAGACATACATTTTGTAAAATGGTCCCTCATATCTTAAAGGTTAAGAACCACTGACCTAGATGATGATAGGCACAACTGTACTGAGTCTGATGTGTCTACTGGCGACTGCACATTAGAAGAACACAAAATGAAATAAAGTCCTCACACAGTCCTCAGCCAGCAGTGGAGTGGACGAACTTTTTGTGCCACTTAATTAGGAACGCAATTTACGCAATGCAAATTTCTGAACGTAAGTCGTAACAAGAAATGTCAGCTGTTAGATTGACATCTGTCACGCATGATATGTCAATCGACCTAACCTCAAATTCTGCATTATTTTGTTGTATTTTAATTATTTGAGTTAATAATAAATAAAGATAAATGTCTGCATTTAAAAGGGTCCAGGTAAGTTATCAATTGACATACTTTTGTTGGCGCACTATGGTTTATAAAATAAATTACATGTTCCATTCAAACTCGTAATATTTTTCTTGATTTATTTCAGCAATGGGCCGCCTTCACACGAACCTGGCACGTCTTCGACTGTAAATGGCAAGATCCCTATGATTCGGCTCAAGTAATTAAGAAATTCCTGATGGGTTTGCACAAGCCCATATACCATCCCACGAACGATTGCGGCGATGTTGTAGTCTGCATAAATAGTCGTGAAATCGCTCTCCGCGGTGACGAGTGGCGTAAGCGGGCTTACTTCCACCACACGGGATACCCTGGAGGTGCTACGTGGACGCTCGCATGGGAGCTACATAATAAAGACCCTACTATGGTTAGTACACAAATAATAAATGTTGTATTCGAAACTTATTAGCTAGTGAGGTCTTTTGCAGTCTAGTAGACACATTGTTAAGCAAGGTTTGAATTGAACTTTTCTGCTTTACAAAGTATCCATACAATCCGTTCAACGGATTAACATCATAATACAGAATAATTTTGAAGCTTTTCATAATAGAAATTCACACTAATAATTATTTACAGTGTGAATTTCTATTATGAATTATTTACAGTGTGAATTTCTATTATGAAAAGCTTCAAAATTATAATATTTAATAGCTATTAAGCTAAGGATGTTCTGTAACTTCTAAGAAAGGATCAAATCAATGAATTTTAAATACTTCATCTAAGGACTATTCAGACTTGTGCTAAATTATCTTTAATTCTACTTATATTTTCAGATCATCAGGAAAGCTGTGTACAGAGCAATGAAAGGTAATCTCCAGAGAAGACACACAATGGAACGGTTGTTTATCTACCCTGGTGAGGATGTTCCCCAAGACGTCATGCAAAACGTAACAAATCAGATCCGTCAATTGCGTGTAGTGCCCACTAGATTAGACCATATACCTGAAGAAGAGGTGCAGAAATATCCCAAAGTCATGGACTACCCACAGGATTATATTGTTAAATAAATGTATATGTACTTATTGTAAAATTGAATTAGTTAAGTTTTAGATAATAAATGTAGAAAGATTCATTGTTTTTGTTTTCTTTATTCTTATTGTTTAGCTTTTCTGGAAACGTCAAGAATGGCAACATTTTATTTATTAAAATGTTGATGCTAATTTATAGATATGAAATTATTGTCTCAATGATGTTAAAAAATTGTTTCACTTAGCAAATATTAGTATATTCAAGAAGCTAATAGTTTATTAATAGTTTAAGCTTATACATACAAGTAAAGTATACAATGATTTATCAGACTAGATCAAATCTTTTTATTTTTTTTATTATAAACAGCCAATGACATATCTATTTTCAGCATTTAATTTTGTTGTACTTAACGCAACATAGACGCAATATCTTGGTCGATATCGTACAGAGGAGCGTCGACGAAGCGGATGGGTTCAGGCTGGATTTCAGCAGCGACAGCGGATTCCTCGACAGGCTTGACTTCAGCGTTTTCGGCGTTGTTGACGAAGTTGACTGGCGATGGGACGATTTCTTCAGCAGCAACAGATTCCTCAGCGATTAAGTTAGCAGGTACAGGTGCGACTTTTTCGGCAGCAACCGATTCCGCGTCATCGACGAAGTTCACGGGTACAGGTGCAATTTCTTCGGCAGCAACCGATTCCGTTTCATCGACGAAGTTCACGGGTACAGGCGCGATTTCTTCAGCAGCTACAGACTCGGCGTCGTCAACGAAGTTCACGGGTACAGGTGCAATTTCTTCAGCAGCGACAGATTCCGCGTCATCGACGAAGGTCACGGGTACAGGTGCGATCTCTTCAGCAGCTACAGATTCCTCCTCGACGAAGTTCACGGGTACAGGTGCGATTTCTTCAGCAGCAACAGATTCCTCCTCGACGAAGTTCACGGGTACAGGTGCAATTTCTTCAGCAGCAACAGATTCCGTTTCATCGACGAAGTTCACGGGTACAGGTACAATTTCTTCGGCTACTTCAGCCACTTCGGAGAGAGGCGCACGGAGTTGACGTGGCGGAATGGCGGAGTCCATGAAGACGATAGGTAGGACGTCTCCAACAGGAACAAAGCTTTCCGCGTTCTCGGCGACATCAACAAAGTTGACTGGTTGAGGTTCTTCATAAGCTAGCTCATGCACGTATTCCATGGGAGGGTTGACTTCGAAGCTCTTGTAGAATTCGGCCGCCACTTCGGGGGCGATGAAGACAGGCTCGATGTTAGGCTTGAAGAAGCCTGGTGCCTCCATGATCTCCGGCTGGTCAGCCGCGGGCAGTTGGACGGATTCTGGTGCCGGCATCGGGATGGCCGAGGCCACGGCCACGAAAGCGAATGCGAGTAAGAACTTCATTTCTGGAAAGGAAAGGTGTCGATTATGAGATCATTCCAATGAGTAGTATCGTTTGAGTTAGTCAGCTGAATTATCGATTATTATAGTGTAAATAATGCGCAATGACTAGAGTGGAGGACGCTCGATTACTAAGTGCTTTTCACAACATGTCTGTAGATCCTATCTACATAAGTATACACTTACGTGTGTAATCTCTCTTTTACAATCTACAAATAACACAAGCAAATCTATTTTTTAAAGAGGATCTAGAAATATTTGTTATTTACTACACAACAATACCATCAATTTTTAAAATAACTTGAAAAAGTCGAACTGCCTAAGGTGGGAATCGAACCCACGACGACATTTAGGTCGGAGGCGATATACGAGAAGCTACCAGTAAAAACTAATAAAATTAATGTATGTAAACAAAAATACGCTAGCATCTTACCTGTAACTTTTATTGCACACAACAAAGTCAAGATTCAGTATCACAGCGCATCTTTATATAGCAATCACCCACTATCAGAGCTGGCCCTTATTATCCGTGATAAAAGTAATCAACTCGCCTTGATTTGTCCACGTATATTTCATTCTGTAGAATTTGTTTCGCGGATTTTGTTAATGAGCAGTGACTCAAATGAATTTTAGCGTTTATTTCTCAGTATTTCAACAAGTTGCCTTACAATTGGACGCCAGTGTCCAAAGACACTGCATCTACCTTATCTTGTAGAAGAGGTCATCGGGTACAACGAACTTTGTGCTTATTTAAGCACATCTTTGTGATAATTCGCAATCAATATCGACACATTTCTTAAACTCATAAATATATTTATTTCATTTTTAAAGTTATAAGTCTCGGATAATTAAATAAAAAAACAATAATGTTGAATTGGAAACAAACATTATATATTTATATAATTCTTCTCTTCCATTACACCAAATTACTGCTAAATATATTTGGCAATATAAAAAATAAGGAATACATTAGACTCGAGATTTTTCAATCGTACTACCTAATATTCATATCTAGTAAATATCATGTTGCAGTCACAATATTAAATAAGGACGAAATAATGAAAAAACACGACTAACAGGAATTACCGCAGTTGGAAAAACAAAGCTAATTTGGATAAGAACGGATTATAAATTGTTATTTCCATGATATTAACGTATTTATGATAAAAAAGATATTATAATGATTGATTATGAAACAACAATAAGTATAAGTACTCAAACAAAATAGATTTAAACCTGTGATTTTTCCAAATATTGAAATTAAACCAATCACTGGCTCCAATTTTTTTAATAAATAGGTACTTCAGTTTGAATCGCGGTTTGAGTGTCGTTCCAAAATAAGACATTTGGAATGTAAAAAGTAGGTAATATAGAAGATAATAATATTGCCCGATCTAACATTTTGCCTGCAACATTACACAATAATCATTCTTTTGGAATACAATTTCTAATATGCGATACCTAAATCTCTTACATTTAAGATAAAAACAAATGACTATAAAAATATACATAGTGATAACAAAATCTGGATAACCTTAACATTATTAAACATAAGACGAAATTGAAAAATTAAATCTTCTAATACGATTGAATCCTGTTGGTTCAGAAATCTAGATCCGTAGCTTAGGTTTTTTTTAAAAACTTATTAAAGAAAATCTCCAGTACTCAGTTGGTTTAAAACAAATTCACGATAAACAGATTAGTGTCGAACAAAAAGACTCAATCGTGTGTATATTAAACCCCTCCATAACTGCTATACATAACTTATTCTTAGCAACTTTGTCCTCGTTAAAACAAAAACAAAATAATTATTATAAGAACGTGTTTTTGTTTGTCATAATATTATAATAAGAGAGTAAATTATTGTAAGCTTTACACAGATTTACAGCGCCTGAGGCAGTTATTAATTTAATTTTTCCTTGAACGAAAGATTTAAAGCAAGCTAAATAGTTTTGTACTGAAAAAAAAAAATAGCTTTGGTGTTAGGGCATTTGTCTCAAACTCAAAGATCCCGGGTTCGGATTGTAAAATAATTTGTGGTTATCAAATCTTTGTTCAAGGAGAAACGAAAATATGCCTAAGGATCGAACGAAATACAATATGTTGGGGATAGTGTTTAGCCAATCAGACGCCCACTCTAAGCCCCTCCCACAAAGCACAATTACCCTCTAATAGAAAGCATATAGAAAATAACATAACGGTAGGTAGTGCAAAGAGATTTTTCTAACTGGTGACATTCAATTTCAAGTATTTTTTATGCTTTCTTTTTTTTAAGAAACAACGTACAAATTGAATTTAATATTGGAAGTATTGTGTAGGTATTTATTTAATAATGTTTAAGTGAAGTGTGATCAAAACTACAGTCACAAATAAAAAAAAACCGATTTAATTAAAATGGGAAGGAGGGACTTTAATCTCATAAACGTTAATTTATTGTTATCGTAAACACAAAATTCGCGTAATATGATCTAATCTTAATGTGTCTACTATGTAGATAAAGTATTTATTATTTTGTTTAAGCAACATCATCAAATGATAGCAAAATTGTATGGTTTTTGTTACCCCGATATTTTATATATTTCCCTGATATTACATTCTATTAGTTGTTATATTCCTTTCTTGATTTGGCCACGATATTTAGACCTCAGTATCTATTTCGGATAGTTTTCTCCCTATGTACAGCAGTCAGCGTCAAAAAGTTCGTGACGTCCAAAGAAGCCAAAACGTTGGCACATCTTTGTTACAATTGCAATAAGTTTGTGTTGACAACTTAAATCGCATCTATTACAACTGATTAAGGAGTTTGTATCTTTATGTGGTTACTTCCATACACTACTATCAGGTTCAGTTTTATTTATAGTACAAACGAAATTGTTACATAATAATACGCAAATAGAGTCTTGTTTTCTTATTACCTACAACATTATTACGTAAATGAAACTAATAAAATGAAATGCATAAATCTGTATCATTGGAGCGGTATGGATAGTAATAATTTTATTAATAAACCTTAATATTAATATAAAATCATCTGATTATCAACTTTAGCCTTAAGTTTATTTATGTGTTTACTTGATCACAATTGATTGTAACGTTTTTGGCAACAGATGAATACTTTAGTGTTGTGCGACCTTAGTATAATGACACTAAGGTTTAAAATAAGGTGGCAATATGTATTTTCATAGCCCTGTAAAGGGGCGATTGCACATATCACAATGCAATTGTTATCAAGTGAACACATGGCTTAAAATTTTAAATTTCACTAATATTTGTCGAAGGGACACAGCAATATGGTTGCCCCAATGACTAACTTTACTAGTTTCATTTTTATCCTACAAATTCTAACCTTTTTTGCGGACATCTTTAGTATTGATAAAGGTTGAAAACGAACGTAATGTTCATTCAGATAACGATATAAGTTGTTTTTAGAAAGAATGTGAATCAGAGTTGTGTATTAAACGATGACATTTTAAAAGTTTTGTCATTTCTATGTAGCCAAAAATTTGACACGAAAAATCCTCAGTCCTAAATTAATAAAGCCTAGATCAGGGGTGGCTAACTTGATTAGACATAAGATCTACTGTTTACTAACGAAACCCTGGGCGATCTAACACTTACATACTTCTTGAAATCTTAAATGGAACAGCATAGTTTAGTACACAATCATGTATAGTATTTTTGCCTTGCCACGATCGACTGGACTAATATTCGCGATCGACCGGTTGACCAACCCTGGCCTAGACGGTAATCTTCATACAAGCGGTTCGTCTAAAGTGAGACAAAAATCCAATGGCATCTTAGTTTGACTTTATAAAATGTCAGAACGTATGGAAAAAGTTAAGGCAGTGGTCTAGTTCGAAATGCCTCACTTTACAGGATTTATTAATCTAAGATTATAGTATCTATTGTATTTGCATAAGGTTGAAAGTTACTCATGAAACAGTGACAAAAATGTATGACAAACAATCAGAATAATGTTGTTATGAATCAGTTCTCGTGATTAGAAAGATTTCCAGTAATCAGTATGTATACCATAGCTTAAACAGTTTTATCTAACCGTTCAAAAATATGATAAATTATCGAGTGATTTACATACAATCTTATCATTGGAGTCTCGTGGCAGACAAGACTAAAACTAAGAGAAACAACACAGTAAAGTGGGTCTTATTTTGTGTTTCTTAAGGTTCATAAAACGTGTGTATCATTTTAATGTTTTTGTACATTATAAAGTATCAAAAAAACTTTCGTAACATAGAATTGAGTAAGTTTCATTTGTAACAAATTGGCTACACATCTTCTTCTTCTTTTATTTTGGCAACGACTTGGTATTGAGAACCATGATTTCGCCAATGTCACGTAAACAGCTTTGACAGAGTGTAACAGGGTTTACAAAAAACAAAAGTATTTACATTTCTAATTTAAGAAATGAGTTTTTTTTAAATAATTTGAATTGTCATTCATGTCAATGAAAATTTCTACCGTTATCAGTCATTATTACGCACTTATGATTGATTGTTTTTATCTCAATTAATGATTTCATCGTTCAACATAAAAGTTGATTCAAAACTATGCAAGTATTTGAAATCCTTTAATAGCCAAAACTAAGGTTGTCCGCAAAGAGTGCCAGTGTTGCCAGGGGAAACGACATCATTGTCACAGTATAAGAAGTGAAAGTAGGTTTAATAGGAAATGTGCGTTCAAAATATTTTATGTTACCTTGCTGAAAACTGACTTTTAATGTGACGTCATAAATTTTATCTGATTTGTTTTTCAACTCGCAAAGATATTTAAATAATCATGCACGCACATTTCCTATTTACAAAAACTACGCCTTATTGCTAGGCGTTTATAGACTGCTTGCATCTCGAGTATAGATGTTTGTGTATAGTGCCTATAGAACTTTTGAAACATTTCGATTCGATAAAGTCGCATACATCTATTTTTTTTGTAGCTTGGGGTCATAGCGAAGCGTTTTAGGCTTTAACTGGCGTTGGGATAATTAATGCCACCATATTTTGAACTTTAGTGAGAATTTAATAAGGTTCAAAACAATGAAAAAGAGTTTTCTCTATACCAGTTAAAGGATTAACTCAGTTGATACTAATTTACGAATATTATTAGAGTCGCTTGCTCTTTAGGACTCTATGCAAAATGGCAGTGATTTTAGAGGAAGCTTCAAATATTCCACTTTTCTGTGGTAGATACTACAGCGTGTTCAATTTTTATCATTCGTCAAATTGTTTGTTGAGGTATTCTGAGGAATATTATTTTTTCATGATTTTGCATTTATTTAAAATACTCAATCGAACCAATCGACTGTTCTGTGGACAACCGAGAGGGTTTTAACTGTTAAAATTAGTGTGAGGTATATTGACTTTATACTGTTTTTTTTGTTGTTGCATTTTTAAAGTTATATTTCAAACTGCTATTTCGTTACAAAAATTGTTTGATTGAACATGATAAAGCGTAATATAGAATGTCATCAACTAAGGTTGGACAAAGCTTACGGATTTCTCTCGATTTGGTATCTGCTAGTCTAGGATGCGCGCCGTTACATCTTATTGTCTCCTCGAGATATTTTATCGACTTTCATCGATAAGGCCATACATTTGTCGTCCAGAATCAACGATAAGATAAAGGGGCGCGCATCCTAGCACAGCATCTATATAAAAGCGAAAGGTCACTGAATGACTCACTCATCTCGAAATCTCAGAAATTACAAATGCTAGGAGTCTCAAATTTTGAATGAGGGTTCCTTTTAGAACGTAGGCGCTCACTAAGACGGTATTTCGCAAAATTCTACGGGAAATAAAACGAGATCAACGCGTAAGAAGTCGCGCGCTTCCTAGCCCAGCTGATGTAATATAGCTTCAGTCGATGTTTGGAGTGGACCTACTGTATCCTGTATGCTGTGACAACGGTGTTGGCTTGGGTCGTGGGTGGTTGGCGCGTCACTCCAGGCCTCATTTGATGGCCCGCGCCTCTGGAAGGAACGCGTCCCAGTAGCGGATCGACTGCAATGAAAAATATTTATTTATTACATATTTTTATAACAGATACATCTTTGATTAGTACTAGTGTCTTAAATCCATGATTAATACGTCATCATGTTTTGTATTTTTTAGTCTACAATAAAGAAGCTCTTGGCCTGCATTTCTTCTGATGGAAAGTGATGATCAGGCCAAAGTTGGAAACGAGCTTCACCCAGAATCCTCAACCACAGAGGAACTGCCTATCTTACCTTCAACTGCCAGAACACTTAATGCTGTTAACGTTGTTGTAATTGCGACAAGCTATCACTATGTAGCTAGCGAAGAAGACTTTGAAGCACCTGATGTCGTGCCCTGAGTGCTGAAGCAACTGCACTCAGGAGGATTTGATGAGTGCTACTGACAACGCCACTCTTGTGGCGGAGTTTTGGGCTGACACTGTGTAGGTTTGTTGTCGACACGAAAAGAAGAAGAATGCACTAGAGAGAGGCAGCTGACCTGTGCCTGGTGCTTCATATGCTCCTTGAGGTAGCGGAGGATGGTGGCAGGCGGAGCTCGTCCCAGCGCTCCAACTCCTTGCCTCCTTTGCTGCTGCTAAATGCCGCCTATAGAGGTCTTTGCGCCTCCCCTGGGGGGCGCGGCCCCCACTTTGGGAACCAATGCACTAGAGCCTGATCTGTGTATATAAGCTGACCTGTGCCTGGTGCTTCATATGCTCCTCGAGGTAGCGGAGGATGGTGGCTCGCAGCTCTCCGAGGCGGACTTCGTCCCAGCGCTCCAGCTCTTTCTTGATGACGCGCGATATCGTGTCGAATTCTTGCTGGCCGCGCTCCACTTTCGCCTCCCACTGTACAAAATTGATAGTCTTTATTTGCTACGCTAAGGTTGACAATAAAAAAGAAGGCATTTAGCCAAGGCGCAGACCACCGATTTTTAGTTGGCCGATAGTTGGGCCCGACTTTAATTTCTATGAAGAATCGGCTGATACCAAATCGGTGTAATGTGCGCACTTTCATACATCTCCATAATGATTAACAGCCCGACACAAATATCGGTCAACAAAAATCGGTGGTCTGAGCTTAGGCTCAAAGAGACAGACTTCAATTAAAAACAGTAAACAACTGAAAGTGTCGTTGCCGGAAAATGTACACGTTTCTTAATCCTGGCACTTACCACGCGGTCACTTTAAAAACACTCGTCGAACAACGTCGCATGTCTACATCCGCCAACATCTGTTTTTGGGCATTAAACTATTCTAACTCCTTTATATAAATTTTTTTTTATTTTTCAAACTTCATAATCCTATCGAAGCTACAGAATAAAACATAGATAGATTTGATTATTCTAACGCAGTACAGAGACGTGTTTGTGCAAGATAACATTTTGCAGATACGTCGTTGTTCGACGATGACGACGAAGTGTTTTTGAATTTTTCAATCGATTTTAATAATGGCAATAAGTATTGACATTATTCGCATTAGTGTGAACAAAATTATATGACAGATTCAAGCGAATAAGCTTGAACTTTGTTTCTAAAGTGAGATTTCCATACTAAATGTCACTTTAAAACAGGGTTCAAATATGAATACTATGATTAAGTTTTATTAAAAGGGGGTATAATATGAATGCTTACATCAATGATCTCGTTGGCGGCCTGTTCGATCTTCTCGGGGCGGTTGGCGAGCTCGGCCTTTGCCTTGTTCTCTCTCCGCTTCGTCAGCTGCATCTGAGCGTGTTGCCAGTTTTGGAATACCTACAACAAAGGTATTATATTTTAAATAAATTAATACCAGAAATAAGAGGTGTTTTGAGTCTGTATTGTAGTACCAACTTGTACACATGCGGCCAATATAGAAAGCGCGAAATAAAAAAAAACTTCCTTCCTATAGCGACAAGACTTATTACCTTCTTCTTGTCGTGTCAACAAAAACTTATACAGTGTCAGCCCAAAACTCCGCTATAAGA
Organism: Ostrinia furnacalis; assembly: GCF_004193835.3. Classification (NCBI taxonomy): domain Eukaryota; kingdom Metazoa; phylum Arthropoda; class Insecta; order Lepidoptera; family Crambidae; genus Ostrinia; species Ostrinia furnacalis. Next base: position 344,506 of record NW_021133785.1, read on the forward strand.
GAGCTGTTATTATTTTTTGTGGATGTGTTATGTGATGGAGGGGACTTTTTTCAGGTTTGCATATCAAGTGTTAAAAGATCTCAAATATTTGTTACTGTATCCATCGCTTGTGACCTTTGCTTTAAAAATAAGCGAACAAATTATATTCTATGGGTTACTTGCCTTAACTCTTTCGTGGAACACGTCTTTGATAGCGTTGATGAGCCCGAGGTAGTCTTTGATGTGCTCCGTCAGCACGAAGAAGTCTGTGTTCGATTGCTCCATCCTCAGCTGTTCTACCTGTAAATTAAAAAAAATTAGATATAATAAGGCAAAAACTCAGCTATCACATTCCTCACAGAGGTCATCAATCGCATGTCTTTAGATGCTGATAATCGTTACCGAGTTTCTTGCGCCACTTCTTTTCGGCCTTCCTATTTATTGTCCTGAAGTAGTGGCAGGGTTAATACTAGGACGTGTAAAAGAGCTTTTTAAAAGGCTACTTGCATAAATAAATGAGTTTTTAAACTCCTCTATGTTGTTTAGGAGGCTGATAAGGACATGTCTTGTGTAGTTCAGCTGTGTGGTCTAAAGCAACAGCGGCGCGAAACATAGGCGCGTGCGCGCCCGCGAGATGTCGCGACATGTCTCTAGTACCTTTAAGAAAGGCATTATGCTGTATGAGAGAGCTCACAAGGGCTTACCTTCTCGCGTAAGACAGCTGTGTGACTAATGCCCGTTTTCACCATCAATCCCAAATTTTTAAGTGACACATATGACATCAAAATTCCTGTTATTTGTTACCATAGAGGTCACTTAAAAATTAGGGATTGATGGTGAAAACGGGTATAAGAAACAGACGCTAGTATAGTGAGGCGGGGGAAGGGGCTTATAAGGACCTAACTTGTCTTGTCTTAGATCTAAAAATGATACAGACGCAGCGCAGGGGTTTATGAGCGCCTACTCACAAGGGCTTACCTACTCGTGTAGGTCAGCTGTGTGATTAAGAGCCCGCGAAAGCAGCGCGTGCGCATTTTGAACCTTATTGCAGACGCTAGTGAAGTGGGGAGAGGGAAAAGGTCTCATAAGGTCAGCCAGGCGCGAGCGCTCGTGTCTATATGTTGTTTGGGAAGGCTGCTAGGGACGTACCTTCTCGTGCAGGTCGGCTGTGTGGCTCAGAGCGCGCGAGAGCGGCGCGTGCGGGTCGGCGCCGGACAGCGCGGCGCAGGCGCGTGCGGCCTCGTGTCTCTAGTGTCTCTGTGCTGTGTGGGAAGGCTGCTAGGGACGTACCTTCTCGTGCAGGTCGGCTGTGTGGCTCAGAGCGCGCGAGAGCGGCGCGTGCGGGTCGGCGCCGGACAGCGCGGCGCAGGCGCGTGCGGCCTCGTGTCTCTAGTGTCTCTGTGCTGTGTGGGAAGGCTGCTAGGGACGTACCTTCTCGTGCAGGTCGGCTGTGTGGCTCAGAGCGCGCGAGAGCGGCGCGTGCGGGTCGGCGCCGGACAGCGCGGCGCAGGCGCGTGCGGCCTCGTGCGTGCGAGCCGCTAACTCGCGGCGCTCGTGCGCTAAGCCCTCGCACGCGCCCGCGAGGCGCCGGAGACATGTCTCTAGCGCTTCGATGCGGGTCGAACGCTCTTCGAACCACTGTGAAATAAGAAATAAATACGGTCATATTTTCAGCTTCTGAAAATTCACTAATAATATTTTTTTTTATGTACCATTACGACTATAGTGAAGGTGAAAAGTCTGTTGTAAAAGTTGTAATTTTTCTACATATTAGTTGCATACAAGCATGCATTCATGGATAAGATCCAATTTTAGGTATACCTACTCTTTATTAATAATAGTTTTACTGTGTTAGATCACTCCTTCCTTGGGCAACTCATTAATTTCAGGCAGGATAGTGAACTGCTGATGCCGTGACAGCCTGATACACGCTGAGGTTTGGGTAAGCTAAAAGCTTGGTATATGTACGGGCTAACCGCACATAAAATTGTACATTTCTTACTTGACCTAGTTTAAAATTAGCTAAGTTAGCTTTACGTCATTGCTCGTCACTATGCGTTACAATATTGGTGAATTCAATAAATCAGTGTACGTTCAACACTCGTCGGGTTTGGTTATTAGCTCTCCTCGGAGCCACAATCCCTTCAGCGTCCCTTAGCGAATCCTTAATGTGTGGTTTACTACCGCTACATTAGTTTTGGTCCTTCGAGCTTACGAACAAGCAGGACCCCACGCGAGTGAAGTCCTGTGTTCTGATCTAAACTAGCGATCAATGTGAACTTTGTACGTGACCTCATTCTGCGCACGGCCACGTGTCTGCATCAGCGCCAACTCCGTGACTGTGGATTGTCACTCAGCAGCATCAGCGTCATCCAGCGTATAGCGTGAGTCGGGAGACTCGTCTTGCAGCAACATTCAAGTAAGATCGTTCATATTTTACTAACACATCGAAAACTACCATGTCGAACTTCGAAGCGTTATTCAGCCGTCAAGGTGAACTTGTAACTGAAATTCAGCGTATTGGATCCAACTTCGGAAAGGATCCAGCACATCGTAAAACCTCAGCGTATCTGAAGCTACGTCTACAATCGTTAGATAGCTTATGGGGAGAGTTCGATCGTAACAATGAGCAACTAGAAACTGTCGAGAGTAGATCTCAGCGATACTTTATAGAGTCTATCTACGAGCAAACGAAAAACTATTATACAGAAATAAGAGCGAATCTTTTAGCATACGAGCCGTTAGGGTCAGGGTCAGGTTCAGATTCAGGTAAGGTGAAAATGGACAAGACTGACTCTCCGAGCAAGATCGACGAACTTATGTCCTACCAAAGGACCAACTTTCGAGCGTTTAACCGATTAACAACGAGCATTCAGGTGAGTGAAATATCGGATAAGTGGGAGATCGAAGATGAACTGCGAAACATCCAATCGAGATGGCAGGACATTGACAAGCTACATCTGAAAATAGACAACATCCTTGAAGGTGAGGATGAGCTCTATCAATACGAGTTCCTCAAATACGAGAAAATATTCAAACAAACTAAAAAAGCACTGTATCAAAAACTTAATGCTACAGCGCATGTGCAGCAAGCTACTCCTCTGCTGGAGATACCAACATTCACTGGTAAATACACGCAGTGGCCTACATTTTTCGACTTATTCACCGAATCGATACATAACAACACATTTTTATCAAAAGCACAGAAAATGCAGCATCTTAAAGGTAGAGTAAAGGGAGAAGCAGAGCGTTTAATTCAGCACTTGAACATTTCAGCTGAAAACTACGACGTAGCGTGGGAAATTCTGACACATCGTTTTAATAATCCTCAAGTGCTATTTACAACGCAAATCGAAACGTTATTAAATCAGCCTAACGTGAGCAAGCAGACGTCATACGAGATCAAACGACTCTATGACACCACTACGGAGTGTATCCATGCCATACATAACCTGGGCGTGGACACCAATANAGGGAGAGTTCGATCGTAACAATGAGCAACTAGAAACTGTCGAGAGTAGATCTCAGCGATACTTTATAGAGTCTATCTACGAGCAAACGAAAAACTATTATACAGAAATAAGAGCGAATCTTTTAGCATACGAGCCGTTAGGGTCAAGGTCAGGTTCAGATTCAGGTAAGGTGAAAATGGACAAGACTGACTCTCCGAGCAAGATCGACGAACTTATGTCCTACCAAAGGACCAACTTTCGAGCGTTTAACCGATTAACAACGAGCATTCAGGTGAGTGAAATATCGGATAAGTGGGAGATCGAAGATGAACTGCGAAACATCCAATCGAGATGGCAGGACATTGACAAGCTACATCTGAAAATAGACTCCATCCTAGAAGGTGAGGATGAGCTCTATCAATACGAGTTCCTCAAATACGAGAAAATATTCAAACAAACTAAAAAAGCACTGTATCAAAAACTTAATGCTACAGCGCATGTGCAGCAAGCTACTCCTCTGCTGGAGATACCTACATTCACTGGTAAATACACGCAGTGGTGCAGATTCGGTGAATAAGTCGAAAAAAGTAGGTTTTCGACTTATTCACCGAATCTATACATAACAACACATTTTTATCAAAAGCACAGAAAATGCAGCATCTAAAAGGTAGAGTAATGGGAGAAGCAGAGCGTTTAATTCAGCACTTGAATATTTCAGCTGAAAACTACGACGTAGCGTGGGAAATTCTGACACATCGTTTTAATAATCCTCAAGTGCTATTTACAACTCAAATCGAAACGTTATTGAATCAACCTAACGTGAGCAAGCAGACGTCATACGAGATCAAACGACTCTATGACACCACTACGGAGTGTATCCATGCCATACATAACCTGGGCGTGGACACCAATACATGGGACCCTTTACTAGTTCATCTCCTAACAAAAAAACTAGACAGCGACACCTACAGCGACTACAAAGAAGCACGTAAGTCTCCTAGAGATTTAGCCTCGTTAGTAGAGTTTATGAACAAGTTTATGGCCCTCGAACCCATGCACAAGCGAGAACGAGATAACACAGCCTCCACAGCTTCCACAAAGCCAGCTCCTGCATATCATCAACCTAAAAATCAACATTACTCGAAACAATACAATAGTAAGTTCGCATCTAAAGGATATCAAGCAGCCATCGCATCTACGTTTAAATGTCCTATATGTAATTACGATCACGAGCTCTATAAATGCAACAAGTTTAACAATATGACAGCGGAAATGAAATTGAGGACAGTGACGAAACTGAAACTTTGCCAAAATTGCTTATTCAAACACTTACACGATAAATGCACTTCGATCAAAAGGTGCAAGGAGTGCAATAGCGAACATCATACGATTCTACATGACGCATTCATCGGGTCATCGCACTCAACCTCGATGCCTACAACCGATTTAAAGGCGAAATCTACCATAGCAACACCGCCTATATCTAAATCACTTAACAAACCCTACGCTGCCAATCACGTTACTGCCAGCGATGAAGAGGTTTTATTAGCGACTGTCTTACTGCAGGTTAACACTAGAGTACACGCGCGGACTACTATAGTAGACCAGGGTAACATTTTACGCTATAACTTTTTGAAAACTTGCGCCAGAGAGCTGGTATTCCAGGAAAGCCTCGTTTACTAAATTTGTCAGTAAGCCAGTAAAGCTTGGGTCGCTAGAGTCTGCGCACTTTTCTATAATTGGCCGTCAAAACTGCGGGTCTAGTCAAAAGCCCGAAATCACTCGACAAAAAAATTATGAAAGACTTGTAACAAATGGATTTACACCGTGTACCAGGCAGTAGAAAGTCATGAATACTATGACAGATAAAAAACTAATCATATTTATACAGTCAATTTTTTTTTGTTAACATTGGTCTCAAAGTGCAATTTTGGTCCAAAAAATTTACAACTTTTAAATCTGTTTATAATGTTTGATCCCAAATAGTTATATAAAAAAACTTTGATTATAAAATAAGTATAATAAACACTTTTATCATTTACATAGTAATTCTATTCATAAATTGCTTATAAACTTATTTACAGTGATTTTAAATTGGCTTACCAGAGTAGGCCGCGCGTGTATTCGTGTAAAAAAAAGGGGCGCGTGTACTGCAGTGTTAAAGCCATTGATGGTAATTACGTCACGCTGCGAGCTCTTCTTGACCAGGGTTCGCAGATTACACTTATATCTGAAAACGCCGCTCAGCTTCTAGGGTTACCACGCCGTAAATTTAGCGCATCGGTCTCTGGCGTAGGTAATCGGTAACAGCCCTAAACAAAGCAAAAGCCTTGTGACCCTCGAATGCAAGTCCATCTACGACGATCACAGCTTCAATACAGAGGCATCTGTCATTTCTCGAGTGATTAGCGATCTACCAAACATTTCATTTTCAAGGCGATCATGGCCTCACATCCAACATATGCAGCTAGCAGATCCCGAATACAACGTTTCGAAACCAATTGACATATTATTAGACGCATGNCCCTTTTTATTTTATAAAAGTTCATACCTAATTTTCTTTGAGGTCCTAACGATATATTACACACCTACCATACTCATAGTTACATCATAAGATCACATTGGCGTCCACTTCCACCAGGCGATAACAAACACGTCTCAAACAAGTAAGCTTCAAATAACGGTCAAGGATTTAATAGGAGCGTTTTACCTGAAATAAAACGCTTATTAAATACTTACCTTATTTGAAGCTTACATTTTAATCTTCTGCCTGGTGTTTTCCGACTCAATGACGAGCGATCGCCGCCGACCAAACTTGTCGGCTCGCCTGCCTGGTTACCGGAAGTGGTAGGTGTGCGAGAGAGATACAAGATATAAGATAGAAAGAAAGGGACATAAAAGCGGAAAACAGGAAGGGGCCTATCTCAAACAAGTAAGCTTCAAATAAGGTAAGTATTTAATAAGCGTTTTATTTCAGGTAAAACGCTCCTATTAAATCTACTAATCACAAAACAATTATGCATTTTATCCTATTTTATTCACAAAGTAGGTATTTTGTTTGTCAAAATAAAATAAAAATACAATCACAAAATACATTCACAAAACTAGATAGAAATTCTAAGTTGGCAGATGTAATGAAAAAAGGATCTGCAGGTGGGCAGCCCTATAGCATGTTGTCATACAGTGACGTACCGCGCGTCTGTTGACATTTATTTCAAAAATATGGCCGAGTTGGAATACTGTATAGATAGTATTACCGTGGCAATAGCGAACATCATACGATTCTACATGACGCATTCATCGGGTCATCGCACTCAACCTCGATGCCTACAACCGATTTAAAGGCGAAATCTGCCATAGCAACACCGCCTATATCTAAATCACTTAACAAACCCTACGCTGCCAATCACGTTACTGCCAGCGATGAAGAGGTTTTATTAGCGACAGTCTTACTGCAGGTTAAAGCCATTGATGGTAATTACGTCACGCTGCGAGCTCTTCTTGACCAGGGTTCGCAGATTACACTTATATCTGAAAACGCCGCTCAGCTTCTAGGGTTACCACGCCGTAAATTTAGCGCATCGGTCTCTGGTGTAGGTAACAGCCCTAAACAAAGCAAAAGCCTTGTGACCCTCGAATGCAAGTCCATCTACGACGATCACAGCTTCAATACAGAGGCATCTGTCATTTCTCGAGTGATTAGCGATCTACCAAACATCTCATTTTCAAGGCGATCATGGCCTCACATCCAACATATGCAGCTAGCAGATCCCGAATACAACGTTTCGAAACCAATTGACATATTATTAGACGCATGTGTTTACTCTGACGTCATCATGAGCGGACTAGTTAAAGGTGAACACAACGCACCAATAGCGCAGCAAACCAAATTAGGTTGGATTTTATCGGGAAACGTAAAAACTTTCAATTGCAGCGTAGTTATAAATAACTTAGCGGAGATAGAGAAATATTGGGAGATGGAAGAGATTCCTAGCGCAGCATCAGAGCTTACAAGCGAAGAGCAGTTTTGCGAAGAGCATTACATTGCCACTACTAAGCGTCTAGCAGATGGTAGATATGAAGTAGCGTTGCCTATGAAAGAAAGCTATAACGAAAAGCTTGGCGCATCTAAAGCCAAAGCAACAGCCCAATTCAAGCAGTTAGAAAGCAAAATGAGTAAAAATAAAGCATATTCAGAAAGCTACAAGCAATTTGTTAACGAATACCAACAGCTGGGACATATGCGGCCGAGTGGAGAGAACCGCAGTCCTTCGTGTTTCTTACCACACCATGGCGTCATGAAACACGATTCCACCACTACAAAGCTTCGTGTGGTCTTTAACGCCTCTTCTAAAACAAGTACTGGACTCAGCCTCAATGACGTAATGGAATGTGGTCCGAACTTGCAGCATGACCTACAAACATTAATATTGACTTGGAGACAGTACAAATACGTCATTACTGCGGACATAGAGAAGATGTTCCGTCAGATTATGGTCAGAGAAGACCATCAACATCTTCAATCAATCGTTTGGCGAGATTCACCTCAGGAGTCGCTACAGGAGTACGTTCTTACAACCGTAACTTATGGCACTAAGGCTGCTCCATACCTAGCAATGCGCACCCTGAGACAGCTAGCTAAAGATGACATGTCAAGGTACCCCCTTGCAGCCTCAGCGTTAGAAAAAAGCTTCTATATGGATGACCTACTCAGCGGACAAAATACACTAGCAGCGACTAAAGAGTTACAGACTCAGTTAATCAACATCCTCAAAGGCGCGGGGATGAATCTAAGAAAATGGTCAGCCAATAACCCTGAGCTTTTAAAAGATTTATCTACAGAACAGCTCGACAAGCCCTTTGACTTTAGGTGTTCGGAATCCCGAAAAACCTTAGGGCTTCAATGGACACCGTCGTCTGACTCATTTATATTTACAAACAAAACAGAACTTTCTAGCAAATGTAACACGAAACGACAGCTACTTTCACAGATATCAAAACTGTTCGACCCATTGGGCTGGCTCTCACCGCTGACAATACGAGCTAAAATACTTTTTCAAAAAACTTGGTCAGCAGGATTAGGCTGGGACGACGAAGTTCCTGAACTAATTCAAAGCGAGTGGACTGAACTTCAAAGCGACCTTCAAAAAGTAAGTCAGTTCAAGATACCTAGATATTTAGGAGACACACAACAAACGTTCCAATTACACGGCTACAGCGACGCGTCAGAGAAGGCATACGCCTGCGTTGTTTACTTAGTAGCACGTGACAGCAAAGGCGAGCTCACATCGCAACTTGTTGCAGCGAAAACTAAATTAGCGCCACTAAAAAAGGTCTCCCTGCCACGATTAGAACTCTGTGGAGCCCTACTTCTTACTCAATTAATAAAATTGATTAAAGCGTCATTAGCGAACACAACTTGTCATGTATACGCCTGGACTGACTCCATGGTCGTACTGGGGTGGATACATGGTGACGCCGCTCGATGGAAACAGTTTATTGCAAATCGAGTTCGGCAAATTGTTGATGTAATTCCAGCTTCGAATTGGAACCACGTTAAGTCTGAGGAGAACGCAGCTGACTGCGCCACCCGTGGATCATCCGTCTCCAAACTACAGAGTAGCTCCCTCTGGTGGCAAGGCCCAGAATGGTTGCTTAATTTCGACCCAAATAACACAAAAAATAATACTTATGAAGCGCCAAATCTGGAAACAAAAAAGGTCAGTGTGAACGTAGCTTTACAAGAATCAAATTCATCATTCATAAATGAATTGTTAATAAACAATAGCTCCATCACTCGTGCCGTAAAGATAGTGGCATGGGTATCACGTTTCGCCGCTGCACTTCGTCACAAGGCTATAGAACGTGAAACTTACCTATCAGCTGACGAAATAAACAAAGCGTATCTATTAATAATTAAAAATACACAAGCTCAAGACTTTGAAAGCGATCTAGAAAGCATAAGAAGCAACGGCCATGTTCGATCAAACAGCAAAATAGCGACCTTGAATATATATTAACCGGCAGACAGTGGTGACTGAGTTTGTTGCGGCGCTTCTTCTCAGCACTTGCCAAATGTTGGTCTCGAAGCGCTGGTAGGGTAAAAAGATTATGAGACATGTAGAGGCTCCTTAAGAGCAAAATGACGATTTGTAAGAACTATTTATTAGTCCAAACAAATAAAGAAATTTTGACTTTGACTTTGAATCCCTTTTTAGATAAAGACGGAATTTTGAGAGTGGGAGGACGCCTCAGTAACTCAAACGTCAGCAGCGCAGCCAAACATCCAATAATACTATCTAGCCACTGTCGNTGATTTAGAAAGCATAAGAAGCAACGGCCATGTTCGATCAAACAGCAAAATAGCGACCTTGAGTCCTTTTTTAGATAAAGACGGAATTTTGAGAGTGGGAGGACGCCTCAGTAACTCAAACGTCAGCAGCGCAGCCAAACATCCAATAATACTATCTAGTCACTGTCGTTTAAGTGACCTAGTTATCAACCAAGCGCACATCACTACCTTACATGGTGCTCCACGGTTGACCTTGTCCTACATAAGAGAAAACTATTGGATTTTAAGCGGCATGAGAACAGTCAAACGACAGCTGAGACAGTGCATTCCATGTCGACGCTTCAGTTCAGAAAAACACCATCAAATAATGGCTGATCTTCCTCGAGCGAGAGTTACCCCCTCCCGCCCCTTCGCACACACCGGTGTAGATTTTACCGGTCACGTGGACTTGAAGCTAAGCAGGGGCAGGGGAGCAAAGACGTACAAGGGATATGTAGCTGTATTTATCTGCCTAGCGACAAAGGCTGTTCACCTAGAATTGGTGTCAGACCTTAGTACTCCAGCGTTTTTAGCAGCGTTCCGCCGTTTCTGTGCACGGCGAGGGACTCCCTGCCGCATGTACAGTGATAACGGTACAAATTTTGTCGGAGCGAAGCGAGCGATAGATAAAGAGTATAAAGAAATCTTACGTACCTTGAATACAGATTTCTTTAATAGCATCAATCACATGAACATTGAGTGGTCGTTCAATGCACCAGCATGGCCAAGCGCAGGTGGTTTATGGGAAGCCGCCGTAAAAAGCTTTAAAAGGCACCTAAAACGAGTCCTAGGTGAGCAGAAACTTACATACGAGGAGATGACTACTCTAATTCAGCAAATCGAAGCCTGCTTGAACTCGCGTCCTTTGTTTCCTTTAACAGAGAACCCAGAGGACACGTATTTAACACCTGGTCACTTTCTCATAGGTGACTCCTTACTATCAAGACCTCAGACTGATCCAGATAACGTTAGCTTACCTGCACGATGGCAACTGGTGCAGATCATGAATAAGCAATTCTGGAAGCTTTGGTCGTCCGATTATCTTCAGCATCTTCAGGCCCGGTCTAAATGGACCAGCCCTACTAAAAACTTCGAAATTGACGATATCGTTATTATAAAAGACGAAAATTTAGCTCCAGGAAAGTGGGCACTTGGCAGAGTCCAAGAATTACACCCTGGAAAAGATGGATACGTCAGAGTTGTATCTATAAAAACCGAGAACAACGTCCTTAAACGTCCTGTAACAAAGCTCATCCCCCTTCCCGTCGAAAAAACTAACGATGATACCACTACAACGAAGCCAAGCGATCAGCAACCCCAAGTATCTTCAAACAATGAGAAAAGGGCAAGCAGAAGCAAGCGTAGCGTATTTACAAACTTCATCTCTCTAGCATTGCTCTTATTGACTATGTTTATATCTCCATCTATGCAGCAAAACATTAATAGCAATGTGACAGCACTAGAAGATAATAGAGCGTTGTATTTTGACACGATTTCGAATATACAGTACATTCGAGATGAGTGGAGATTGGTTGTGTACTACAACCTTACTAGCTACTGGCAAGCATTGGAAGACATGGAGATGTACATTCGTCATTTAAAGAGCTTAACTTTGAATTTAAAAGGCATGTCAATCCAATCTAATGCACAGTATATGAGTATTGCTAACCAACTAGCGCATGAACTTACGGAAATTGAGCACTATAATCGACTTCTACATAGCAGCAGACGCCAAAAAAGAGGCCTAGTTAATGGTATTGGGTCCGTAGCGAACTATCTATTTGGTGTTTTAGACGACAACTTTGCTCTTCAATATGCTAAAGATATTGAAAAGATTAGCTACAACGAAAATCATGTTAAACAACTCATCAAGAATCAAACAACAATTATCGAAGCGGAATACAACATAATACAGCGAAACGAACAAATCATGAACAAACAATTCTCATTAATAAATACATATTTAAGAGAAACAGCAACAGAGCTAACTCAATTACGTAATGACGTCCACAATGGACTCTACATAACGTCGTCGGCTTTAGCAGCCAACATCATCCTAGAGAACCTGAGACGTATACAAACCTCACTTATCGATACCGTTACTGACATCACTCACGGGCGCATCGATACGCACCTGTTGTCTAGCGAGCAATTAGAGCAACAAATAAATTTTATATCAGGCCAGCTACATGGTGATCTAAAAGTACCTGTAGAGACACATAACATTCGTGACCTATACAAGCTACTTAAGGTATTCGCCAAGGTCTACAAAAAATACCTTATCATCGAGATTAAGGTCCCACTGGTCAATAACGATATCTACGAGCTTGATAAGATTATCACCGTTCCACGCAACACAGAAGCAGTTTCCTACCTGACTGTACCTACTTACCCTTACCTAGCGTTTAATCTAAGAAAAGAAGCAGTTATATTTTTAACTGAACATGATCTGCAAACGTGTCTTCATGCATCTGAAGAGAGAATGCTATGCTCTTTAGATAAACCTATTTATGATTTAGATCTCAAGCAAAATTTATGTAACCTAAGTATAATAGATGCAGGAAAAATAACTTCGCCCTGTATGTACGAGCAAGCTCCTTGTAACAATAGGTGGATCAAGTTACACCTACAGAATGTCTGGTTGTACTCATGTTGCCACGAGTGCAACATTCGCACATTTTGTCCAGCTGGTATGACAGTCAGCACAATAGCGGGCAACGGCCTTCTCGATATAGGTCAAGGTTGCACTCTCAAGGGAGACTCATTTACGATATATGCTCATAATGACTTTGTAAAAAAGGGGTTGCACTCTCAAGGGAGACTCATTTACGATATATGCTCATAATGACTTTGTAAAAAAGGTAAATATAGACTTAAATATCGAAGCCCCAAAGATATCAATTCTCAACAAACTGATAAACACCTCAACAATTAGCGATCTTACTACAGAAAGTCACCAGCAAGCTTATCATGAGATAATGGATGAATTAAATGTGGTAAAGCAAGAATCAGCATCGGATCTCAGCGTCCATGACATCCACCAGTACTCAATCAGCTATGGAATAGTTGTAGTACTTCTGATAGCAGCGCTAGTGGCAATCTTTCTTCGAGTCCGAAGGTCTCGGCGCGTGCAGCTTTCGAGACATCCAGNAATTAAATGTGGTAAAGCAAGAATCAGCATCGGATCTCAGCGTCCATGACATCCACCAGTACTCAATCAGCTATGGAATAGTTGTAGTACTTCTGATAGCAGCGCTAGTGGCAATCTTTCTTCGAGTCCGAAGGAAAAGGTCTCGGCGCATGCAGCTTTCGAGACATCCAGCTGTCCTTAGGAGGGGACATCCGGTGAACATCGAGCGGCAGTGTGTGTCTAGTGAACAAGAAGTGCAACCTCAGTGTAGTGAATTGCGTAAATCAGTGAGCATGGGCGTGTTAAGTGTTGACAGAGGCTCGGCGCCTCCTAAGCCCCCGAGGTCCGTGTCGATCTCTATTCCTTGTGAATCCCTCGGGGAAATAATTGAGTCATCCGATTAAGTGCTATTTATTTACTGGACAATATTATGGACACTAAGTTCACTATTTAAACTCTTATGTAATTCTATTTTATTACAAATCTTTACGTATTTCATAACTTCTTAAGCATCTTATCAATTGTTTTTATATCAATGTTATTAACTAGCATAATTTTGAAGTTCCTAAGCGTTTCTATCAATGTTTTCACCTAGCATATCTTTTTGAGCTTAATGTACAAACTAGCTTCTGACTTAGCATATTACTTTGTATCATTTTAAGCGATTTGTCCTTTTTTCTTCTCTGATTGGCAAGATGTACGGGCTAACCGCACATAAAAATTGTACATTTCTTACTTGACCTAGTTTAAATTTAGCTAAGTTAGCTTTACGTCATTGCTCGTCACTATGCGTTACAATATTGGTGAATTCAATAAATCAGTGTACGTTCAACACTCGTCGGGTTTGGTTATTAGCTCTCCTTGGAGCCACAATCCCTTCAGCGTCCCTTAGCGAATCCTTAATGTGTGGTTTACTACCGCTACAGTATAGGTATAGGGCTATTTGTCAAGGAGACGCATAATTTGCTCACTACATAAAACAATTCTTCCGCCATATAAAAATAGGTAGGTAAGTACATTACAAAAGAAAAGAGAAAGATGAGAAGGGAGATGCCTGAAGAAGTGCAAACTATTGTTATATGCTATTATATTTTTAATTGTTAAAGTGTTTACAAACAGACAAATTATCTATCTTTCTATCTACTATCACTATAAATTGCGAATGGCCATAGAAAAATAGTGTTTCTCACCGGGTCGGACTCGTCCATTCTGTAGGTGATCTTGTTGACGGTCTCGCCGACCTTGTTGAAGAGCCGCAGCACTCCTGCGCCGCTCAGCGCAGAGGTACTGGTGGCTTTTGGCAGCTCTGTGTCTGTAAATAACACATTATGGTGTGTAACTAAGGCTGGGTTACACCATCTTACTTTAACAAACTGTAAAACGCTATACAAAAACACCGGTTATCGTTACAGTTGCGGTTAAAGTTAGGTGGTGCAACTCGGCTTTAACATATGCCCTGTAAAAGTGAAGCATTTGAAATTGGGTTTTCACTTTGAATACAAATATGAACATAATATAGTTACGAGCAAAAGTATGGAATGGGGATGTTGCCTGGGTCAAAAAGCAAGAGTTTTAATTAGTCCGTCAGATAACTTATCAAAAAATACTCTACACGTATTTTTCACTTTTTCAAACTAATGAAAATTTAAAGAGATAAAGCGCCCCAAAGTTCATAAGAAGAGGCCTGTGACGTCAACGCTTGCTTAAAAATGCCGCACGTTGTGACGTCGTGCGCAACTTCAACGCACCATAACTATGTAATTATTTGTAAGATTGACAAATAAAATTATATGTGTCCAATATTTTTTGATATTAAACATTACGGACTAAAAAAATTTTTTTAGGCAACAAGCCTATTACCCCTTTGTGTTCCGAGCGGTCTTAAGAACTGAATGACTATGTATTGTATGTATCTATGGTATCAATTTTAAGATTATAATATCACCTTTAAAATGGTACCATATTTATTGATCTTCTTTTAGTCATTTAGTTCTTATGAATTATGATCGCTCGGAATAAATAGAGTGATTCCATATTTTTGCTCGCGAGTGTAGTTGCATTTTTTGTGATTTAAAGGAAGGCAGGTAAGACGTGGTTGACGGCTAAGCAGCCTCGTAGAGTACAGGCTGAACATTTCTTCTTTAGCTGGAGGGGGAACTCATATCTCTGTACATTTTTGGAATCTCGATTTTGACGCACAGAAGACAGTTGGACTACGAAACGAAAGTGCGTTTATTTTGAGCCTCTCTTAAAGTTAGACTGATAGAAAAATAACTGGGATAGTTGGATTGATCTTCCGATGTTTATTATATTTTATTTTATACTAGCTGACCCGGCGAACTTTGTTCCGCCTTAATGGCAATAATTAAGCAGAATTTTTTTAAAATTTTGAACGGGATAAAAAGTATCCTATGTCCTTCTCCTGGCTCTAAACTACCTCCCTGACAATTTTCAGCTAAATCGGTTCAGCCGTTCTTGAGTTATAAGTGGTGTAACTAACACGACTGTCGGGTGTAAGTCCAACAAATTAATAAATATGAAATAATATAAAACGTCAAAATTGGTTAAACTTGGTATATTCGTAAAATGGTTAAATGGTATGCTGAGTACACGCGGCGATGGTAACCGAACGCGAACTAACTTAAAGATATTAAAATAATGAAAAGGTTAAAATTGGGTCAGATTGGTAAATGCTGACCGCGCGCTTACGGGCGAGTTGAATGCACTGTACTTCGTACATATTCCCGAGGGAGAAAGAATAAGCAAATGAGGGTGCAAGGTGATACAAGATGATAAAACAATAAATTGGTGCAATTTACAAGGTGATAATAATAACATGGTAAACTTAAAAATTCAATTCTTATAGTCTCTATTCAACAACACTAAAATTAAAAGAATTTGGTAATTTCACTTTTTTCACTTTAGCATACACATGGTCACTTGCACTAGTACACTGGACATTCGCACTAGCACTGCNGGTCCGCGGAACATCGCGGAACTCAATCGTTGTTCGGGAATGTTCCGTCAATCTGAAGAATTGATGAGTCAGGGCCCACAAAGGCACGGAAACAATGCCACCTCCTTTCAGAGTTCCTCCCCGTGCAATTAAGCGGGTCTTTTTGCGGAGCGTTTTCCTCCACTACATTATGGGAATACAATGGTGGCCATGATTTGCGGGATTGCCGAGATTATTTTTTTGTGGTTCCCTCGGGTGCCGATGCCTCTGATTTGTGATTCCTCGTCATGCTAGCTCTGAGTGTTGTATTGTTGGCGGTAAATTGAATCTGCGAGTAGGGTAAGAGTGATAACGTTCCGATAAATGGAGGGCAGAGGTTGCAGGGTTTAAATGTACCTATTCTGTAGCTTCTAATAAAAACCATAATCTAATTTGACGATAGAATGGATTTCAAATATGTACTCGTATTTTTATTAGATAGTTTTCAATTTTATTATGTAGAAGTATTTTTATAGTCTTTCTTAAAAAAAGCAATTTCAGCATACTTCGCCTGAAGATTTCCCAAGCATATTTAGAAAATCGTTTGTTTCACTAAACATTTAAACTAAACGCCAATTGCTCCAATATTAATTCATATTTTCATAATAAGCAGTAAGAAAGAAGAAATATACCTACAATATAGGATTTAGGTTTGTCCTAAAATTCAACTAGTGTCTCTTTCCATCCTTTTCCACACATTGAAAAGTTAAGTTTAAGACTGAATGAGTTAACTAGTTTATCAATCACAAGTATACAAATTCATACACAGACCAACGAAGTTACAAATGTTGTCCTAAATCTGAAACTGTCTCACCCAATCCCAGTGTAATTAACAAAGCTAGGACGTGATGTTTGCGTGTAATAAATTATAGATGGCGTCGTTGTCGCCTTAACAAGATTTTCATATTAAACGCGGTTATTAACGTCCTGTCATGTTAATTGCTTACATTACGGGCGATATTAAATGCTTGTATCAGTATTGTTATTGATATCTAGATGGTAGCATACGTGTTAAACTTATGCTAGGTATGCGTGTGCTGGTGCTATCAATGCTGCTTATGCAGTTAGATAAAGATGAATATTCGATACTAGAATAGTTATGAACTTTCATTTAGAGGTTTAAGAAAATTGTTCTAAATCTTGAACTTACATTTAAAAAAATACTTATTTAACAAGTAACCTGAAGGCCTAATCATTCACATCATCATCCATAGGTCATTCAGTCTCTACTGCATGACCCCTTAAATTGTTTTAAATAAACAGAGTTGAATATAGGATTGAGCCTGCACTCCCCACGCTGTATAGCCGCATAAAATCATAATGAAGTTGTAAAAAAATTATACATAATATATCTTCGAAGAAATAAAATTAGACTCAGAATAAATAGAGTCAAAAGTGTGATTTAAACACCTATTTTCAAACATCGTTCAATATTTCGCAGAAAGTCCCTATGTTCTAAACTAAAAGTTACTTCCAGCCTTCTAGCAGCTAAAAATGTTGATACAGTTTACATTTTTAAACACAAAACTCTTTTTTGTTGAAAAAAAAATGCAGGACATCCTACAAGTTAAACAAAAAGCTATCGCGGTAAAAAAGTTAATTCAAACTGTCTACAAGTTTCAGGTCCGGGCTGATAAAAACTGCGGTGGAACGCTGTTCCAAAGAAGTAGAAGTTGAAACCTAATGTAACAAGAAGAGCGGGGATTGCAAGAAAGTTGGAACAAAGAAAATAGAAGATAGAAGCTTGGAAATGAAGTTTTAGGAGCAAATTCAGATGTAGACTTTTTTAGTGTTATTTTGTTTTCCATTTCTTAATGAATTGGTCTATTTTTCTGCTAATACTAATCAGTCAGAACTTAAACCAACATTAATTTTTTTAAATTTTAATCAACGCATGGCAAGAATTTGGTTATATTAGTCGATAAATACTCATATTGTATTCAATCCTTATTTACTAGTCAAATAATGTATACTATTAAAAGTATCAATGAAAATAATTATTTAAATGATTTGCATACTTAGTTTGAAAACTATTAGTTAGGCTTGGTTGCACCATCTTACTTTAACTTTGACATACGTCAAAAATCTGTCAAACTCCATGAAAAATACACCGGTTATTGTTATAGTCACGGTTAAAATAAGGGAGTGCAACCCAGCCTTAGGAGTTAGAGTGTTTTGTAATTTTGATAAATGTAGGAACACTATTTTTTTGTAAAGTTACTCGTATACCAAGGCTGAGTTGCACCATCTTACTTTGACTTTAACAGATGTCAAAAACTGTCAAATTCGATACAAAATACTGGTTATTGTTATAGTTACTTCTTCTTGTCGTGTCGACAACAAACTTACACAGCGTCGGCCCAAAACTCCGCCACAAGAATGGCGTTGTCAGGAGCCTTCATTAAATCTTTCATTAATATAGTTACTGTTACTGTTAAACCAAGATGGTGCAATCCAGCCTAAGTCTAGAATTTTCACAATGCTTACATTTTGCACTTGAGGTTGATGACTGTACATGAAGATAGAAGATAATGAAGAAAGAAGATAATGAAGAAAGAATTTAATGAAGAAAGAAGAAACCTATTGGCACATTCGTGATCTACCCTGTAGATCCGGGCTTTTGTAGTTAAGACAAAATCAGAAGCTCGTCTCTACAGGTATCTCACGGCTGGAAGACCTCGCTACTTTGCAACACTCAACATTAGAAGAAAGAAGATTACATCATGAAGAAAGAAGATTTTGTTCTGATTCTGAAGCAGGCGCAGATCCTTTGTAGTGAGCACGATGGAAATACCAACCTTATGTCATACTTTCACTGTCTATTGAGATCGATAGGCTGTCACCCCCTCCACACTTGTTCGATTTTCACAACAATTTTTGACAAAGGATCCGCGCCTGATCTGTAACTATTTATTTATATAGACGATCTTTATCTATAGTGTGTTATCTAATTGTAGTCTATACGAATTTGAAATAAAAAAATATAAGTGCATATTAAGTAGTCCGCAATTAAGAAATTAGTTACGAACTTATCTGAATGATTTTATCGTAAAATCAGCTAATCTTCTACATTATAGTTATGATACACTTTGTAATACGGTAACGTGAATTGTACGTTGTGGAAGTATTTAGTTTTCACTTTTAATATTTACAGGCGTATTTTATTAATCAGGCTTATTTTTACAATTTGATTGCTTGAAATAAACAACTGGGTTGGTCCATAAATTGCTTACATCCGTTGCTAGAGTCGAGTTTATGGTCGAGGCAAGAGGGTATTAAAACCATTCAATATTTTGTTGCACAAATGATTAGATCTTCACTTTCATTGAAAAGTTGAAAAACTAAAGCCGAATTTAATAGTTTACTATACTTAGTCTGAAAGCTGATAAGATTTGCTATAAATCAGTAACTTCTATAGCTTAGAAAAATGAAATTTTAAAGTATAATTACTTACTTCATCAGGTCAGTGTAGTTTAAAATTACAGGTCTGAATTTCATACTCATTAGGGTGTTTTCAATTGTTTATGTTTCAGATCCATCTAATAATCAGCGGTTTGGAATGATCTTTGTTGGAAATAAACACTATTAAATAAAAGTTGTTAATTTTACCTACCTGTGTTGAACTTTTCTTATTCCTACTCTTCTGCATAGAATTAATACTTAAGTAAAATAGAAACATTTAAAGAACATAACATTAAAGTGGTTTTAATGTAGTAATTTTTTAAACATGGACGGGATAAGTAAGTTGTTGTAAATATTTTTGAATGTTTCTAATTCAGCGTGCTTCAAAATTCTTTAATATATTAAAAGCGCTTATACATAAAGGTATTTGAATATAATGAAATAGTATAGTTAATAGGATTCATTTCCTATTTTATTAGGTAAATATTTAATGAATGAATAACTAAATTAAATAAATTATATTAGAAGTTGCTACAATATCCTTAAACTGAGCTTTAAAACAGATAAACGAAAGCATATTTTTAAATGGTGACTATGTACACTATAGTTAGGCCACGACCTAGTAGTAATCAACCGACTTCAAAAAAGGAGGAGGTTCTCAATTCGACCCGTATGTTTTTTTTTTTTTTTTTTTTTCTATGTTTGTTNAATCTCGTTATTATAATATTGTAAGAAACCTCACTTACTGCACTTATGAGCCTCAGCATACTTGAATGTTTTCTTGATATAATTTTTAAATAATATTTGTGAATTTAATTTATTCACAGCCTCGAATGGATTCAAATTGTGATTGGTCTTATTGCAATTTGGTCTGAATTTGAGGTTGTGTTAGAACTGTTGAATTACATTTTTGAGTCAGAGGACCGCATATCAATATTGCTTTCCAATATAGTGTAATATTGATAGACGTTATTAAGTGGCGGAGGTATTTCCAAGCACACTACAGCAGGCTGGGTGGGTCTGTTGTTGTAAACGTCATGTTATTTTGTTCGAATCTGGAAGTTTTGTATGTTTCATATTATTATAAGTTGTATTACACGCAATGCAAAGCACTGGTTGTTTCATTTGAGTTATGTAATAAGTATTTTTGAGTTCTTACTGTCTTTGAAAGACGCAATAAAAACATAACTTTCTTTTAATTATTAATGAAGAAGTTTTCGAGTCTAATGAATAAAACAACAAAATTATATTAGTCAAGTTTATTACATACAAATATAGTCATACGGACCGTACAATGCCCCAACAAAAGTTTTCTTGCACCGAACCGAATAAAATCTCAAAAAAATATTAACAAAATCAATAATTAATTAATAATCAAAAATAAATCGAAGTCGAGACATAAGAATATTATAATATAAATGAATGATTAGTAATTTTATTTGGTTTTCAAATATTGACAGTAAATGTAATTCATAAATTCTTATTCTAGTTATATGTATCAAAAACTACATTGAATATTTATATAATATAATAGTATATTAGTACTACGAGAACCATACATTTTCCATTATATAAAACATCAAGTTACAGCACATTAAGACACGTTAGAGCCCATTTAAACACCCTTAAGTACTTAATAATTTATTATATTTATATAGTTGCCAATATCTAAGCTGACTTTAGAGATCTGCAAATCTAAGATTGTATATAATTCTTTTACTACATTATTCTGCTCATTTATATTCACTTGTATTGTTTAGATGTTTTATACGTAAGGGCGAATAGTAAAT
This sequence comes from Ostrinia furnacalis, assembly GCF_004193835.3. Taxonomy (NCBI): domain Eukaryota; kingdom Metazoa; phylum Arthropoda; class Insecta; order Lepidoptera; family Crambidae; genus Ostrinia; species Ostrinia furnacalis. The sequence continues at coordinate 365,585 of NW_021133785.1, forward strand.
ATTAATATAGCCATACTATACCTATATTACAAGCTACATACAACTATGTATAATAATATTCTACTCTATTTCAATTGGTGTTACAATACCTTCAGTGGACGAATCGCTTACGCGGGCATCTCTATACAATAAATCAAAATAATGTATAAAAACTCGAAACATATATTTTTCAAGCCGAAAAAACTAAGGCACTTCATATATCTAAATTTTGTTTATATATTTTCGTGTAATTTATACATTAAAATGTATTTAGCTTGAAGTTCAGGCTACTTCAGTCGACGTCACGGTTACAATCGTGCTATAAAAAGAAAAACACACTTAATACATTCGACAAAACCCAAATATAAGTATTACGTTATTTCAAATAATTTGAGATTACTACAACGCTAATTAAACGTATAAATAATTGTATAAAATTAAGACAATCGTTCAAAAAACGGAACAATGTACGTGCGTTTTTTAAACATTGTTAATTTTATATTTTTTCTACGTATCAATTGTTACATGTTATAAGTTGTTATAAAAATTTAGTACAATTAAATATATAAGTATGTATACAATCTAAAAGTACATTAGTGGGTAAATGGTTAAAAGTTTAGTTTCATAGACATTGCACCAAACGATCACTACTACAATATACTTAACTACAAGTATGTTTATATACAACGTATTATTAACCATGGCGGTCGATGGCACATATTTCGTACAATTATACATTTGGAGTATATAACAAGCAATATAATTTATATTTAAATATAAATCCAGTTCATTAATAAATAGTTTGTGTATTTGAAATGTCAATCAGTCACCGCTTGAATTGACAATTTAATACACAGTTTCTTTTTAGTCACTTGTATATACCCCACGGAGATTTCATTTACGATTAATTATTTGAAGGCACGATATTTAAATAAATAAACTTTTTTTTAATGGCACGCTCGGCAAACTTTATAGTTAGGAACTTATGAATCCATACACTTTACAAAAAAATATAGAGTTTATATAAATGTCACAAACTTACTATTTGTAGTGCCTTGAAAATGGTTCACAAACCAAATTAGATATATTTTATTGATGTTTGTACATAAGACAACGAAACAATATAATATCAGTAGTTACTATCTTTTTATGTTAGTCATATTTTAAAAATACTTATTCATAAGTGTTCGTTTACTTATTACCTATGTAAAGTGAGTTTGGATTGATAAGCTCCTAGCCGTAGACTTACTACACATAAGGCATAAGAATGTCCAACAATATCATAAGTAAATATATATTTTTAAGAAAGGCATCAGGAATAAGGTCCCCAACGGGGTTAGCACTTTGTGATTCGTTTAACACTATGCGTGCCAAATTACAACTATATTTGTTTGAATCTTGTGTTAAATGAAGAACTAAAGAAGAAAGAAGACTTTCTGAAGTGTGTATAAATTTTGCAAAGTATTATAATATTTTAGCTTTACATCCCTGTTCAACTGACAGAGGTGAATGGATTGCTGTGCTAATAGATGGAGGTCAGATCCAATAACGAAATACAAATCAGTCTTTCGTACAAAAAAATGGTTTCAACTATTAATTTTATAGTAGGAACAAAAGTAAGTTGCAGATAAGTAGCATTAAATTATATAAGTGTTTAAAAGTTGAGTTGATTTGGCAAGCATAGTTCTAACTACTTTGGTCTACCAAAGTAGCCACAATTTTTAGAGTTTATACTTTTTATTTTATTATTATACTTCAATTCAATCATTATCGTCATTATTAAATCGTTTGTAGACGATAAATTATATTTTTTGTATAAATAAATATCGGTGGCTCCAGGTCTTAATAAATCCGTATAAAATTCACAAAAATTTTAACTTCAAATATAATTGTTAAAATCGAACATACTCTTTAGTTAAGGCCAATCGTAGGCACTGCGTTCTCTACTACATAATAATATTATATTATACATATAAATAATAAATAAAAACTATTTAGCACCGCAGATCATTTATATCCACTAACTGAACGTATATCCTTGCGAATTATTTCTGACATTTTACTATACTATACTTAATGTAAATGCAATGTTTAAACTTAGTAAAATATTGTATAAAAATATGTTTCAATAAAAACCAGCTGTTGTTTATGGCAAGCACCATTATGGCTTAATGATGAATTGAACTGACGATTTCATATTTTGTACTGAGATACAACTTAAAATAATATTATAGGACTAAAATATTTTCGAGACTTAAATCAACAAGACGCAAGAATATACGTTAATGTCAAACTACAGCTAAACGTGCATTGAAAACTACACTTTAAGCTTAACATCATAAGACACATCGTCCAACGCACAAATGCAAGCGTCAATTTGACAGCCGTGAGAAGCCACACACGCCCAACGTTGGGCCAACATTTGAACCAACAAATACCTTAAAAGTTGCCGAATTTTTTGGTGACGGTCGAACTCGTCTCCGACTTATGTGAACTGGTCATAACTGACTTTCTTTCAATTGTCTCCGATGTTATAGTCTGTTTAGACAATTTCTTGTCTAAGCTGTCGATTTCTTTGGACAAATCCGGTTTTTTGACTTTAGTGACATTAGTCGTCGATTGGTAGTCCGACGATTGGAACTCCGAGGGTCTCATGAAGGAGCGACTGGTGTCAGAACTCATTTTGGACTCTAAAGTGTTGAACCTAGAGTCTAAGGTGCTGTAACGCGAGTCGTTGTCGAATGATTTCGATAGTTCGTCGATGCCTTCCAGTTTTATTGGTTCGTATTTCGTGTTTGTGCTCGTGATGTTAACCGGCGACGAACTGTATATTTTGGTGGTGGTGATCTTTTGCGTTCCGTTCGGAATTTCTTTTACTTCGGTGGTGGTTTCTTCCATATAGTTCGGGCCGCCATAGCTGTGCGTCTCCTTTCCATACGGGGACGATATCCTGTCATAGTCTGGGGTTGCAGCTTTGACCAGTTCAGTGGATGTTTTGGGGTAATCGAAGTCTTTGGCGGGCGTCGAAGTAGTGAACGGAGACTTGGTTTCTTGACGCGATTCTGTTTTAATGTACTCCGTCTTTGGATAGCTTTGGTAGGATTCGCTTTTGACGGAGAATTCTGAGTGTTTGGTGCCACCAGGGATGGCTTCTGTCGAGACCTGATGTTCAGAGAAGGTTTGTCCAACACCGTCGAAGGGAGATTTTGGAGTGGAAGGCTTTTTAAGAGAAGAATATATCGGTTCGGGTTTGTCGTCAAATTTCAGCTCTCTCGCGTTGAACTTAGGGCTCATCGGAGTCGCTTTGGGGGCATCGTATCCGTATTTCTCTTTGGTGTATTGGTATTGGCTAGACTCGTACTTCTGTTCTTCCTCAGTCCTTTTGTACTCGTTGACGGGGCGTGGCGTGTCGTACAGACGAGTCTCGTAACTGGAAATGTTACTTGTTGATTAGTTCATTAATATTTTTTGTTTTTAATGTATTTATTTTAAAATCTTGACGGTTGAAGACACCAAAACCACATGCTCATGCATTAACTTTAGTATTTAGTAAGGAAAGAAGAAGAATTAGTTGGTTTTAAAAGATATTCACATAGCGATGGTGTTGTGTGTTGATGGTGTGATGTTCTATTGTGTATTTAGACATTTAAACTGCTTGGAATTCGTCCAAGATGTCTTGATGCTTTCTGTCAATACAAAAATGAAAAAAAAAAAAAAGATTCGACTGATCAAGATCAATTTATTGCATTTTAATGAAGCTAAATGGTATACAAGTACTTCATCGAAAACAATGACCGAAAGATGAGAAATAAAAGCAAATGTAGGTATTTGCTTTATTTAAATCATTGCGATGCATATTGTAATGGGTGCACTCAAATGTCTGAGTGAGTAGCATTCAAGGGGCGTGAAATGACACATATAACGTGCAGTCTTCAAACACTTAAATGTGAACAAAATTGATTTTTGAAAACAATGAGTGCACGCTTGTGAAAATGTGTACGGACTACGTGCATTGCTTGTGAACATTTGTACGGCCAATGGATAGTATTCCAGGCTAGGAAACACATTTACAAAGTGAAAGTGTAGTGACAAATGGATCGGTGAAGTAACAATGCCTTTCTCTCTACTTTGAGGTGCTTTAATGAGCTTTGAAATCACGACATTTAGACAAGTGGGAGTGCATTGATGACATGATAACCTTTACGAATCTGACCAGTCGACATCTTCAATGGATGAACCGGATGGCCTACCCCTGTGCATAGATAGATAGACGAACCCCTCATGATCTAGCGATGTCCTCATACTTTTGTAGCGAGACTCGTCTGGGCGGCGGCGGCGGCGGTCTTTCGGTGCGGTAGTTAACCCGCTCGGCTCTATACTGCACGGTCTCCGGCTCGCTGACCAGTTTGGCCGTGCGCACTTCCGGTAGGTGTAACGACTTGACTACAATGCTCGCATCCATGCTGCTGCTAACCGCATGCAAGTTAGAGATTAGGTTTGGTGAGAGTTGACAAATGGCATAGCTGGGCATTAACTCGTTAATCCGTTAATCGTTAATTAACGAAGTTAACATTTCTATTAACGGATTAACTTTTAAGTTAATTTTAAAAAATGTTAACGGACTCGTTAACTTCCGTTAAATTATCCTAAGTCCGTTAATCGTTAATCCAGTACCTACTATTTGCCAAAAAGATACAGCAGGCACGCTGAAAAACACTAGAAAAACGCGTTCTGACAAGTATTTTCGGGCTTCCAGAGCTTTCGTTTTTGTAACCAGAACGAAACGATATAAAAATGCTTTTTTTATTTACCTACTTATTTACAAGCTTTATATTGACTTCACTTGTTAGTATGTGTGGGACAAATCTTGCAACTGAATTTAAGACCAGTTCTCCTCAACCGATTGAGCTGAGGTATTTATGTAAGTACGATGAAAATGCAACGTTATGGTACCATTACGCTGGTCTGATGATGGAGTCAGGAGGTGGCCATAGGAACTCCTAAATGAAACGGCGGAATCGCATCGAATTTGGGTTCGTTGGATTAATCTTTTCGAGCACTTTAGTACTATATGATGTCCAGGGTCCTGATGATGGAGTCAGGAGGTGGCCATAGGAATTCCTAAACGAAACGGTGGAGACTGATCGAGTTTGGGTTTGTTGGATTTGTTTTTTCGAGCACTTTGGTGCTAAATTGTATTGTAATTAAACCAATGTTGCACCCACTCCTCTGAAGGTTCTACACTCGAATTTGTTGACAATTATGTATACCTGGGACAAACAGTTCAGTTAGGTAGGTCCAACTTCGAGAAAGAGGTCAATCGTCGAATCCAACTCGGATGGGCAGCGTTCGGGAAGCTTCGCCATATACTCACGTCCGAAATACCGCAGTGTCTCAAGTCGAAAGTATTCGACCAATGTGTGTTGCCAGTGATGGTATACGGATCTGAGACGTGGTCGCTTACTATGGGCCTCATAAGAAGGCTCAAGGTCACCCAAAGGGCGATGGAGCGGGCTATATTCGGAGTTTCCCTGCGTGATCGAATCAGAAATGAGGAGATCCGCAGGAGAACCAAAGTAACCGACATAGCTCGCAGAATTGCTAAAATCAAGTGGCAGTGGGCGGGGCACATAGCTCGTAGAGACGATGGCCGTTGGGGCAGGAAAGTTCTCGAGTGGCGACCACGGGCTGGAAGACGTAGCGTGGGCAGGCCTCCTACTAGGTGGNGAGCCTGGATGCGGGCAGCGCAGGACCGTTCATTGCGGAATACCTTGGGGGAGGCCTTTGTCCAGCAGTGGACGTCATTTGGCTGAGACGACGAATTAAACCAAGGCTCTGAGATTGAGATTGTAAAATAAAATTATAATAATAAAAAGTCTATTCCAAACTATGGACTGCTTTTGTCTACATAATGATTTTTTTATATTGTTTTTATTTATTATAAAACTTTTTTAAAAACAAGCTTTTATTCTGAAATGCAGTTGTTACTAAAAAATATTTGAACCTTGCATACAATTAGTTTTTTCGTTTTATTATCATGTGTTAACGGATTAACGATTAACGTTAACTTGCGTTAAACATTGCTAAATGTAACGTTTTAACGTTTAACGAAGTTAATTTTTTTATTAACGTTTTAACGATTAACGAAGTTAACTATTTGATTAACGGTGCCCAGCTATGACAAATGGTTAACATTTTTTGTTTGGTTTCGAATTGGAAATTGAATACTTGGAAGAATGTTTTGGATTTTAAAAGGGTGTTTAGTAGGCTACAGTTTTAAGACATGCTACAGCTAATACCATTTTAGAAACTGATTAAATATAAAGAAGCTAGATTCAGAATCTACTGTGGTGTATAGAAGAATACAGAATTAGAGAAATATTATTGCATGGGTGAATTTAGGTTTGTAAAAGTAATATAATCTTAGATTGAGAATTGAGATTTCAAATCTAGCTGCATCATTGTTTTTAGAATTTAGTGGTAACAACAACTACAGTATTAACAACTACACTACATTGTTAATTAATTTAATAAGTTAAAGGATCCCTAACATCCATTTATCAACTCTCACAAGTTAGAATAGACTCAGTCCAGGGTTTTTATCAGGTTACAGTGGAAGTAAAGCTGTTGATTAAAATATAAAAAACACATTAAAACGGCAAGAAAAATATGTACAGAACGATAATTCGGGCTGTGAAACGCGCGGGGGAAGCCACGCTTTGTACACATCGCGGGGAAGCGCGGGAAGCATACTCGGTGGTTTGTTATATAGATGAACTTTTTATATCATGCGAAGATTCTCAATAACAATAAGATTCTGTAAGCTCTATTATTAGAGTAAAATAATTTTACAAGCTAACAATTTCTGCTATTTTAGAGTATTCTTAAAAAATTAATAGTATTGTAACTACTTTTGTTTGAAGTGTGTTTATAAAGAGCTTGTTTTGTTTTTGACATAATTATGGATGGCAAAAAGATGTATTTCTCAACTAGACGAGTAGCGTTTAAAAAATATTTTTCTGTGTTATGAAGTGTGATAATGTACTTGTGTGAATTTGGTATTGCAAATATAAAGTAAAAAAATTGCCATTATAACTTTATTTTCATAATAGAGCTTAGTTTGCCTGTGTAGCATTGACATGAGTGATAATTTTGTGCAAGATTTGATACAATTAAATGTATTTCCATAGATATATCAGCAAATCTATATGACAAACCAACGCCTCCGCTTAGCGGACGACTTACTTATTACGCATCATCGTTCTGTCATTACTGGAGTCTTGGCTGTAATCGAAACACAAGATTACAACTAATATTAATTCTAGACACAGACATTATTCTAGGCGGAAGCGTGGAAGAGACCGGTCTGCGGTTCTAGGCACGTTCAAGTCTTCAACAATATTAAATATAATAATATCTAGACATCTTTAAAATATACTTTAAAACATTTAGGCACGATTGCGTGTAGGCACTTCACTAATAATTCTTTGACCATAATACATAAACATATTTATATATTTTGTAGCTTTTTCATATATAAAATGTTGAAAACCTGTATTACAATAGTGGCAATGCCCCAGTGGTATATTAATACAAACATACAAGAAGAAACATGTTATTATATAGTACAAGCGGCACCCATGCCCTTGTCGTGGTTCTTTAATGAATAATTTGATGATATTTCGTATGAGACATTTTTGATAAAACTAACATTATTATTATAATAAAAACACATTTCACTAGAGAATATAAAAACATAAATAAAGAAGATGCATAAATTAATATTGAATATTGCTCATGAGAAATAGAGCTGTTATGAAATTTAGTGTACAAACTTCTTATTTGAAAGGTGTATTAAAATTATAATATCCATCTTCTTTACTACAAATTTTTAGTAAAACAGTTCATAAACATCTCGTACGAAAATGTTCTAACAATTTTGAACGAACCTCCAAATATATCTCAATGAATATCTTAAAGTAACTCTTAACAGTAAATATATATATAAATACAAGTTCCAAAGTAGGCACAAGTCATAAGTGATGTAGGAAGGCACATTTAGTTTAGTTTTAGTCGATCATCTGTGGTCCGGCGGCGTGCAAAGAAAAATTTAGATTAGAGAAGCTGAAAGATTTAGTTAGATACGAGGGCAAGCCCCAATTTATTATATTATTAGCTATAGTCCGGTCGCCAAGCACGTAGAATTTCGTCCAATGACCCCAAGCTACCCATCCTTATCGGCACCCGCAGTGAGTGTGCGAGCGCGATAGCAATATAATTACGGGTAGCTTGGAGTCATTGGACGAAATTCTGCGTGCTCGGCGACCGGACTTAAAAATGATTTTTTAAAACCCCACACGCTATCATTTTCGGGATTTAAAGTAATGATAGGATTTAGGAACTGCCTAGAGGTCCTTGAATAGTCTTTAGTGATTGCTTAAATTGGTTTTGTTCGTAGGGTTTAAGAAATCATAGATTGTTTTGTGATCGCACTCAAAAATGATAGAAAATAAGATAAGATCTGTCCTGTCATCAGTGTCATAAACATCGTCAACATAAACAACAGTCATCATAAACGTTCTTCAGACGTTGGTATAAGATATTTAATATCTAATTCCTTATTTCTAGTAGGTGGGTAATTTTAAATCAGTCTTTTGTAGTTTTGGTTTTCAAGATACAATTTTTGAGTGTGATGGATCAGTCATGATTGAATTAAAACTCTATTGTTTAATAATTTAGAACACTGTGAAATAAAATGATTCATTCATTTTAAAACTGCCCCTTGCAAGATTCGAACCCGCAACAAATGAGAGAATAGCGAACCATGTTATTTCAGATCGTTATTTACACACTAACTATCCACTTCCAAAAACACCGGTTAGCACGCTACAGCGTTAGCTATTATATACCATAATACACGTTGATCTTTAGAATGATTCGACCAAACCAAAAGGATTTTGTTCTGTCTCTCTCACTCTCAGTAGGATTCGAATATGAGTGAGAAAGATGGAGTGAGTTATGATATAAAACCATTTTGCAAGTGTACACTCTTGATTTGTAGAATAGTTCCTCCTTTTTGAAAACTTTATATCATAACTTACTCCATCTTTCTCAATCATATTTGAATCCTGCCGAGCGTGAGAGACATAATAATATAACAATCATTTTGCTTTTTCAAAAGACCAACGTGTTAACGTTCACATTGCAATATGAACGTACAGTCAGCGTCAAATAGTTCGTGACACCCAAAGTGGCCAAATACTTAGTTGACAACATAACATTATTTCAATGAGGGTTTTCGCTAATAAAAAATTCGGCAGATGGCAATACGTAGACGCGAGGTCCAAATGCTGCATGATTGGTTATTTTTGACATGACATTGACAGATATTATGTCAAAATCCACCAATCACGCAGCAGTCAGACCCCACATCCACGTCCCGCCATCTAGCGGATCTTTCATTCGCGAAAACCCTCATTGTAACAAAAACGTGTTGCGAACTGATTGCCCACATGGAGTGCAAGTGTGGTTTTGTTCTCCAGTCGACGAAGGACATGATGTCGTGCCCTGCGTGCTTAAACAAGTACACGCAGGAAGATTTAATTAAGGCTACTGACAGCGCCATTCTTGTGGCGGAGTTTTGGGCTGACACTGTAGGTTTTTTGTCGACACGACCAGAAGAATTGCCTGCTTTGGGTGTCACAAACTATTAGACGCTGACTATACCACATCCTACAAGCTTCCCAATAACTTACCGTGTGGTAAATCCTTCGTAATTCTGCTTCGGTTCTTCCTGAGGCCTGAAACTCGTGAAGGTCGGGCTCTGAACAGTATACTGCTTTTCGTCCCTCTGGCTGTATACATTCTGGTATCCGTTCGCGCTGTGAGCGTTAGGGCTAGTAGGGGATGGTGCGTAAGGTGACTTTGGGGGTTGGTAGCCGTGGATGGACTGGTTTAAGTTGGATATGTTCTGGGATAAGTTGTGGGTGGTGGTGGTGAGGTTTGTGGTGTTCTGGTTGGAGTATGTACTGTTTGGACTGTAAGTTGTGTTCGCGAAACTGCTGTTTGGTGTTTTGAATCTAGAAAGAGAATTGGAAATTACGTTATTTGGAAGTCAAGTGTAAAGTAAATCCTGTAAATAATGCAGTCTTGAAACTCGACAGTAACGCCAAATACAGCTGCTCATTGAGTTGGAGAACTAGTATTGTTATTTTTACAAAAAGAAATCAAGTTTAACAGGTAATTTAATAGCAAATATTCTTTATTTTATCCGAGACGTAGGCAGGTTTTCCACTAAGTTAACCGACGCGGGTATAGATGACCCACGCTGAACTGTCCCACCAAACTCAATGACAGGGGGGCGCTACCATCGTTCAACTATATGGTTTCCAACATGGCAAAAATCGGAACCAGCGATCCGGTATTGACGGTGGCGCCCTGCTGTCAATGTCATCGATAGGACAGTCCAGTATTTTGGAACTATAGCACAAGATCGGTTGTCGTGAATTCCTTAGCCCTCCCTTTCGCCTATAGCCTTTGTCTAGCAATTGAATTTCTTTTGAAAATATCATATTAGCTTACGCCCGTATTTACAAACGATGCTTGCTTAAGTGAAGCAGCAAATCGAACGCACAGCGTTGAGATAGAACTCTGTGATTGGTTCCACGGGCACTGTGAGACCTCATAGTAATGTTTGTGAATACGGGCGTTAGTTTTTTTGTGACTGACCTATGGACACCGCGTCCAGGCCAGTTGATGTCAAAATACCTGTGGCAGAGGCTTTGTCCAACAGTGGACGTCTTCAACGGGACTATTCCCACCTCTCGTTCCCACCACTGCAACTCCTGTGTAGCCAGGATCTACAGCTTGACCGCCACAAAAACCCAACCAATGAAGGTCAAGTTTGTCCCGGGGGAAAGTTAAACTGTCATTGGACCCACAACGAAATTAATCAGAAGAACATAGGAGGAGTTCAAAATTAAGGTTCGACTTCCCTCGTCTTCAATGTCTTCAACTCACCTCTGGCGAACATCGGAAGCGTCCAAATGCTCCGTATCGGTGTCAGTGTCAGTGTCGCCGCGCAGCTTGTACTTGGCTTGGCGGATGGCGGTGAGGCGACCGCGAGCCTCTTCCAATTCTTTTTCGATTCGTAGCACTTCAGACCTGCAGGGAATATGAAGGTGAAACTGAGTTATTTATTATGGCCTTTCGGTTGTTAAACCTTTACCTGGTAGTGGCAGGATTGTTGCCACCACATTTTGAACCTTATTGAGAAAAAAAAAAGGTGGAAGATGGAGATACTAAAATACTTGTAATACCTACATTTACCCATGTTCGCAAAATAAATATATTTGATTTGATTTGAAAACATGAGGTTCAAAACTAATGAAAAATATTTTTCTCTATACTAGTTAAAGGGTTACAACGTTAGAAAGCAAACAGTTTTCAATGATATTTTTCATATAGTTATGGTCCTTCGAACCGGATCTTAATTAATATCGATTTCCTATGCAATCACCATTCTCCTGTAAAGCACCAAGCTTCACTCTTACTTACAGTGTATAGCATCAAGCACCATTCGCACGAACCCGTCGTTTTTATGGTCCTTCAAGCCGGATTTGCCCTGCAACAATTTCCTGCGCGATCCCACCCACTATTCTCCTGTTAGGGGGGCAGAATACGATCTTCCTCGCAGTGATACTATAATCACTTATTTAACTTAAGTCCTTCGAGCCAGATATCTCACTTGGCATCAATCTCCTGCGCAATGCCGCCGACCATCCTCCTATTGAGGACCAGGCTGCGCTCCTTCTTGCAGTGTAAAGCGTCACTTATTTAATTTATTGTCCTTCGAGCCGGATATCTCACCTGGCGTCGATCTCCTGCGCGATGCCGCCCACCATTCGTCTATTGAGGACCAGGCTGCGCTCCTCCTCGCAGTGTAAAGCGTCACTCATGTAATATATGGTCCTTCGAGCCGGATATCTCACCTGGCATCAATCTCCTGCGCGATGCCGCCCACCATTCTTCTGTTGAGGACCAGGCTACGTTCTTCCTCGCAATGTATCGCGTCCCTGGCGGCTCGCACGAGCCCGTCGGTGGAGCGGATGACTTCCGCGCCGGCCGCCTGCAGTCGTCGGGTCGATTCCGAACTGGGGTCGGCTTTCACCTGGGGGATAGATGGAGTTTTAGTGTTGCATTTAAGAAATAGGATTAAATATAATACAGTCTTCGTTCGTTTCAGCCAAATGTAGTCTTAATTGATACTAATTACCCTTTACTCTTGCTATCACCCTCTGTCCTATTGGTAAAGAAAAAGAAGGCAACAGGGAGCTGCTTTCACGAGGGTGGATACTGTAGGATCTTACTGATGACGGCCTTAGCTTACCAAGGTCCCTAAGGAAAACCTTTCCCCCTAGTCTCTACATCGTGCTTTCTCCCTTTCAGGTACTGAGTAAGAAAGTGAGGAAACATCAAGTGAGGAAACAGCAAGGGAGGAAACCCATAAGACTAACCATAGCACCCTAGCTAACATCCATATAGGTATCAGGGGTCGACTTTGGTCTGACTGAACCAGATTGTACGGAGCTATACAGGGTGTTAGGTAAATGGGTATATGAGCCGACACTAGCCCATGTTAACATGGTCATATAAATGGTATGGTGAAGTCAGAAAATTGATATCTTCATTTTAATTATTTTAATTTTCATACAAATCGGATTTTATAAAATTTATTTTGTATAAGGATCGGAAAATAAACTTCGTCACCGCGATTCAGGAATGGCCCACTCACCTTGCAAGCCACCAGTAGTTGAGCTGTAGACGCAGCCACCTGTCTCGCGCTGGATATCTGGCGCTCTTCAGATGCTGCGCCCAAGGCATTGGCTGCCTCCACGAGGAAGCTACCACCAGGGTACTTTAGCTACTGACCGCTGCCTACCAAGGTTTACCTACCTAGCAAGGGCATTTTCCCTAACGGAAACCCTCAAGTCTTGCTTCTCTCTCTGTCCTATTGGTAAAGAAAGAGAGAAAAGCTACAGGGAACGACCAATCCCGTAAGAAAGACCACAGTAACCTAACTGCAGTACAGCAGTTGTCAAGGGCCGACTTTGGTCTGACTTTCCCACATTGTACGGAGCTATATAAGGATCGGGAAAAAAACTTCGTCACCGCGATTCAGGACTCACCTTGCAAGCCACCAGAAGTTGAGCTGTAGACGCAGCCACCTGTCTCGCGCTGGATATCTGGCGCTCTTCGGAGGCTGCGCCCTGGACCAAGGCATTAGCTGCCTCCACGAGGAAAAAACCACCAGGGGACTTTAGCTACTGATCGCTGCCTACCAAGGTTTATACCTACCTAGCAAGGGCACTTTCCCTAACGGACACCTTCAAGTCTTGCTATCTCTCTCTGTCCTCTTGGTAAAGAAAGAGAGAAAAGCTACAGAGAGCGAGAAAACTCATGAGAAAGACCACAGTAACATAACTGACAGCATTTTCAAGGGTCGACACTCGACTTTGGTCTGACTCAATTTTTTTTATTTTTTTTTATTTTTTTTTGAAGGGACGCGCGCTGGTAGCTTGAGGAGCTTTTCCAGCTTCACCGGGCAGAGTGGCGAGTACAGAAGGCACTCTAGCCGTTTGGCGATCGTCGGTCGCAGACCGACGTTCGCGATCGGGCCGTACCGAGCGCATAAGGCGCCCGATCAGTGGCGAACCCAACTAGAGGGTTGCCCACCGCGGTGTTGGACCAAAGTCCAGCCTACGGCGGGCTCACTCTAGTGGGCCCGATCGAGGGGACTACGGACGCGGCCTGAGGGCGCCACGGTAGGCTCGGACCTCGGCTCAGGCCGTGTCCGGGGGACGGAAGGTCTGACTCAACCACATTGTACGGAGCTATATAAGGATTGGGAAAAAAACTTCGTCACCGCGATTCAGGAATGGCCCACTCACCTTGCAAGCCACCAGAAGTTGAGCTGTAGACGCAGCCACCTGTCTCGCGCTGGATATCAGGCGCTCTTCGGAGGCTGCGCCCTGGACCAAGGCATTGGCTGCCTCCACGAGGAAGCTACCACCAGGGGACTTTAGCTACTGACCGCTGCTTTTTTAAGGTTTATACCTACCTAGCTAGCAAAGGCATTTTCCCCAACGGAAAACCTCAAGTCTTACTATCTCTCTCTGTCCTATTGGTAAAGAAAGAGAGAAAAGCTATAGAGAGAGAGAGGAAACCCATGAGCAAGACCACAGTAACCTAACTGACAGCAGTTTTCAAGGGTCGACACTCGACTTTGGTCTGACTCAACCAGATTGTACGGAGCTATACATATAAGGATCGGAAAAAAAACTTCGTCACCGCGATTCAGGACTCACCTTGCAAGCCACCAGAAGTTGAGCTGTAGACGCGGCCACCTGTCTCGCGCTGGATATCAGGCGCTCCTCAGAGGCTGCGCCCTGGACCAAGGCATTAGCTGCCTCCACGAAGGCATGAGAACTACCACTAGGAGACCTAATAGTGACCACTGCCTACCGAAGTTTGCCTACCTAGCAAGATACTTAAGGAAAGAGGCATTCTCCCTAAAGCAAACCCTCGTGTCTTGTTATCTCCCTCTGTCCTATTGTTAAAGAAAGAGAGAAGCTACAGGGTGCGAGGAAATTCATAAGACTACCCAGAAAAGCCTAACTTCAGTAAGACAGTTTTCCAAGAAGAGTTCTCCTACTTAGCAAGATACTAAAGCCGGGAGGCATTTTCCCTAACGAAAATCCTCAGTCTTGCCATCTCTCTCTGTCCTATTTGTAAAGAAAGAGAGAAAAGCTACAGGGAGCGAGAAAACCCATGAGAAAGACAACCTAATACCCTAACTGACAGGGCACTTTCCTACCTAGCAAGGGCACTTTCCCTAACGGACACCCTCAAGTCTTGCTATCTCACTCCATTCTATTGGTAAAGAAAGAGAGAAAAGCTATAGAGAGCGAGGAAACCCATGAGAAACACCTCAGTTAGCTAACTGACAGCAGTTGTCAAGGGTCGACACTCGACTTTGGTCTGACTCAACCTCATTGTACGGAGCTATATAAGGATCGGGAAAAAAACTTCGTCACCGCGATGCAGGACTCACCTTGCAAGCCACCAGCAGTTGAGCTGTAGACGCAGCCACCTGTCTCGCGCTAGATATAAGGCGCTCTTCAGAGGCTGCGCCCTGGACCAAGGCATTGGCTGCTTCTACTAATGCATGGGCAGCGGCGGCTACCAGTCTTGCGGCGGATACCAGTCCTTCGGACCACTGACCGTCGTCGGACGACGCTGCCGGACGACGCGCTACTTTGCCCTAGGGAATAGAAAGAAATATTAAAAAATCACACTAATGTAAATAAGTACAGACAGTGGCATGTCAAACTAAACACTGTGGGGTCTAAAGCAGTTAGAATAGAGGCGAGTTTCCAACAATAATGTATAAATTCTGATATGCTGTTGTCTGTTGTCACCTGTCATCCGCTATGCAATGAAGTTCGAACTCCTCCTATGTTCTTCTGATTAATTTCGTTGCGGGTCCAATGACAGTTTAACTTTCCCCCGGGACCGACTTGACCTTCACTGGTAGGGCTTTTATTGGCGGTCGGTCAAGCTGTACATCAAAACTGTTCGGGATTATTCACTGTGAAGCCACGATCTACAGCTTGATAGCAGCTATAGACGGTGTCAAGTTTTATCAATCTGTAATTTGATCATCATCATCTCTCCAAACCATCCGGCTAGCGTTGTAAGGTGGGGAATGTAGGCCAAATCCTTCAATCTCTGGCAGATTGGAGAGGAACGTGTTTCTGTATCGAAGACATGAGGACGAAGCACACTTATCAAACCGGAAACGGATTGTAACCGTATCAACTCGAGGCGGTCACTATTCTTTGTGTGAAAATCCATACTGCAACGTAAACTATCCGCACCGTAACGTAAACGCCTCGCCTCCCGGTTGACAGCGCGCGAAAGGCGATGACAGCTCGCGAAAGGCAATGATAGCTCGAGAAAGGCAATAAGGTGTTGATCCCTTTCCGAGTTGACAAGTCTGATATTTTATTTATTTATTTACACTTTTGCACATACAACTGTACGGTGGCGGACTCAGTAAAACTCATTTATTTCTGTAAGTAGGCTTTAAAAAAGCACTTTTACACGTCCCAGTATTAATAACCCTACCACAGCTTCAGGACAATAAATGGGCCAGTGCTGAGAAGAAGCAGCGCAAGAAACTCAGACACTATTGTCAGCCTCTTTTTCAAAGGTTTACAGGTTTTCATAATACATAGTTATAAATATTTATTCGAGCTAGGCAGTTACGCATCCCAAACATTTTTATCTTTTAAATAATCATCGACTTTATAGTAGCCCTTTTTCATTAAGGTACTTTTAATATGTGCTTTGAATTTATGAATGGGTAGTTCTACAACAGTTTGTGGTAATTTATTAAATAATTTAATACATTTCCCCATAAATGAATTCCCAATCTTATGCAGTCTGACTTAATGCCAGGTGGCATTATCTGCCAGTCAACCACAGAATATGACCTTAAATGACCTGGTGATCACCCTTTTTTACCCAGGAAAATGGCCCATCCATACCTACCGCCGGGGGACGGCAGGTTACGTGGGACTCGAACCCGCTAAAAACCTGGGGTGTTCCCTCTGCCGCATAGTGGTCGGCGCCTTGGGTACTAGAAACGACCAAGGCGCCTTTATGGGGGGCACCTGTTGATCACCCTGTTTTGACACCTTCTATTCTACTCTGTCCTGTGCTCACCTGGTCGATAAGCTCCCTCTGTGCGGCGGATGCGGCGCGTACAAGAGCTGACGTAGCAGCGATGATGGATTTGGCCGCTTGCAGGATCATCTCATCGAAGTTCAGGCTGTCATCGGTCTCCTGTCGAAAATAGTGTCTTTTAGTCAAAAGTCCTTTATTTCAGTAACAAAATACATTGTGTGAAAGAGACTAACGTAGAAACTTTTGAATTAACCACTCTCTGTGTAGACATAGACACTTTTCGTGACCAATTGCTTCTAGTTGTATGAGTTGACATCATACAATAACTCTATTCCTCATACTACTAAATTGAGGTGTCAAAATTGAGTGTCGGTAACAAAAGATGTCTACGTTACTTTTATACGGTTACACTGCAGCATTAACCCTACCACTGCTTCGGGACAGTAGTTCTGAGAAGAAGCAGCGCAAGAAACTAAATCACTATTGTTAACCTCTTTTCCAAGATTTTTAAATAAATAAATAGTTAAAATGTGTTTATTGCATTTCATTAATGTTTACAAGATTTGGTTATCATATTATCCTGTACATCATGATACCCATTTAGCTTAGCAGTTAAATGATTGAAGTTATGAATTGATTATTTTTACATGCAAAATAACAGTCCTAAATTATGTACCTGAGCAAAAACCGTCTGCTGTCATATTAAATTCAACAATATACGAGTACATCAAAAACATAGTAAACTGGTATCTTCTTTCTTTCTTCATTTCTTCTTATTCTCCCCTGAAGACATTGCCACGGTCCCTGTGTAATATGTTTGATTCCTGGGTGATATTAAAACAACCAAGAATATCAAACATATCTCAGCGACGCGCGGCTTTAAGTTCACTTCTTTCTTCTTTATTCTTCTGTGACGTTCTTCTGTTCTTTGTAACTCTTCTGTCTGGCTTCTTTCTTCTTTTTTGATGTTCTTCTGTCATTTTTCAGTCACAATGTGACAATGTTCTGTATTTTTTTTTGAGGTTTTGATTGCGTAATTATTACAATAAATGGAAAACATAATAATGAGATTTTACATAATATAAGTCAATTTCACCAGTTCCTGATAGTTTCAGATAGTCTTAAAGTTTCAGATAACGCTGTCTTGAAGGTTGCTGCTTCTATTACTAGCTAAGTACTGTATCTTCCACATGTCTTTTTATTCTTTCATATCAATTAAACCAAATGGTGCAATTTTATTTATGAGGTAGATAAATTCCTAAAATAGTCTATCAGGTAGGTTTAACAGCAAATGGTGAAACAGTCTAAAAAAAGTTGGAGTTTATCGTTCAGATAAGTTCCCAATAAGCTATCAAGTACTCTATCAGCAAGTGGTGAATCAAGCACCCAAAATAAAGTTTCTCCACCAGATAACTCTCTGACAGCCTATCAGCCACTTTATCTACCAGATAAATTAACCCTGCATACAAGTGGTACATCAAACACCTAAAAAAATTGAATTTCTCCACCAGATAACTCTCTGACAGTCTATCAGCAACTTTATCTGCCAGATAAACAACCACATTCTCACCTGCACAACAGCCGGTCGTCGCGGCCTCAACGCATCCAGTTTCCTCGCGGCCGCGTCGATGGACGCCGCCGCACCCAGTAGCTCGCTTTCCGCTATCACAGTCGGGTCTGCTGGGTCCACCCAGTCCGATCCTGTTGGGGACAAAAGTCATACGTCATTAAGGTTTTTATTTTCTGCTGATATGCTTTTTGCTTTAGTATCTAATGACAATAGCAGACAGTGGTGACTGAGTTTGTTGCGGCGCTTCTTCTCAGCACTTGCCAAATGTTGGTCTCGAAGCGCTGGTAGGGTAAAAAGATTATGAGACATGTAGAGGCTCCTTAAGAGCAAAATATTTGACGATTTGTAAGCACTATAATAGTCTATACAAATAAAGAAATTTTAACTTTGAAAAAATTCAATGCATGTTGTTTTCGCCTTTAATTAAGTTTGCATTTAACAAGTGTCGTTTTTGTAACTTTTTCTTCTACAATGTAACCTTGTTGGTGATCAAATAAATAAAATAAATAAACGTCCTAGTCTTACTTTAACCCTACCACTGCTCCGGGACAATAAATGGGCCAGTGCTGAGAAGAAGCAGAAGAAACTCGTTCACCATTGTCAGCCTCTTTTTCAAGGGTTTACAAAAGTCTCTATAGAATATTGATATTGACAGATCTGATTAATGATGTGACAAGGGACTTTAAGCGTTATGACTGAGTGGTTTAGGAGGACCACTCTTACTCTTCCCGTGGATGTTGTAAGAGGTGAATGGATAATCATGCGAACATCAGGTCTTCCCAAGCCGTCTGGCTAGCGTGGGGAGTGTAGGCATTGTTTCGATTTGAATATTAACGACCATGTAAGTCAAAAAAATATAGGCAATTCCTTTATTTGCCTTTAGTGACTTTGAGAGTTATGTTTCTGTAGTGGAGGCTAAATGACCTGACGATGCTGCTTTGTAACAAGTGAATAGTTCCTAAACTGACCAATAGATGGCGCTATTTCTAAATTAGCTTGCGGTGGTAACTTTCACTGACCTTTAAGCAGCTCTGCAGCCGCTATGATATCAGCCACAGCATGAGCGACCCCCTCCTAGATAGCTCCGAGAAGCCTTGCTAAACTGACAATAGATGGCGCTATCTCTAAATTAGCTTGCGGTGGTGACTCTCACTGACCTTTAAGAAGTTCCGCAGCCGCTATGATATCAGCCACAGCGTGGGCTACACGTCTAGACAGCTCCGGGAAGTTTTGCTAAACTGACCAACAGATGGCGCTATATTCAAATTAGATTGCGGTGGTTGCTTGTGGTGGTGACTCTAACTGACCTTTCAGCAGTTCCGCAGCTGCTATAATATCAGCCACAGTATGCACCACGCGTCTAGACTGCTTGTAGAAGTGTTGCTAAACTGACCAACAGATGGAGCTGTTTCTAATCTAAACAGTGGTGACTCTCACTGACCTTTCAGGAGTTCAGCAGCGGCTATTATATCAGCCACAATATGATCGACCCTCCTAGACAGCTCCAAGAAGTTTTACGAAACTGATCAACAGATGGCGCTATATACAAATTAGATTGCGGTGGTTGCTTGTGGTGGTGATTCTTACTGACCTTTAAGCAGCTCAGCAGTCGCTATAATATCAGCCACAGCATGAGCGACTCTCCTAGACAGCACCGAGAAGTCTTGCTAAACTGTTACTAATTTTCCCGCTCATAGATTATGCTGATGTGTGTTATCCGGACCTTAATCAAGTTCTCCTTAACAAACTGGACCGCCTTCTCAACAATTGTATCCGGTTCATATTTTGTCTACGTATGTATGACCACATCTCCTCCTACCGATCTGAGCTCAAATGGCTACCTGTTCCTCTACGGCGTAATGCCAGAATTCTCACTACACTTTTTACCATCTTAAACGACCCTAATGCTCCTTCCTATCTGAAATCTCAGTATACTCTTCTAAGTTCAACTCACGTAAGGCAACTTCGTTCCTCCAACAAACTTCTTCTTTCTACCCCATCCCACCGCACTGGTTTCCTCTCTAACTCATTCCTTCTCCAATCTATTCGCCTTTGGAACGCTCTTCCTGAGAACATTAGGCAGGCTCCCAGCAAGTTTGTGTTCAAATACTCTGTGCGCAAGCATTTCCTTGAACATATNGATAGTCAATAAACATATCTAGATATTTTTTAAGTAACGTGTTTTCTGGAACCTGTTATTATGTCTTTTATGAAAGAAAGAAAAATAGGGCGGTAATAGGATACAAATTTTGGGGGGTCGTTAATAGGCGCACTTACGTTATATTATGTGCAACGCGAATGTTAAAATTGATCATTTAACCTACAGCAGTGGGCGTCCTATGGCTGAAATGATAATGATGATAATATGATTCAACTTACTAAAATTATATCAAATATCAATAATTGATCACAGCACGCAGACTTGATGAGAAGGCTGACGTCAGGTAAATACTACTTACTATCCAAAAAGTTACCTTTATCAGAGTACTTAGTAGCTGTGAGTTTGAATCGCGAAAGTTTGTAAATTACGTTAATGCACGGATTTTGATGCAAGTTTACTGTCGTTTATAAGTATTACATCACAATAATTTGCAATAATCTGTGACTAATTGAATTTCATGCGGGCAAAGCTGCAGGCAAAAGCTAGTAGGCACTAGGCACTAATTAGAAAATCGTGCAATATGCACCCCGCAGGGGTAACTACCCGCCCACTGGACAACGATCAAAGTTGCAGAGGGAACAGTAATTGGACTCTGATTGCGAAGCTGCAGTGGACCGTTCTCTCGCTGTAAATGATTGGAAGGGGTGTATTGAGAATACTAAGCCTTTAGGCCCAGGGTAACCCTGTTTTGCTGGATCCAGCATAGCAGGACCAAAAAAAAATTGGAATGGTCACCGGGTTCGGGATATTGTAACTATATATTTGAAATACGTTACTAAGGAAGGATCCTACAAAAAACGAGATGTCTCTGCGAGAATAAGACCTTATGTAAGCTAACATTATGAAGATAAGGTTTTACGACAAAGTCAGTAGAAACACTACATAAAGTTCTAAGTTTTTCATTACATAACATTGACTGGTATGGTTTGGTACCTATATTATTTTCTACAAAACCCATCCTATTTACCAATAGATAGCAAATTCACGACCTGCAATTAGGTACTATTATAACGTGGATTAATATTTGTATAAAGTCATTATCATGGCTTTCCCTCGATGACAATAATAGAGTCACGCAAAACAGTTTTAGGTTCAACTTTAGACCTTTCGTATGACCTAAAGCTGAGTAAAAATAGAAATGACGCGGGCCTTTTGATACCGAACTATTGCAACATACGAGTATTTTCATGAAACTTATAGCGAATGTTTCTCGTTTCGAAAAAACATTCTTTTGAACTAAGTACGATTTAACTAGTCACTTAATCTTACACACATCCCACACTTCCCACAGCTAGGTAGGTTTTTTTTTTAAACTGCCCTTTTTGTCTTATTCTGGTATAAGTTACCGTTTACCGCGACTCTACTAAAGGTCTTGTAATCTTTGGAATCGTGTCGTAAACCCTGGATCTTTATTAAGGATCAAATCAATCATTCCAATCGCAAAAAAAATAGTTTGTTTGTAAGTAGAGTCTGGAACTACTGAACCGATTTTGTAAAGTATTTAACTGGTAGAGAGCTACATTATTTCTGTTGTGTGACATAAACCTTCTATATTATTACTTTCTAGCGAGCGAATCTGCGGGCAAAAGCAAATTTTATAAAGTTTAATGCATTTTGAGAAATAGTTTAGAGGTCTAGAACTTGTCGTGAACCGGGCGTCCGATACTAAGACCAGGGAGCTCCCAGCACAGACCCTGTCCTATAAATAACGAGGTTTATTAACTCTTAATCAATATTTTTAATACCCACTCACTTGTAAACATGTAGGTAGATGAAGAGTTTGTTTATTCAATCTGTCAGAACATTTTCAATCAAGTGGGTGTTTTGATTTCGGGCGTTTCCATGAATACCTACTGAAAGTATTTATTAAACGATCTACGAAAAAAAAATGCCCAATTTTTACTTTTACTTCTCACGCTTTCCTGATTACTTTTTTTGTAGAGTCTGTCTGTGTAAAACAATAGATAAAATGAGTAACACTAAACTGTGACACATAACATATTTTTAATAAACACTTGCGGTCATAACCATGACCCTGCCCCTGGTGTCAGACTTGATACCTGACATCAAGTAGGTTGAATTAATAAATTGTGTTATGTTCTAAATAGAGACGATGAAATTAAAATTGTGATAGTTATGATACTTAGTAGAGACGATGAAAGTAACTACGTAGCAGTTGATACCGCACGTCATAGGATAACCCTACATTATAAATGTTTCTACCCCCCTGAGGGCAAAAATCCGCACCTGGAAAGCCGAGCCGAGCTACATTTTTGCATGGCAAAGAAAGTATTCGCATGAATTCACCCCCCGATGTTACCCGAATAGCGACGGAGAGTGCCGAGTGAAAACAAAATGGCGGTTTTCCCGCGCATGCCTACAGCCCACCTCCGGCGAAGGTGTGACGTCACCTGAGAATAGGGGTGGTTTTGGTTCTATTTACTTATTTATCGATGTTTTCGAAAATGAGAACATCGTGAAAATCTTATTATTGTTTATTTAATTTTTCGTGCGTAAGGTAGGGTGTAACAACCTCTTGCGTCAAAAATAAACACTTGCATCAAAGAATCATAATATTTTATGAAAAACACAAAAATTATGCATCACTCATTGTGTGTATTTTTACCCATTTGTTCTTAATTTACATAATACATAAAATAAATCTATATTTTATGCAAGTCGAATAGGCACGTAAATGATTGGTATAAAATAATAGGTATATCGTGGTAGGAATAAAGTGAATGTCTGTATGTACTTATCGGGTTGCCTTTTAATCAGAGTGTATATTGAAGGTGTTCCTTGTTCCTCAGGCTCCTATAAATAGCGGTCGTTAGTGTCATGTTTACAGAAGATAGCGGTTTAATTAAGTCCTCAATTTGCAGCTTATCGTGAATATTTTCTTATAAACAATTATGACATGGTGATTGAAGAGTTTGTACACAACCTAGAAGTATAGAGACGCGATGTTTACTATTAAAAGTGAAGGCTAAGGACAGTGTCGCATAATGTTATCGTTATCGTTATATCCCTGACAAGTACCTATAATATTAGAAGAAGTTACATAATAAATAAGTTAACGAAGATCAGTTAAGGTTTACAGACTTACGCCCGTATTCACTCACATACGATGCTTGCTTAAGTAAAGCAGCAAATCGAACGCACAGCGTTGAATAGAGCTCTGTAATTGGTTCATGTGTCACCCTGTGCGTCCACGCGCACTGTGAGACCTCATAGTAATGTTTGTGAATACGGGCGTTAATCACCACTACAGCTTCATTGATTACGTCTCACATCAAAAGAACCATCTGAATAAATAAAATCATATTTTTAACTTATGAACTATTGCAGTTTAAAGGACAGATATGATGACTCGCATTATTAAATAATATCCTAGTTTCTGTCGTTCTTCGAATACAGATTACTCACCACACCGAAGGTTCATTTTGCCCAGATACAATGCATGTACGAGTGCATTGTATTGACATGATAACAAGGTTCAAAATATTCTGATAATTATGTCAATATATTATTATTGCAAGTTAATTAGTCCGATAACAAGATTCTTTATTGTTTTAAGATAAAATGTCTGACCTGCGAACTATGATACAATTGGGTGTAGGTAGATGGCCGTGTGATTCGGCAGTGTGGGCCGAGCATTCGTGGCAATTAGAGCAATTAACTAATTGTGCTGCTTGATTACGTGGCAGCAAGTACATGAAGATTTTTGAAATGTTTTCTTAGACTTCCCACTACCCAAGAGTATTACATTTTATTTCGACATTGACATTTTAATAAATCACTTAGCGTGTAATTATTATTTTTCCCTACTACTTTTTGAATGCACATAAAATTGTTAACACAATAAAAACTTGATGTTTATTTCATATCAACTGGTTCAAAGACACATTTTACGCACGTTATTTAATTTTATCGATATAATGTAAGCTGTTGGCTGGACATCCCTAAACAGTGTCGATGTCGGCAGTCAGTGTGGTACCTTCGCGGCGGATGTCCGTCTACCGCGTGCGAAATTTGAATTTTAAATGCAAATTAAAAAAATCGTGAAAACTAAAGGTTCCGGAACTGTGCTGCGTTTTACGTTCTCTTTTTAAAGTTTCGAACACTTCTTTTTTGGACTTTCCTTCGATCCCGGTAAGTTTAATTTATTTATCAACATGATGTACACTTTTCACTAAATTAATTAGAATTATTCTAAGTCTTATAGATATAGTTAATTCAATTTGGATTTAATACAATTAATTTGTCACTTTCAATTCACGCTTTTTGAAAACTATGCAACTTGCATTAAAATTTAAAAGAACTAACATTGACTCCGAATCTCTTCAACTTTTCAATTTCGAATCCCATCTCTGTTTTTCTTTTTGTTTTTTAAATCCATCAAAAAGTCACAGCTAAAAAGGTTTACGAAAAAAGAGGTTATATTCCTATACACGAGGCCCATGGAGGTTGTATGCCCGATATTGATTATGCGCGGGGGAGTGCAGGGGATGCGCTGTGCTGTGGAAGGTCAGGACTGTCTGGGCACATGGGATACCACGTGACTGAGAATTAAAAAAAGTAAATAATAATTAACTAATTTAACATACATTTAATTAGTACAAATATTGCATTAGGTAACTACCTAAACTATTTGCAAAGGCGAATACACTTTGAATGGAATACGATTATGTTTCACTATGACGTAAGAATGTATTATTTGTGGTAATGTTAAAATTTTAACTATCCATTGAATTCAAACTTCATGAAATCATATTTTTCAGCTAACTGAAAATTGAAGGCTAACTTGACTTTCAGGGCTAGAAAATGGTTTTTTAAAGTTGTGCCTAGAAATTATTGGATAATGGTGTCAAGTACCTCATTGTTTACAACGCCAGTTTCCTACGCGCCCGTGAAGCCTGGTTTCCACCAAAGCGGAGAGAGGTGAAAATAAATGTGTTTGAAAAACCAGTCAGATTTCAGAACCGAAGTTGAGCGGAGAGCTGATGTTAATGTTAAAATAACGAAATCTGGTCATTCGAATTTATCTTTCCGCTCCGCTTTGGCGGAAATCGGGTCTAATGCGCATAGACAGACACAGCTTGACTACTTAATCCCACCTCTTTCTCCCATCAGTCCATCGCTACAACTCGTCTACAGCCAGGACCCACAGTTTTCTTCCAATGAAACAAAACCAGTGAAGGTTGTGTAACTAGTCTCAGAGGGTCAGATTTTATCAGAAGAATGCAGGAGGAGTTCGAAATATACATTTTTGGAAGATAAAGATAAACGGTAGGTAAGGTGGGGCACAATGTTACACGGGGTACAATGTTACAATGTATATTTCTCCTTCCCTTTCTATTAGTTGTATGATGTTCAGCGGCTCAGTTCAGCAGCTCCTAAGAGCTTAACAAACGTGTATCAACATCATACAACTAATAGAAAGGGACGGAGAAATATGCATTGTAACATTGTACCCCGTGTAACATTGTGCCCCACCTTACCCTACTTATCCTACCACACTTTTCCACCATTGCAACTCCTGTTACATAGTCAGGATCTACAGATTGGCCTCCAATGAAACTATCCAGAGAAAGGTTTAATACTTACCTTAAACTTTAAATAGTCATATGTCTCCCACTATGCAACGGAGGGAAGTCGATATTATAAGGATTTGGAACTCTTCATATACATTAATATATTCTTCTGATTAAATTCGTTGGGTGCCAAGACAGTTAGCTATCCCCCAGGACGTGTAGGTACTACCACAGATAATATAATAGGTACGTACTACTCAACCTTATTGGAAGATAGTTATTATAGTTAGTTGCTATCACAGCACAGTAACAGTAAAGATAACTTGAAAATATCGTTGTTAAGTTAATTATTACAAATACCTACCTAAGTTGCGTGTTCCCCGTCGATTTGTACGTTTCCATCGATTGCAAGATAAACAACAAGGAGTACCTATGTCAAAGTTAATTAATTCGAACAGTCGGTCCTTTCTGTAATTAATAACTAATTAATAGTTGGTGCTTACGTTACACGATTATCATAAAAGTAACTGTGCCCACGACTTCGTACGCGTAAAAATAGTTTGAATAATATTCCCGTTTTACAAAATTTTCTTTACTGCTCACCTCTTTTGGCTGTAGGGTGATGATATAGCCTAAAGCCTTCCTCGATAAAAGGCTATCCAACCCAAAAAGATTTTTTAAATCGGATCAGCAGTTCCTGAGATTAGCGCGTTCAAGCTAACAAATAAACAAACTTCAGTTTTGTAATATTAGTTGTAGATTTCTAATAATTTGAAAAATCAAATGGCCCAAGGTTGGAATTATTTAACTACTACCTCTCTCTTAATAGCCGTCTTTTCGTATAGGTACGTTATTAAGCACAATCACAATAAATATTTATGATTAAATCGTATATTTTTAGCAAAAACAATAAACTTTTGAGCATAATCAAAGCTAATTTAAACTTAATTTATTCGCATTTCTATTCAGCACGAAAAGCTGTAAACATAACTTTAGTTGGGACTACTTGGGACATAAAAGCGCTTTTTAAAACCTGAACTGCCAAAAATAGATTTTTAAAGGCCTAATCAAAATAAATTACAAGTCTACATAAAATATAACGAGATGTTTTACGAACAACAATAATAAAACGAAACCTTAGTAATAATTAGTTCAGAAAATACTTAGATAATCGAAACTAGAGGTCCAGCACATAACTCAGTCAGTGACACTTATGAACGTCAAAATTTAAATATTAAAAAAAGAAAAGGTAGCCCTTAAGGGGCACTTTACATGTATCCTTATCTTTTGGGCCCTACCAGCGCTTCGAGACAAACATATGGCAAGTGCTGAGAAGAAACGTCGGAACAAACTCAGTCACCACTTATTGCCAGGAATTGTTTTTTTTGTTGACGTCAAACGTCAGCAACTTCAGAATGTGCTTTATGATTTTGTTCTGTCACGTCATAATATTTCTTCTTCTTCTTCTTTTTTGATGATGTTGGCAATACACGTCGAGGTAGACATGATTTGTGCCATTTTCAAGTTTAAAATGAGACGAGTTACAAAATGAGACCAAGTAATGATTTAATGAAGGTTGATAGATGATACCCCTTCCCACCCTTTGAGTCTCAGTAAAGTTCTGGTGCTTTACTGAGACCTCATATGGACTACTTGAGAGAACCCGAAGAATTACGATGCACTGTTTTGTTTCACTTGCCCACACTCATGCACGTTCACGAACACTTAATGGTTAACAATCCACCATTATTACACATTAATAGTCGCCCAAACACGAATTTTAGGAAATAAAACAAAACCGCTAACATGACGCTTCAGATTCCCGCCAAGAAGTCCGTCTCATAATATTTTATGTCAATGCCACCCCTCCCTTGTCGCTCCCCTACCTCAGGCATGACTGAGTTAAACACTCGACCAATAGATAGTATCTAGTTCCATAGATAATTCAAACTTAATTTAGCTGAAAGTCTTCGAGCTCAATCACGACGGAACATTTAACTCGGAAAGGTGATTGTAATTGGAAACTACCCGTATTGTGGGAGCTTCTTCATGGAAATTGGAAATTATTTTCTATTCCGAGAATGAAGAAAACGGCTTCTGCCTCTGTATTCAGCAATAGAAATAGATTGTTTTGTAAATAAAAGGAGTTGTATGATAATAATGGACTCTATACAGGGTGGAATTTTGTAATGCCACCTGGAGGGAAAGTACTCTTAATATTGTAGATAGAAAAATTTTCTCAAAGAAAACATTCCTTTATTTTTGAAAAGAAATAGAACTGCATTCAAAGATTTTCAAAATTTTGCTTGCTACACCCGGGAATCGAACCAACTAAAATCTGTTAAAAATTACACCCTGTATTTTTATAGCATCGATCGTTAGGGTTAAGTATAAGGATGAAATCTCTTTAACAAACTTGATAAATCAAATGAAAGGAAAACCATGAAATCTTAATTATTTACAGAATTGTATGGTATGGTAGTGAATTTTCGAAAATCTATGAATGCAGTTCTCTTTCTTTTAAAAAATAAAGGAATGTTTTCTTTCAGTAAAATTTTCTATCTACAGTATTAAAAGTACTTTCCAATTTCCATTACATAATTTCACCCTGTATAGTGCAAATCGAGTAATCGCTATGCTATCGAGTAAAGTAAACGTGAATGTAACTCATGGTAGAGTTTTAATGGGAAACCATCGATCCACGTTTATCTATCGAATGTAGTAACCAATATAAGTTTTCGATGGCAACTCTTAGTATTTACTTTGCAAGAATGACTACTTAGTATCAAGACAACCGGATGTCCGTTAAATTTCCAGTTATCGGACTAATCGTCATCATTATCAGCCTATCGGTGAAGCTCTTGTGATTAAGCTTTTTAAAAGAAAAAAATAACATCATAGGAGTCTTTTTCAAGGACTTTAAAAAAGGAGGAGGGTCTGTTTCATCAGTACTTACTTACCTACTTACACCCGTGTGAAGCCTACATTCTCAAACAATGTAGAGTCAACACCTTCCGCAAAATCGATCAAAACTGTCAACATGCAACATCGAGTGATTTAGATATTCGATGTATCGAGTCGCATCGATAGTTTCAATTATAACGCTCGTTCGGAGCCTGCAGCGGGTCAGTGGGTCACGAGATCGATCGCGCGTTCGAATCCCGGGACGTCCCAACTTGTCTGTTGCGTAACCCTGTGAGGTTACATTTAAGTAGACCCCGTTAAAAGTAACACGAAATTTTTATTTGTTAACAGTCATGAAGTTCTGAATAAAAAGCCTCAATCTGTTCTTGAAAAGAGTTTAGGGCTTCGTTACCTGAGTTCGTTACGCAACTTAGAGCCGGTATAGTACATAGATCAGTTAACACCATAACTATTGTCTGCTGAGTCGCTCGTGGATGTCACTAAATATTAGTAGGTAAGTATGCACAAACAACCAAAATCAGACATTTATAAAACTCATATCCTGATACACCGAGCAACTCAGACCACGGCCGCCGTCTGAAAATCAGCGTCATGTGGTATGCACTTGACACATGCTGAGACGGGGACCTTTTTGCTGCTGCAACGCCGCCTAAGTAACTGTCCCGATTAATTTTAATTATCATTCTTTTGACTGGTTCTGTAATGTTAACCGTTTGTTTTATGTATGTATGTGTATTCATGTGGCAGCAAAATAAACGTTATTCTATTCTATTCTATTCTAAATCCTTCGTTACTGGTAATAATAATTGCTACAAAATATTATTGGACTTATTATAAGTTCATGAGTTTGGAATGGAACTACTGAACCAATTTTTTAAATAATCTTTCTGTAGTTTCTTTCTGTGGTAAACCGTATTAACGCGGGTGAACCCGCGGTTTGAATACTTATTAGTGACTTCATTCATTTACGTCACTTACAATCTAGATGAAAAAAGATTGAAGAAGAAAAAGACTAAGATTGACATTGGAAACCTGTGGAGGTTTCCAATGTCAATCTTAGTCTTTTTCTTAAAGTGGTTTAAAAATACTTTCCGCTGTAAAAATCAATGCTGTGAGATTATGTAAAACATTTTATGGAAGTTTCCCCAAGGCAATATCGTTAAAATATACTATCCGATACGCATCATGACATCGCTATATTGAATATGTTAGCAAATTGGTTTAAACGCACTTAAAAAGATAAGCTAGACTGGAACGTTCTGCAGGCTATCAAGTTTGATATGAAAGCTTTCATCGTTCTGTAGTTCGCTTATCTTTGAAATCCCTTGTTTCAATTTAGCTGTACGTAAGTGCCTTTGGATTAAATGGAATACTAGTTAACGTCCATGGTTTGCTTGGGTTGGGTTTTATTACTTCAAAAAAATTATCGAAGATTCTGACAAGTAGGTATCACAAGGTGTACTTTTTATAATCTAATCTGCATATAACTTTGATCATGGTAGCTAACACTTACCTCTGTCTGATACAAGTTAGGTATTTAGTAAGCCTTTACAACGCTGGTCTTGAGTTCGACGAGCCCTGTCAGGTAATCTAATCCATTCTGATACAATGACATTTTTTATAATTTGTTGGCACTTTGGAATTTCTGTAAGTAAGTCTTCAAGTAGCTTAATATAAATAAATAAATAACCCTCTAACATTGTAGAGCCTCATCAAGATTCATCGCAATTAAGTTTCTTCAAGTAAGAGTAACAAACATTCATCCACACAGTTTAAACTTTAGCCTTTAATGTTTACTTCGTTATACTTAGTGTATGTTATACATAAGCCATATAAAAACGTAATCAGCTATGTTTATATGTTATCTATTCATAGTAGAATTAAAGCGGGAAGAGCCTGGATGCGGGCAGCGCAGGACCGTTCATTGTGGAAAACCTTGGGGGAGGCCTTTGTCCAGCAGTGGACGTCATTTGGCTGAAAAGAAAGAAAGAAAGAATTCATAGTAATAAGTTCTAACGAGTTAGGGGTAAGGTAATTGAAAAAGTTTGTCATTTATTACAATTCTGACTCACGTAGAGACGAGAAAGCAAATAAATTCACTACTTAATCAATAATTTTAGTGTAATTTGTGGTTTGTAAACGCTAAACGTGATTTTATGATTTTACTGGTTTACATTCATAAGTTTTTTATTTGAGTAATGTTTTAAATTAAGCTATATAACCAACAGTTATTATCCTCATTACAATATCAAAAGTTTAACCAGTACTTATTACCGTACCGCGNCAGAATGCCACATGGCATTAAGCTCGCCTGTTGTACCACTGTATTTTTATGTGTGCAATAAAGATTTTAAATAAATAAATAAATAAACTGACCAACAGATGGCGCTATCTCTAAATTAGCTTGCGATGGTAACTTTCACTCACCTTTCAGAAGTTCCGCAGCCGCTATTATATCAACCACAGCATAAGCGAACCCCTCCTAGATAGCTCCGAGAAGTCTTGCTAAACTGACCAACAGATGGAGCTGTCTCTAATCTAGCTTGCGATGGTAGCTTTCACTCACCTTTAAGCAGTTCAGCAGCGGCTATAATATCAGCCACAGCATGATCGACCCTCCTAGACAGCACCGAGAAGTCTTGCTAAACTGACCAACAGATGGCGCTGTATACAAATTAGATTGCGGTGGTTGCTTATGGTGGTGACTGTAACTGACCTTTCAGTAGTTCCGCAGCAGCTATAATATCAGCCACAGTATGCGCCACGCGTCTAGACTGCTCGTAGAAGTGTTGCTAAATTGACCAACAGATGGAGCTGTTTCTAATCTAAACAGTGGTGACTCTCACTGACCTTTCAGCAGCTCAGCAGCCGCTATAATATCAGCCACAGCGTGGGCCACTCGTCTAGACAGCTCCGGGAAGTTTTACGAAATTGACCAACAGATGGCGCTATCTCTAAACTAGCTTGCGATGGTAACTTTCACATAGATGGCCATAAATGCAAATTACATTGCGGTGATTGTTTGTGGTGGTGATTCTTACTGACCTTTAAGCAGTTCCGCAGCAGCTATAATATCAGCCACAGTATGCGCCACGCGTCTAGACTGCTCGTAGAAGTGTTGCTAAATTGACCAACAGATGGAGCTGTTTCTAATCTAAACAGTGGTGACTCTCACTGACCTTTCAGCAGCTCAGCAGCCGCTATAATATCAGCCACAGCGTGGGCCACTCGTCTAGACAGCTCCGGGAAGTTTTACGAAATTGACCAACAGATGGCGCTATCTCTAATCTAGCTTGCGATGGTAGCTTTCACTCACCTTTCAGTAGCTCAGCAGCCGCTATAATATCAGCCACAGCATGAGCGACTCTTCTAGACAGCTCCGAGAAGCCTTGCTAAACTGACAATAGATGGCGCTATCTCTAAATTAGCTTGCGGTGGTGACTTTTAATGACCTTTAAGCAGCTCAGCAGCTGCTATTATATCAGCCACAGCATGGGCAACACGTTTAGACAGCTCCGGGAAGTTTTCTTGCTAAACTGACCAACAGATGGAGCTGTCTCTAAGCTAGCTTGCGGTGGTGACTTTTACTGACCTTTCAGCAACTCAGCAGAGCTGCGATAATATCAGCCACAGCATGAGCTACTCTCCTAGATAGCCCCGAGAAGTCTTGCTAAACTGGCCAATAGATGGCGCTATATACAAATTAGATTGCGGTGATTGTTTGTGGTGGCGATTCTTACTGACCTTTAAGCAGTTCCGCAGCAGCTATAATGTCAGCCACAGCGTGGGCGACTCTTCTAGACAGCTCGGGGAAGTGTTGCTTGTCGGCGCCACCGACGGCGTTGAGCACCGCAGTCAGCAAGGCGCGGTAGGCGCTGGCGGCTGCGGCGCCGGCTTCGATCGTGCGCGTGCGCACTTCTTCGCTCTCCGCTGTGTAGGCTGCGGCCTGGGGACGAGGTTTGTGGTCAGTTACACAAATAATAAAAATTTGGAATAACTTAAGGCAATATGAAGGTTTAAAAGGAAATTTTAGTCCAACCAATCCAATAGAAACTAACAATTTATCAAAGTTGCCAAAATATGTCTTAATTCAAATAAACGTCTTTAGATAAAGTAATGTTTAACCATACTGAGACAATCTTCGAGTACATTTCATTAAACTTCATTTACAAAATTGATATTCTATTATCTGAAAGTTTGAGGTGGATTGGACTGATTCTGAAGCTTGAAGGTGACTAATTAATCTGTCAGCCTGTGACCACGGCCGGTGCAACCGGCCATGGCAATGTCAGGCAAATAGGTAAAAAAAAAATTGTCGTTAACACCCACAGTCCACTGCTGAACATAGGCCTTCCCCAATTATTTCCATAATGATCAGTGGACTGATGACCTGATTGGTCGTTGACATTTTGGCGTTGATATTCTAAAAAGGACTTTACTATAAGATACTATATGCCTCGACGGTTTTCTACTGGACTCACCTTGCAAGCCACCAGCAGGTCGACCACAGTCTTCCTGCCAAGGTTGGCAGCTGCCGTCAGCTGGTCTTGCTTGTTGGCGTTACCGGCGGCGACCGCTCGAGCAGTGGCCGTGGTCATCTGGCGAGTGCAGCGCACCAACTGCTCTCCTCTACCTTGCTATTCTAAAAGACACCTGACTACACTATCCTGACGGTCTAGCTCACCTTGCACTAATAAGTCTTGCTCTCAGAGTTAGCAGCAGCTAATATGATCCTGATCTATTGCCAAATAGGCGTTGCTATCCCAAAAGACACTAAAACAATATACCTATGGTCCAATTTAAATACTGTTCTGGATCTACTGGTGCAGATCCAGAAGTCTTCTTTCCAAGGTTGGCAGCCGTGAGCTGATCTTGCTTATTAGCAGACTAACTTCTCCTCTCATCTACATTTCTACCCCAAAATACACCCTATAGGAACTATCCCTACGGTCTATCTCACCTTGCAAGCCACCAGCAGGTCCACCACAGTCTTCCTGCCAAGGTTGGCAGCTGCTGTCAGCTGGTCTTGCTTGTTGGCGTTACCGGCAGCAACTGCTCTTGCAGTAGCGGTGGTCATCTGGCGAGTGCAGCGCACCAACTCCTCGGCGGTGGCCGTGCCTTTGGGCGGCGAGTCGGATAGAAGGACCTGGATGGAGAAAGAAGTTTGATCAGTTTTTAAGGGTCACATTTATTAAGTGTTCGTTCGTTTCAGCCGAAAGGCGTCCACTGCTGGACAAAGGCCTCCCCCAAGGATTTTCACAAAGACCGATCCTGAGTCGCTTGCATCCAGGCACCTCTCGCGACCTTCACCAGATCGTCGGTCCACCTAGTGGGAGGCCTGCCCACGCTACGTCTTTCGGCTTATTAAGTGTACGTAAGGCCTCTAGCCTTTGTTTAATTGTTTTCAAGGACCTGGAGGCTTGCCTTCGTGTGCCTCGCCTACTGCCAAGGTTGGGCAATACATTATACAGTACAGTTGGGAAACCTGTGACAAATAAAGCTTGTGCTAATCTCATTTTGTTTCTAGAATGTTTTAGAATTGGGAAATATTCAAAAATGTAATAAAGCCGAAATAGAAAAAGACAATATTATTAAAGAGCTGTCACGATGTATGAAGTCTGGTTGACGTTTTGACGCAAAAAAAAACACCCTCTCGCATCGCTCCACTACCGCAGGCATATACTCAGTTACACGCTATACCTGTAACTACAACCACAGAATAATAATAAGTACTACGTACAGAAGTTTTACTTCGCGAAGGTATTTAAAAAAAATGTATGCTCAATGTCATTAACAATATGGTGTAATTTAGCCTGTCTCAAGAGTCAAGCACCATTTTGTTGACAAACGTCAGTGATCGGCACTGCGCCGAAGCTATAGGGCTGACTTCGGTAAAATGATGTGACGTGAGGTGCCAAACTGCGGAAAATGGCGGAGGAAATACATGATTTAGCATGAATTATCATGAACAATATTAACTACTTATTTACCTATCAGTGGCTTGAGGAAACTTAAAAAAGTAAATTCTGTGTTTTTGTTATTATTCAGGCAGTTAAATACTGCACAGTATTTAGTACACCATTTTCTTTATTTTCTTCCATCATACACAAGACTACGCGTGCGTGAGTCAATGTTCGCTCGTATGTGAGGCCTTGTCGAATAGTATCCTGTAGGTGGGCCATCGTGCGTGTTATGTTTTCGTTGTAAACTCGCGGAGATGAACAGGCCTGCTACAACTGAGACCTATTTTGCACTCTATTTTCTATACAACAAGATTCATAATCACTCACCTCAATCTCCTGCGAGATAGCTTCTATGGTCGACTCGAGGGCCCTCGTCCCTCTGGTGTGCTCGTCTTCCACAGCCTTGACGGTCTTCAGCAGTGACGTCACATTGGTCACCATCACCTGCGCAATGACGTCATAGGTCAGTACTGGATTGGAGGTGTGGAGTGGGCGGGGAGAGATGGACGGACGAATTTTGAAGAAGTTTTGTTCATTTGACAACCGGAAATTGTATCAGTAATCACAGTTTTAGTACACAATGATATTGAACGCATATTCAAGGCACATAAAAGTAACTTTTTTTTCTCAAGTGTGTTGTTACTGCTTTGCAAGACTTAGGAATGAATAAGAGTTTTCATGCATCCCAATCAGATAGATAACTATTTTTACGAATTTTAGATTTTTCCACAGAGAAATTGAATTATCTTGTGCTACTATAGATCTCTATTTTCTCAAAACCTTTTACAATACCAAAAAAATACTTTTAGAGCCAGTACGTTTATAGCCATCACAATAACAGTAAATAAATACTTCGACTTTGAATCTCAAAAAAACCTACAAAATACATAATTTTAATAAAATTCGTCCGTCATCTCTCCCATCCAAGCAAACCCGCGTGATCCAGCGTTCGAATGACCGCGTGACACCGTGATAGGTTAACTATTATAACTTAACTGTGCAAAACAACGCGACAAAAGGTTCACATAATAATATATTAGTGTCTAACAAACATACGTAAACAACATTCATATTTACATGTAGGTAGAAAGATAGAAACTATGTCATTCCAGCTGCTAAAATGTGTATTATGTTCTAACAAATTGGTAGATTTGACTATAGCACTAAAGGTCACAAACGTAGATGGAGAATGAAATAGTCTTTGAGGTCTTCCATAGTAATAGAAGTTTCTATGTTACGTGTACAACAATTCACTTAACCATTTATTAATTGTTACAGATCAACTAAAAATATAATTTTACAGTAACATTGTCGTCTGAAGAAATTTTACATAAGAGATTTTATGATACGGTCGATTGATACCAGGGTTTACTTCTCCCCTCCCTTGTTTTAGATGCTGAATAGTCGTTAAAAGAAGACACTTAAGCATAATATAGCAATAAGCCCTATACAGCTAAAGGTTCTAATAAGATATCGTCCATTTTTCTGTGTATAACTCAATTCGCGTGACACAAACAGTGATACCTGCCTCTAAAACACATCTTTCTAATTCATGTTATTGCATACAATAGGGATGTTTCCTGGGTCAAAAAGCAAGAGTTTTAATTAGTCCGTCAGTTAACTTATCAATAAATACTCTACACGTATTTTTCACTTTTTCAAACTAATGAAAATTTAAAGAGATAAAGCGCGCCAAAGTTCATAAGAAGAGGCCCGTGACGTCAATGCGTGCATAAAAGTGCCGCACGTTGTGACGTCGTGCGGAACTTCAACGCACCATAACTATGTAATTATTTGTTAGATTGACAAATAAAAATATATGTGTCCAATATTTTTTGATACATATTAAACATTACGGATTTTTTTAGGAAACTAGCCTATTACAAAGGATATTTTAGCAGCTATCATGACATGGTACACCAGCTCAGTATTTTTCACATACAATATTATAGAGCTGGGAGTTACTAACGAAGGTGTTTTTTATAGACCTTTTGTACAACATTATTCGACACAAAAAGCTTCGGGCTCCCGTATATATTAGAACGTATGATAAAAACCAGTGCGGACGTCGAAAGCATCGCATGCTGTATAGCGGTCACCCAGAAGCTTTCAATTACACCGTTATGCAGCTATTGGTTTTACGGAGGATGTATTGAATGTTTTGGCCAGTAAGTGTTCATAACATTGCCACGAAGCAAGCTGCTTCTTTCTTGCTTAATTGTATGAG
This sequence comes from Ostrinia furnacalis, assembly GCF_004193835.3. NCBI lineage: Eukaryota > Metazoa > Arthropoda > Insecta > Lepidoptera > Crambidae > Ostrinia > Ostrinia furnacalis. The sequence continues at coordinate 402,693 of NW_021133785.1, forward strand.
AGCGAAAGGGCCCGGGTGAACGTCTTATATACCCCATGCATGCTACGTGACAATGTATTTATTAAGAACACTTAATTAGAACAAAATGTTATACAACCGTTATATAACTTAAAGCTGTAGAAGATATTTTTTACTTAAAAATGTTTTCCAATACATCCCACGTTCAACCAATAAAGCTGCATACAAAAAAGAGATATAAATAAATAAAATATTTATATGGTGAAGCGTATATCGTCAATATAAACGTCAATATTGGACTTTAAATAAATGAAAGCTTATGGTGTTTGGTTATTGTACGACAAGCGGAGTAAGCTCCACCGGTAACCATGGTGATCTGTGGAGAGTTGCATTGGAATGTGTTTAGACGCCGCGGGCGCGCGGCTTAATGACAGGAAAGTGACAGTTGCTGATGTTTTTGATAATATTCAAGCCAATTTTTATCATCAAATTACAAATTATATCGCTATTCAAAGACAAAAGTAATTAAAAAATCTTACATCTTTTAAAGAAGAGGAAAAGAGATAGAAAGCTTTATAGAATGAAACAGATATACTTACCCCCGGTTGCCGAAATGTCTGCCAATCTAGCTATGACACACGGTGGCCTTATCAAATGAAATGACAACTAAATCACCGGGGGTACTCTGTCCAATAGTAGACCGGGGGGACTTTAATAAAAAATGACTTATCGTACCTAAGACCAACTTCACAAGTAGACCCCAATGTTGGACCAAATGCTACTAAAAAGCTTGTCCCAACGTTGGGGCCAATACTATTTGCTACATCCACACGTTGGACGAGATGCGTTGCGACCAACATTAGAGCCAACGTGTGGGGCCAGCCTAAAGCGAATCATTTGAAATAAATAACCTACTTACTCGTATAGCTCTCAAATATGACCAAAACATCAGCATAACAAAATTAATAAGACAGCATGAATGAAGTTAACCACTCAAGCGAACACCATGCCCTAACCGATTGATCGTTGGTGCTTCGAACGTTTTCTTCTTCTCGGAAACTCTGCGTTTTCACTTCGTCTATTTTCTTCATGAGATCACCCAGTCTACTGTTCGGTCTTCGAAGACTGTTCCTGTATCCAACCACAGCGCGGAGTCTTCTTAATTCCTCATCATTTGTATCTTCTTTATTTAGTATAGCTTCATAGAATCGCCACCAGTTGTCTATAGAACCGAATTGGTGCTCGCGACTCTTCAAAATGTCTTCGTATATCGACCACCAGTTATTCGCGTAGTATTCCATAGGGTACGTTCTAGTCAGGTCGAAGATTTCTGTGTTGTTTCTAGACTTGTGCTGGTTGGATTTAGACCTTTCTAAGGAGTTTGTGTGAGCTATCATCGAGTTTGAGTAGGAGTTTATGTTTTTGGTTAGGTTTTGACTGGAATGGATGTTTAGAATGACGTTTCTGTGGTAAGATGGCGGCGCTGATCTGTTTTCAACCTCTCTGTCGTAGCTTGGCTCTCTTGGTATTATGTTTTCTTTATTCAAATGCTCCGTTTTGTATTTGCGAATAATCTCTTTGTAATACTTTTCTAGTAGACACAATTCTTCGTATGTGTATTTGGATATATCTATTTGAGTGTATATGTTGATGATGTCTTGTATATTGACTTTCTTTCTACGATGTTCGATTTTGATGTTAGACAACTGCTTTAGCTGTTCGATGAGAGGATCGAAACCTTTGTAAATGAAATCTTTCTTTGCGAATTCAATCAGTTTCAAGACCATATCCTCGTATTTCTTATCGTATTCCAAGTCCTTGTTGACAGCTTTCGATTTGTCGACTTCATCGATAAACGACTGCAACGTAACCTTCTCTTTTTCAAATCTATCTATCTCATTTTGGAATTCACCCAAAACTAGTTCGTGGCCGCTAAATCTGGCCAATTCTCGTTTTGTCTCTTCCATTTTTTCCAAATTTCTTTTGGCCAGTCCCTTCCACCACTCCGAGTCGTCTTTGAACATTTTCCAAAAGTCTAACTTGACTTCCTTTGTTTTGACGTCAGGTTTGACAACTAGTTCAGTGGATTCATCTTTTTGTCTCTGTTCGGGACTCATCAGAGGTGTGTTTGGTTCAGATTTGACATCCAAATTGATTGAAAGATTCACTGGTCTAACTTTATTGACTTTGAACACTGGACTGGTTAATTTAACGTCATCGGTCTTTGGCTTCTTCGTCGGCACTATTTCTGTTTTAGTGACAGTAGTGACTGTTGTCTCAACAATTTCGGAATCCATATCCTCTATAACTTGAGAAAGCCTTTGCATTTCGTTGTCCAGGTCATTATTAGCTTTAAGTCTGTACAAGACATCTCTCTTTCGCTTGTTTTCTTGCTTATCGAAGACATCACCAACGAAATCAACCAATTTCTTAATTTCACCCAGTAGTATATTCTCGCCGTACTTAAGCACGCGCCAATCCATATCTATCAAGCTATTCCTAGCCGCCATATTGTATCTGTCATTGACATCGTCATCTATGACAGTTTTTGTTGGATTCTTCATTAAATTTTCGATGTACGCAGTCACTTCTTCACAATTATCGTGGAAGACCGATGGGGATACATCATCATCTTGACTGGAATAGTCTAGAAGCTTGAGCAATTCTTCCTCTTGGTCCGATTGGAAGAGATCGGTCTCGGAATCGCACGAGTTGTAGTCGGGCTTTAGAGAGAGATGGACTGACAGCCGTTTCGCTTGACGCGGCAGCGTGTTACGCTTTAGGGGGAGGCTCCACCGCTTCGTGTGGTCCGCCAGCCGCTACAAAAAGTTGGCATTAGTCGAGAAAGTCCAATATTGACAGAATGAGCGACACATGGGCACACTTTGATCTGTACATGGTGAGTTCTGATGATTTTTAATTTTGGTATTAGGACAATTTAGACTTTATTGAGAAGGCAATAGAAATCACAAATTTTGAGCAGGGCAGAGAGACAATTTGGAGATGAGATATGATAATAGTCTATTGAAAGAAATATTAGAGTTCGTTAACCCTTGCAGTAGTGGAATGTAAGGGTCATTGTATTTATATCTTTAAGACCTTTTCTTACGGTTGAAAAGCAATAAAAATAACATTTTGCAATCATTATTAAGTTCTAAAGACTACCATATTGTAGGCATCTTAAACATAGTACTTTTAAGTTTTAATTTATACCAAAATTAAACATACATCAGAAGTAAAATTTGGAATAGAGGCGTGTCATATAGTTGCCAATATTGTGTCTTAGTCATCATTAATAAAAATAACAATTAGTGTGCTATAAACTAGTAAAACATTTAAATGTGTTAAATTAATAATCATTATACTACCTATCTAAAACATTGCGATAAAAACAAAAAATGACTATTATTAAACCTGGTGATTGTTTTAAATTCAACAAATGAAATAAATGATGGTAAAACTTTAAACACCTCTGTGGTAGCAATTTAATACTGCTATTTCAGAGTGCTACAAAATATGGCTTTATACTTTGATAAAATGATATATAATATCTACAAAACTAGTCTAGCTATGCATATAACACCACGATTATAATTATGGTGCCATAAAACATCGCAGTAATGCAACTGACAAAATGTGTGTTTCGATACAGACTTACGCTGGCTCTTAGATCATTGTAATATAATAATTTATTGTACGCTCCTGGAGTTTATTGCTTACTCTTAACTTAGTAACACACGACGGATTCCTAAACTTCTCCTTGCCCTTATCACAATCAGCTAGTATAGTCAGCATCAAGTAATTCATGATTGATACCAAAAGTAGCCAAAAAGTTCGCATCACGTCTTTGTTTCAATAAGGGTTTTCGCGAATGAAAGATCCGCTAGATGGCGGGACGTGGATGTGGGGTCTGACTGCTGCGTGATTGGTGGATTTTGACATATCTGTCAATGTCATGTCAAAAATAACCAATCATGCAGCATTTGGACCTCGCGTCTGCGTATTGCCATCTGGCGGATTTTTCATTCGCGAAAACCCTCATTGAAATAAAAAAGTTCACAAAAAAGTAAACAACGCAACGTTATTCCAACTGTAACAAAGACGTGTTGCGAACTTTTTGGCTAGTTTGGTTATATAATAATAATAATAAATATTTATTCACTTAAACAACCCAGTAATTTACAATATAAAGTAATTAGTAAAACTACGTTACTCAAGGGTTAGTTTTAATTTTTAGTGTCACAAAAACACGTCACGAACTATTCGACCCTGACTGTAACACGTTAGAGATCCTTAAGTAATAAGATTCTTAGCAAGTATACCACCTACATCATAACCTTACCTTAGCAGCATGCTTCAGCCGTGCCATATCAGGGTGGTGGTGGTGCTTGCCACTGGCCGCCGTGGTGGCAGCGGCCAAGTCTCTCAATGCTGCGGCGACGTCGCGTGCCGCGTGTAGTAATAGAACTTGGGACTCGGGGCTACCGGAGCCGAGGGACATGGCGCCTTGTTTGACCACTTCGCATAGTTGCACTGTTGGGGAAAGACCAGAATGAGCATTGTGTAAGAATTTAAAGTTTGCGTTTTATTTAAATGTAAGAAAGGGACTTTAAATAGCATTTAGCCATATGCTTTTTTAAATAAATAAATGATTTATTTTATCACACAAAATACAGGATAAAATACATTTAAAGATATTTGTGTAGTAAACTACATTTTTCAACCGACTGAAGAAAAAAAGAAAATTATGTATTCGGTTAATATAGTTATTATGGCGACAGACGGACATCTAACCAGTTACTACTAGTCACTATACAGGGTGGAATTTTGTAATACCACTTTGATTGAAAGTACTACTGCAGTGTAGATAGAAAATTTTATTCATATAGAAAACATTCCTTTATTTTTAAAAAGAAACTGCGTTCAAAGATCCAACTACAGTTTAAGTATTGGGGTAACCTGTAATGTTAGAACTAAGATTGTTATTAAATAAATAAATAAATATTTCGGAGTAATCTCGCAAAGCGTGAGGAGTGAGGAGTGTAGCTTTTAGGTCGAATCCTCTCAGTTAATCTCAAATTTTTCAGTGAGGGAGTGTGTGTATTTAAAAGAGTGTGAGAGAAAGAGAGAGAGAGAGAGACAAACATAATTAGTGATACATAATTAATAACTGAATATTATAATGCCCTGTCAGGGTTCATTTGAGGGTATATACGTATGTATTAGCTTAATACCTTCTTACAAAATGAAACAATAAAGTGTTCAAAATCAATCAAAAGTATTTATTCAGTTTAGACCACAAGTGGCACTTATGAACGTCAAAATATTATTATAGAAAATAATAAAAAAGAAAAGGTAGCCCTTACGGGGCACTTTACATGTCTCCTTATCTTTTGGGCCCTACCAGCGCTTCGAGACAAACATATGGCAAGTGCTGAGAAGAAACGCCGGAACAAACTCAGTCACCACTAATTGCCAGGAATTATCTAACGGTAAGAATAACCAAATTCGAGTACAGTCGCGGAATGAAAAGGTTCGTCACCTTAGTGTCGGTTTTCGCTTGCACTAGGTACTGTAAGAGTCAAACCTGCCAACATAACAGTGCAAAAAACAGTGCTGCTAACATTTAAATAAATATGACGTTTGCTAACGAATAAGGTTTTGCTTGTTTATATTTCTATGTCATCAGTGCAATGCAATGATGGCATTGATCAATTGACAATAGTTTTTTTTTATTTCATAGAAATAATAATGGCAGGTTGAACCAATAAGAAGGTTTTAGTTTATCAATCATAATAATCTTCTTGACAAGATAAATCGTCAAACAACTTTGATCAGAATAATTTTGAACTTTACTGAGGAACAGTTAAAGATTATTTTCTCTAACTCGAGATTATTCTGTAACATAGTTTCAAAAGGTAATATGTGCTCGCGATTCGTTGAAGGAATCAATTTGAAAACTGACGAACCTTTTCATTCCGTGACTGTACATCAAATATTATGAAATTATGAAACAGAGAGTGAGTGAGAGAGAGATAGGTTAGTGACATACCTATAGTGCTGACGGCGGCAGCGGCGGCGGCGGCGAGCTGGTCCTGCGAGCCGGCGGCGCCGCCGACCAGCGTCTTGGTGTCTTCCACCAGAGTCTTGGCCGTCTTCAGGATGCTCTCGCGGTGGTCTGAGAACGTGTCTGTTTCTTTCTCAGAGTGGAGCGTGCCTGTTGGAGGACAAGTGTTTGTTAGTGTTGGCTTTGAAGCAATTTATCTAGGTCTATGTATCTATCTTAATAGTTCTACTTTATTGACGTTCCGTGGGCGCTGGCAAGACGTCGTTCTAAAGACTTTACGCGACTAATTATACACGTCCATGCATCACTTTTGAATGACTTATTTTTTTGTGTCATCATCATACTCAGAATAATTAAGGAAAAAATTTGCGCAAGTGCCCAAGCGCATGGCTTATTACGTATAATGCGATCTCACATTGTGAGTTCGCGCAAGTGTACTAGAATCCAGAGTGGGTTGGATATTAATCTACTTTGATTAATTTCGTCGGGTCCAATGACAGTTTATCGTCCCTCCGGGACAAACTTGACTTTCACTGGTTGAGTTATTGGCGGTCAAGCTGTAGATCCTGGCTACACAGGAGTTGCAGCGGTGGGAACGAGAGGTGGGAATAGTCCCGTTTTTATTTTAGCAGGAAGGCACTGGTTCCAGGCCGCCACCAACCGGGTTATGTGGAAATCATTGGAGGAGGCCTATGTTTAGTAGTGGACGTCCTGTGGCTGAAATGATGATGATAATATTGACCGCTACACCTGGAGATATCCACTCACCAGCACTAGCGAACAGGATGGTGGTGTCCAGGTCGCCAATAATGGCAGCGATGGTGGCAGCCGCGTCGATGCAAGCTTGAGTGCCGCGGGAACACGACTGGAGAGCGCTGAGCACTGCTATCACCTGGAGACAACGTTCAATGTTAGTGAGCTAAGTAGAATAGAATAGAACCACAAAAAGTGATACGATATGACCACGCTGTAGCGATGGCAGTGCTATGACGTAGTCATGCCAAAACGATGGCAGTACTTGTAGCCATGAAATAGCAATAGCAGTTCTACGATGTAGCCACGCTTTTCTGGACAGTCAGGCCAAGAGGGGGTAGATCAGATTTTTAGGCCTGTGGTTGGACACAAGGGCGAAAATTATAAAGTTGGTATGGAGGAGCGTAGGGTGATCGCTATAGTAATTAGCCAATACATAGTTATTGGCCAACTTCCCTAAAATTAAAAGAAACAAGCCTAATGGAAGTTATTAAGAGAGGAAAAGAGACAAATATTTTTTCTGAGCAATACGCAGTCCAATGTAGTAAATATTTTTGTCACTTACTTATTAACAATCCAATATGCCAACTATGTATAAGCTAATTACTATAGCAATCACCCTACCATTTCGAGACCCCTGTCTCTGTTTCTATGCTATGAGATGCCGAAAGAACTGTCCTCCCTTCTGGATATGTCTCTGCTTCTGATTCTATCCTGGACGCTGTATTTTTTATTTTATTTTTCTTTATTCAGAAAACCACAGCTCTTTATAATAATAATACAAACACCTTCTACACCCCTGTCTCTGTAAAATCTATCCCGCCCCTGGACATACCCATTTTTTCTGTTTCTACACTAGTAGATGCTATTGATACACCCATGCCTCTATGTCTACGTTATGGGTCATTGTAAGAAATGCCCCGCCCCCTAGATATACCGATGCTTCTGTCATCTGGCTAATGTTTATAATCCCACGTCTTACCTTCTCGCTAACCCGCTGCGGCAACGCAGCGAGTCGACAGTGGCCTCCAGCACGAACTAACTCCGATACACTCTCTCCTAGCTCCACCACTGCGAAGCGGATACTATAGAAACTACCCCCCTCTGAATACCAGTGTGTGTGCTGAGAGCAAGGAGGATCGCTACCACATTCTTTAGTACTGTCCCCTTTACGAAGACCTTAGACAGAAGCTGTTGCAAGGGATCGTGCTGGCAACACACTACGCCTGTTTTTCTGCTATGGGATGCTGTATGAACTGCCCCGCCCCTTGGGTACGCCCATTCCTTTGTTTCTTCGCTAGGAGATGCTATTGGATACGCTATTCTTATGTTACTGCCTAGCAGATGCAAAATCTGCGTAGATCGTATGGCTATAGTTGATTAGGGAGTTACCTCTCCTCTCCTGGGTGTTTCTCCTCTTCTGTTTCTATGCTATGGGACCCTATAGGAACCTGCTTCTACGATAGGAATTGCTGTTGGATACGCCCACGCCTCCTGCTTCTATGCTGTAAAAACTGCTTTCACCGCTGGTCATGCCCATTCCTCTGTATCTTCGCTATAGGATGCTATAAGAACTGCCCCGCCCCCTAGACACGCCTACACCTCTATCTCCGTGCTATAATGTTATTCTGAGCTTTGTTACGTCTTGTTTGAATAGTGTAATTGGTACTACCGTTCTATTCATGAATAAATAAATAAATAAAGTCTATATTCCTACCTTCTCGCTAACCCGCTGTGCGTGCTGCGCGACGGCTCGCTGGTTCTGCGGCAGCGCGGCAAGTCGGCAGTGGCCTCCCGCCCGAACTAGTTCTGACACGCTTTGCGGAGCGGATAGTATAGGAACTGCCCTGCTCTCTTGGATACTAGAGACGACGGGAGCTGCGTGTATGGTGAGGGTGAGGAGGATCGCCACCATATTCTTTGGCGTTACGAGGTATGGTATCGTGCGGACACTCTTTACGAGGACCTTAGACAGGAGTTTACTGCAAGGGATCGTGCTGGAAACAATATTCTTGCTCCTGCTGGAATCAATACTGTTTGCTTGTCTTTGAGATGCTGTAAGGATTGCCCCGCCCCCCTGGATACGCCAATGTCTCTTGTTTAAGAAAGAAAGAAAAAGTATAAATGCTGGATGCTAGGAGCTACCTTTCCTGCCCTGGATACGTCGATTCCTCTTTGTCAATGCTACATGCTGTAAGAACTCCCTTCGCCAGTTCTTCTAGATATGCTCTCTGTTTCTATACTACAGGACTACAGGCTTTCTTTGGACACACCCATTCATCTGTTTCTACGCTAGGAGGTACTGTTAGATACGCCTACGTCTCTGTGTCTCTGCCATTGGACGTTGTAAGAACTGCCCCGCCCCCTTGACACGCCTACACCTCTATTTCTACGCTAGGAGATACTGTTGGATATGGCTACGCTTCGTTCCCATGCTGTAAGGACTGCTTTCACCGCTGGACTTGCCTATTCCTCTGTATCTTCGCTATAGGATGCTATAAGAACTGCCCCGACCCCTTGACACGCCTACACCTCTATTTCTACGCTAGGAGATACTGTTGGATATGGCTACGCTTCGTTCCCATGCTGTAAGAACTGCTTTTCACCCCTGGTCATGCGAATTCCTCTGTATCTTCGCTATAGGATGCTATAAGAACTGCCCCGCCCCCTAGACACGCCTACACCTCTATCTCCGTTCTATAAAGTCTATATTCCTACCTTCTCGCTAACGCGCTGTGCGTGCTGCGCAACGGCTCGTTGATTTTGCGGCAACGCAGCGAGTCGACAGTGACCTCCCGCCCGAACTAACTCGGATACACTCTCTCCTAGCTCCACCACTGCAGAGCGGGATACTGTAGAAACTACCCCCCTCTGAATACCAGTATGTGTGCTGAGAGCAAGGAGGATCGCTACCACATTCTTTGGTACTGTCCCCTTTACGAAGACCTTAGACTGGAGCTGCTGCAGAGGATCTTTCTGGAAACACGCGGCCCTGCATCTTACCCCGATGTTGTTTCGTCTGAGGCGAACTTCAGCCGGCTCAAAGACTTTGCGTATTTATAAGTGGCATAGGAGGAGGATCTGCTTTCCCCCCTGAATAATCCCATGTCTCTGTTTTTACACTATGGGATGCTATAAGGACTGTCCTTCCACCTAGACTATAAGGACTGTCCTTCCACCTAGACTATAAGGACTGTCCTTCCACCTAGACTATAAGGACTGTCCTTCCACCTAGACTATAAGGACTGTCCTTCCACCTAGACACGCCCGTATGCTAGAAGATACTGCTGGATACGCCCATGTCTGTTTCTTGATAGGAGGCGCTGTTGGATACGCCCAACTTTCTGAATACGTCTTATCTGTCTACTGTAATGTCTTTCTTTCTATGTCTTACCTTCTCGCTGACCCGCTGTGCGTGCTGCGCGACGGCTCGTTGATTCTGCGGCAACGCAGCAAGTCGGCAGTGGCCTCCCGCACGAACTAACTCCGATACACTCTCTCCTAGCTCCACCACTGCGGAGCGGATGCTGTAAGAGGAAAAGATAAATCAGTATATTATTATGTTATAACACACATATTATGCAAATAAATGATTTCAATTTGAAAAAGAGAACTTTATTACTTTGTTTATGTGTATGTCAGCAGCTTCTATTGAGTGTAAAGACGGCTTGTATAGCCGTATGGTTTTGGCAGAGTAGAATAGGAACCCCCTTAATTCTCCTGTGGATTTCCAAAATTCAACTAAGGGAGAAATCGTCAGGACAGTGTCAAATCTTGGGGAGTGTAAGCCATTACCTTTTAATTAGGGAATGTCATAAATTATGACTCATTGTAGATAGTAGAACAATTAATACACTCGTGTATTCTGTGTAACGGCAACGTAAGTGGCTCATCTCTTGGCGACTCGTGTGTATTTTGAATCAAGGTGCGCAAACTTAGTATTCTGTCTTAGGGTGTTTTTATCCCCACGTCCGTGATGAAATCCGCACGACATTAAAACCACCCTTATGTACAAGTAATAAGTTGTTTTATCCACTCAACGTAGACACTTTTCGTGACGAATTGCTTCCACTCTGAACCTTATTCAGCTAAATATAAGGTCACTATCAGCTCACCTGTTAGCGACGTCTGCGTTGGGCGTAGTAGCGGCGGCTCCCAAGCTGTCCTGCGCCAATGATTCGTACTTGTGCACCATCTCGCTGCCCAGCTGCACCAGACGACTGGCGTCGGTGGCTGACTTCGCCGTCTGAGAAAATTAATACACTCATATAGCTACTCTTTCATACGCTGTCTTGTCAAAATCTATACTTATAATAAATCTGTAGAGAGGTCAATTCTGTACATGAAATATATTTTCAAAATAACTATCAGGGGGTGATTAGTGATCGATACTGATGCCAAAAATGCAATCAGTAAAATTTTTGTCTGTCCGTCTGTATGTTCCTTATAGAAACAAAAACTACTCGACGGATTTTAACGAAACTTGGTACTATTATTCTTCATACTCCTGGACAGGTTATAGTATACTTAGGAATTCCCACGGGAACAGGAATTAGCGGGAAAATCCTTTTGTATGAAAATTCTAAACCGCTTAAGTTAGACGCTTGAAATTTGGCATGTAGGTACCTTAGTAAACTTAAAGCTTAGTTACAACAAGGAATTCCCGAAATTCCCACGGAAACGGGTATTAGCGAGAAAATCCTTTTGTATGAAAAATCTAAACCGATTAAGTTAGACGCTTGAAATTTGTCATGCAGGTACCTTAGTAAACTTAAAGCTTAGTTACAACAGGATATTGCAAAATTCCCACGGGAACGGGAGTTAGCGGGAGAAAACATGTATATGAAAAAAATCTAAACCGCGTAAGATAGATGAAGGGGGTAAAACGGGATCCACGCGTACGAAGTCGCGGGCGGCCGCTAGTTTAACAATATTATTGCACCTGTAGTAGTTGAAAATGCCATAAAAGACGTTGCTTTTTCCAAATCGGAAAATTTTCGTGATTTCTTTAGTTAGAGAGATATAAAATCGCCACTACTTTAACATTATCTGACAGAAATATTATCTGAATGACAGCTAAATTCCCAGGGACTTTATCAACAAGTAGTGAAGCAGACGTAAAAATAATTACGATAGTGGAGCGATGCGGGAGTAGTGAAATGTGACGTCACAGTACTGTCAGATCCTGCGGCTTTTGACGTTATAAAAATGGAGTTCTACGCCTCTTCATTGCCGCAGGAAACAAGTCAGTTATGCGTTATAGTTCCAAAATACTGGACTGTCCTGTCGATGACATTGACAGTGGGGCGCCACCGTCAATACCGGATCGCTGGTTCCGATTTTTGCCATGTTGGAAACCATAGAGTTGAACGATGGTAGCCTCCCCTGTCATTGCGTTTGGTGGGACAGTTCAGCGTGGGTCATCTACAGGGTGGAAACGTTAAGTGATCTCACTCGATTATTTCTAAACTATACAAGATATCGAAAAACTGATTACTGATTCTGAAAGTGCTTCACAAGCTCTTTCAAACGGTACAAATCTGGGGGCACGGCAGTGCCCCCGCCAAGTCGAGCGCGAAGCAAACACTGCCGTACCATCCTTTACTGGAACCATTTCGCCGCATTTTCAGGCCCCTATTTGAGAACCTCTGGATAAGACCAGAACGCAGAAATTTTCGTCATCTAGTAAGCTATAATCACATACTTAAAATCCAAAATTTCAAGTCTGTAGGTCATTTAGTTCCGAAGTTAAGCGAAAGCAAAGTTTCGCATTTACGACACTCACTCACTCACTGATGATCATCAAAATAGAACTAGTACTTCCCAATTTTTTTTATTAAACAATAAACACTTAAAATGAACTCGTAAATTGCATTCTTATTTAAAATTATTCATGGAAAACATTGGTTTTAGGCTTTACTTGCTATAATATTATCAAGACATGAGTGCCATGACTGTGGCTGTACTAAATGTATGGAAGCTGGAAACATTGAATTTTAGGATGGATCCAGTTAATTTTGTAACCTATTATTGGTATCGTTGGATAGAGCTCGTGAAGCACTTTCAGGATCAGTAACCAGTTTTTGAATATCTTGTATAGTTTTTAATATTATGTGGTTTTACTAAATGTATGGAAGCTGAAAACAATTAATTTTCGGATAGATCCAGTTAATTCTGTAACCTATTATTGGTACCGTTGGATAGAGCTCGTGAAGCACTTTCAGGATCAGTAACCAGTTTTTCGATATCTTGTATAGTTTAAAAATAATCGAATGAGATCACTTATCGTTTCCACCCTGTATATGTGGCTTACCATGTCTGTGGCGAGTCGCGCGATCTCCTTGGCAGCCGCGATCATACGCGCCTGGTAGTCAACAAACGAGTCGTTCTCGTCGTACGACGCGATCAGAGACATCCTGGGGACAAACACACATAAAATAAATAAATAAAAATGTTTATTCAGTACATAGGCCCTCTCCAGGGCACTTATACACGTCCCAAATATATCTTGCCATAACGTAATACTGGCACTAGATTTTAAATAACTTGAAAAAGTTTTAAGGTGGGAATCGAACCCACGAACTTTAGCTTGCCGGGCGACTGCTCTTGATCATCTGAGTTACAGGCTGAGTTTTACAATTTTACTTTAACTTTGACAAACGTCAAACTACAAAATATAAACACCGGTTATGGTTATTGTCACGGTTTAAATAACAACTGCAAAATAAAAATAAAAGGTGCAACTCAGCTTTACATTTAGGTGAACTTGTCGAAATTTTCTAGTGTAATACGCTGTTATGGCCAGCGTTTGTTTCATCAGTTTATTTAATACTATTCACACGATAAACATGTGATAAGGCCCATCAAGTTTCATCGAAATTCTTTCATAGATCTTCCGTCAAAAAGTAATACACAAACATCCATCCTCACAAAATTCCACAATTCACATAAGTACATATATATTATGTATTAGTAGAACGTCCGACACTGAAAAACACTTTCGTAAAATGATTTCCGGTTCAAAAGTGTAGGTAAACAGTATTTTTGTTGTGCTATTTATCCCAATGAAAAATACCCATTATGGGGTGTAACTTCTTTAACAAAACCACGTACATTTTCCCCATAAGCCTGATCCTCTCCATGACCGACACTCCAGTCACCCACAGTCTATTTTGCACTGAATTCGCCACTTTTACAACCACTACAAACTATTGAATCACAAGCACTCACGCGCAGCGTAGTAAACAAATGTGCTCACTTCTGTTTGCGCGGCGAGACTGGCAAGACGGCGTCATTTTAGCACTAGATGTAAATATAAATACTAACTCTTCAGTCAGGGTAAACAATAGTGTACAATTGACATACTTTTTAAGGCTGTCAAAATGGGATTCTCCCATAGATATGGTGTGGCAATGATGATGAGTCATTAGGTCAAAGCTTTCCAAAGAAAATAATTTCAAAGCCATAAAAATTTAAAACTAATTAATTTTCAGGGCTAGAATGATATTTTTATTTAAGGACTGTCATGGAAGTATTTATTTACTTATTGATGTCAACTGTCCCATAGTTAATTTTGGTTTCTTATTTAGCAACTGATGACTTTACTATGATCCCGTATAAACGTTTGGCATAACTCAATCAACGGCTTGTGTCCTTAGAAGCACGAAACATATTTTTTTCAGCAGAACGAGTTGATTCAAGGTTGCAATCTTCTTAAAATTTGTTTGGGAATGGAACCCAGGACCTCCAGGTTAAAAAGACTAAAGAAAACATTATTGTTCATACTGAGCGCATCACAATAATCTCAGTGTAACATTGTCTAGCTATTATTATCTGGCGACAGTCATAACGCTTTAGTGATGACATATTTAATAATAATGCAGTCTACATTCCGCAACGTAATAAACTAGCGAATAACCTGGTTTCACTCAAGTTAAACACTAGTTTTCAACCGACTTCAAAAAAAAGGAGGAGGTTCTCAATTCGACCCGTATGTTTTTTTTTTTTTTTTTTTTCTATGTTTGTTACGCGATAACTCCGCCAATTATGAACCGATTTGAAAAAATCTTTTTTCGGCGTATAGGTAATACCTCAAGGGTGGTCCCATTTAAATTTAATAATAGAAAAAACAACCCCCAAGGGTGGAAAATTGGGGATGAACTTTTTTATACGCAATATCTCCGCCGATTATAAATCAATTTGAACGATTATTTTTTTGTTGAATAGGTATTATCAAAAGGGTGGTTTCATGCGAATTTGAAGAAAATATTTCACCCCCAAGGGTGGAAAATTGGGGATGAACTTTTTTATACGTTTGCACACTTTTGCACAACAATTTTATTTTTTCAGATTAATAAAAAGTCAAGTTTTTTGATTAATGATTAAAACATTGAAAAAGTGACCAGAATAGCATGATTTTTAATTTATATTCTCAAAATGTGATGTATTGGGATCACGAAAATTTGCTGAGAGAGTTGAAGAATAGCATCAGTCGCATTTCAATTTCATTTCAATGGACGAAATACGGCAAAACAGGGAACGCTTCATGAAAAACCAAACTGAGTGGATTCCCGGAGCCATAGTGTTACATGTTTCTGTTCATAAAGTTCAGTCTTCCACGGCGAAAGATTCTACACCTGGACGACCACTCAAGGAGTTCGACGAGTCCAGCAAAAAGACGAAAAGAAGAAGACTTTTAGACCTCATTTCCTCAAGAAGTACTTGGGAACTGATATTGGCTGCTGAAGCTGCAGCGCAAATGTCTGCTGGCCACAGCAACTTGGCAAGTCATTAATATTGTCCCAGTCTACAAACTAAATTAAAAAAAACTGAGATTCTTTGTTCCATATAAATCGCAAAAATGTTTATTTGATTTTCATAAAATTGTCCATAAAAAACGGGAATTTCATACTTTAACACCTAATACATCATAAGACCAATTATACTGTAAAGTTAGTTTCTTCTTTCCTTTTTAGTCTGTTTCTCTTGATTTTAAATAAATAAGTATTTTATTACCAAAAAAATTTTTTTTTCAAACCTACCTATTATAATTATAATAACAAGCCTAATTAATCTTAAATTGCACAAAAAAGTAAGTAATGCGTGTATTAAACCCATTAAAGTAAAAAAATAATATTGTCCAGCTAGCTTGTTCTACTCGAATCACTGTGCAGTGGCCTAATTCACGTATTTTAACAGTCAAGATCTCGCTGACGTTCATAAGTTGATCCCATTTAAAAACAGTTCTTTTGTATTCACAAGGGTCATTTTGATAGAACGATTACTCGATAGGATCGCAACTTAGTGTTTTGTTGTCGTTGAAGTTTTGTTACGTGAATAAGGCTACTGTAGTTCCTGAGATTAGCGCGTTCAAGAAAACTCTCTCGTCAGTCTACGTCATGTGTCAAGAATGAAAAGCAATAAAAATGAAATGCTATTTATACATTAGATCTAGACTTGAAGGCCAGGGTTTTGTGGTTTGTGCTAGAAAACCTGCCGGTTTCTGGCGCAAGATTATTTGTCAAATATTTAGTGGAACTCCTCTTATTTCTTCTAATTTCCCTATGACAGTTTAACTTTTGCTCAGACTGACTTGACATTCACTGGTTGGGCTTTTATTGGCGGTCAAGCTGTAAATCCTGGCTACACAGGAGTTGCAGCGATTGGAATACTGCCAATGGTAGCTTTTTTGGCCATAACGGAGAAGCTCTTGGCCTGCATCTCACCTCTCAGCGAACTTCACCCGGAATCCTCAACCACAGAAAACTTGGTCATAGTTTTTTTCCGTTTTTTATTTAAATGTAGTCCTTGTATCACTGCAATCTGGTATCGATTTATTGTGATTGTCACTATATTACAGTTCGCCTCTGAGTTCTGTATCTAGCAGCCTTCCTACATATTTTTTTTGTATTTGTACCGCAAAAAACTGGGACACTGTCATGTGAACACACAATTTTGCGGGATTCAGTAATGCTCCTGCATTTTGCGGTATCATCCGTAAAAATGAACTGCCGTGCGAAAGGGCGCTTAGGTAGTGCAGTATCTTTTAGGAGGCGATATAATATTTTATATCCATAATGTTTCTAAAAGTTCGTTAGATTTGTTTTTAATGAGTGACCACGGTCAATTGGAGAATTTTAGTCATCAGTTCACGGCTATATTTACGGCGGTTTATTTATAAATCGATTGATGAATCGCGTGCGGATCGACAAGTCTTGCTGGCGGAGCGCCAAGTGCACCGCTTTCACTCTTATTCAAGTATCATTATAAATACTGGCATATTAATATACGGTGGGGATTAGATTGTATATTTTAAAGTCTGTAAACCTTTGAAAAAGAGGCTGACAATAGTGTCTGAGTTTCTTGCGCTGCTTCTTCTCAGCACTGGCCCATTTATTGTCCCGAAGCAGTGGTAGGGTTAATACTGGGACGTGTAAGTGCTTTTGCATAAATAAATGAGTTTTATGAAATTTACTGAAGAAATATAAATACCTATACAAACAACTCAGGTAGGTCTACAACAAAGACACGAGCTCATTAAATTAAATTCTTTTTGGGTCCAATAAATCCCACTAAATAATATTTTAGAAACCAAAGCCATCCTTATGTATATACGCCTTGTGCATTTACGCAAGAAAATACACAATGAACAAAAAACAAAATCTCTGCAGTATCATCGCAAACAATTAAATTCGAATCCGAAATAAGGATCTAGAAAATTGGGAGTTAAAATTTTTACACTTCTAAAATTAGTAAAAGTTGGATATTGGAATATTTTATGTTTGGACTGTTGATGACCAACATTGGACCACATTTTCATAAAATAGCGACGACACTACAGTCGATTGCGTTTTGACAGCTCACATAAACTTTATCCATAGGGTACCGTAGGACGTCCACCTACAAGGTGGACCGACGACATCGTAAAGGTAGCAGGGAAGCGCTGGACGCAGGCCGCTACCAATCGATCAACGTGGAAAGCATTAGGGGAGGCCTATGTTCAGCAGTGGACGTCCTATGGCTGAAATGATGATGATGATGATGATGATGAGAGTACCGTAGGGTAGGACATAGACCTTATTAATAGGGTACAGTACAGTAGGGTACCGTCCCCTACCTTCTCAATACATTCCTCGCCGATCTCAAACCACGCGAACGTAATAAACACTGACCTTACGCGCCGCAAATAGCTCTGAATGCAGGCCAGCTGGGTCGGTTAAGGGCGGGTAGCGAAAATGTTTCATTCAGTTTGTTTTATTATTATAAAGTACATAGTGTAGTCTAAAGGCTAGCTTTTGTTTTAAGTTATTTATTTTGATGTTCATAAGTGCAAACTCTTGGTCTAAATTGTATAAAAGACATTTCGTTCATTAGACAAACTACTGACTATTAATTTTCACCAATGAAACCCTGTTTCCTTTAAATGTAATTGCCTAAATTAATTGGTACCTTTCGTATTTTGGTCCTTCAAGCCGCATTATGACTGTTACTTATTTGTTAAAAGCATTTAATTATATTGAAAGCTAAATAATAAAATATATTCTCACAACAAGAAGGCGGTAATAAATATATTTTAGTCTGCTAGTCCTTCAACCCGGATTAGAACCTAAAAATCAAAATACTATGTAATAAAAAAGGAAACTCAATGGCATTTCTAGGCTAGAACAAAGTGCCTTGTATTCACTCTAAAACATGAAATGTAGTCCTTCGAACCGGATATAAACCAGCCATCAATAAAATTGATCCCTTGAGCCTGAGGATTAGAATTTAGAACCTATGGATCAAAATAATTGAAAACTGAATGTTATTTCATAGTTAGAACGAGGTCTCTTGGTTGTTATTAAACTTAAAAATTGGTCCTTCGAGCCGGATATGAGTAATCGTACGTGTTCTCAGCAAGGCGCTGCTAGCAGCGGTTGAACGCTCCTCACTGGCTCTTCAACTTGAAAAAATTGATCCTTCGAGCCGGATGTTTTTTTAAAGACTACTAGTAATTTGTTTTGCATAAATTACTATTAGTCCCGTTAGCCCTTCGTACTAAGCTAAATATGCTTGTGTCACGAGTGGGCTCACCACAAGTCAGCAGGATTCGTACCAGCCTTCGTGTTCCAGTTCAGATGTCGTGGGTCCGTTATATGAGTTCAGTCCTACCTGTTCTCAGCCAGTCGCTGCTGGCAGCGTGCGAGCGACTCCAGCAGTGGGCCGACGGCGCCGCGCTCAGTACTCAGTGAGCGGACGAACGCGCTCAGTTCGCTCAGCGACGAGCGAGTCAGCTGGGATTGGGCGTTGACCTCGCTGTGGGCTGACACGGCCTGTGGAAAAATTATCGGTTGAGGCAAATAAGATAACTATGCACGTAATACTGGACTGTAGGTTACACTACACGGTGGTTGTACGCGTAAATAATGACGTATTGACTTTGAATTAGTTTTTGATTGCCATTAGCGGACACATCCAGTTCTTACAATTGATAATATTGCATGGGTGGTCTAAAATTTACAATGATCGGTTAAGGCAAATAACACAGCTATGCACATACTACTGGACAAGCTAGACGGAATCACATTGCGTCACAACACGGTGGTTGTACGCGTAAATAATGACGTATTGACTTTGAATTAGTGTTTTGATAGCATTTCACGGACATATCCAATTCTCGCTCGCTAAAGAGTGGTCTAAAAACCGGGATTAAGTGAAAATTACAAGGGTGTCGTTAAGCTTCTCCAAAAGTATCGCAAGATTTCAATGAAAATCGTTGATTCTTTGTTACCACAACATCGCAGTCACGTCACTTTCGCGTGATAACCCCTTTGACTTCTGCTATACGTGCTAACACATCCTCCTTGGTGTGGCGTCGCCGATGTGTCATCCAAGTAACCCTGTCGCTGTCACGCCACTATTGCGTCACTGTCACATCACAATCGCGTCACTATCACGTCACTTACCCTCTGGTTCCCGCGTGCAGCGGCGGCGGCTCGTAACAGCGCCATGGCAGCCTCTAATACAGTGCGAGTGTGTTGTAGCAGCGCTGCCTGTGCATCTGATTGCGTTACTAGAGACGCTAGGCTCACTGCGTCACTATCAAGTCACCATTACAATCATGTCACTTTGCCCCTTTGTTGCCGCCTCGCCGTCACGTCACTATCACGCCTCTTTGACCCCTCCTATACGTGCTAACGCATCCTCCTTGATGTGGCGTCGCCGTTGTGTCATTCAAATAACCCTGTCGCTGTCACGCCACTATTGCGTCACTGTCACGTCACAATCGCGTCACTATCTCGTCACTTACCCTCTGGTTGCCTCGCGCGGCGGCGGCGGCTCGTAACAGCGCCATGGCTGCCTCTAATACAGTGCGAGTGTGTTGTAGCAGCGCCGCTTGCGCGTCCGATTGCGTCACCAGAGACGCTAGGCTCACTGCGTCACTATCAAGTCACCATTACAATCATGTCACGTTGCCCCTTTGTTGCCGCTCCGCCGTCACGTCACTATCACGCCTCTTTGACCCATCCTATACGTGCTAACACAACCTCCTTGGTGTGGCGTCGCCGTTGTGTCATTCAAATAACCCTGTCGCTGTCACGCCACTATTGCGTCACTGTCACATCACAATCGCGTCACTTACCCTCTGATTGCCTCGTGCGGCGGCGGCGGCTCGCAATAACGCCATGGCAGCTTCTAATACAGTGCGGGTGTGTTGTAGCAGCGCCGCTTGCGCGTCCGATTGCGTCACTAGTGACGCTAGGCTCACTGCGTCACTATCACGTCACCATTACAATCAAGTCACGTCATCCCATTGTTATTATAGCATCGCTGTCACGTCATTAACACGTGATAGCCCCTTTAACTTCTCCTATACGTGCTAACGCATCCTCTTTGGTGTGGCGTCGCCGTTGTGTCATCCAAATAACCCTGTCGCTGTCACGCCACTATTGCGTCACTGTCACATCACAATCGCGTCACTTACCCTCTGGTTCCCGCGTGCAGCGGCGGCGGCTCGCAATAACGCCATGGCGGCCTCTAATACAGTGCGAGTGTGTTGTAGCAGCGCCGCTTGCGCATCCGATTGCGTCACTAGTTACGCTAGGCTCACTGCGTCACTATCACGTCACCATTACAATCAAGTCACGTCATCCCATTGTTATTACAGCATCGCTGTCACGTCATTAACACGTGATAGCCCCTTTAACTTCTCCTATACGTGCTAACGCATCCTCCTTGGTGTGGCGTCGCCGTTGTGTCATCCAAGTAACCCTGTCGCTGTCACGCCACTATTGCGTCACTGTCACATCACTGTCACGTCACTATCACGTCACTTACCCTCTGGTTGCCTCGTGCAGCGGCGGCGGCTCGCAATAACGCCATGGCTGCCTCTAATACAGTGCGAGTGTGTTGTAGAAGCGCCGCCTGTGCATCTGATTGCGTCACTAGCGACGCTAGGCTCACTGCGCCCGTGCACGTTGCTTCTGCGTATGATACCTGTCGAAATAAAACAAATGTAAGCTTGGACATTTTAGGCCCATTTCAGAGAGGTGGCACCACTATACATAAGCAGACCCCAAGATCCAAGCACCCACGCTCGCTAATGGAGTCTAATTGAGACTTAAACTGCGCCATCTACGCATCATCAAAGCGCCTACGCATGAAACACTTCTTAACTGTCACCTACATTAATGAGGGCTATCGTTTTTATACTTAACAGTTGGCACCCCTGGCGATTGACAGGATCTTACTCTACAGTGGCGCCATCTTGATGAGTGCAAATGCGATAGTCCTCCTACCACTTTAGCGCTCACCAGTTGGTGCCACTGTCTTCGCTACTAGCAAGTGACAGGACCTTACTCTACAGTGGCGCTAAAACGATAGCCCTCATTGCTAAAGCTGTACGCTAAAACTTGCGACCGTGCACGTTGCTTTTGAAATCAGTACTACCTGCGCTGTAGACACTTTGTGTCCAGTTGCTTCCACTTGATACCATACAACGCCTCGTAAATTTTTTGTACCGCTCAAACTAAAGTGGAAAGAAGTGGACAAAAGACAACATAAAGGCTGCAGGAAGAGACTGGAAGCTGCCCATTTCCAACCGGGCAATTTTTCATCAATTTTACGCGATAAGCTCATACGTTTGTAGTCTAAAATCATCGAAAAGATTTTATCACGGCGCGCATCCTAGCTTGAAGAAAGCATTGGGTGAGGCCTATGTTCAGCAGTGGACGTCCTGTGACTAATATGAAGCGAAGGTAAGTTAACTCACCAGCTGCGTGACGGCGTGTCCCAAGTTCTCAGCCTCGCCTATAGCGGCCACTCGAAGCGGCTCCACGCGCTCCAGCATTTCTGTGGCGCTATTCTCGATTTGCTCCGAGTAACCTGTGAGATTGATAAATAATATAGAATAGGCTAGATGACAAAATTTCAATTATTTGTCCGTCAGACAGATAATTAAAAAATATTAGACTCATATTTTTTATTTTCTTTCATAATTAAATAATAACAGTGATACATCGAGTTGAAATGGCGCGATACGTCACGCTTGAGTAGAATTTTTACTCAAAAGTGACGTCACGCGACATTTCAACTCATTATAATACTGTAATTATTCGATTATGGAAAAAAATAAAAAATATGAGTAATATTTTCTAATTATCCGTCTGACGGACTAAATAGAATTTCGATTTCATTACCCAGTCATCATCCCTATTATTTCAATTCAAGGATTTTCAATTTTCTATCGATTTCTCAAATCATTATCTATACTAATATTATAAAGAGGTGAAGTTTGTGTTTGTGTATTTGTTAAATTGTAAGGGGTAATCTCGGGATCTACTGAACCGATTTTAAAAATTCTTTCACCAATAGAAAGCCACATTATTGCCCAGTGTCATAGGTAATATAAAAAACCGAAAAATTCCACGGTTTTTGCTGTTAGTGTGCATCCAGTAAAATGTAGATCCTGTTCCCTGTCAGCATGTCCCGTGACCTACTAAATGTTCAGATCAATGATTCTCTATAAGTGATCTACATCAATTCGGCAAGTTCCCTGCCAGTGTATTCGCTACTAGTTTTCATCCTGTACAATATTGTACCCTGCAGCAATTCTTTTACCCATTAAGGTGTTCAGATTAATGATACCCAAAAGATCTACATCAACCCAGTATGTTCCCTGTCAACGTGAAAGTCAATCTTCCACGTGTTCTGATCACGATTTCCAAAGCGTCCACACGTCCACTACCAGTATGTACCCTATACATTATTGTATGTACCCTGTCCACACGTACCCTGCCACGTGTTCCCCTGTCGCGGCGCGAGCTCCTGTCCAACTGCCTGGATGGCGGCGGTGTCGAGTTCTCGTAACAGCCGCGCTAGTGTCTCTTGGGCTGCCGTGCACTCATCACGCCTGTCCCTAGTGTACCCTGTCCACACGTACCCTGCCACGTGTTCCCCTGTCGCGGCGCGAGCTCCTGTCCAACTGCCTGGATGGCGGCGGTGTCGAGTTCTCGTAACAGCCGCGCTAGTGTCTCTTGGGCTGCCGTGCACTCATCACGCCTGTCCCTAGTGTACCCTGTCCACACGTACCCTGCCACGTGTTCCCCTGTCGCGGCGCGAGCTCCTGTCCAACTGCCTGGATGGCGGCGGTGTCGAGTTCTCGTAACAGCCGCGCTAGTGTCTCTTGGGCTGCCGTGCACTCATCACGCCTGTCCCTAGTGTACCCTGTCCACACGTACCCTGCCACGTGTTCCCCTGTCGCGGCGCGAGCTCCTGTCCAACTGCCTGGATGGCGGCGGTGTCGAGTTCTCGTAACAGCCGCGCTAGTGTCTCTTGGGCTGCCGTGCACTCATCACGCCTGTCCCTAGTGTACCCTGTCCACACGTACCCTGCCACGTGTTCCCCTGTCGCGGCGCGAGCTCCTGTCCAACTGCCTGGATGGCGGCGGTGTCGAGTTCTCGTAACAGCCGCGCTAGTGTCTCTTGGGCTGCCGTGCACTCATCACGCCTGTCCCTAGTGTACCCTGTCCACACGTACCCTGCCACGTGTTCCCCTGTCGCGGCGCGAGCTCCTGTCCAACTGCCTGGATGGCGGCGGTGTCGAGTTCTCGTAACAGCCGCGCTAGTGTCTCTTGGGCTGCCGTGCACTCATCACGCCTGTCCCTAGTGTACCCTGTCCACACGTACCCTGCCACGTGTTCCCCTGTCGCGGCGCAAGCTCCTGTCCAACTGCCTGGATGGCGGCGGTGTCGAGTTCTCGTAACAGCCGCGCTAGTGTCTCTTGCGCTGCCGTGCACTCTTTCACGCCTGGCGCCTTGTCCCTGCACACGAAATTAACATCTATTACAACTAGGGATGAAACGGATAGTTGTTTGGCCGGATACCGGATACCGGATATCCGGCCAGCTGCTAGGCCGGATAGCCGGATATCCGGCGGCCGGATAGTTGGCCAATTGTCTCGTTGCATGTCGTGACGAGTTTAGCGCCGCACAGGTGCTTCGAACGCGATAGTAGACTAGACTAGTCACACTTTTCGAAAATCGAATCCGTCCGAATAGAATGTCAGATTTTGTCACTTTTCTAGGGGGCAGATCAATTCGGGCGATTTCGGTTGCTATCGTGAGTGTGTGATTGAATAGTGAAAATTCAATTAGTTTACTTGTTGCGTAATCTGACTGATCTGCATGCATCATGTCATCAGACCATCAGTGAAAAAAAGATCGCTTTTTTTATTTGGCAATATTTCGACATTAACAGATATTTATTATTTATGTATTCGTCATTAGAGTTATTCACTCACGCCCAGAAAGAGAAATTAGTTTTTTGAAAAGCCTTAATAATTGGCTTTTGTAACTTTTTGGACTTTAAATAAAAGCAGTCATTATTATAAGCCATTTTATTGATATTTACCTCAAAGATTAATGTATTTCATTTTATTAATAGGAAAATGTCGTAGTTTTTTAATATCCGGTATCCGGCCGGATAGTGAGTTACTATCCGGTATCCGGCCGGATAGTAAATTTAGGCCGGATATCCGGCCTACCGGATAGTTACCGGATATCCGTTTCATCTCTAATTACAACTGCTTAAGGCAGCTTTTTCCAAAGTAGGCGATAAAGCCCCCTTGTGGGCGCTGCAGGCCTAAAGGGGGGGCGGTAAGTTACAAAGAAAAAAAAATCGGGGCGTTTTAAGTTATAGTGTTTTTTAACAGGTGAAAAAATGGGTTAATTAGACAAAATAAGTTTGGGAACCTCTGTCGTTTTAGTCGTCATATAAGCCCAGTAATTGTATGGTGTCAAGTGGATGCAAATGGACATAAAAGTATCTACGCTTGCGCCCACGCAAGTAACCGATATAGCTGACTTTACAAACTTAAGTGGTGCGCTGCGAGAGTGCTTCCTGTAGTGCTGTACCCTGTCATACACTAAATGTACCCTGCCAGGTGTTACCCTGGTACCTTAAGGAGATCCAGGAACTGGACGTCATTTGGCTGAAACAAACGAACTACTAGGGGCGTCTATAACTTACCGGATGTCGGTGACGAGCGCCTTGATGCTGTCGGATACGGTCTTGCTATGCGCAGCTAGTTGTTGCCACTGCGTTCGCTCCTGCGGCGAGAGAGCGAGAACTTTGGCTGCTTCCAGCATCGAGCAGGACGACGATATTATGCTCCTGTTGGAGAGAATAAGGGTTTATTTGTGGTTAAAGAAAATGTTTTCAAAACAGACAATAGTCATTTACATGAGAACATCATTTACATAGGTAACTATTAAAATAGATCGTTCAAAACGCCTACTTCATTTATTACATACTCATTTAGTGAATTCATTATAATTTTAATGTTTTTAATAAGAAGGTACTTTCTAGAAATCTTAATCCATAAATGAGCTTAGGTATTTGACTGGCTTATCAAACAAAACACTATTTTGGTTTGGAATAGAAAATACGGTCTAGCTAGATTAAAAACGAAGCACACTTATTAACTAGAGCCGTTCAGTATTCTTTGTATGAAACTCCTGCTACACCGCACACTAATCGGAATCGTAACTTAAACGCCTCGCCTCGGGACAAGCTTCTGAACTGCGAGGCATGCGTAGTCAACTAGCTTACGGCTCGACGTATCACCTAAAGCTTGGTCCATAAGCACGTAGAATTTTGTCCAATGACCTCAAGCTACCCATCCTTATCGCTCGCGCGTAATTATGTTGCTGTCGCGCTCGCACACTCACTGCGGGCGCCCGTCGCACAGTCGCGACAGCAATATAATTACGCGCGAGCGATAAGGATGGGTAGCTTGGGGTCAAAATTCTACGTGCTCACGGACCAGGCTTTAGTCGAAGCCAAGTCGGTCTTGGTCCGCTTACGTCACGTTCTTACGTTAGTTTGACGGCGACGATTCTTTTCCGCGTCGATAAGTGTGCTAGGTATGACTCTTTATATAACTAACCTGCCACACTGTAGTATAGGCTCCACCGAAGCGCGTGCTTGCTGTGAAACTCGAGCGGGCACGCTGGCGAATTCTGGTCGGTCCGCGAACAAGACTAGGCCGCGCACGGCTTCTAGCAAAGGACCGGTTGCAGCGGCGCAGCGGGCGCGGTTTTCCTGCGTAGATAGAAAAATAATTGTAGACATTTATAAGTTGAAATTGTTGAAAACCACATTATAGAAGAACTACACTGAACTGACACTGACAGGGGATCGCTGGTTCCGACTTTTGTCACGGTGGAAACCATGTATAGATGACCCACGCTGAACTGTCCCACCAAACTCAATGACAGGGGGGCGCTACCATCGTTCAACTATATGGTTTCCAACCATTGAGTTATAATGTACTACGTACTAGAGAAGACATGTCAACTAGACTGTTTCTGGCATGTAAATAGGTCCACGGACCGAAATACAATTAGTATGTGCTCAGCGGTTGCTGTGACAACACGCTTGTGTGCAGTTTTGTTTTTTGAAATATGCCATCCTATAGACGAAAATACTGTTCAAATAACTCCAGATACATATTAAGTAAAAATCAAGGAATGACTTTTTACCATTAAGTTGTACATTTATGCACTTTAAAACACTAATTTAATTTTAATTTGTTAATTACAAGGCGTCACCGCGGCGGCAGCCATTTTACGAAAATTTCAAAGAATAAAAATCGCAGACTTGACACTGACGCATAAATTAGTATACGAAAGGAAGGTTAAATACAGCAATAAAAATATTTTTTTAAAGATTATAAGCACTTTGTATTGCACAAATTACTAATAGTCCCGTCCAGCCCCTTGTGTTAAGCTAAATAAGCTTGGGTTACGGGTGGGCTCACACAATAGTCGTGCGGCATCATGGATCAAACTTGTTTGAATCTCACTGCTGTTGTTCGTATGCGACTGGTTAGTTAGTAAATCACCCTAATTATTGACACCTAGCTCACGAGATAGGCTAAAATTATAATAATTGTACAGTGTGTCTGGTCACCAGTGTCCGACCCGTTAGGGCGCAGTAATATGATCAATTTAATCGACAAATCCAGTATTAAAAAATTACAGCTATTTTAATTTTTTTAGTTTCTGAGTCCGGATGGATTCATTTATTTACCAAATCTACCGATGTACAGGACCTATGAGTATAAAAGTGATTCGTTCGACAGCTGAAAAAGTAAGCAATACGTTGTCATCAAAAGCTTCCATTTAAATTTCTTAGAAACACTTGGTAAAAAAAATGATGCTTCTTTTTAGATTTTTCAATGTTACAAAAAACTAGAAAGTTTTACATTTTTAGATGCACTAAGTCATTACCTAAAAACTGATATACCTTGGCTTTAAATCAACTAGTCTAGGTGCTAGCTACACAGGAGATGCAGCGGTGAAAAGGAGAGGTGGGAATAGTCCCGTAACTTCTACCTCACAGCTATTATACGTGTACTCAACCACTGAGATAGTTAACAATAGAGACAATAAAATAACTGAAAGTTTCTGACTTTCAGTTATTTTATTGGTTCTGGAGTGAAGGCGTGGGTCATCCCTAGCTTTGTTCCTACCGTGACGAGTGGGAATTTTTCTAAAATCTCAAGATGGACTGACTGAAGATAGCAGGAAGACGCTGGGTGCAGGCCACTATCAACTGGGCGATGTGGAAATCATTAGAGGAGGCCTTTGTTCAGCAGTGGACGTCCAGTAGCTAAAATGATGATGACGATGTTTCCTTACAGTATCCAATTCAATAGGCAGAAACTAAACGTAAACGAAGTGTCGCCTCTGTAATGGTATCATTATCTATAACTCATAATATTTCGTGCGCTGTTGGATGACAGTTTTAAACTAGAGATGGGTAATTTTTTTATCGAATTAGAAAATACCAGTTAACGATTCTCAAGGCGATTATCGATTACATTAGATTTTAATCGGGAAGAAAAATAATTAATGGCTTAAGCATCAGTATGAAGCCCATACGCACTTGTAGCACAAGTAACACGATTAGCCTCAGTCCCCTCAGTTGTGAATTCGGAATCGCCAGTTGTAATTTTAAAATCGCATCACAGAGTGAAGTAACTAACACCAAAAAACGGCAGAGCGAAGTGATTTCGAATGTTTCAACTGCTACGTTTTGTCACTTGTCTAGGAGGGCTAATTTTAGTCTAAGGGAGGGGAGCTTAGATTACATGACAGGAAACGCACAATATAATAAAAGAAAATAATGTAAGTAGCTGAACCTTTTTGCTATTGAGCACCATAAAAATTTAACACAATTTAGCCGATTTGTTTATTTTCACAATCGATTCACAATGTCTATGATGAGGCGACCGCAGGAACGTCACTATTCGTGCAATCCTATCAATGAAGTACGACATTTTCTGGTGCAGATTTTATCGCCATAAATTATGAAACTTGATAGTCATGGATTTGACTGACAGCTGTCCGTCAAATTCCCGCCCCGCACCCCGCTCTGTACATATTTTGTTCGCGATGTCTGTTCTATACGTAGTAATATTACTTCAATGTTTCCAACATGGCAAAAATCTGAACCAGCGATCCGGTATAGACGGTGGCGCCCCACTGTCAATGTCATCGACAGGACAATCCAGTATTTTAGAACTATAGTTTGAACGAAGATGGTGGCGCCCTTCTGTCAATGTCGTCGGTGGGACATTTCAGTGTAGTTCATCTATAAAACAATAGACATGCCACTATCAATCAACTGACAATAGGTAAAGATATTTGTTTAATGTCAAAATCGAACTGGAAATAAAAGTTTAACATTGAATTTGAGTTTGTGCGCAATTTGCTAGACATCCCACGAAACAATCTTGTACTAACTTTACGCCTGTATTTACAAACGATACTTGCTTAAGTGAAGCTGCAAATCGAACGTACAACTAATTAATAGAGATGTAAATTAACTGAATCTGACATTTTATGACTTGTTTTTGACCAATTTGGCCGTAAATGACTGTCAGTCAAATTCAGTCGCTTTAGTCATTTTTAACACTAGTCACTCGTTCGTTTCAGCCGAATGACGTCCACTGCTGGACAAAGGCCTCCTCCAAGATTTTCCACAATGAACGGTCCTGCACTGCCCGCATCCAGGCTCTTACCGCGACCTTCACCGGATCGTCGGTCCACCTAGTAGGAGGCCTGCCCACACTACGTCTTCCAGCCCGTGGTCGCCACTCGAGAACTTTTCTGCCCCAACGGCCATCGTCTTTACGAGCTATATGCCCCGCCCTCACCTCGCTATAATCACTATCAAGAGCCTTGATCTGCTTGACGAGGGCCGCAGTGGAGTTGGCCACATCTTTGGCGGCCTGCACAAAGTGTCTCTTAGCTTGAGGTTCTTGAGTCTTGGAGGAGGTCACGCGACACATGTTACACGAAATGTTTCGAGATCGAGTTCTCGAGATTTTTCCCGTTTAGACTTAAGAATTTTTCGAGAATTCTCGAAACCCTGTCACAAAATAGAGTATTACAGGTCACTCACCTCGCTATAATCGCTGTCAAGAGCTTTAATCTGCTTCACAAGAGCTGCAGTAGAGTTGGCCACATCTTTAGCAGCCTGCACGAAGTGTCTTTTAGCTTGAGGTTCTTGAGTCTTGGATGAGGCCACGCGGCATGCGTTACATAGAGCTGATGTATGCTTGGCTACCACTGTCGCTGCTGATAGCACCTGGGGAGAAACATTTAAATTAGAACGATGAAGTGGGAGTATACTGGATAAGTCTAATAAAGAAAGGTGTTAAAAACGATGGTGGACTGTATTATAGAGCGGCCTGCCGGTGGTGATTGTGGTATGCCACTAGAATCAAGGAAACTCCAAAAAAGGGCCAAAACAGTAGGCATATTGCAGCTTTGCAGCTCAAAACATTAACACGAGAGAGTACAAAAGCAACTTCAAAATCAATCCAAAAAACAATATTACAAAAAAAAGTAAAAAACCATAAACAATTATCAAAAAGGATTGCTGGCCAAACTGCCAGCAACAAAAGGATAAATGTAAAAGTGCTTTTTATAAGCCTACTAGCTTTCCGCCCGCGGCTTCACCCGCGTGGAATTTTGTCTGTCACAGAAAAACTTTATCGCGCGCGTCCCTGTTTCAAAAACCGGGATAAAAACTATCCTATGTTCTTTCCCGGGACTCAAACTATCTCTATGCCAAATTTCATCAGAATCGGTTGCGAGGTTTAAGCGGGAAAGCGTAACAGACAGACAGACAGACAGAGTTACTTTCGCATTAATAATATTAGTTGGGATTTACAGAAATAAATGAGTTTTATGAGTTTTTTATAAGTTTATAACTGTTGCAGTACAAAATTGATAATGAGGGTTTTCGCGAATGAAAGATCCGCTAGATGGCGGGACGTGGATGTGGGGTCTAACTGCTGCGTGATTGGTGGATTTTGACATATTATTATCTGTCAATGTCATGTCAAAAATAACCAATCATGCAGCATTTGGACCTCGCGTCTACGTATTGCCATCTGGCGGATTTTTCATTCGCGAAAACCCTCATTCATTGGACAAAATTCTACGTGCTCACGGACCAGACTTTAGTCTCATTATAGTCTGTGTGTGTTACCTGCTGCTGCGTACTGGCAGGGTCGGCCAGCTGCCTGCAGGCGAGGTCGATGGCGGCAGCGGCCCGCGCGAACTGCGCCTGGTCGACTAGGCCTGGTCGCCCGGCCGCGCTCGTCTCGTCGGATATCGCCACCTGTAGACAACATTGATGTATTTATCAATATCACAGATCACAAAAACTAATAGACTAAGAGCTAGTGAACGCCAGACCTACGTCATTTTATAAAAGCTGTAAGTTTGTCAGCATATGCTTCCAATATAGGATATAATGTTGGTGAATTATGAAGTTTGGGTCATGGTGGCTTTGGGAGCTATCCTAAAAAAACTGTCTGGCAAGGAGTTGGAACTGTCAAAACTGTCAGGCTCTTGGGGAAAATACTTCTAATTATTGCTCAAATATTATACATAAAAATCAGATTTTATGGTATAACGTAAGTCTAACTTTTACGGTGGCTTTTTCTGTATATTCAATCGACTGTAATTCTACTAACGTTATATCATAAAATCTGATTTTTATGTAAAAGATTAGGGCAATAATTAGAAGTAGTTTCCTCAACACCCAGACAGTTTTGACAGTTCCAACTCCTTGCCAGTGAGATAGTTTTTTTAGGGTATAGGTAATGAATGGTATGACAGTGGGCAGGGCTTTGCCCAACATTGGGATACACTATAAGCCACTTGATAATAATGAAATACTTTTTATCCAACACATGGACGCCACGTGTTTGATCCGTATCCCCACGTATGCCCTAACCGGAATAATTCCCGTAAATTTAAAAGAGATAATGATGATAATCTACCAACTTTTTCATTATATAGACAAAAATAATTAGCGGGCCGCAATTTATAATGAGTTTAGAACCTCTGATATTAATTTTTTTTTTATCAACTCTCGGCGAACAGACTTTAGGTTCGTCTATCTATTGAGCTGTGGGTGATACGTACCAGGTAAGCGGCCTGCGCTGTGCATTCCACGAGCCCTGTGACGGCGGCGGCGACGGAGCCGACTGAGCGAGCAAACTGCTCGTGTTCCGAGCGTTTCACCGCGCTTGCTATGCCGGACATTCCCTCGCCTGTTGAAAAACAGAAGGTATTAAAACAAAGTTCTTGAAACTTTTTGATACATATTATACTATACTCGTATACCATTTTTAAGTTTTAGGTATTGAGAAGACTCAATTTTCACTGCGTATAACCACAGAATAATAATAAGTACTACGTACAGAAGTTTTACTTCGCGAAGGTATTTAAAAAAATGTATGCTCAATATCATTTAACAATATGGTGTAATTTAGCCTGTCTCAAGAGTCAAGCACCATTTTATTGGCAAACGTCAGTGATCGGCACTGCGCGGAAGCTATAGGGCTGACTTCGGT
This sequence comes from Ostrinia furnacalis, assembly GCF_004193835.3. Taxonomy (NCBI): domain Eukaryota; kingdom Metazoa; phylum Arthropoda; class Insecta; order Lepidoptera; family Crambidae; genus Ostrinia; species Ostrinia furnacalis. The sequence goes on from NW_021133785.1 coordinate 434,890, forward strand.
AAAATGATGTGACGTGAGGTGCCAAACTGCGGAAAATGACGGAGGAAATACATGATTTAGCATGAATTATCATGAATAATATTAACTACTTATTTACCTCTCAGTGCCTTGAGGCAACTTAAAAAAGTACATTCTGTGTTTTTATTATTATTTAGGCAGTTAAATAATGCACAGTATTTAGTACATCATATTCTTTATTTTCTTCCATCATACACAAGAATACGCGTGCGTGAGTCAATGTTCGCTCGTATGTGCGGCCTTGTCGAATAGTATCCTGTAGGTGGGCCATCGTGCGTGTTTTGTTTTCGATGTTAACTCGCGGAGATGAACAGGCCTGGTATAACACAATCCCAGCACGTTAGGTGCACATTGTTTGATGAAGCTTTCAGTGGGACCTATGCAGTGTTCTTCACTTTGGATAGACTCATAGAGCATTGCATAATGGGGGGTCAAAAGGTATAGCTCTCGAGCATTCACGTAATTTGACAGTAAGATCTCGCTGACGTTCAGAAGTCGTCCCATTGAAAAACAGTTCTAAATCCGTATTCACAAGGGTCATTTTGATAGAACGATTACTCGATAGGATCGCAACTCAGTGTTTTGTTATCGTTGAAGTTTTGTTACGTGAATAAGGCTACAGTAGCGAGCCACCCACCACACAATCATGTAAAGCTCACTCGCCTTCGTGAATTGCAACAACTATCATTAAGATTATTAAAAGTAGAAGGCGTTCTGTGATTCAATTGTCGTGGCTGGCCGAGGCCGAAGGCCTTTTCGGTATAGGGTTGTGCAGTGCTGATTTAATATTTGTTTATCGTAGCTTTTTTGTTGTTGATGGCCAGTAACCTGGGCCTCGATTGCGCTAAAAACTTTTAACTGCAATGCGACTGGACGACGAACGAACATCAGCTGTTTTGACAAATCCGTATCGCGGTGTCGTTTTGACAGCTAGTTCAAACGAAGTTGTAACGTAAACGGAACGCAAGGGCGGCTCTGAGTATAAGCTTACAGAAAGCTACTCACTGAGTCCCTTGCTCTGCTCTAGTACAGCATCTAGGCACGCGAAGTGCCTAAGCTCACAGCGACTGTGTGAGCTACTGGATGCAAAATGGTCGCCGCGCATTCCTTCTGCGTCCTTCTGCTCTATGCTGACAAAGGTGACTGAGTTTCTTCTGCCACTTCTTCTCAGCACCAGCCCATTTGTCCCGAAGTGGTGGTAGGGCAAGCTATATTTGGGACGTGTATAAGTGCCCTGGAAAGGGCCTATATCCTGAATAAACTATTTGAATTGCTATCCTACTCTGTGCTACGCTACTCACTGAGTCCCTTGCTCTGCTCCAATATTGTCGAGACACGCGAAGTGCCCAAGCTAACTGACATATCTAACAGGCTGCGAGGGCGACTGGATTCCTTCTGCTCTGTGCTAGTCTACTCTATGATACGCTACTCACTGAGTCCCTTGCTCTGCTCCAGCACAGCATCCAGGCAGGCGAAGTACCCGAGCTTACAACAGCTGATGATGATGATGCAAGATGGCCGCCGCGCATTCCTTCTGCGTCGTACTGTTCTTAAATCAACCTTGACCCTTCTTATAAGACCCATAGTAAGCGACCACAACGCCAGCGTCATACAGCGTCACAACTTCGAGCGTAGTCTCCAACTTTCAAAGAAACTGAGGCTGAAACGAACATCCTATGCTACGCAACTCACTGGGCCTCTTGTTTTGCTCCAATATTGTAGAGTGCCCAAGCTAATAGCTGTCTGTTTCTGCGTCCTTCTGCTTTACTCTACGTTACTCACTGAGTCCCTTGCTCTGCTCCAGCACAGCATCCAGGCACGCGAAGTATCCGAGCCCGCACAGCGGTTGCGTGGGCGAATGGATACGCAAGATGGCCGCCGCGTATTCCTTCGCGTCGTGCTGTGCTTTGAGTGACCCTGAGCCTTATTATGAGACTCATAGTAAGTGACGTCCTTCTGACAGACGACCTCATAAAGTTAGCAAAAAGACGCTGGATATAGGCAAGGTCAATATCGAATGATTAAGGGAGGCGTATGTTCAGCAGTGGACGTCCTGTGGCTGAAATGATGATGATGCTCCTTTAACTCTGTGCTTGACTTTCACTGGTTGAGTTTTTATTCGCGGTCAAGCTGTAGATCCTGGCTACACAGAAGTTGCAGCGGTGGGAACGAGTGGTGGGAATAGTCCCGTTCTGCTTTACTCTACGTTACTCACTGAGTCCCTTGCTCTGCTCCAATATTGTCGAGACACGCGAAGTGCCCAAGCTAACAGACATAGTAACAGGCTGCGAGGGCGACTGAATTCCTTCGCATCGTACTGTGCTTTGGGTGACCTTGAGCCTTCTTATGAGACTCATAGTAAGCGACGTCCTTCTGCTCTGTGATACGCTGGCTGATGGTGGATGGGACAGCAAGTTTTTGGAGTGCAGCGCAGCGTGTGACGTCAACAAGTGAACAAACGACCTCACGAAGGTTGCAGGACGACGCTGGATGCAGGCCGCTACCAGGTGAATATGGAGAGGCCTATGTTCGGCAGTGGACGTCCTGTGGCTGAAATGATGATGACGAATCCTTCTGCTTTACTCTACGTTACTCACTGAGTCCCTTGCTCTGCTCCAGCACAGCATCCAGGCAGGCGAAGTACCCGAGCTCGCACAGTGGCTGCGTGGGCGCGGCCAGAAGCGGCGCAGCGCCTCGGATGCGCAAGATGGCCGCCGCGCATTCCTTTTGACCTGGAGCCGCTTCTGTGCACACATCCACCTGAAAAAAAAGGTCTGTTACAGCAACAAATAACAACATTGAGGGACCTCCCATACTAGCGTCTTTAGTTTCGAGCAACGTTGACACGACACTAATGTCCGTTTTCACCATAAATTCCTAATTTTTAAGTGACCCCTATGGTAACAAATAATTACGTTTTTGTAATGTGAAGGAAGGAATCAGCTGTCACATAGTATGTAATTTTTGGCAGCGCGTTTATCGCGCTGATAAATCGCCTAAGAGCGCTTTCATAAATAGGCATTTTTGTCGCGCGACTGTAGTGCTTTAAGTCGCGCTGCAGTCGCGCGACAAAAACACCTAAAGTGCTCTTAATGTGAAGGCACTCTTAAGGCCAAATAGGTGAAATACAAACATGATGATGATGATGAAGATTCTGACTCATGACCTCACGAGTCTACTAAAGCAGATATCAGCAGCACTCTTTTCGCGGATGTCTTAAAGGCGACTTAGGGACGGATTTTGATGATTATGAGGATGTTGATAATGATGACTCACCAGCCTATTAATACTGTCAATGACAGCTCTCGCAGCAGCGGTGAGCTGGTTGTTGGCATTGGGCCGCGCGAGGTCCTACCTAACTCACTAATGATGACGTCTAACGATGTCTTAAAAAACTGAAAGTTATGAAGATGATGATGAGCACTCACCAGCCTATTAATGCTGTCAGTGACAGCTCTCGCGGCCGCGGTGAGCTGGTTGTTGGCATTCGGTCGCTTGAGGACCTACCTAACTCACTAACGATGACGACTAACAATGTCTTAAAAAGTTGATGATTATGATGATGATGATGACGACTCACCAGCCTATTAATGCTGTCAGTGACTGCTCTCGCAGCAGCGGTGAGCTGGTTGTTGGCATTGGGCCGCGCGAGGTCCTGGCTGACGGACTTGGCGGTGGCCAGCAGCTTGGACGAGTTCACTGTCACCGACTTCATGGAAGTCACCATGAGGGTTTGGGTCTCGCGGTCCTGGGGGCAAAGAGTAGCATTTAGAAGATAGATCATTAATGTATCCTAGCTATAAGATAGTACAAGATTATTTTTAAAGGCCCGATTCAACCCAACCGGGTCTATGTTTAAGACTGCAGATTTTATAAGACCTTAAAGATATTGACCATTTGAAAAAAAACTTTTATCCGAGAATAACTCCTGGTATAGTTATACTGTGTATGTGAGCCAGTTGGCTCACTGACAGTTTCAGTATGGGAAATATACTCAACATCAAATAAACCGCACCTTCCGCGACGCGAACTTTAACGATTTTCTTCTGACACAATCATGGTGCCCCAACAATATTGGTGTTATTTGAAAGCCCAATAAATATCCTTAAAGAAAAACTCATTTAATTTCTTAATAAATGATTAACATATACCATAAATGTGACTTGAAAAAATACCTCACTTTTGGGCCCACCTATGGGATCAATTAGACCAATTTTTATGGTTGTAAAACCAAATAATGATCTCACGTGTCCTCTTTAACAGATGGATAGCGATTAATCCCAACTTAACAGTTTTATAGCCATAAAAGTTGGCTCTAGCGTAACTACCTATTTTTTGAAGAAGTGACTCTGGACACGGTAATACTATCTATACAGTATTCCAACTCGGCCATATTTTTGAAAAAAATGTCAACGGCCCCGCGGTGCGTCACGGTATGACAACATGCGATAGGGCTGCTTACCTACAGTACCCATTCTAATAAAATTACATCTGTCTACTTAGAATTTCTATCTAGTTTTGTGATTGTAATTTTTTTTATTTAGATAAACAAAAATACTTTGTGAATGGAATAGGATAAAAATGCGTGTTGTTTTGTGATTAGTAGATTTAATTTAAAAAAATATACTAAAATAATTTTGAATCTACTAATCATAATGAGTACTTAATGACCTGTTACTTTAATTTCAGGCGGGCGAAATCGTTGGCAAAAGCTGGTTTTATACAATATATTTTATAATTTTCATTTCAAATCAAACTGACTGAAAATGACAATTTCTGACAGTTAATGACTAGTTTTTGACAAAGATCGTAAATGACGGTCAGTCAAATTCAATCACCTTAGTCATTTTCAACACTAGGCCATCGACGTCCGTTCGGCACATTCGCGACACCCCTAACTTTTGGATTTCGACCACGTCCCGAGATTTGAAATTCGAAGGAAAGCTCGCGTTTCGTCGGTTTATATGAAGTTACAATACTGTATGATATTATTACCGTGCTCTGGATCCTTCTAAAGTCACATTTTTGGGGTAAAACCCTTTCTTTTAATGAAATGAAGGTTAGAACTAGGTTTTCAAATGGTGCCAATATTGGTGGGAAGTGGGGAAGCATACGTTTGAAAATGCTTGTCGCGGGAGGTGCGATTTATTTGATGTCGAGTGTATGTCAAAATTGACGATTTAATCTGAAATTAATCTACTCTTGTTTGGTCGAATCCACCATAAAGCGTATAGTAGAAATATTAGGCTATTGTGCGCAGGTTAACACCCTAGTTGAACTCTGGCTTATATTGTCATTTAGTATGGAAATATCATTTTCATCCTTTTTATCAATAAGGGCGAAAAGGTTTTACACTATTTTAAGAATAATACAACCCGGTCGAGTTAAATGCGGACCTGACAGCTGTGACGTCACATCGCCGCTTTAATACGGACGGGGCGAACGCGGGTGCGGGTGAATGCAAGAGAGTCGCATTTCAGTTAACTCGATCAAGTTGTACACGTTCGTTTCAGCCAATTGACGTCCACAGCTGGACAAAGGCCTCCCCCAAGGCTTTCCACAATGAACGGTCCTGCGCTGCCCGCATCCAGGTTCTTCCCGCGACCTTCACCAGATCGTCGGTCCACCTAGTAGGAGGCCTGTCTACGCTACGTCTTCCAGCCCGTGGTCGCCACTCGAGAACTTTTCTGCCCCAACAGCAACGTAGGTATTGAGCTATCACGTGAGTGTAGCGAGTGTATGGGGCCTTACAGGCCAGCTCACCTCAGTCTGTCCTGCCATCTCCATAGCGACTGATATGAGCCGGTTGTAGGCCTCGCCGAACTGGCGGCCGCTGGCTCGCAGCTGTTGTGGCTTATCCACTCCGCCTACCACGTCAGACGATGCCGTGTTGAGTTCTACTGCCGCTGTGTTCAGTTCTGATTGCAGCTCGCTGTGGATGACGAAATAAATGTAAGTTTTTGCACGAAGTGTTTTGTATTAGAAATATTAATATGTGTAGGTATATTTAAAAGTGGTGCTAAATAAAAATGTTTTCTTTCTTTCAAATGTTCATCATTATAGCCACAGGATGTCCCCTCCTGAACATAGGCCTCCCCCAATGCGCCTTCCTGCTACCTTTATGATGTCGCCAGTCCACCTTGTGAATGCATGTCCCTCTTTCTCTTACAAAAACTTAATTGTTTATGGCCCAATTCGACCAAACTTTTATCCGAGAATAATTGCTGGTATAATTGTCACATTGACAGTTTCAGTATGGGAAATATGTCAAAATGTCGAATAACTGACGATTTATTCTGAGATTAATATTTACGTCTTGGTCGAATCCACCCTATATCGACGATACGATATCCACCATTTTGATTCCGCTAAAAACATTTTCATGTAAAATGTTGCAAAGACAAAACCATATTATTAAGGTTCTGAACGTGAAAAAGTTTTCCTGCATTACTGGATCCCATAAAACTAAATTACCATGGGAAAGGGCCCTAACACGCAACTTACCCATAGCTCTTGTCAGAAGGCGGAAACTCTCCCATGTTCAGTATATTGAGGGTCTCGTTGATGTTTTCAGCCGCTGCATCCAGCTCTGTCTGCGAGGGGACCGCCTCCAATGTGGATTCTAGGCGCTGGTGGACAAAGGGTCAATATTAGCTTCTAAAGCCTGGTCCGTGAGCACGTAGAATCCCGTCCAATGACCCCAAGCTGCCCATCCTTATCGCTCGCGCGTAATTATATCAGGCTTTATACGCAGAATTTGAGTGTGAGTTTCGATCTGTCAATAAGACCGCAATTAACACTTTTTTCTTCCCATAGTACAGCCAAGACGACGGTAGTAGTCAACGCTATCATATTTGAAATAAAGAGTATTCTTTTTTCTTTTTGAATAAATCCCCATGATATATTCTGAGGTCACTATTGGTTTATTATAAAATGGCCTAAACACTTAAATGGGGTTTGAGCAATAGTGTGATAACCACCGATCAATAAGTTAATTTAAAACTGCGAAATATAAAAAAGTTCATTATATCTACCTACAAATTGTACGTAAATTGTGCTGTTTATTTATTTATTTATAGAACGGTAGTACCAATCACACTATTGAAACATGTAAACAGTTATTAAAGTTGTTGTAGATTTAGCAAGTTAGTGTGTATGAGGAAAAGTCAAAGATAGCTGATTAGATATGTTTTTGTTTGTGTTGTCATCTATCACCAACCTCGGAAATGTCCTTGGCGATGGACACGATATGCGCGGTGTCCATCTGCTCCGAGCTCGAGAGATACGTCTTGACAGTTTCCACCAGCGTCAGCGATGACGTCAGCACTTGGCGTCCGGAGGATATCACCCTGTGGGCAAACACAAATATGTTATTTATTTATTTAATTAAAATGCAAGTGGGCTTACAGATAGATCCAAAGCGCTCACATTGCCAATTTGAAATTGCATCAAAGAGAGTATAATGAGCTGTATGTGATGTATTCTCTGATATTTATTACAACAAGGCTGATTTATTATTAATTACAATATTTTAACCATGCTGTGTGTACACGTTATTTGAGTGATGATCTAGATCTAAGCATAAGTTACTTTCTTTATATATTATTTGTGATTGTTACTTGTTGTGTATGTCTAATAATAAATAAATATGACGATATATGAGTTTTTTGCCACTTTTCAGCACCAGCTGGTATGTTTTCCCGAAACAAGTAACAAGAAACTAAACTACACCCGCTAAATTCTTGCCGCATGGTTACTAAAGCTCGGTCCGTGAGCACGTAGAAATTTGTCCAATGACCCCTAGCTACCCATCCTTATCCCTCGCGCGTAATTATATTGCTGTCGCGACTGTGCGACGGGCGCCCGCAGTGAGTGTGCGAGCGCGATAGCAACATAATTACGAGCGAGCGATAAGGATGGGTAGCTAGGGGTCATTGGACAAAATTCTACGTGCTCACGGACCAGACTATAGCTAAGACAAGCTATTTATTTATTTATTTTAAAAACGTCTCTTTGCAGTAAGCATCACTCAGCTGAGAAGATGAGAGGAGCTTTATCCAGCTGTCATTCTTCACTAGCAGTCTGCGGTGGCTAGCTAGCTAAGAAGAAGAAAAGGGCGTTGAATCCAGCAGTGCTCTTCAGTAGTCTTTGGGAGAAGTTTTTGTCCAGCAGAAGTCTTTCGGCTGTAAGAAAGAGACAGAGAACAGTACAAGTCTAACAGATCACTCTGTGGAGGGTGCGCGTCAGCTCGGGTTGTCTCTGTCTAGCAGAAGTCGTCTTTGGGCTGTAAGAAAGAGAACGCACCTGTCCCTCCTGTGTGGCTCGGGTTGCGTGGCCACCGCTGCTCTCACGCCGCCGCTGAAGTCCCGCAGCGCCGCCGCCAGCTCGCCGCCCGCTCGGCCGCAGCCCTCGCCCGCTCCGAGGCGGCAGCTGGATACCAGCTGAGACGTCGATGACGCTGCCGAGCGAGCGGCGTTGCGCATTGTTGCTGATGCCCACTCCTCCTGGAGATGGAGAGATGATGTTAGTATTGGTATAGCCTGGTCCGTGAGCACGTAGAATTTTGTCCAATGACCCCAAGCTACCCATCCTTATCGCTCGCGCGTCGCGTCCTTAGTGCTGTCGCGACTGTGCGACGGGTGCCCGCGGTGAGTGTGCGAGCGCGACAGCAACATAATTACGCGCGAGCGATAAGGATGGGTAGCTTGAGGTCATTAGACAAAATTCTACGTGCTCGCAGACCGGACTATACGTATAGGTTTTCTTCGCGAAGGTATTAAAAAAAATTATGCTCAATGTCTTCAACAATATGGTGTAATTTAGCTTGTCTCAAGTGTCGAACACCGTTTTGTTGACATACGTCAGTGACCGGTACAGTGCCGAAGCCATAAGGCTGACTTCGGTAAAATAATGTGTGACGTGAAGTGCCAAACTGCGGAACATGGCGGACGAAATACATGATTAAGCATGAATTATATTTTGTTATTCTATTATTATTTAGGCGGTTAAAGCACTGCAAAGTATTAATTACACCACCTTTTTTTTCTACTTTCCATCATGCATAGTTTATTGTCTTTACAATGCAAATGGCTGAAGAATACGCGTGCGTGCGTCAATGCTCGCTCGTGAGTGTCCTGTCGATTAAATATCTCAGGAGGTGCCGTCGCGCGCGTTTTGTTTTTGATGCAAATTCGCGGAGCCTGTTTAGGCTTGGTACAGACGCGCGTCATATGACGTCACTCGGTGTCACTCACCGTCTGTCCAGGCAGCGGGCGCAGCTCGAAAGCCTTGGCCGCTCGGTCCAGCTCATCCAGCTCGGCTTGCAAGCTGCGGATGATCTCCGCCGCCGCGTCCAGCTCCAAGCCCTTGCACGAGATGCGAGCTCGGCTGACGGCCGACCTGTGGGGAAAGGATATTTTGAAGATTAAAAGTATTAATTGCGAAAAATCAAAAACGTTAAAATAGCCAAGACTTAGCCATAATATAGTTTTGCCAAATTTACAACATCGACCCATTCACTTTCCAACAAATTATAACTAAGCAAGATTGTATAACATTTACCACCCACATTTAAAACATAGTTAGCAACCTAAAATCTTTCAACAATTAAAATTCTAAATCACGTAGGAGAGAGCAACGCGTAAACCGATAGCGCCGCGCTCTCTCTGAAATTCGAAATGCCCAAATTAAAAAAAAAAAGTTAAAATAGCGGTATCGTTATTGCCAATGAGCTGCTGTCATAGTGACATTGACGTAATGTCAATGTCATACGAGAATCAACCGTCAGAATAGAGGGCTCTGCGCGCTTTTGTGCTAAGTGATGAATTGTATCCTACTTCCTACTATATAATATTAAAAAATGCGAAAGTTTGGATGTCTGGATGTTTGTTACTCTTTCACTTTCACACAAAACGACTGAACGGATTTTGACAAAACTTTACAGTATTAATGTTTATAACCCAGAATAACATATAGGCTATAATTTATGACGATCTGTGACAAACTAAATTTCACGCGGGTGAAACCGCGGGCAAAAGCTAGTTAAAAATAAGGCAATATAATGTGAAAGTTAAGTATCCAGTGTTTTATTTATGAGAATAGATCTACCGGCCTCTAATAAAAGATAGAGAAGAGAGGGCTTAGTGTGAGTTTACATTAACAGACGTCACTAGCGAGCACGTTAAAAAAATATATGAAGATTGTAGTTCTTGAGAGTTTCCGCTAGGGGCGCTGTACAATCCGTCGATATCGAATGCGTTTGACGTAAACTCACACTACGCCCCCAGATGTTTCAAAAATAAACAGAATTGAGAGTTAGTTGGACAGGTTTGTTGCAATGGAATTATGGTCATACTAGCTTTTTAGTTGGACAGGTTTGTTGCAATGGAATTATGGTCATACTAGCTTTTGCAAACGGTTTCGCCCGCGTACATTCCTATGCAACAAAAAGCTTGAAGCAGGTCTTGTGAACCATTCGCTATCTTTGTTTGATGAGTCGCGGGAGGTGCCTGGATGCGGGCGGCGCAGGACCGGTCTTTGTGGAAATCCTTGGGGGAGGCCTTTGTCCAGCAGTGGACGTCTTTCGGATGAAACGAACCAAACCTATTCAGTGATCGGTCACTGCTTGTTCGTGAATTCTTTGCAATCTTTGCGGATTAGCCATGTCAGGCTGCGTGCTCCCAGCTATAGTCTGGTCCGTGAGCACGTAGAATTTTGTCCAATGACCCCCAAGCTACCCATCCTTATCGCTCGCTGTCTCGCTCGCACACTCACTGCGGGTGCCCGTCGCACAGTCGCGACAGCAATATAATTACGCGCGAGCGATAAGAATGGGTACTGGACTATTCCCACCTCTCGTTCCCACCACTGCAACTCCTGTGTAGCCAGGATCTACAGCTTGACCGGCCCAAAAACCCAACCAATGAAGGTCAAGTTTGTCCCGGGGGAAAGTTTAACTGTCATTGGACCCGCAACGAAATTAATCAGAAGAACAAACGTGTTCAAAAAAACGATTCCTAAAAAGTTGTGGTTCTGTTTCTTTAAATTAAAAACTATTAATTTATTTTCAATGCGTTTATTAAAGTCAATAATCGAAAAATATAGTTGATTTTTGTGATGTTTTTAATAACTAAGTATTCACTGCAATCGATTAATGAACCGTGGAAATAATCGATTTTATTATACAAGAAATACCCCAGCACTAAATCTATTCCGTTTCACACATTGCGTACATTAAATAAAAAATATTTTTACATCGTATTTAATTAAAATATAATCAATAGACTCAGATTTTACTATATACTTCAAGACAAGTAGTTATTTTTTTTTATAATATTGCTAATAAAATACAAACATTTTTTCAAAAATATTCTGCAAATGTAGTATGCGTAATATGGATAACCTTGAAGTGTCGTACGGATCATCTTACGTGAAAAAGACTATAGGGGTCATTGGACAAAATTCTACGTGCTCACGGACCGGGCTTTAGATGTTTGAAGATGACGTCATACCTGAGCTCGGCGCAGCTGGTGGCGAGGCGCTGCGTGCTCCCAGCTAGATGCTTGCCGGCGTGGCCTTGCTGCACTGTTGGCAGTACTGCGCGCGACGCTGCGATTACGTGGCCGCTTGACTGTGGAAGAAGATACAAGAATAAGTATATGTTACTCCAATTGTTGGTAACAACAATTTATCTAGTTCTTAGAAAGGTTGATCAAAAGAGGCCGAGTGACGAGATATTTCTCGCCAAGTAAACATAAGTGGCAGCGAGCGCAGCACATAGCTAATAAAATTGATAACCAGAGGGATAGACAAGTTCTCGAATGGCGACCAAAGAATCGAAAACCAGAATGTGAGCAGATCACTTTGTGGACTGATGATTTAGGCAAGGTCGCGGGAAGCAATAAGACCGGTCGTTGTGGAAGTTCTTGGGAAAAGTGGACGTCCTATGGTTGACCCGTAGAATAAAGCATAAGAATCTTAACACAAAGGCATTTGGAGGGAGAGATGAGATCCTAAGTAGCCTTGGCTTCTTGCTGGAGGGAGAAAGTTGGCAGAGAAGAAGTTCGAAGTCAAAGATAAGTAGGAGTATCTTACTTTGCGTGAACATTCTATGTTTCGGATAACTCTAGCATTCTCGGTTTTTGTTTTGTGAACTATCATCGTCCATCATCCGATACTGCTGGAGGGTGCGGGTAGGTTTTAAAGGGGATTAGGTAGCTCTAACATCCTCGCTGTGAGCACTTTACCTGCAGGAAGGCTTCAGAGGCTGAGATGACATCTTAAGTAGCCCTGACATTCTTCGCTAGGGTTGGCACAGAAGGGTGGCAGACATGACAGGGCTATTCCGAAATGCTTTTGTAGCTTCGGGTCTATCTGTCACCGTCACTCATGCTGGCATCTCACTTATGTGAGAGGGACGGCAACATTCAAAGCTTCGGAGATCCTAAGTAGCTCTAGCATTCTTCCTTTGAAGACTACACCAGCAGGAAGGCTTTGGAAGATGAGATTAGCAGTCCTAAACTTTTATTTGTCTCCGTCAATCATGCTAGCATCTCGCTTTGCGTGAGAGGGACGACAACACAGGTGCTAGGCAGCTGCAGCATCAGCACTGACCTGCAGCAAGGCCTCGGAGGCGGAAAGGAGGTCCTAAGTAGCCTTGGCTTATTGCTGGAGGAAGAGTTGGCAGAGAATTTGTTTTGTGAACTTTCGTCCATCGCCCGGTATTGCTGCAGAGTGAGGGTAGGTTTTGAAGGCGGAGACGAGGTCCTATGTCGTTCTAACATTCCTGCTTTAAAGGCTATACCTGTAGCAAGGCTTCAGAGGCTGAGATGAGGTCTATCTGTCACTGTCGCTCTTTCTAGCCCCTCGATTTGAGTGAGAGGGACGGCAACACAGGTGCCAGGCAGCTGCAGCATCCTGCTGTGAATATTATACCTGCAGCAAGGCTTCGGAAGCAGAGATGAGGTCTATCTGTCACCGTCGCTTCTACTGGCGTCTCGCTTTGCGTGAGGGGAACGGCAACACAGGTGCTAGGTAAAACCCGATCGCCGAGCACGTAGAATTTCGTCTAATGACCTCAAGCTATCCATCCTTATCGCTCGCGTGTAATTATATTGCTGTCGCGATTGTGCGACGGGCGCCCGCAGTGAGTGTGCGAGCGCGACAGCGGTAGCTTGGGGTCATTGGACGAAATTCCACGTGCTCGGCGACCGGACTATAGCTGCAGCATCAGCACTGACCTGCAGCAAGGCTTCGGAGGCGGAGATGAGGTCCTAAGTAGCCTTGGCTTATTGCTGGATGGAGAGAGTTGGCAGAGAATTTGTTTTGTGAACTTTCGTCCATTCCCGGTACTGCTGCAGAGTGAGGGTAGGTTTTGAAGGCTGAGACGAGGTCCTATGTCGTTCTAACATTCCTGCTTTAAAGGCTTTACTTGCAGCAAGGCTTCAGAGGCTGAGATGAGGTCTATCTGTCACTGTCGCTCTTTTTAGCCTCTCTCTTTGAGTGAGAGGGACGACAACACAGGTGCTAGGTAAAGCCCGTAATTAAAACACGTAATTATATTGCATTCGCGCTCGCACACTCGCTGCGAGCGCCCGTCGCACAGTCGCGACAGCAATATAATTACACGCGAGCGACAAGGATGAGTAGCTTGGGGTCATTGGACGAAATTCTACGTGCTCGGCGACCGGACTATAGCTGCAGCATCAGCACTGACCTGCGACGTGCGAGCTTAGCGTCTGGCACTCTTGGAGGAGCGGCCTGGACAGGTGCCAGGCAGCTGCAGCATCCTGTTATGAATACTATACCTGCAGCAAGGCTTCAGAGGCTGAGATGAGGTTTATCTGTCACTGTCGCTCTTTCTAGCCCCTAGCTGTGCTTAAGAGGGATGGCAACACAGGTGCTAGGTAAAACCTGGTCGCTGAGCACGTAGAATTTCGTCCAATAACCACAAGCTACCCATCCTTATCGCTCGCGTGTAATTATATTGCTGTTGCATCTGTGCGACGGGCGCCCGCAGTGAGTGTGCGAGCGCGACCGCAACATAATGAGGGCTATCGTTTTAGCGGTCACCAGTTAGCGCCACTGTAGAGTAAGGTCCTGTCACTTGCTAGTAGCGAAGACAGTGGCGCCAACTTGTGAGCGCTAAAGTGGTAGGAGGACTATCGCATTTGCACTCATCAAGATGGCGCCACTGTAGAGTCAATCAAAATCACTGTCAATCGCCATGGGTGCCAACTGTTAAGTATAAAAACGATAGCCCTCATTACGCGCGAGCGATAAGGATGGGTAGCGTGGGGTCGTTGGACGAAATTCCACGTGCTCGGCGACAGGACTATAGCTGCAGCATCAGCACTGACCTGTAGCAAGGCTTCGGAGGCTGAGATGAGGTCGAGCTGGGCCGCTGGACGTGCGAGCTGAGCGTCTGGCACTCTTGGAGGTGCAGCCTGGACAGGTGCCAGGCAGCTGCAGCATCCTGCTATGAATACTATACCTGCAGCAAGGCTTCAGAGGCTGAGATGAGGTTTATCTGTCACTGTCGTTCTTTCTAGCCCCTCGATTTGAGTGAGAGGGACGACAACACAGGTGCTAGGTAAAGCCCGGTCTGTGAGCACGTAGAATTTTGTCCAATGACCCCAAGCTACTCATTCTTATCGCTCGCGCGTAATTATATTGCTGTCGCGACTGTGCGACGCGCGCCCGCAGTGAGTGTGCGAGCGCGACCGCAACATAATGAGGGCTATCGTTTTAGCGCTCACTAGTTAGCGCCACTGTAGAGTAAGGTCCTGTCACTTGCTAGTAGCGAAGACAGTGGCGGCAACTGGTGAGCGCTAAAGTGGTAGGAGGACTATCGTATTTGCACTCATCAAGATGGCGCCACTGTAGAGTAAGGTCCTGTCAATCGCCAGGGGTGCCAACTGTTAAGTATAAAAACGATAGCCCTCATTACGCGCGAGCGATAAGGATGGGTAGCATGGGGTCATTGGACGAAATTTTACGTGCTCGGCGACCGGACTATAGCTGCAGCATCAGCACTGACCTGTAGCAAGGCTTCGGAGGCTGAAATGAGGTCGAGCTGGGCGGCGGCGGCGCCGGGCCTCGTGCTGGACGCCTGAGCCGCGTCCAGCACGCGCGGGACTTGGGAACTTAGCGTCTGGCACTCTTGGAGGAGCAGCCTGGACAGGTGCCAGGCAGCTGCAGCATCCTGCTGTGAACACTATACCTGCAGCAAGGCTTCGGAAGCAGAGATGAGGTCTATCTGTCACCGTCGCTTCTACTGGCGTCTCGCTTTGCGTGAGGGGAACGGCAACACAGGTGCTAGGTAAAGCCCGGTCGCCGAGCACGTAGAATTTCGTCCAATGACCCCAAGCTACCCATCCTTATCGCTCGCGCGTAATTATATTGCTGTTGCATCTGTGCGACGGGCGCCCGCAGTGAGTGTGCGAGCGCGACAGCAACATAATGAGGGCTATCGTTTTAGCGCTCACTAGTTAGCGCCACTGTAGAGTAAGGTCCTGTCACTTGCTAGTAGCGAAGACAGTGGCGGCAACTGGTGAGCGCTAAAGTGGTAGGAGGACTATCGCATTTGCACTCATCAAGATGGCGCTACTGTAGAGTAAGGTCCTGTCAATCGCCAGGGGTGCCAACTGTTAAGTATAAAAACGATAGCCCTCATTACGCGCGAGTGATAAGGATGGGTAGCTTGGGGTCATTGGACGAAATTCTACGTGCTCGGCGACCGGACTATAGTTGCAGCATCAGCACTGACCTGCAGCAAGGCTTCAGAGGCTGATATGAGGTCTATCTGTCACTGTCACTCTTTCTAGCCTCTCTCTTTGCGTGAGAGGGACGGCAACATAGGTGCCACGCAGCTGTAGACAGCTTGGAGGAGCAGCCTAGACAGGTGCCAGGCAGCTGCAGCATCAGCACTATACCTGTAGCAAGGCTTCGGAGGCTGAGATGAGGTCGAGCTGGGCGGCGGCGGCGCCGGGCCTCGTGCTGGACGCCTGAGCCGCGTCCAGCACGCGCGGGACTTGGGAACTTAGCGTCTGGCACTCTTGGAGGAGCGTCTCCTGCGAATAGAACATGCGGTTGTAAAATAAATAATTATCTTTGGACATTTTACACTACGCTTCTAGTCCCAAACTAAGCAAAGCTTGTACTATGGGTACTGGACAACGGATATAAACATACGAGACATTATGACAAGAAGATTTAAGGTTGAAAGTTATACTATCACTATAAAACAAAGTCTTCCAACGCATCTAGTCATGTGACGGGCGGACGCAGTAAGTGTGTGAGCATAACAACAATATAATTACGCGCGAGCGATAAAGATGGGTAGCTTGGGGTCATTGGACGAAATTCATTCAATCTACTCGATGACCGGACTTTATCTGTCTATAGGCGAATATAACTCAAAGGTGACTGACTGACATAGTGATCTATAAACGCACAGCCCAAACCACTGGACGGATCGGGCATCATGCAGGTAGATGTTATGACGTAGGCATCCGCTAAGAAAGGATTTTACGAAACTCCACCCCTAAGGTAAGTAAAACGGGATCCACACGTACGAAGTCGCGGGCGGCCGCTAGTCCTTCTATAAAACAAAGTCTTCCAGTGCATCTTAAGTCGTGTGACGGGCGGCCTCAGTAAGTAAGTGAGCGTGACAGCAATATAATTACGCGCGAACGATAAGGATGGGTAGCTTGGGGTCATTGGACGAAATTCAATCTACTCGATGACCGGACTTTATCTGTCTATAGGCGAATGACTGAAAAACTACTAAACAAATTTTCATGCGGTTTTCAACAATAGATAAAAGTGTTTTAGGTATCAAAAACAAAAACATAGGTAACTTTGTATCTCGATTTTTGAAAGGGAAACGCACGCAAGTATTTCTGTGATAGAACGATATTCAAGCGGACGAAGTCGTAAACACACTAAATTATTCAGCAATACATAGACAATGCTTACCTGCGAGTATTTGTTGGTATTGTACTGAGTGGCATTCTGCGCCGACGTTATCATCTGGTTGGCGCTTGAAGCAGCTTGCCGGGCGCTTTCCTGTGGGAGAAAATGCAATAAGTATGTATTCATTTCTTTCATCTTTCTACTAAAATATTTTGTAATATAACAGACAAAGTTGTGAGTGTAGGATTACAGATTCAAGATTTGATAAACGCTAATTTGATCTACATTCGATTTTAAACTTTCGCGTTCCATTTCAATTAAAATAGTAAGAAACGGGTCTTAACGCGACGTTTATTAATGAGTTACATTATGTACTCACGGCTTGACGTTTCGGCTGCGATGCTGCAGCCGTGGTCACAAGCAGACTCAGAAGTGCAGAAGTGAGTACATTATGTACCTAACTCATTATTAACGTCGCGTTAAGACCCGTGTCTTACTATTTTAATTGATCTACATTGTCTTTTGGACTATTGTGGTGCACCTAGTAACACAAGCAATTTAATTTATTTAGCTTAAATGGAGACTAACGGGAATATCACTACATAGTATAAAATAAAAAAACAAAGTCACTTTTCGCTGTCTGTCCCTATGTATGCTTAGATCTTTAGAACTACGCAACGGATATTGATGCGGTTTTTGTTAATAGATAGAGTGAATCAAGAGGAATGTTTATAGGTATAAAAAATGCATATTATAGAAGAGAAAAGCCGGGAAATTCCATTGCAACCGTGCGAAGCCGGGGCTGGCCGCGAGTTACTAATAAAAGTTTCCTTTTTCATTGTTTTGGATTTTCTTCGTCTGTGATTTGAATTTATGAACAGGCAGCTTACAAGAGATTATGGTACTTCATACAACTTAAGTCTTTTTCACAATATATCTTACCTGTAACCGCGCGACTTGAGAGCCGATAATGTCCTGTCCTTGCGCGTAGTCCGCCGTAATGTATCTAACTTCTTCTGCTGCCTTGCGGAGGGCGTCTTGCTTCTCGCGGTCCTGGGGAATATAATAAACCCTATAGTATATGAACCCTGAGTTTCTTCTGCCACTTCTTCTCAGCACCAGCCCATATGTTGTCCCGAAGTGGTGGTAGGGGAAGTTATGTATATTTGGGACGTGTATAAGTGCCCATGTACTGAATAAAATATTTGAATTTGAATTATGCAGGCTTTTTCATACGAGTAGCTTGCCCTACGAGCTATTAGTAAAAACAAGAGGCGAAAGAAATTGAAATAACTTAGTCATCATCATCAGATTTGTAGTATCTTCTGCAGGCAACACGACTTTTTCCAATTTATCAGTCAAGTGGAGAATTTAGCCTACGCTCATGAGTCGGGTTGAGGAGGACTGATGTTAGCATAATTTTGTCTATTAATTAAAATTCAAGGAAAGTAGGAATGGTTCTACTCCTGGTCCTTGGTCAACTTATTTATTACAGGAAATACCATAACATTAAATTACTATAATTTTATATTTTTTAACTCGGTCATTTTAATTTAACAACCAGACCGTGACACGTCTACAAGATATTGTGAAACATTTTTGATACAATTTCCCAAGTATAAACGGTTAACACTTTATTGGACACTGGCTACGTTATATCATAGCCACCAAAAATTTAACCTTATTCCCTCAAAACAATTAAAATGCTCTATGTTAACGTGTCATAGGTTAAATAAAGCTGTATACCTGTGGCGACGAAGCGCACTGTCTAGCAGCTTCCACCATCCTGGCAGTGGCATCGGCCAGCAGCTTGGCGGCTGCTAACAACTTGCGCTGCGATTCCGAAGGCTGGCTCTCTGCCTCCGTCTGTGGATAGATAGATCATTGTGTACTGGGATAATTGTGGACCTTAGGGCTAATTTTTCAATCGTCAAAGAAAGTCGTGTTAGTTACTCCACTTATAACTCAAGAACGGCTGAACCGATTTAGCTGAAAATTGTCAGGGAGGTAGTTTAGAGCCAGGAGAAGGACATAGGATACTTTTTATTCCGTTCAAAATAAAAAAGTCTGCTTATTTATTGCCATTAAGGCGGAACAAAGTTCGCCGGGTCAGCTAGTATCTTATAACTGAAGGATAAACTTGTCATTTTGACATGTTTCCTACACAGAAACTGTCAATGAGTCAAACTTATTCTTCAGTTAAAAGTTATTGAAAAATCAGCCCTTAGCGTAATAATGTTTGGTATCAATAACTGAGGTCTCGAAGAAATGAAGTAGAGTGAAAGTATTTAGTAATAATTCATATAGCCAGGTTCATCAATATAACTTGCAGTTGGCTTCTACAAGCTGTTACTGTGTGGCAAGCTAACTTCTGCAAGATTTACACAATGGCGACACTGGTGACAGCTTGCTGAAGTCAACTTCTGCAAATTAAATTGCTAGTCTTAACCTCACGTATGGTATCGCTATCACCGTTCGCCGTCACCACCGTCACTGCTCGCCGTCACCACCGTCACTGCTCGCCGTCACCACCGTCACTGCTCGCCGTCATACTGTCACCATTCACCGTCATCGCTGTCACACGTACCTTAATATTAGTGATAAGGTGCGCTGTAGCCTGTCCCAGCTGTCTGGCATGTCGCACCATTTCAGTAGCGTCGCCGGCGCCCACCACTCGCTCGGATGCCGTCATTACTGTCTCCACTGTTCGCTCGGTCACTGTCGCTTGGGCGTGGCGCTCTGTTGGGAAGAAGGAACTGGGTTAGCAAGTTATAGATAACATTTTAAAGTTGCTATTTCGAAGCGAGCTGGAGAAAGATGATTCTTAGCAGCTTGATTCGGGCAGAGTAGAGTAGGGACAAACATGAGATCAGGCTTCTTCAAGCCATGTCTGGCCAGCGTCGGAAGTGTATATAAAACCCTCTTTAGAGTGGTCTTGCTTTTACAATGACCTGCTGATGATGAACAGGATTGTATTTTATTAGACTATCGTTTTTGTGAGAGTTCCTGGGGGAGGCCTTTGTCCAGCAGTGGACGTCCTGAGGCTGAAATGATGATGATGATGATAAGACTATAGACTCACCGAGCGTGCAGTGAGCCAGCAAGCGGTCAAGCTCGTCAGTGACGCGCTTGGCCGCGACGGGCAGGCGGTGACTGGCGACTTGTAGCAGCCTCTCTCTACACTAGCGACCTCTGACGACTTGCTGAGAGACTAGAGACACTCACCGAGCGTGCAGTGAGCCAACAGCCGATCTAGTTCGTCAGTGACGCGCTTGGCCGCGTCGGGCACACCTGTAGCAGCCTCTCTCTACACTAGCGACCTCAGACGACTTGCTGGGAGACTAGAGACACTCACCAAGAGTGCAGTGAGCCAGCAAGCGGTCCAGTTCGTCAGTGAGGCGCTTGGCCACGTCGTGCACACTTGTAGCAGCCTCTCTCTACACTAGCGACCTCTGACGACTCGCTGAGAGACTAGAGACACTCACCAAGAGTGCAGTGAGCCAACAGCCGATCTAGTTCGTCAGTGACGCGCTTGGCCGCGTCAGGCAGGCGGTGCGGCGCGGCGGCGGCGGGCGGCGCCGCTTGTAGCAGCCTCTCTCTACACTAGCGACCTCTGACGACTCGCTGAGAGACTAGAGACACTCACCGAGCGTGCAGTGAGCCAACAGCCGATCTAGTTCGTCAGTGACCCGTTTCGCCGCGTCAGGCAGACGGTGCGGCGCGGCGGCGGCAGGCGGCGCCGCTTGTAGGAGTCGCTCGACCGCGCCGGCGACCGCTCGGGCCGCGCTGACGACTTGCTGAGAGACTAGAGACACTCACCGAGCGTGCAGTGAGCCAGCAAGCGATCCAGCTCGTCAGTGACCCGTTTCGCCGCGTCAGGCAGGCGGTGCGGTGCGGCGGCGGCAGGCGGCGCCGCTTGTAGCAGCCGCTCGACCGCGCCGGCGACCGCTCGGGCCGCGCTGACGACTTGCTCGCGGCAGGCCGCGCTGTGTAGCGTTGGGGCTACCACCTGGGTGAAGGAAATTAGGATTATTTATTAGTAAGGGTTGCTGCAGACATAAGGGACTAATTCTCACGCCAGACTTAAGGTGTGTGTTGACGAGTCGGTTTCTATCCAGTCCGGCGTTGCGGACGGGCCGGTTTATCGCCGGGTCGACTATCGCTAAAATAACTGTACTGGCTCGACACCTGACCGGGTAGAAACTGACTCGTCAACACACGCCCTAAGCCTACGTGCAGACCACCGATTTTTGTTGGCCGATAGTTGGTTCGGGCTGTTAATCAGTATGGGCATGTATGAAAGTGCACAAATTACACTGACTTGGTATCGGACGATTCTTCATACAAATTAGAATCGGGCCCAACTATCGGTCAACTAAAAGTCGGTGGTCTGCGCCTAGGCTTACAGAGATACTACGCGGGCGTAACAAGTGTGCTGTGTTGTCGCAACGTAATGATTTCAACGCATCGAGTGCCCACATGAGCAGTGAGATGTCACAGCGTTGGTGAATAATATGTCAGTCTTTGAACTAGCAGTTGTCACCTTTGACACTCTACTTTGTCACTGCCATCGCACCTCAGCACCCCTCCCCGCATCCCCCCACTTCTTTGTCCATTTCACACGTGATATTTTGTCGTTTTCACGCCCGTATGGTATCTCCCTTTAGCTATAGTAACAATCTACTCTATCCTCACTTTAGCACAAGCCACCAGCTGGCTGGTAGCGAGCGTGGCGTCGGTAGCAGCCGCTATGCTCTTAACTTTGAGTACTAGCGCCGCTTTGGTATTGACCCCGGCCTTAGCTAACGCAAGTAATATACTTTATGGCGATTTTCTGGTTCAGCAGCGACGGGTCGTCGCGACACGCGGCCACTTAGTTCTTAGCCTTGAGTGCCAGCGGCGCTGTGGTATTGATCAGCCTTTGATCTAATCTGGCTTTGAATACCAGCAGCCTGGAATAGTCTTAGCTAGCTATAGTTCCTCTTAATCTATGCTCACCTTAGCACAAGCCACCAGCTGACTCGTAGCGAGGGCAGCATCAGTAGCAGCAGCTATGATCTGGTTCTGCAGCGGCGGGTCGTCGCGACACGCGGCCGCCACGTTCTTGGCTTTGAGGACCAACGCCGCTGTCGTGTTGGCCACGGCCTTAGCCAGGGAGAGCAGGATGTCCTGCGGGCGGAGAATATTCTAAGCGTCTAGTATTTTGTCGATAGATTATGAATTTCACATCTATCCCCCTCTAAACTACGGCCAACGAGAAGCGATACCGAATGTAAACAAACCCAATGTCATGGGTGAACCCGTCTGACTTTGACATATTTTGGCGGGAGAAAGAGACATTACGACAAATACACAAGATGGAAAGAGACAGAATATATTGTCAACTCGACAGTCGTATCGACCTTTTGTATCGCTGCTAGTTGTCCGTACTTTAGTAAAAAGTTTCAAGCTCATTGAGTAGTTTAAAATGAGATTTCCATACTAAAAGTCACTTTAAACTAGGTTTTAACATGTGTTGAACTTTCATTAGTAAGGGAGTAAGTATTTATTTTTAATAACTTAAAAAAATAAAATTGCCTAAGGTGGGAATCGACCCACGACCCTTCGCTTGCCTGGCGACTGCTCTGTCGTCTGAGCTACTTAGACATTGGATATTACTACACTCATGACGACAACTAACGAATGTATCAACTACATAAATGATATATCTTAGTTTTGTTTGAGTAAACCTAAATAAATTGAGTCCTTGCGTCGCTGCAACATTGATGTTTTATACAAACAGATAATAATAGCACTGTTTGCTTGTCTATCCTATTTATTGTGCATATGTTGCTATCCCTGTCACGCACCCTCACTTCAAACACACTCAAGTGTGATTTTTACTTAACTACGGTGAAGCCAATGATTTTAGCAGTTTATCTGTTTGTATTTACGTTATTATTTTCCGTTATTCCGTAGCACCTAAACTATTCATCTGATTTTGATGAACAAATTGTCAATAGATTCGTTATTATGCATAGTTACTATCGCATAACAGGTAACATGGGTTACATTTTAACCCATAATCAAATGGAGCAATTTTTTGATTGATAAATATAAATATAAGTACAGACTAAGATCGGGTCTTGTCCAAATATTATGACTCGATGTTTGACCTCATAAAATTATTCATTACACAAACATTTGACTGGTATTTCTCCGAATATAAATTGTCTATGTTTTGCAATAAAGATATTGTCTATTGACTATTGTTCAGGCAATCTGAATACTCCAGTTCTCAAAATATGTACAGATGTTTATATTTGTGATAAAGTACGGACGACAGCACATCAAGCCAGACATTGTAGTAACTTATCTAGTTGTGCTAAGAACGTTTTTTCCACATACATACATGTATAGTCAATTTTTAGTACCAAATAAATATTTATTTCTTTCTTTCTTTAGTCTGATGTACTGTTGACTGTACTTTGAAGGGGGTATGTTAGTATTTACAGCACCCAATCTCACTATAATAGAGGACTCTTATACTGGCTATTTACAATTATATACAATTTTTTCTATTATTTTTGAAAAAAGTGTCAAATTTAAAAAAAATGTGTCAAAGATCCAAAAAAAAATGTGTCAAAAGTCCCCTTAAAGTGCTGGGTGTCGTTATTTTTGTCACTACATTCACTTAGCGGACAGTTAGTCGCAAATAAAAACTCGTTGTGTGTGCTCAAGCAAATGTATTAACAAAAATAACCACCGGCAGTGTGTTATATGTAACCAAAACCAAAAATACGAAGGTTCAAATGAGAAGAAAATTTAAAATAAAATAAAAAGAAAAGAAAAAAACATAAAAAGAATTAAAAAACAGCAAAAGAAGTGGATAAAGAAATATGCAAAAGGAGCCTAGAATGCACGCCACGATAAAATTTTATCGTCGATTTGACAAATGTATAGGCTTATCGTCTCAAATCCATGATAAGATTTTATCTTGACGCGCATCCTAAGTTAGCCGATTTAAAATGGATAAAAAAATACAAGTTACTGTCCATAAAAAATGTTCTGATCCCAATTTAAAAAAAACAATCGTCGGATAACATTTATCTGCAGAAAGTTTAACATACTGACAGTTTCTATATGACACATAATTCTGGCAAAATATAAATTTTATAGTCTTCTTCTTATTTTGATTATGAATTTTATAGTCAGTTAAATTAAAAGTTATCCGAGGATTGAAAAGTCAGCCTGTTTTTTATAGTGAGTGATAAATACTTAACTTTTTAAATTAACGTCTCATTTGAACCTTGTTGAACTAAAACTAACTTAAAAATGATAAGTACAATGTCAAATAAGAGTAACAAAATATATCTTGTGGCAAACACTTACACTCGCTTTCAAACATAAAAACTACTCTTTGGATCTGCAACTTTATTAATTTATAGTAGTTTTTTTTTTACAAATTAGTAGTTTTAGTTTCTAGTTTTTTTTGTGAGTGTACGTATTTTTTTATTCATAAAAATGTCTGTAAATAAAATAAATGTATGTCCACCGAGATTATAAAAATTAAACTTATTAATTGTTAATGGCATTTTTAAAAGATATCACCAAATCTCAATGGACAAATAAATTAAGTAAACAGTCATTCACAATAATTAATATTTTCTAAATACGTTTACCAAATTAAAATAAACTTTTAAACATTTATTTGAATAGACTTTAAGAAAAAAAAAACTAGAATGTTTTTTAAATAATGGCACATGTGATTGACTGTACTTTAAAAATAAAATGGCAAAAATAACATTCATTTTGTACTATTATTTCACAGCGTTAAAATTAATAATATTAACAATTTAATATTATTAGTAGTTGGATATGTACATCTGTTACTATTAATATTTAAAAAATAACCAAAACCAAAATTAAAAATAATGTTGCTGTTGATTTTTGATACCAAATTATAATACTGATATAACTTTTTCTCCAATACTAAATAAATACTGAAATATATACTTTTTTGGAACTCAAAAAACTTCACTCCCCCATATAAATGCCAAATATTGTTTTCTGGAAGTGTTTTAACATGTTATAAAACTTTTGCAATGTAACATGTTACAATTTTTTTTTAATAATTAAAAATAATTTTGTTAATTTAAAATTTTGGTCAACAGCCGCTTTATACATAGGCGTAAAACCTTAAAATAAAATTAAAAGACTAGATTAGTGAAGCCTTACCACGATGTTAACAAATGTATAAACAAATTAAGTAAACAACGAAAATAAAACATAAAACCTTGGACACCTTGTACCTTGTGGCACTGTAAAATTGTGAATTCCGTCAGTTTATAATCTGACGTAGTTAGATTACAATCTAACTTAACCCACTGTCAGTTGACAATCTCACGCGGCATATTATAAACTGACGGAGTTCACAATTTCACGTTGTCATGTCCAAGGTCTAATACTGGGCGATGAGCGATATTTAATTAATAGTTCCAAAATGACTATGAACATACACGACTAGAGTTATATGAGCTGCCAATAATAATAAAAATAATAATAAGTACAGGTGGTTTTTTTTATAAAAAACAACGTCTGAATATAACAATGTTTTTGCTAAAGATGTATTTTAAAGTATGTATATGATTTTATTTTGTTTCGCTTTTCTAAAATGCCGATTTCATGACTTTACGAAACAAGGTTCAAGAGAAAAAATAAAAGAAATAAGTTTTTCTCTATGTATAATAACTAAGTCCAAAATGCTAGTCGCCCAGTATTCTCACTAACTAATAAATAAATATTGTCATTTTGCAGTCTTTTTATTTTACAGTTTTGTCTTTATACAAAAGACTGACAACCGAGATGCGCCACTTAAATTCGTCTTTATTAAGAAAAGCATTTAGAATAAAATAATAAAAATTAAATGATAAAATTAATTGAGATTAGGTCTGACGCATCTCTGTGGTCTTCATTGAAGGTCAAAATGAAAGAAAACAATTAAAAAATATGAAAATACAATAAAAAGTACTTAACTAAATAAGACAAAACAAAAAAATAGCTGTCATGCGAATAATATAAAAATAAATTCAAAAATAACAATAGAAAAAATAATAAAGGTAATTGTATAGGTGGAATAGGTAGTTTAGTATTCAGATCTACAGGGTGACAGGTAAAGCGATACATTCCTTGAAAGGGGTTAAAGTAGAGCTTATTTCCAGTCATTTAAGTCATATGACACCATGTCCGAAACTTGTTCATTTCCAAGTTATTCAAGATTTAAGTATTTTTAAAAAAATCTCCAGTTTTTATGTTAAAATGTACCCTTGTAATGAAGAATACGAAATAATGTTAACTTTTTTGTTGTATTCGTATAGCTAAATAACAAGATTGACATTTTAAATTAAAATTTGCAAGAAAGAATCGTCATTACTCAAGTAAAAGCTAAAAAACCATGTATTATTTTGCAAAATAAAATTGTTTTAGGTAATTAAACGAAGAATTTCCAAGAAACAATGTATGGAATGTTGTGTACAAATTACAGAATTTAGTTCCTTGATTCATTAGCTATTCAAAAAGGTACAGGTGTTTAACAAACACTACTTAATTATTTTTTTATTTGAATTTAAACGTCTAGTGAGATACTTTCATAATAAAATAAATAAATAAAAAAGTCACACTAACAACTGTTCTTGGGTCTAAATAAATGAAAAACTTAGTATTTTAATAATAATTGTATCACCTAATTTTATCTAGGTACATTATTTTAAGTCCTGCTCAAACTGTGAGCCCCGTCTTCTAATACAAGCTCGTAGTCTGTTTCTCACTTTTGTTTTTGTGACTCTTGTTGTCAAACTGCTGAATATCTTGAGCTGCCCTCTGAATGCGCTCACGAAGCTCTTGCTCGTTGTTTACGGGGGTTACATACAAGAGATACTTCATGTGACCCCATAAATAAAAATCGCAAGGGGTCAGATCCGGACTTCTGGCTGGCCAAGGAATGGGTCCACCGCGCCCAATCCAACGAAGTGGATATTGTTGATCCATCCATTGGCGTACACTGAGCCGAAAGTGTGCTGTGTGTGTGAAAGCTTCGTGAGCGCATTCAGAGGGCAGCTCAAGATATTCAGCAAAGTTTGACAACAAGAGTCACAAAAACAGAAGTGAGAAACAGACTACGAGCTTGTATTAGAAGACGGGGCTCACAGTTTGAGCAGGACTTAAAATAATGTACCTAAATAAAATTAGGTGATACAATTATTATTAAAATTCTAAGTTTTTCATTTTTTGAGACCCAAGATTAGTTGTTAGAGTGATTTTTTTAATTATTAATTTTTTTATGAAAGTATCTTACTAGACGTTTAAATTCAAATAAAAAAATAATTATGTAGTGTTTGTTAAACACCTGTACCTTTTTGAATAGCTAATGAATCAAGGAACTAAATTCTGTAATTTGTACACAACATTCCATACATTGTTTCTTGGAAATTCTTCGTTTAATTACCTAAAACAATTTTTTTTTGCAAAATAATACATGGTTTTTTAGCTTTTACTTGAGTAATGACGATTCTTTCTTGCAAAGTTTAATTTAAAATGTCAATCTTGTTATTTAGCTATACGAATACAACAAAAAAGTTAACATTATTTCGTATTCTTCATTACAAGGGTACATTTTAACATAAAAACTGGAGATTTTTTTAAAAATACTTAAATCTTGAATAACTTGGAAATGAACAAGTTTCGGACATGGTGTCATATGACTTAAATGACTGCAAATAAGCTCTACTTTAACCTCTTTCAAGGAATGTATCGCTTTACCTGTCACCCTGTATAGTCAATACCTTAGTGAAGTATACAAGCACCGATAGAAACATAAGTCTAGATGAGTATAAAGTCAGCGTCAAATACTTCGAGACACCCAAAGTGGTCAAAAACTTGTCAACACAACCTTATTTCCATTGTAACAAAGACGTGTTGCGAACTTTTTGGCTACTTTGGGTGTCACGAACTAATTGACGCTAACTGTACATAGGACTCCAGATAATTGATATAGCGTCCCTGGTTCTAACTCTACGTCCTTAGGACGTTTGCTTTATTTCTAGTTCATATTGTAAAGTATAAGTAAATTGTTATAAGTGACACGCTTTAAATCAATAATTGTAGGAAAATATCATGAAAAATAAATAAATAGATCGTATTTTAAGCTACCCTCCCCCTGATTCCCGCTTCCCCTAGCCCTAAGAATATTAATGGTGCCATTCAAAATTAAGAAAACAGCAAGTTCTGTTAATAAATAGTAACATGTATGATTCAGAGATCAAGCCTACGTTCATATCCTTTCGCATCATCATCAAATCATCTCAAAACACTTTTCATCCGTCCCGTTACCAGTCACCCCATCGCACACATCTTTGGGCATGAAACACTGCACTAGCAACGATAGCATGACAACAATCATCGCTATAAACAGCAGTATGTTTAGCCAATTCTCTCTCCATATCTGTTTGAATTCTAATTCCAAACAAATGCATTTGGGGCAGCACTTTTGCTCAGATCTGGGGCATCTGCGTTTACAAAACTCACAAAAACCTCGTATGTATCTATCGCCAGTGGTTTTGAATGTCGGATTATAGAAAATACGGATCTCAGTTTTACCCTTAGGGGTGTCTTTCGTGTTATTTAGTTCGACTGTAGTTTTTCTATCACGGGACTCCGTTGTATAGTACTTTTCGCTACGTTTGATGAACGATTCGAAATCTTTATTATTTTTGCTGAGTTGATTCCTAGTGAAACTGGCTTCGGCCTTTTCTACGAACGTCTCAGTGGTTGTTAAAACCCGGTTATATTTGTCCAAGTTAAGTAACTTCATGTTAAGCGATCCGGACACTTTGACGTCCGGCCCGGTTTTAGTGACGTCATTCCGGATGCTGTGACACTCGATCTTTTTGTCATTACTACGATTGAAGCGATCGTTAATGTCATTTTTGTCGTTAACGCCTAAAAAGAATCGCTCGCGGAGGATATCGTTTTTAGTTTTTCTATCCAAATTGACGTTTTCGTAGTCGTGGAAGTTGACGTTAACGTAATCGTGATTCGAGAAGTCTTTTTTGAAGTTGTATATTTTGTCTGTGATTGTACTCTTTGGGTACAGTTTCGGTTGGTCATTTGTGTCGAGGTTTTTATTAATTTTGATATATTCGTAGTCGCTTTTATGATCTGTATTATCAATTTTACTGTCTACACCTACACCGTTATCCTTAACATTTTTACTGTCCAAATAGTTCTCGCAATTCATCAGAATAGCTTCATAATCGCCATTTTTAGTGCTATCTTCTACCACCGGTTTATTTTTCCTAAACATCGCGTTGCAATAATCTAAGCTCCTATAATAGTCGCTATCAGACTCCTCCTGTATCACATCTAGCATGCCCCAGTTATGACTGGTATCGACGTCCTCATATATGCCATCGTCTTCATACTTCTTGCTGTCAAAGTCGGTGTCATAGTCGTCTCCTTTAAAGAATGCTTTGTAGAAGTTGTCGTAGCAGTAGTTTAGTTTTCTGTAAAGGAAGGATTTCTTGCCGGCGCGGCGGTCGTCGGTTACCTGGGTCTCCTTGTCTTCTTCGGTCTCTTCGCCGATGGTGTGCAGGACGGATGTGGAGGCTTCGCCGACGCGGGAAGCTGCGTTGAGAAGGTTCTGGCGCGGCTGGAAAGATGGATGGACAGTTTTAGTATGTGCGAGCGTACCTCTTTACAAGAGTTCTTGAAAAAGAAAGAGTTTATTATTAAAATTCAAGTTAACTATTTATTGGAGCGAGATCAAGCGCGAAGCTCAAGACCAAACGAAATGGAGGACTGTTGTGGACCCACCTAGGGTCTGCCCCATCTAGGGGACATAGGACCTTAAGTCAAGTAACTATTGTTTCAATCGCATTTTGGAGTTATTTTACCACTTCTCATTAAAGACAATGGGTTAATTTGACAGCGGTTCAAAAAACTGGCACTTTGTAATTTTGAAATGTTACGTAGTTGGTGCATATGTGAAGTTACTAGAAGGCACCATCAGTTAAAAAATCGTATCGTAGAGTAGTTAGAACCTGTAGAGCTACTCCGAAACGCTGCTTACATAGTTTCGAGTCTATCTGTCACCGTCAGTGAAGCTGGCATCTCTCTTTGCGTGAGAGGGATGGCTACATTCGAAACTTCGGATAACGTTTTTTGGAGTAACCCCGCTTATCTTTTTAGCTGTCACTAAAATTGCGTTAACCTAAACGTCGCAAGAATAATAGTTTCTAACAACTCTCAGCGACTTTGAGGAACACCTGTAACCCAGGCCAGTGACCCAAAGTTCAGGGTTTGGTTACCAGCTGTCTCTATCACTTACTTCTTTCGTCTCCGGTTCAGCAGCCGTCAGCAGATCATCCATCAGCGCCGCATCATACACCACAGAAAAATCTGTCGCCACTGTCAATCGAACTCGAGACCTCTGGGTCTGAAGCAAGTAGTCTTATCACTAGCCACTTACCAGCAGTCTGTCACCAATCACCTTAGTTAGTTGGTCTTACCATTAGACCGCAGAGGCCCTGATGATGATATAAATAAACGTCACAGCTTCCTAGTAGCGTCCAGCAGTCTAGCACCATCATCTGCAATCCTTTCATCATCTCTAGAAGGTTGGTGATGATGATGATGATGATAAACCTCACCTCTTTAGTTTCTGGTTCAGCCGCCGTCAGCAGATCTGAGAAAGCCACACACAGCTTCCTGGTAGCGTCCAGGAGTCTGTCTCCATCGTCTTCCATCAGCGCCGCGATCATCTGCACGCCTTTGGTCATCTCAGGAAGGTTGGTGGTGATGATGATGATGTAAAGGAACCTCACCTCCTTAATCTCTGGCTCAGTCGCAATCAGCAAGTCAAAGGTCAAAGAAGAAGATGAGAAGAGCGTCATCTAGAAGTCGGTCGCCATCTTACATCAGCGCTGCATCATACACACACAAAAATCTGTCCCCACTGGGAATCGACCCGGGACGTCTGGGTCTGAAGCAAGTAGTCTTACCATTAGACCTTAGCCTCCGGCTCAGCCGCCGTCAGCAAGTCAAAGGTCAAAGAAGAGAGTCATCCAGAAGGCGATCACTATCTTCCATCAGCGCCGCATCATACAAACAGAGAAATTTGTCCCCACTGTCAATCGAACTGGAGACCTCTGGGTCTGAAGCAGGTGTTCTTATCACATATCCTGTTGATGATATCAAGGAACCTTACCTCCTTAGTCTCCGGCTCAGCAGCCGTCAGCAGATCCGAGAAAGCCACACACAGCTTCCTGGTAGCATCCAGCAGTCTGTCTCCATCGTCTTCCATCAGCGCCGCGATCATCTGCACGCCTTTGGTCATCTCGGGAAGATTGGTGGTGATGGTAGTGATGGCTGCACCTACTGCTGTGTGGTCTACTTCTTCGGTTGGACCTGGGGAGAAAGAGGTGATGCTGAATAATGGCGATTTTTTTCTTTATTCACCGGTAATATAAAATTGAAATTATGAATAAAATGAGTGACGAAATAATATTAGTTAATTACAATAGGATTACTATTGATACTATTTGTACTATAGTATTAATGAATGGGAATCAATAAAGGGTGAATCAATAAATGGTCATGTGTAATGATCCAAGGAGCCGGGATCACATTACATAATACATATTATGGTTTTCTCTCGTAGTAGATATATTATATTATTCAAAATGTAGTTTCCTACAGGCATGGGAAGGTGTTTTTGTGACGTCAAATGCCAGCGAGACTTCAGACTTGTATGCTGTTACGTCATATGTCACCCGTGGAAAATTTAGGACAAGTTTATAGCGGCTTCCACTGCAGCTGTAACAAGTACCTACCAGAGGAGAGCGTGTCGAGTGTGACGAGTACCTGAGATAAGCGTGACGAATGTGACGAATACCTAAGGTGAGCTTGACGAGTGTAACGAGTACGGTATAAGAGTGTGACGAGTACAGTATATGAGTGTGACGAGTACCGTATGTGAGTGTGACGAGTACCATATGTGAGTGTGACGAGTACCGTATGTGAGTGTGACGAGTACCGTATGTGAGTGTGACGAGTACCGTATGTGAGTGTGACGAGTACCGTATGTGAGTGTGACGAGTACCGTATGTGAGTGTGACGAGTACCGTATGTGAGTGTGACGAGTACCGTATATGAGTGTGACGAGTACCGTATGTGAGTGTGACGAGTACCGTATATGGGGTGACTCGTACCTGAGGTGAGTGTGACGACCTGCGCGGTGGCCGCGTTCATGGCGGCGATGTGTGACGTCACGGCCTGCTTGCTGCTGTCCATGGTGACCTGCTTCCACTTGATGGAGGCTGCATCTCCGCCCAACTCTGGGATGTTGGCCTGTGGGCAAATATGGCGTTGTTAACACTGAGGTATACTTTAATTGACCACTTTGGGCCCGTCTCGGGTCTCTGAGACACCATAGTGCTTGTGTTAGGAATAGGTTCACCACAATAGCCCAGCAGACGACGCGGAGCGAACTAGTGACCTTTAAATCGGCAACTGTTGGGGCATTTTCACCTTATTACAGAGCAGTATTAACACTTTATGTTATGCTATTATTTTGAAACGGCTCGTGAATGATTTGATCTTTCCATACTCCAGGGATGAAACGTAGTTGTGTTTGTGTGATACAATAATTTGTACTTATTTCACACTAGTTAAGTTTCATCCTACGCCCTTTTATTAACATAATGTTACGCGTGGGTTACAGATGTAGGTACCCCAAAAATGGAAAAGTATGCATTTTTATGTGGTTAAATATGTATAATGTGCAAATAAATAAATAGGAAAGCTCAGGAATTTTAAAGTCTATAAATTGACATACCCTGGTGAGCCTGCTCTCAGCGCGCTCGATGACCTCGCGTCCCGAAGTGATGGTGGATAGCAGAGCCCTCTGTGGTTCTGTCATGACCGTGGTCACCTTCGTCTGCTGTACTTGTGCGGCCTGCAAGTTGTTAATTGATACTTTAATTTACTTGGATATTTTCTTCTTGTCGTGTCGACAACAAACCTACACAGTGTCAGCTCAAAACTCCGCCACAAGAGTGGCGTTGTCAGTAACCTTCATTAAATCTTCCTGCATGCAGTTGGATATGACGTGATATAGAAAGACAACGATGAAATGAAGACGTAGTGTGGGTAGGCCCTCCACTAAGTGGACCGACGATCTGGTGAAGGTCGCGGAAAGTATCTGAACGCGGGCCAGACCTGCCGTTATGGAAATCATTGGGGGAGGCCTTCGTCCAGCAGTGGACGTCATTTGGCTGAAAAAATGGTACCTAGGATGATATGATAGTAAGACTTTAGTACCTAGTCTTAGATTTAGTAGTAGAATACATCATTGTAAAATTAGTTAATTGCAAAGTCTAGTATTATGTATTTTGTTTATTATCTATGTTTAGTATCAATAATTTGACTTTAGAAAATGCTTTAGAATTAGGCAACAATATTTTTGCTAGAAAGTTATCTATTTAAAAATCTTTTACAAGATTATAACTAAATACGTGCAATTTCTGTACTAATCTATGTAAAATAAAAAACATATAATATAATAGAATACATATTAAAATCATTATGTACCTACACAGCCCATTTCGACGACTGTTCGCGATCCAAAGTAGGCGTGGAACAAACAACGTTGCAGGTTAGTTTTTTGTTATAGTTTAGTAAATATTGTTTATAATAACATTCGTGCTAATATACTAAGAAAAAGCATGCAACTAAATAACAAAATGATAACATGTAGATTCATAAGCAGGTTAAGTTTTTTACGATCATACTGCTCGTGACGTGCATAAGTGTGATTTTTATGACTTTTAAGACACATTATCTAAAGCCTGGCGCCCGCAGTGCGTGTGCGAGCGCGACAGCAACATAATTACGTGCAAGCGACAAGGATGGGCAGCTTGGGGTCATTGGACGGGATTCTACGTGCTCACGGACCAGGCTTTAGAATGAGCTTGTCTTATACAAATACACACGTCAGACCACGCCCCTTGCACGTTACGTAGCAATATAAATGTAAAATACATGCAATGACGAAATTAGTTATAGGTATTGCTCATGCATATCTTTTTCCGTATTTGTTTTTATCTACGGTTAATAATTCAGTGCATTATAACATCTATAGCTGACTTGGAAGGTATAATGAAATCGACAGCAACAGAAATATTTCTGCCCGTTTGAACTTTGTCAGAAGATTGATGTGTGCATGAAAGATCAAAATACTATAGAATCGAAAATAACAAAGGAATAAGATTTCCACCACCAAATTGTGTATAGTCGGTCAATTAGTGAAATAAAAATAAAAGGGGTTAGAGTAAAATCGAAATTGCCAGTGACTGACAACGATTAAACACATACTTAGGTAAAATATTTTTAATGCAGAACAAGGTAGTTATTTGACTGTAAATCGCATCTGATGTTAAGTGAGATACAGTCTAGGATAGTACATATCTGCCCTGTAAGTGCTCACTCTCGCCTTGATAAGGCCCGGATTATAATGTCCGGGAAAGACAGCAGCAGGCGACGAATAGGGATGATGACTTGGTAATGAAATCGAAATTCTATTTAGCCCGTCAGACAGATAATCAGAAAATATTAGACTAATACTTTTTTATTTTTTCCATAATCGAATAATTACAGTATTATATTGAGTTGAAATGTCGCGTGACGTCAGTTTTGAGTAAAAATTCTACTCAAGCGTGACGTATCGCACCATTTCAACTCGATGTAGCACTGTTATTATTTAATTAAGAAAGAAAATAAAAAATATGAGTCTAATATTTTCTAATTATCTGTCTGACGGACAAATAATTGAAATTTTGTCATCTAACCTATTACAGTCCCTAGCTGTTCGCAGTATAAAAGAGTTATTGAATCAGATAATGTTAATTCAAAGTTAGACGAACATGGATACAATGTTAGTAATACCACTCGGACATCACAGGGTTAGGTTAGATTAGGTTACGTTCCAAAACTATGGTATACGAACCGCGGGCGGCGTGTGTCCCGTGATGACTTGTCCGGACACCGTGGTCTGCTGTGCGCCCGTCATGTGTCCGACGGCGAAAGACTTCGCGCCTGGGTGGGGGCAAGCTGGTGAGTTGGGGGCTGACAGATCTCGGTTTACGGGGATTTACTGGTTACGACTGTGACAATGGTGACTGAGTTTCTTCCGCCACTTCTTTTCAGCACATAGCAAGCCCACATGTTGTCCCGAAGTGGTGGTAGGGCAAGCTATATTTAGGACGTGTATAAGTGCCCTACCAAGGGCCTGTGTACCTACTAAATAACTATTTGAATTTGAATTTTGCGACATTAAATTAAAAAAATGGAATTGACAGGTCAAGAACTTGACATGGCATCCGAAATATAGTTCCAAAATACTGAACTGTCCTATGCATGACATTGACAGTGGGGCGCCACCGTCAATACCGGATCGCTGGTTCCGATTTTTGCCATGTTGGAAACCATATAGTTGAACGATGGTAGCGCCCCCCTGTCATTGAGTTTGGTGGGACAGTTCAGCGTGGGTCATCTATACTAAATTATCTCGTTAATACACAAGATTACTATGTTTTAACCTAACTGGACACAATCACAGCAAAGGATTTGTCAGTTTGAAGATGAATTTTTATAGTTGTATCAAGTTGAGATATTATGCTGTGAGTGAAGTGAACTCTATTATGTCGCCAACACTAAACCAAGAAATTATCGTAAATATAACTTATAAGTTATTTTAAACGTTATGTAGAAATATTGCATGGATCTGGGTTGTATGGATAAAATTTTCGAGATCTGCAGCCGCCAACTCACATTGCAAATAAACTTGGAAGCAGCAAAAGTGCAACTTAATATAGTGATCATTTAAATCTCGTATCATATTTACAATAGAAGTAATTACAAAATCAGTCGATTTTTCAACATTTATGAGGTGAAATCGATATTTTGGCATCACTTTCTGTATGATACATCTAAGGCCGCTTGTACACGCTAAGAAAAGTCGCCGGGACCTACGCAAGAATTCGTCGTTACTACACACGAACCGTGTACACACGGCCACACTTAACTATCCATTTCCGTTTTTGCTCTCGCTCTCATCAAATGGTGATTCTTTGCGATAGAACGAGACGACATGACTGGCAATGGGCAGTTAACACTGTTGCCGATAGTACATTGCTCTGGCGCTGACCAAGAAATAATTTTTGTCTGCGCTAGATACGACACGCGGCGGACGCGCACTGTGCGACAAATTTTCGTAGCTAAAGCCCGGTCTCCGAGCACGTAGAATTTTGTCCAATGACCCCAAGCTACCCATCCTTATCGCTCGCGCGTAATTAGGTTGCCGTTGCGCTCGCACACTCACTTCGGCCACTCATCGCACAGTCGCGACAGCAATAAATTACGCGCGAGCGATAAGGATGAGTAGCTTGGGGTCATTGGACGAAATTCTACGTGTTCGGCGACCAGACTATAGGCCCGATGAACTTCTTGTCTTGTCTGCGGCAGACACTGTGAAATTTCTTAGCGTGTACAAGAAGCCTAACAGTTGAAAAATCGGCTTTTGTTAAAAAAGATTATTAGTAATTTGTTACTACACAAATTACTAATACTCCCGTTAGCCCCTCGTACTAAGCTAAATATGCTTGTATTAGTGAGCTCACCACAATAGTCGAGCGGCGGCGGGGACCGAACCCGCTTCCCCGGATCACGAGTCGGTAAGTCCGACCCCTTCACCGTTCGGCTATCGTGGCTATTTTTGTTTCAAGTGTTTTTTTTGTTTATTCTATTTTTGTTTTTATTTAACAAGAACAAAAGATGTATTGTTATGACATACCTTCAGCGCCAGGCCGGTGCACAGCAGGTTTGGCCACGGATTCCGTGTTGACTTTGCCAGAGACAAACGTGTCGTGCTGGATGATGTTGGCTCTGTGGACAAATAAGATATTTTTAAAAAGTACAGGGCAGTGGGTACAAGATATAAAGTAGTGGGTACAAGGAACAGGGCAGTGGGTACAAGTTTCAGAGCAGTAGGCTGCACAGAGTCCTCCAGAGTACTCATCGCCATCACCCTCGAGTAGAACAGGTCACTAGTAGAGTACAGGGCAGTGGTTACAAGGTACAAGGCAATGGGTACAAGGTACATGGCAGTGGGTACAAGGAACATGGAAGTGGGTACTGTTGGAAAGTTAGAAACTTTTTGGTTAAACGCAAGCATATTTGAATATTTGAATTTGGCACTCCGCTATCAATGTAAGGTTTCCAGACTTCTGGATTAATCACTCGATCTCATGTAGTCTCTGTGTGCTGTATGTTCTAAAATAAATCCGTGGTAATCTTCGTGGTCTTTTCCTTCTTACGCTTCAAACTCCAACAGGTACAAGAAACATGGAAGTAGGTACAAGTAATAGAACAGTGTGTACAAGGTACAGGGCAGTTTGTACAAGGTATAGGGCAGTTTGTACAAGGTATAGGACAGTGGGTACAAGGTACAGGGCAGCGGGTACAAGGTACAGAACAGTTTTTACAAGGTACAGGGCAGTGTATACTGTGTACTCACTTGGAAGGCTGCACGGAGTCTTCCAGCATGGCGGAGCCTTCATCGGCGTCTATGCCGAGGTGGTCCTTGGCACGCTCCTTGCAAGGTAGTGGGTACAAGGTACATGACGGTCTGTACAAGGTACAGGTCAGTGTGTACAAAGTACAGGGCAGTGGTTACAAGGTACAGGGCAGTTTGTACAAGGTATAGGGCAGTGTGTACTGGTTACTTGTAGAATTCAGGGCAGTGGGTACAAGGTTTACTCACTTGGAAGGCTGCACGGAGTCTTCCAGCATGGCAGAGCCTTCATCGGCGTCGATCCCGAGGTGGTCCTTGGCGCGCTGCTTGCGCACGATGATGTCGATGTAGCCTGCGATCACTTGCAGGATCTGCTCCGCTTCGGTTGTCTGCACTGAGTAGTATTGGTCGCTGGAATATGAAAATAATATTAGATTTTGCTAACAGAATGAGCAGAAGAAATATGTCATTTGCAATCATCAAGTTTGCATCACTGTCAAAGGAATTATCACTTGCCAGTGACGCTAACTGTGAGACTAATACGGAAACTCTCATTGGATTTAGTCGATATTTGGCATCAGCCACAATTTATTACGGACGCGGTCGAGTTACATGCTGCTACCTTCTTGACGGATCGAACCTAAAGGATATGGCTGCTGGCATTGGCTAAATGAAAAACAGGGGTAGTAGGTACTTTGTAACGTTTTCAATGATTTTAATTGATTAAATACCTCAAGGAAGTGGACTGCCTTTGATTGATATTATGTTCTCAGCTATATGATTCCCTGTACACTGAAAGTGCCTGGGTGTGAGCAGCACAAGAACTTATGTATTATTAGCGAATCATCCTCTTGAATCACTCAACAATTAAAAAATACCGAATCAATATCTGTTGCGTAGTTCTAAAGATCTAAGCTTACATAGGGACAGACAGCGGAAAGCGACTTTGTTTTATACTATGTAGTGATTGAGAAAGGCTTTAAATTGCTTTTTAAAAGCCTATTTGCAAAAATAAATGTGTTTAATCAGTTTAGGCCTTTGTACAGCAGTGAGCCTTACCTGTAGTCTCCAAAGTCCAGCGTGAATGTGTTAGGACTGGCGCACCAGCGACGCACGGTGGTAAGAGGCCAGGTCTGCAGAATCTCCTTGGTTTTCTCATCCAAACGAAGAACAGAGTCTTTCGTGACTCCGAGGAGACGCGGCACCAGTTTGTTCTTGCCTTTCATTTTCTCCTGTGGACAGATGTTTATTTGGGTAAGGATAAGTTGGGAAGAACTGTCTTGAAATCGCAAACCTTAGTACTTATTCCTTAACTGAAACCAGATTTTATTCGTTCGGTTCGGTATCTTCCTAGCTATAGCCTGACCAGGAACATAAAAACCCTGGCATAGAGGCGCGTCAATTGCATTAATTTGATAGTGCAACACTGAGTACAGTCGTACCTGTGTTAAATTAATAGGCTAACTTGATGTATCAGGATTCAGGATTACGGGCTAATTTGATATTTTCATGAATTAACGAAAAAATATTATTATAGGTAACCTGGTTTAAATAAATTAAAGGAAAACATCAATCGAGCTAGTAGGATTTATTTTATTATTCATCAATAATCAAATTCAGAACTTGAATATTCAACTGCAATGTCTGCTCATGAACGCTTCAAACTCGGTACTTCTTTCCCAATTCCATAAAATTCAACACTTAGAAAGTGACAAAAAACTTTAAAATAGGTAGTTGAAACAAACCACAGCTAATTTTCATAGTGGACTGTACTATACGATAAACATGTCCGTCAATTTGACACCCTTGTCGGAAAAATTATTCAATGAAAATATTGTCCGAACCCTTAGTATTTCTCTTCGACAAATACTTAAACACATTGTGAACCACTTTTCTTTCACGATTATAAAAAGATTTTAGCAATTTAATTCACAAAATCAATTGCGCACATTTAAAATAAAGTTTGTTTATACTTTGACAGCAATAGACTGACATGCAAGGTGACATGTCAATGAAGTTTTCAGTTACTGTTGCCATTAAAAGAAATTAGTACCATTAGTTTTCCGCAACATGGCGAGGGTTTTTATGTTCCTGGTCAGGCTATAGAAATCTTAGGCCGAGTTGCACCACCTAACTTTAACAGTAACTATGACGATAACCGGTGCTTTTTGTATGAAGTTTGACAGATTTTTGACGTTTGTCAAAGTTAAAGTAAGATGGTGCAACCCACCCTTAGATTACACGTTTCTGACGTATTGTTAGTATATAAGTACTAGCATAGAATAATAATAATAAGCACTACGGTAGTAGTTTAAAGTTGCGAGTTTACTTGTTCATTTTTGTTGGTCATAATTTTATTCATGTTCATTTATTTAAGGCCCGAATTGACCAAACTTTTATCTGAGAATAACAGATGGTATAACCTGTGGTATAACTGGCACATTGACAGCTTCAGTATGGGAAATATGTCAAAACCATGGACCTATAAAAAAAGTCGGACGGATTCTCATCAACAAAATACTGTGACATTAGGATACACCAGCTTGCCTGTACGTACAGGCCGGCACGCACACATTCACACCCTGACGCACCACTTCGAGTGCAAACTTCACACAGTTGACACATTTAGGCGGTGAAAAAACAACACGAATACGACATGTCTTGTGTGATGAAATTGTGTAAAAACCGTTCTGTTCGAACAAACAAAAATTAAGGAATCACATTTCACAGGCAAAATAATAATCCAATCACTTATTTCCCGACATTAAAATATTGAAATTAATTGAAATCAAACGTCATTCACTCGAAAAGACCAGTGTTCTCAGTTATTTACGTGGGAAAATTACCCGAAATATGGGAAATTAATAATAATTTTAGGACTTTTTAGTTATTTATTACGCATACTATTGAAATAAAATAATTTATCATAATAATTGTGTTTTAATGGGAAATATTTTCATAGGCAAATTTTATCCTTCCCAAAAATGTGGNCATCTGCCGATCTATGTTTTTCTTAAAATAAATGGGTAAAATGTTTTGGCTAACATGGCATCCCTAAATTCACTCACACAATAGACAAACGCCAAAATTTTGCGTCACAGTTTTGTTGTAGCGCGAGTTCCGTCCGCCTTTTTTTATAGGTCCATGGTCAAAACTGACAATTTATTCTGAGATTACTTCCATTTACTCCTGTTTGGTCGAATCCACCATAAATCACTGAATTCTTTCCGGCAACAATACTGAATTTATTAATTGGCTTGTTATAAGTGGTGAAATACACAAGTACCTACTGACAGCATCGGCCGGTAGATATATTCTCATAAATAAAACACTGGATACTTATACTGCACATTAAATTGCCTCAATTTAAATACAATTCATCACTTAGCACAAGTGCGCGGAGCGCGTTCCTCTATTCTGACGTTTCTAGTGTGACATTGACATTACGTCAATGTCACTATGACAGCAGCTTATTGGCTAACGGTACCGTTATTTTATCGTTATTTTGGCGATTACTTCTCTGTAGTGTATGGATTTTTTAAGTAAGCAATCAGGCAATCTTTTCTTCGCAGAACTGACCTAGACAAGGAAGAAGGCGACTCTCTTTAGGCACTCTTGGTGTACAGAACCTTCGCATCTATCTTGCCACAGCAATGTAGCCTTTAATGTAGCTGTAATAGGTGCTATAGTGGAACTATAAGTGTCAGAAATGACCGTGACAAGGACGAAGGCGACTCCAAAGTCTTAAGGCAATCTTGGTGTACAGAATCTTCGCAACTATCTTGCTACAACAATGTAGCCTTTAATGTAGCTGTAATAGGTGCTATAGTGGAACTATAAGTGTCAGAAATGACCGTGACAAGGACGAAGGCGACTCCAAAGTCTTAAGGCACTCTTGGTGTACAGAATCTTCGCAACTATCTTGCTACAACAATGTAGCCTTTAATGTAGCTATAATAGGTGCTATAGTGTAACAACAAGCGACAGAACTGACCTTGACAAGGAAGAAAGCGACTCCATAAGTCTTCAGATCTCTAGCGCTCTTGGTGTACAAAACTTTAGCATCCAGCTCGCTGAGACCGACGTGTTTCTTATGTTCCTTGAAGATTTTCTTCTCTATTCCTTTTACTTTCACGTACGACGCCGGGAGGAACTCTTTTAGGCTGTAAAAAGGATGGAATTAGTTTGGTGTACTTTTCAAATGATTTTGGGCCTTATGATTAGGATGCTAAGACTATGATTTAGCTTGTCTGACCAGTAAAGAGTGTGGACTATAGGCCATCTCCTCAATTTGATTTGGGCAAATTAAACAGAGTCGTTCTTCTACAGTGAATACCTAATGATCTGGGTTACACCATCTTACTTTAACTATAAAAAACGTCAAGTCTGTCAAACTCCATACAAAAATAGCGGTTCAAATTTTAATATTTACGGTTTAAGTCAAGGTGATGCAACTCAGCCTCAGAAAAGAATGTTCTTTTTTTAATCATATTTTATCGGCATTATGGTAGAAACTAGCTTTTACCCGCGGCTTCACCCGCGTGAACTTTAGTTTGTCACAGATCGTCATAAATTATAGCCTATATGTTATTCTGCGTTATAAAGAATAATACTGTATAGTTTCATCAAAATCCGTTCAGTAGTTTTTGCGTGAAAGAGTAACAAACATCCATCCAGACATCCAAACTTTCGAATTTATAATATTAGTAGGAAGTAAGATAATTGAGATGTTAAGCAAAGGTTTAAGACACTCACTCCAAGAATCCGGGCGTGTGTTTGTCCTCCTTGTGGTCTCCGAATTGGATCTGACACTGGATGCCGGCGAACTCGCATGCTGCAGACAAAAGAAGAGAAGTTTATTATGTGGTTCTGATGAGACTTGAGTAAGAATAACAGTGGGCTCATTGATGAGCCTTGGGCGACCCCAATGTGTAGCTCTGTTAAGGTCTTACTTTATTTGAGATTTTAATCTAGCCCTGTTTTGTGACATCTAGTTTTTATTCGAATAAAATATCACCTTTTAGAATAAGTTTAAAAATTTTGTATTTACTTTATCTACAAGTCGAAATTTTTACGATGAAAATATGATACAAAGATGTTTTATTATATTATTCTTTAGAATAGAGAGAGACAGAGTAAAGCTAGAAAGGAATGGCTTTCAGCCGCGATGTAGAACTTTCTATTAAGATTCCCTGCAAGCACGTAACAGGTCTATCACCTCCCTGCATGATGTCAATTAGGTCTAAAAAATATCCTTGAATAATTCTATCCGGCTTGAAGGACTAAATAACTTCCGTAACTGCGCACACATACCTTTATCCTGCGTGACGGGATGCGTCCCGTCCAGCACAGCATCTCTAGCTTGGACGTACAGCAAGTTAAGCTGGACAGGGTCGCGGGAATCCACATTGCGGTCTGAGAAGAACAGCTTGCGGCGGAGGAGAAGCGTCTCTGTGACTTTGTATCCGGCTCGAAGGACCAAAAAATTGGAATAGCTGTGCACACCTACCCTTTTCCTATAAGAGTCATAGAGCTCTTACACTGTTCACCTACTTTTGATCTAGACAAGACAGTCTTTTTGTATACGAACCCTTGTCCTGCGTGACACATAAGTCTTCTTCGCGAATCTACGTAACCTACTAATTAGTGATAACCACATGCATTCTACATGAGATATAAAGCTTTTTGCTTATATGCGAGGGTAGGTACGTACCTTTATCCTGCGTGACGGGATGCGTCCCGTCCAGCACAGCATCTCTGGCTTGGACGTACAGCAAGTTAAGCTGGACAGGGTCGCGGGAATCCACGTTCCGGTCTGAGAAGAACAGCTTGCGGCGCAGGAGAAGCGTCTCTGAGACGTCGATGCCTTGCTCGCGGAGCGTCTTGGCTGGTTCCACCCAGTTCACTGTGAATAAAGGAGTTGTTATTGAGATGGGTACAGATTTAATACAAGAACGACGAAGGAGTGTCAGGTGACGTCTAAAGAGACTTGCGCGCATCTTGCGCTTGCGT
Source organism: Ostrinia furnacalis (assembly GCF_004193835.3). NCBI lineage: Eukaryota > Metazoa > Arthropoda > Insecta > Lepidoptera > Crambidae > Ostrinia > Ostrinia furnacalis. Next base: position 478,439 of record NW_021133785.1, read on the forward strand.
GTCACTTGAATGCTGAGAAGGGAACTGGGACGAATGCTTGAGGCAAATGCTGTTAATGATATGATGAAATATGTATTTTGCTATGAATAAACATTTTGAATTGGAATTATCGCGTGTTTGCGTTTCATACGGCTCATCGACACCTTCAGGTTTTTAGTGGATAGCCCCTCCCCGTCTGACAAGGAGAACCCCACAGCCACATACCTACCTAATTTCATGTACTTTCCTGAAGAAAATTAAGATCAGCACTCGGCGCTCGAGATCCCCAACTTGGATTATAATTCAGTGGGCCAACATCATTAAGAAGTCTGCAAATATTAGAACAACCAAATTTGGTTGCTGGACTATAACAATTATTATCTTTTTAACCGACTAAAAGGAGGTTCTTAGTATGACCTGTCCGCGATTATCTTGCGTCTCTCCCTCACATTCATCGTCAGTCCGTAGCTTCTTCCTGAGCTGCTCCATCTTGGCGTCTCGCTCCTTATCGTGGTGCTGAGAGCGTGAGCGTGTAGTTGTGCTTCTCTTGTAATGTTAGTGGCCATGACAGTTCAAACAATATGTATATCTCACCTCATCAGAAATGAGGAAATCCGTATACGAACCAAAGTCGCTGACATAGCCCGGACATAGCGACGGATTAGCAAGCTGAAGTGGCAATGGACAGGGCACATAGTACGCAGAACTGACGGCCGATGGGGCAGCAAGGTTCTGTACCGGAAAACGCAGCGTGGACCGACGACATCGTAAAGGTAGCAGGGAGGCGCTGGACGCAGGCCGCTACCAATCGATCAACGTGGAAAGCATTGGGGGAGGCCTATGTCCAGCAGTGGACGTCCTATGGCTGAAATGATGATGATGATGATATCTCACCTTCATCATCAGTCCGCAGCTTCTTCCTGAGCTGTTCCATTTTGGCGTCTCGTTCCTTCTCGTGGTGCTTCCTGCGAAGCGTGAGGGTGCCGTAGTTGGGCTTCTCGCACGGATCCGGCTCCTCCTTCTGTTCTTCGCGGACCTGGTGAAAGATCGGATCTGGTAAGATCTTTGAGCAGTGTTGAAGTGAGTGAGATACAAAAAACGTCAACATGTATTATTTATTGGCTCCTGGCACCTCCCCTTTTACGGTATTATTGAGAAAAAAAATTTTTGAAAATGTAATACACGGGTGCCCATACGACTTATTTTCGCGTACCATTATGTCTATTAAGCTTTGTAGTTAACTGTGTACGTATTTTTCTATGAACGAAGCAAATTATCCATGTGTGACAATTTTGAAACTGCGTGCAGCGGATAAGAATGAATGTATTTTAAAAAAAATACGTTAATCAATAAGTTACTGATTCGGAGTCGCTCCTAAAAATTTGGACACTGATAACAAAATCACCCTGTATAATGACACTTTAGCGACTCAGCATTTTTCAATGTTGCAGAGAGTGGTCGTTAAATGTTCACATATAATACAAGGTCACGAAAGGACATTGTCAGAAATCGCCTAAAAACCGCCCAAAAACATTAACCCATCATAATTATTTTCTAATTTTTTTAATACATTAAGCACCCTTTCATTCTAATGGACACTTAAGCATTGAAAAATTAAATAAATAAGTCTTTTAACGTTTATTCTATAATACTATTACAACTTCCGGACGTTTTGGGGCGTGGCATGGTCTAAAACCTATCAAGTTCCATAATTTTTGCCGATAAAATCTGAACGAGGCATTACCGTACTTTATTGCTGGGAGTCCATGTATAGTGATGTACTTGCGGCCATCATAGACAATAAAATATCGATTTTGAAAATAAAATAAATCGATTAAACTGCTTTGAAGACTAGATTTGCGTTAAAAGCTAAAAAGATATTGACACTATTACAAGAAGCTATCTAAAGTGTCCAACTGGTCGAAGGTCGTAAATAAAATAAAAATAATTAGGACCATAAACTGATATTCATGGTATCATAACTGTAAAAGTGTCAGAATCCGATGTTGAATCCAATGCCAGTTGAAGTGAGAGATACATATATCAACCTAGTATAGTTGCCAGTCTCTCATAATCTATGCCAATGAGGGTTTTCGCGATTGAAAAATCCGCCAGATGGCAATACGTAGACGTGAGGTCCAAATGCTGCATGATTGGTTATTTTTGACATGACATTGACAGGTATGTCAAAATCCGCCAATCATGCAGCATTTGGACCTCGCGTCTACGTATTGCCATCTCGCGGATTTTTCAATCGCGAAAACCCTCATTCTTAGCACATGAGTATAATACATAATAGACCAAATGAACTTTTATAGATTATGAAAGAGAAGATAAAGATTTTATTATTTTATTAAAATCTTGCAACAAGGTAGTTTTTCAGTAGAAACCAGCCCCCCTAGACAAAACGCACTTTTTGATCGAATCGAAAATCGAATCCGTCAAAACTCCATACAAAAAAGGGGCTTTTCGACCACTTTTCGACTGGTTTGCGATTATAATTTGCACTTTGTCTAGACCCACAGGATTGGATAATCGCTACAGGCAAGTATCAGAACATTTTATAAATATTTTTAATCGATTATATCCTTGTGAATCGTTTTAATAAATTGTCATTTTACTTTTTCAATTAAAACTTTTTCAATCCCTAGTCTTGTCAAACTGTCTTATTGTCAACAAATTATAAATGTCACGTCAGTTGACTCAATTTCAGTCTACTGTGCGTTTATTGTATTTTTATTTCAATGAAATAGTGCTAAAGGGTTAGTACTAAAAGTGAAAGCCTTTTTTCAGAAAGAAAACCAATGTGGTGCCCTTCTTATTATTCATACTGTTTGAAAGTTACAAGTCAGTGATACAGAGTTGCCGCCATTATAACTCCGTGGTGATACCATACCAAAGAAGAAGTTTTCCTAAACACTTGTGTTATTTTTATATGTGATCAAATAAAAAGGATTAATTCTACTGCTCAAATGGAATAACTTATCCCAAGAGTCCGAATATAAAAAAAAACATCTCCATAGAAATTATCACCATCACGAGGATGTGAATTTTTTTCTAGGTGGACCGACGATCTGGTGAAGGTCGCGGGAGGTGCCTGTATGCGAGCGGTGCAGGATCGGTCTTCGTGGAAATCCTTGGGGGAGGCCTTTGTCCAGCAGTGGACGTCTTTTCGGCTGAAACGAACGAACGAACGATACGTATTACCACTATATACCAGACATTACTATTTATTGTATACTCGCCGGTTTACACTTAGGAGCACGCGCGTTACAGCTTCGGTCTTGCATTATTATAAGATCTTGTTCCGCCATTTTTCGAACTTCCTCCGTGAGGATATCCCTGTCGAATTCTATGATAAACCTATCAAAAGTCATATTCTGCAATGTCAAAATTAATTTGCCGAAATTCGCCGAGCCAGCTATGTCAAATAATATTATTAGGTGTCAAACAGGATACGTTCAGAAATTAATATTACGATTTTAAAGATAAGACAAGACAACTTTTTATTGACGAAGTTGCTGGGACAGCTAGAAACTATTTTTTTTCCGGCACTTTAACACTGCAGTACACGCGCCCCTTTTTTTACACGAATACACGCGCGGCCTACTCTGGTAAGCCAATTTAAAATCACTGTAAATCAGTTTATAAGCAATTTATGAATATAATTACTATGTAAATGATAAAAGTGTTTATTATAGTTATTTTATAATCAAAGATTTTTTATATAACTATTTGGGATCAAACAATATAAACAGATTTAAAAGTTGTAAATTTTTTGGACCAAAATTGCACTTTGATACCAATGTTAACAAAAAAAATTGACTGAAAAAATATGATTAGTTTTTTATCTGTCATAGTATTCATGACTTTCTACTGCCTGGTACACGGTGTAAATCCATTTGTTACAAGTCTTTCATAATTTTTTTGTCGAGTGATTTCGGGCTTTTGCCTGGACCCGCAGTTTTGACTGCCAATTTTAGAAAAGTGCGCAGACACTAGCGATCCAAGCTTTACTGGCTTACTGAAAAATTTAGTAAACGAGGCTTTCCTGGAATGCCAGCTCTCTGGCGCAAGTTTTCAAAAAGTTATAGCGTAAAATGTTACCCTGGTCTACTATAGTAGTCCGCGCGTGTACTCTAGTGTTAAGAAAATAATAAATGAATGAAAACGCAGCGTGGGACGTCCAACCACAAGGTGGACCGACGACCTGATAAAGGTAGCGGGAAGGCGCTGGATGCAGGCTGCTACCAACCGTGCGATGTGGAAGTCATTGGGGGAGGCCTATGTTCAGCAGTGGACGTCCTGTGGCTGAAATGATGATGATGATGATGAAATGAATGAAAATGACAAATCTTCGAACGTGTATAATACCGTGCCAAAGTAATCATATAATTTTGGCACCTTAATAACTATTGCCGTTTTTGTTGTAAAGATCATGCAGCGCTACTTGCGGATATTATTGGAAAGAAAACTATGTAGGCTCTAGATCTGAAACCGCTTTAACGAACACGAAGTGCTCATACAATGCGACGTATTTTCTTCCAGTCTTTAGTCAGGACTTTAGTCGAATTAAAACCCCGGTTGAACGTGATATAGCCGCCGCACTAGAATACGGTGCTTTTTTGCATAATCGCAAGACTTCGTTCCGGTGTCGACCGAATGTTATCACGATGTATGTGGCCCAGGGGTTACTGTAGCCGCTAAGGTTTGAAACTTCTTGCTTAAAATATTGTAGTCTTTGGCATAGACTACGACGGTAGTCATGGAGATCGGAGTTTGTTATCTCGTGTCAGATGTAAATGGTGAAAAGAAAAACCATGATTCGTGTTATTTTTATGCAATATGTAGGTATTTTATAAAAGTGGAACCCCGAGTGATCTCCAAAACCCATTCTATTATTATATACGATTCGGCTTCGATATCTATAATACAATTGGAGTTTATTTCATGTGTCAGATGACAAGGGTGGAAACAACCTACGATTCATGTTGTTTATTTACGTGCAATATGTGGGCTATATTATAAAAGTGGAATGCCGAGTTGTATTTCTAAAACTTGTTCTATTATTTTATACTATTTGGCTGCGACTCGGCGTGACGACAATACAAAACATAATTCGCGAATCGGTGTACATACATTCACACAATACATTAGACGCCATGTTGTCATAAACGACATATTATAAAATCGCTGTGATTTAATATTCTTAATCATTAATTTTATGGCAAGTGTCCATCAGGAATCATTGTTCTTACACACAGAATCGTATTATTTCGCTTTCGGGTAGTAATATGTCAAAATTGTTGGTTCTTAGGCGAACAATGTATGGAGAACGAACATTGTCCTTTCGACGATATATGAAGTTTGTCGTTAAATTCAGTGACTTTATAAAGAGTTTACACTGTAATAAGACACCAGAGTACATTGGACAAACTAGGTATAGTAAATCACTCACCAGGCCATACTCGTCGTAGTTGGTGATGCCGATCTTGGTGCAAATGACGACCATCAGGTTGGCTACGATCTGGCTGTCGTCCACCAATAGGGTTTTGACAGTTCCTGCAACAATAATGTTTGGTTAGTTCTTTAATAGTCTAGTTCCTGCCGCCGGTTGCACCCGTTTGATCCTCTTCAGAGCACTTATTTATTACACAAATTATATTAGTTTTTACTTCCCATATTTAGGGGTATCTCCATGGTTCAGAAAGCAAGTTAATAGTTTTTTCCTGACTAATATTACTTGTCAATTATCCGTTAAGTCTAGTCAGGCCTTAAGGCTTATCCTCATAGATTATAGGTCTGAGTCCTCCAGTGGATTTGATATTGGCTTTACTGTAAAGTTTGGTGGCAGAACGAGTGGCAACTCGGGACCAAAAAACGTTGTGTAGTCAGGCCTCCCACCCGTTGGACGATCTAATGAAGGTCGCGGGATGTACTTGGATCAGTCATTGTGGAAATCCTTGGGGTGTTTATCCAGCAGTTGAGTCCTTTGGCTGAGACAATTCGTCTTCTTGTATCATCTAACAGGCCGTGTCCAGCAGGTATCCTTTGGCTGAAAAGTTGTAGGTATATAATAGTATATACATATATCTCGTCGATGTAGTAGTCGAGGCTCTTTGAACTGAATAAACGTCTAAATACTGGGAGTAGACTACAGACCGGCAAATGTAGCGAGCGATCTCCCAATCGGAGGACCGCTTATCTGGTGAAGATCAGGAAGCGCAGGGCCATTCGTGGTAATAATTGGGGGATTGTCCAGCAGTGGGGGTCTTTGTCCAGCAATTGACGTCCTTTCAGCAGTCTTGCTGTAGCAGCAGGCCGTTGCTACTTTGTCCAGCAGTGAACCTTTGGCTAAAACGGTTTTTTTATGTGACAGGAGGCAAACGAGCAGACGGATCACCTGATGGTAAGTGATTACCGTCGTCCATAGACACCCGCAGTCCCAGGGGCGTTACAGGTGCGTTGCCTGCCTTTAAGGTGAAGATACGCTCTTTTCTTGAAAGCTTGCAGGTCGTATCGGTCCGGAAACACTGCACGACAGTCCATTTCACAGTTCGGTTGTACGGGGCAGGAAGTTTCTAGAGAAACGTTTGTGGACTGCCAACTATCTTAATGATGGGGATGGAAGTGCTATCGGGACGATGTATATTTATCACTTACCGTCAAGCATCCTGACGCGCAGGTTCCTGGTCTTCTTGCTGTAGTCCAGCAGGTCTCCGTTCCGCAGCATGTAGTAGTCGAGGCTCCGCGACGGCTCCAGCCAGATGCCCTTCTTGGGGTCCTCCTCGGATGCTAAGAAGAGGCCGAACTCTTTCGCTGTGGGGGGAAGAGTGATGGTAAACGATGGTGAACTTATAGTTGATTGGAACATCTTAGTGATACTTCTTAGGCTAGGTTGCACCATCCTAATTTAGCAAACATCAAAATTCTGTCAAACTCCATACAAAAAACACCGGTTATAACAATTATAATTATAGTTACGGTTAAAGTAATGTGCTAAGAGACAGTGTATCTGAAAGAATACTTCATTCCAGGCTTGTGATCCCAAATAGTGGCCATGTAGCTTCAGGTTTAGCTCATAACTGAGTCGTGTCTGAAGTACGGAAGCGGCATGGGAGGGGTGACATAACTATGACATGACAGAGCGTACAAGTCAGAAGCACATCTGAAGTCAAGCTGACGTTTGATGTCACAAAAACACCCTCCCGTACCGCAGGCACTGTCACAGTTATACGTTAGACTTGTAAGATAAAGGTTTTCATCTTTGAAACCAATAGACATAAACGTCATAAGTTTGAATTTGCTATACAAAATCCATGCGCTAAAAATATCCGGCTCGAAGGACCAAAATACGTAAATCCGTCTCAAAGGACCAAAATATGTAAATCCGGTTCAAAGGACCAAAATAAATGTATATGTGTGAGTGGCACCTGCAGCACTCACAGTTGTACACTGCGACAACTTGTAATGAGGGCTATCATTTTAGCGCTCACCAGTTAGCGCCACTGTAGAGTAAGGTCCTGTCACTTGCTAGTAGCGAAGACAGTGGCACCAACTGGTGAGCGCGAAAGTGGTAGGAGGACTATCGCATTTGCACTCATCAAGATGGCGCCACTGTAGAGTAGGGTCCTGTCAATCGCCAGGGGTGCCAACTGTTAAGTATAAAAACGATAGCCCTCATTGTAACCTGTTTTGAGACAAAAACTTTCTATCTATCTATGTATCTACTCACGCTCGCTCTCGTGCGCCTCCTGTATCTTCTCGCGGATGGCGCGGCAGGCGTCGTACACCGTGGTAGCCGGGTCGAACTGGATGGTCTTCACCACCTGCCCGCTGTTGAGCGATATCTTGAGGGAGAGCGTCGCCATCTTGCTTAGGGAGTGGGCTCTGGAAGGAGAAGTATTTAATTAGAGTACTTCAGAAAATACTAGCTACCAAGACAAGGCACTCAGCAAGCTATGATAAGGTTATTGGAAAAAGACAATGCCGGAAATTGGCGTCTTTTTTTTTTCGCGCGGCCATCGACCTAACTTTGTTTTTTGATTACAAAATAGTGTAATAAACCAAACTTACTATGACATGTATACCTCTAAACTCAGTCTGAACTGAGTTACGAGCATTAGAAGTTTGATGATTTTCATACTAGATTTGCTTTTTGCGCGCAAAGTTTTGTAAGAAATTGCAACAAAATAGTGAGATTGTATGTGTAAACAAACAATATCATCCATTAAAGGCTCCAGACATCAGTATGGAGCAGAATCAGCGCAATAAAAAAATAGCGCAATATTTTGTTGCAATTTCTTACAAAACTTGCGCACAAAAAGCAAATCTAGTATGAAAATAATCAAACTTCTATTGCTCGTAACTCAGTTCAGACTGAGTTTAGAGGTATACATGCCATAGTAAGTTTGGTTTATTACACTATTTTGTAATCAAAAAACAAAGTTTGGTCGATGGCCGCGCGAAAAAAAAAAGACGCCACTTTCCATACAAAATCTGGCATTGCCATTTGGACCGAGGTCATTTGGTTTGAGACTTTTATGGACATACTCTTGATTCAAAAATGTAGCACACTCGAGTGGCAGATGGACGCCCATCGTGCTTATTAGCCAGCAGCTGAGTAAAAAAGGATGAATGTAGTTTTCGTGGCACCCCTTGGACCTCCATCTAGCAGTAGGCCTGAAATGGCCCTTTGCATGGCTGAGGAAATACTATTCCCATCATATTTTTTTACCTTACTCCATTGTGTTAAGCAGACCTCATAAAGGTAGCAGGAAATCGCTGGATTCAGGTAACCAAACGGTCATTATGAAAATTCGATAAGGGAAACCTATGTTCAGTAGTGCGCGTCCTGTGGCTGAAATGATGATGAGGATGATGATTGTGTTAAGGGCCAAAAACGAAACATGTAACTTACTTGTGTATAGTGGCAGTGTGGTAGGGTCTGTCCTCGGGCTGTAGGTCTAGAGAGAGCGCGCTGGGCCTGCGCCTGCGTCTCTCGCAGCTGAACGAGCGTTGTCTTGTCCGGTGGGGGGTTGTGTCCTGGAACAACCAGAAGCATACTGATTATTTTGTCCAATCATAATGTGCACGGGACTATTCCCACATATCGTTCCCATCTCTGCAACTCCTGTGTAGGGTCTACAGCTTTACCACCAAAAAACCCAACCAGTGATGGCCAAGTTGGTCCCAGGAAAAAGTTATGCTGTCATTGGACCCGCAACTATGTTCATCAGAAAAACATAGGACGAGTTCGAAGTTATGGATCAACATCATTTAATGCAAAGCGATTGAAATCATGATGGTGTAGTAGACACCACATTAGAGTCATAAGTCATTTATTCTCTCTCTGCAAGCAGTTTCCCCACGTGATACGTAGGCGAATCAAAGTAACCGATATAGTACTCAGAAATGCCAAACTTTATTAAGCAGTGGGTTGTGGGACAAATGCTGCCAGGTCAATCTATGTCCAGCCAGGCCAATGAGATCAAGTTGGTGAATTTCGCGAGGAGCTCCTTGACCGGTCGCCTGGAAATGGAAATCCTTCAAAGAGGATCCTTTCAGCAGTAAACGTCTTTCAGTTGACTCACGGCGACTGCGGGGCTGTATAAGTAGTTGTTAGCTACTAAGCAGCAGAAGTCACTCACAGTATGGGCCGCGGTCAGCCGCCGCCAGTTGTCCTGGAGGGCTCTCTCGACGCGCTCGCGCAGGGAGCGTCACGCGCCCGCCAATGCTTGCGGTGACTGCGGGTCGCTTGACGTCTGTGGACAACGACAACTGGTGGTTAATGGACGAAAGTATTCCTTGTTGTACGTTAGTAGACTATTCAGTTTTGTTACAAAGTAACAGCCATTGCAACTACGTAAAGGCAGCGGTTCACGCTGCGACCGGTACCTGAAGCCAATGACTGAGTTTGTTCCGGCGTTTCTTCTTAGCACTTGCCATAATTATTATGTTTGTCTCGAAGTGCTGATAGGGCCCAAAAGATAAGTAGATATGTAAAGTGCCCCATAAGGGCTAACTTTTCTTTTTTTATTATTTACTATATTTTGACGTTCATAAGTGCCACTTGTGGTCTAAACTGAATAAATATTTTTGATTTTTTGATAATGTGTAAGCATCAGTTCGCGAGTGAATCTGAGACAGGAGAAAGATAACTTATTCTGTTTCGGATGTCAAGTGAGATGCCAGTATGAGTGACATTGACCGATGGATCCGAAACTCCTACTTCTGGTGCCAGCAAGCCTTTGAAACTACTCCTAGTCAACAACGTTGTCCTAAGATTCAAATATTTCCAACATTCTCACAAAAAACGAGACAACAACAGTCACAGATGGACTCTAAACTACATAAACCCTTATGGAGTAGTTCTGCTGACTTTTGCTAACCCCAAAATGTATCACGCAGTTGACGGAATGTCCCTACTGACTCCTGCTACTCCCGCCTAGGCTTGCCAGTTGTCCGGCCAAATATTGGCTTGTCCGTCCTGTCCGGCATTTTATGTGGCTGCCGCGCCAGGTGAAAGTCGAGCTACAGGATAATATCAAGCTCACGCATGACATGTCCGGCTTTTAGGGTAAAAAGTCCGGCCAAATGGAGCACAGAGTCCGGCTTTATGTTTTTGGACCTGGCAACCCTACTCCCGCCAAAACCCAAGCATCCAAAATGTTCACCATGATGTAACACCGCGCATCAACGGCGCCGACATCCGCCGTTCGAAATAACACCAAATGAGGAGGCTACGTTACAACAGTGTTATCGAAAGTTTCCAATGTTCCCATCGTCACACAAAGCAAGATGCCAGCATGAGCGACAGTGACGAATATACCCCCGAAACTACGTAAACAGTGTTTCGCAGTATCCCTACTTGACTCCTGCTATCCACGAACCTGCTGGGCTATTCCGTTATTGAAAGTTTCAAGTGTTTCCATTCCTCTCACTCATGCAAAACATAATCGACAGTGACGAATAGACTCCCAAAACTAAGTAAACAGCGTCTTCGTTTGTCCCTACTGACTCCAACTATCCATGATGTAACTCCGCGCATCAACGGCGCCGACATCCGCTGTTCGAAATAACACCTGAGTCAGCCGCGCGCGACTCTCCCGGCCCCGACGCCGGAACGGTTATTTTCAATGAGTGATGTCACTGGTGATAGTAAACTTGATGTTGCTAGCGTATTTTTTGCATGTTTTGGAGTGTGTATTTGAAAACAGGATTATTTAAATGCGTTACGATGTTTTTTCCACATCTTTAGTGAAAGAGACGCGAGTAAGTTTAGGATCATATAGATTCAAAATGTTGCGGCGTAGTCATAAAAAATTGCCAAGAAAAGCCAATGACAAAAACCTAGGCTCTTTTCAAAGCAGGACAGTATGCACATTCACACTGCTTGGTTTCCATTAGCGGCCAAGCTGTAGAGCCAGGCTATACAAGTTTCAGTGGCGGGAAATAGAGGTGGGGGTAAAAAGGTCTGTGAGGAGTCAATGGATATGGATAATGGAGGCTGGCATTCTAAAGTTACTGACTGACTAGGATTGCTTCCTAAAGTTACTGACTGTCATGAGCAGCGCCAAAGTGCGGTATTCCCTGACAAACGGGATTATTCCCACCTCTCGTTCCCACCGCTGCAACTCCTGTGCAGCCAGGACCTACAGCTTGACCGCAATAAAAACCCAACCAGTGAAGGTCAAGTTTGTTCCGGGGGAAAGTTAAACAGTCATTGGACCCGCAACGAAATTAATCAGAAGAACATAGGAGGAGTTCGAAGTCAAGGTTCGACTTCCCTCCATTGCAAAGCGGATGACAGGTGACAAACAAATTTTTAGTAACCTTTACGAAAAGATATTCCCTGACTATCTGTCTGTCTAATGAATGAAAAGGAAATTTGTGGATTAGCTTCCACGCAAGTTCTAAGTCTGTATAATTATTTTGAGTATAGGGCATCAAACTTATCACATTGGCATCTTATTTACTAGTAAGTGCAATCTTCCATCAAAAATAGTCTAATGAGTTGCTGACATTAGAAAGTTGATACAAATAATAATGGGACCGTCCCACAATTAACAAAAATGAGTCCATTTACAAAACGACATAATGATTTCCTTGACGAACTCTTTAGCATGAGAACATTGGATAGCATAGGTAATAATAATGATGTCTCTATCATCATTAAAGTAGAAACTTCAATCTTCATATTACTTAGATTGCGTGATTAACAAATCGTATTATTTGCATTAAATAATGCCCCGAACATACCCTGTTTTCAGGATTTGTGATATAATTAAAAATCCTAAATTGAAATCCACTTGTTTTGTAAGCATTATATCGCACATTCTTAACTTTTTCTAATCCATCCTAACTATTGCAGACAAATTATCAGTTTCGCACTATTCTAGTTTTTATACTTTGTATATATGTTACAGGAAATGTATGAAATCCGTCATTGTATACAATTCCTAGGAATTGTGTATAAGTCCTAAAATCACCCGGAAATGTGTGATGCAAATTATATTAGACACATTTCCTAGGAAATTTACACATTTCCTAAACAGCAATCGGAAATGTAATTAAGATTTCAATGAATACGCGTGGACATACGGTGGAGGATATTGCATCATCCGATTACGCGGGGTCTCTATCGAATCGTCAATTTTTTTTCACGCCTACTTGTCTATGGCACACAAATTTTAAGCCTAAATTTTTTTACAAAAATTATTTTTATTACGCCACTTTTTTTTCTCCGAAACTTAAATGGCACTCCCGCTCCGCGGCAGCTGTGTATGTGTAAGGTCGCAAGTCTAACCTAACCTAACCGAGACTTTGTTATCCAGCTACAGAAGTATTAAAACCTTCATGCCAATAAGTTTAATAAAAGAGATGTTAAAATTGGGGATTTCCAATACTTATATGCGTGATGCCGAAAGAAAGGATGCCAATAGGCAAATATTTTTTTCAGCCAATGTATAATAGTGCGAAAACAACTGTCAGGCTAAACAATAATAATTGTGAGTTAAAAGTACCTATCGGCCAATGTGGTTTGGCTAAATGAAATTTTAGGCGTACCGAGGGGCACCCGATCACGCGACCGCGCTTGTGCCGCTTAGTTTTATACATTTCCTAATACAATATTGGAATTCTATAAAATTCCTAGGAAAAGTATACATTTCCTAGGATATGTGCGTATTAAAAAATCTCTGAAGCAATATTTTATACATTTCCTAAATAGCTTCGGAATTGTATACATTTCCTAGGAATAGTATACAATTCCTAGAATTCATACATTTCCTGTAACATATAGGTACAACAAAAACTATGTTCCCGCACCTAAACACCATACAGCCCCATCGTCTACAACGCCACATGGCCCGTCAGTCCGTCACCTGTGCTTCTATATTTACCCCGCTATTCTTGGGATGGTGTGAGACAAAACTACGACAGTTTGACGGATGGCTGACGGGATTTGGAGATTGGAAGGGTTACGGTCCCTTTAAATTCGATTAGAGATAAAGTTAGGAGGAATGGCCTGTTAATATTAAGATTGGAATTGAGGACTGCAATGAGCGTGGGTTGATAATTGTGTAGAAGCGTATAAAAACGGTCCTGTGAAACGATCTACATTGTATCTATATGTATGTAGCAGCTCTATTAGTCTTACGTTAGATACGTTTCCACGTCTGAACTGCTGAATTAGATTAATTTGGTAGAGAGGAAGACAGCTACACAAATGTGTCTCGAAAAAGCACTAGGCTACTTTCAGTCGAAGAAAATGTGTTTTTATGAGGTAAAGGAAATAGAAGATAAAAGAATTTCATATTAATCCATAATTCGTGGAGCAAGTTAGCCAACAAAATTAGTTCTAGCATGCAATTAAATATTCTGATGTTAGCGCCACTGCGGTAAACAATTTATGACTGAAATCGATGCTAATTGCGAATGAAGCCACGATTAGAAGCTAGTCTTAGATAAGGTTAGCAGAACAATTAAAACCGCACTTGTTGGTCCATTGTGCGTAGTAACTAGTCTTATCGAAAGGATAGTGCCAGGGTCTGGACCAAGTGTTGCCCAGAATCAACCTATAGTGCATTTTATTCCTCAGGCCTATACTAATGTGTAAACTGAAGCGCACTGAATTCTATCCCTGGAGTTAAGAGAGAAAAAGAGTTTTGTTTTGAATTATTTACATATCAAATATCATCGATGTATACGTACTACGCATTAGATTTCTCGATTATGGCATTAAATAACACTCGCTATGTTGAACTTACCCATAATGCATCCGTACACGTTACTTTAGTGCGATTTAGACATTCTTTATAAACGATCTAGCACTGTTTTAATTGTTTGGTAAGTTGAAAAAATTCATTATTTCCAAAATGAAGCAAGAAGTTTTAGTTTTCTATACTTGCAAAAAGTCAATTTATAGGTGTATTACAATCGATTATTGAAGTTATTGTAAGCTAAAACTTCTTGCTCCATTTTGGAAATAATTAATTTTTGTCAAGTAACCAAACTACTGCAACAGCGCTTGATCGCTTATAAAGAATGTCGAAGTCGTACTAAAGTAAGGTGTACGGATGCAGTATGGTTAAGTTCAACGTAGCAAGTGTTATTGAATGCCACAATTGCGAAATCTTATGCGTAGTACGTATACATCGATGATATTTTATATGTAAATAATTCAAAACAAAAATCTTTTTTTCTCCTAACTCCAGGGACAGATTTCAGTGCGCTTCGGTTTACAAATTAGTATTGGCCTGAGGAACAAAATGCACTATCGTTTCATTCTGGGCAGCACTTGGTCCAACTTCCATACATGGATTGGCACTGTCCTTTAATTTGTAAACTTTTAAGTAACCATTCATCCATTAATAACATCGCTGTCCACCGCTTATGTATGTGGAACACCGTAAATATTTCACATGCAGCTCCTATTAAGCAGAAACCATAAAACGCCCCCGGTTATTGACCACCGAACGAATGTTTACTACATTTCTATTTCTGTGCCGGTTGAACGTAGATTTCGAAATCGCTTTCTAGCATAGCGTTTGTAAGTCTTCCCTTGCTTGATCTCTTTAGAACGATTTGATCTGTGAATGGAGCATTGGGCGAGCTTCTGTTTACAACTTTGATGTTCTTATAGGACTACGACATAATAAATAAATAAATAAATAAATCTTTGGACAATTTCACACAGCGCCAGCTAGCCCCAAAGTATGCAACTTAATGCTTGTGTTATGGGTGCTAGCTTAACGGATATACTACTTATATGCTTTTTTTTTTAAATACATAAATATTATACATAGTCACACCCAGACCCGTCACAGAAATTAAAATTCATCATTTCAATTTCTGCCCGGCCGGGAATCGAACCCGGGACCTCTCGGCATAGTAGTCCGTTCTGAACCACTACACCAAACGGCCGACAAAGATAAGTTATTGTATGGATTAAAAATAGTGGAGTTTTTTTTTATTTTACGTAAGAAGACGGCCACCTGGCTTGTTGTGTACAGTCAGCGTCAAATAGGTCGTCACACAGTGTCCAAAAAGTTGTCTACATAACCTTATTCCAATGAGGGTTTTGGCGTATGAAAAATCCGCCAGATGGCAATACGTAGACGCAAGGTCCAAATGCTGCATGATTGGTTATTTTTGAGATGACATTGACAGATATGTCAAAATCCACCAATCACGCAGCAGTCATACCACACATCCACGTCCCGCCATCTAGCGGATCTTTCATACGCGAAAACCCTCATTGTAACAAGGCGTGTTGCGAACTTATTGGCTACTATTTGACGCCGAGTACTATACTAAGAATGCTTATTGCAGGTTCGAATCCCAACATGATTAGGTACATGACAGTTAAAGACCACAAGAATAAAAAACTATCTTAAATCTATTCTATTTTTAGAAAAACATTTGATGATAGGTACTTTAAATAAGAACTACTGATTGAAGAACCATTTTACGAATAAGTATGTTGTAAAAATATTACAAGCAATAGAGCGTAATAACTATCACATTATTATGCTACAAGTTTACAACTTGTTTTCAGATAAGTGTAGTATTAATTACACATAGACCCGGAAAATTATAGCCGTTCAATGCATAAATAAACCAGAATAACGACAGCGTCTGAGTGACAATCTGTAATAGCCAGGGACATTGATAAATCGTTAGAAACTTTATGGTATAACGCACTAGACGTTACTGGATTAATAAACTGGAAACCATTCTTCTAGTCAAATTTAATAGTTCTATAAAACCTTATTGAATACCACATTCTAATCTAACGCCATAAAAACCTACGCGAATATTTGGAAATAGGTCTTACGCCTCCGCAATACTGTCGAGCTCGTCGACGGCTATCGTCAAATTCATGTGGACTCATTAAAGCCCCATAGCCATAACGGGTGCGAGTTATCGCATACGGTTTTGCATAAAAAGGCTGTCTTTCGGTCGGAATGATCCGGCCCAGAGCTGTTGAGACCTACAGGAATTTTAATAGTTCAATATGAGTGAGTGGTCCGGTTATTTGGACGACTTTATTGTTATTGCGAAGTGCTTGAGTTTTTTAATTTCGTTACGGGTAGACGGTGAATGTTTAGAATTTCAGCTGGCACTTGAGTTTAAATTTGATTAAACCTTTGAATATTTATAAGGGATTCCTTTTTAATTCTCTTCATTCTGATTAACCTTATGTTATTCTTACTTATTATAGTCTAAAAACATTTTACGTAAGTTACTTGTAACATGAAATGATAAATAAACAGTGATATTAATATTGTTGCGTACAGTCGACAGCACATTAGACTGTACATTTTTTGTTACAAAATGAACCTATCACAAGCACAACCAAATAAGATATCGACGTGTTTTTAGCTTGCCGTGCTAATGTTTATGATGATGATTTAAGCAAATATAAAGACTGTATTACCTTAAAAATGAGATCTATACTTCCAAAATATAAACCTACAATTATAATCTCAAGACTACCTATTAAAATATTCCCGATCCATAAAATATTAATGTATCCAGCGCTTTCTATTAACCACATGACCGCCTCCCATCGCACGTCGCCCGCCAAATCGCGTGCGCGAGCAGGGTTGCCAGATGTCCGGCTTTAGGCGGACGATTTAGGCGGCGCGATTTATTATTTATTTATTTTATTTATTTACATATTAGAATAGCTTTTATAAAGCTATGATTAGCTAATACATATACAAATCCTTCTTTACTCGGTACTTAGCTTGCCATACACCACCACTTCGAGACAACATATGGGCTGGTGTTGAGTAGTGGCGGAAGAAACTCAGTCACATTTGTCAGCCTCTTTTTCAATCAAATACAGTATACATTAAACAAGATATGTAATAATAACTGTGACCAAGGCATCCACGCCACCAAAGAGTATGTCAGGATTTTAGGGTAAAATGTCCAGCCAAATTATTCACCGAGTCCGGCTTTTGTTTTTTTGACCTGGCAAGTGGCAACCCTAGGCGCGAGTGACTGTACCATTAATTGTTGGGGCGCGGGTCCGCGTGAAATCGTTAGCGACGCTGCGCACTGGGGTGGGAGTCAACTTGTTGATTTGTCGATGCTAAGCTTCTGGACTCATTGATGAATTCGGACGGTTTAAAATGTTAGATTGTTTAATGCAGAACTGGGCAGAAATTACACCTGATTTTAGTAAGGTCATTTAGAAGTTTGGAATTTATGTAGCCGTCAAAAAAACCACTTACTACATTATGTATGAACGTTAGGTCATTATGATAAAATTAGAAATTGACATTTATGACCAATGTAGCGATAATAGCCCAATGGAGTCGGCTGGCCGAAGGTGCTGGTGACTATACTGTACCATATTATTGGAAAATGAAGCTTCAGAAGATTGACAACATTTATTTGATACCTTTCTTTGATCAACAATCAGTTGAGTTTATCTAAAGAGACGACGAATTTAGTTATTTTCAAATAAGTTAATTTTTAATTTGAATTAACTTTAGAGCAACACAAACGATTATTAGACGAACAACGGATAACACCACAACAATATTGAAGTTGAAGCCAATAACTTTAAAAAGTTTAAGCACAATTCAGTTTTCGGTAAACAGAATTTAATGCCTGAACATGTCACCCGTCGGTTTGAATCATAACACAACAATGTTCATCTGTACGTCTACGACAGGGGCGGGCGCGTCGCAGCGCATCTTTGACGGGTCGCTGCGCGCGGTTAAATGTTGAGTTAAAATGTTGCCGAACTGACAAGATGGTTCAAGATGTGGGGGGTTGTAGTCATGAATAATAATTGCTTTATTGTCACGCAAAATATTTTGAAAGTACAGAATAAGTTGACTTTCCGTTGTCTGGTGCCTATAGTACAAGCTTTACTTAGTTTGGGACTAAAAGACGCAATGTAAAATTTCCAAGTCTTCTTCACCCCAAAGATAAAAGAAAGAGATAGGATGCCGTTTAATAATGACTCTAAAACTTCGAATTGACCATTCTATACGACAAGTTTAACCTCTCGTATTCTTATAAGAAACCCATCATAGCCTTCTTAGCCCTAGAGATAAAGAGAGAGATCCAACACCCACACCCCATTGACGTCATATCCCAAGTAAACATCTTCGAAACAATGACTCCTTTGTATATTATTAAGCCGACAACTTGACACCTGCCCATTGACACCAATAGAATCCATTAGCCACCATTCTTTTATCACTCAACCCGAATTATCCACAAAAGAAATCCTATATTTGTGATACAAAAACAAATAATGGGTAAGCACCCCTTTCTTCGAAGATAATGGAGACAACAGACATGTCAATGAAGAAGTGATACAAAGCACGCATTATAGTGTCGTGTTACAGTCGCTGTGATTTGTCCGAGGAATTGGCGAAGTGATCGAAAGGGATGATAGAGTTAATCTGAGGGTAAACAATGAAGGGGTTTCAGTAGCTTGTCTTTGTTGAGATAATGTTGTTGAGTTGAGAAAACCTATAATGGAAATAAGATCTTGAGTAGTTCACGTACTATCTCAAAGTCAGTAGTCAGAAATTTTTAGGTTAGCCCCTTGAGCGACCATCCTCTCAAGCGGTTAGTAGAAAATTTATAAACGCTTATTATTGGGTTTACTAAACTACATTTACACCACACAAGTATCATCAAGTAGTTTTTCAAAATCTGATCGAAATTGTTATGCTTCACGAGGTATTAGATAGTGTAAGTGGAAGGTGTGATTCAAATGAGGAATTATTTACACAAAAATTTTTTCAAACAAATATCCATTCACGGTTCACATAGGTAGGTAACTATGTATAAAGATAAGCGGTTAAATAACATATTGAAATACATTATGATTGATTTAAAAACTAATATAAAAATAATCATTGAAAACTCTCGAGATCAACTAATAAAATACATAAAACTTCAATAATAGAGAAATAATTTCATCACAACTCCCAAGTACCTAAACCTAAGTTGATACATAACAGAAACCACACCTAAGCTATTAATATCTTAACGACAACAAAATCCATAATCTGAAGGAATCGGAACAAACAAACTCGACGCATGCGTCATCCCCCCCACGCGGGGTGGGGGGATCGATGGACTCAGGCGCCGGTGCGTCTGGCGCCGGGCTGCCCTTATCTGTCTTGAAGGAGACTGGGGTCAAAGAGAGACGAAGATATGGGTGTGGTTGTGTATGGGGCATGTGGAGGTTATGTATTTGAGGAGAGAAATCTAGTACATAGAACAACTGCGAAATAGAATATTCTAGTCGCTTAGGGTGGAAAATAGAAAAGAGAAATCAGATATTATGAGTACATGTCTCGAGGTGGAAAATTGAAGAGAAATCAGATTTCAGGGATAAAATATTTCTTTTCATAAAACAAACTAGAAAGAAGAATACTAGAATATAACAATAGAAGTGAAACTAGAAATACGTTGAGCCACGACATCTCTCTATCTAACGCTCTGTATGACGTCTTGCACAATATGAAAGTGTTCACAATTTAATTTATTAAGATCATAAACTATCTACGTGATGTTTAGGTGATACACGTGCTTTGACTTATCTAGATTCTACAGATCATAACGTAAGAGATTATAACTAAGAAAACTAAGATAAAATATTAATTATCTTGCAAGAAAATAAATTCTCAGTAACTGAAGATGTAGCTATGACTAATAATTTAAACGACGATGGAAATGATGCGTGCACCAATAATAATTATACTAAACTAAGCTACAAAATAAATAAAAATATCTCATGTTACTCCAGCAATAGATAATTCTTTATCTACTCCCCCTACATCCGATCCAGCATCAAACAAATCGATTCCCGAAGCTATAGACGATGGAAATACATTAGCATCAGGCTCCGTCCATATTGAACTTCCGGCTACACTTCCGGGTGTCACGTGACATCCGATACACTTTCTATTAACGAATTAGGGTCGCGACGGACATAGCGGGGGACTCGCGAATCCCGAGGGATCATAATCCCAGGGGACAGATTAAGTTTTTTAGGGGAATTATGCGATTTTGTGTGTAATACTATGTGCGAAATGGCTCTCGTGTTTGCCTTTTTGGGAAAAGCCTTATGGTGGAACGTGTGTGTAGTGATTTTTGCTTTCAATTAAATGGAGCCATTTTTAGGGCTGAATCTACGGCTCAACATTTAAAACTTTTTCTTAGACATCGAATCAAAATTTCAAATAGCCTATGTGTGTCTTAAGATGAAGATACGGCTTAAATCAACGATGAATTGATATATTTTTTAGACAAATACCTACTTTATATTATTATGATCACGAGCGGTGAAAATAGAAAAAGACCGAAACAATTTTAATAAAAAATCTATCATACCTGTAAAACACTGAAAAAAAATCCTCTTATTATAACTAATATAAATAACATTAAAACTGAATCAACTGATGCTATTTATAAAGCTTCAAACATGCAAAAATTCAAAACAGACTAAACTGAAATTCTAACGAAGGCTTTCCCTCTAATGTTACTTCAGTTTTCATCAAACATGTAGGTAGAGCGACTGATCGAATTCTCGCAGTGGGAAGCTCGAATTTACTGGACCCTGCTGAGAGGAAATGGTTTCCTAACGAGCTAGAAGGGATAATATACGATACACGATCAAATATATGCCAAGGATTAGCTAAAGATACGGATTTTGATGAAGCTAGTAAAATTTACAAAGGCGGTTTTTCTGTAGCTATTAAAATTTTCATTGAGGACTTGATTTTAGATAAAGATTTCGAAAAAGACGCGAATTAAAATCTTCATGCATCTTTTACTCAGGCGAATGGAGATACTTTGTAATGTACGAGGAAACTGCTGGTAGGGCTCAAAAGATAAGGAGATATTAAAGGCTACTTTAAAAAAAATATTTTGACATTCATAAGTGGCCAATATTGGTCTAAAAATGAATATTTTTATTTTCAAACATAAGCTAATGCACGTTTGTGACAAGAGATGTGTCTCTAGCACCAAACGCAAATTATAGTCTGTTTCAACATACATACGCGTAACGTTAAAGATTTAAGCCCTCTATCAACGTAGAGGGCTAATAACGTAAGGCGCGACCTTAGAGGCCAACGAGGGCAATTTGTAGTGAATTAATACAAGATCGCAGCAAGACGCTGCGGATTAAGGAACCCTGCAGTGAAAAAATCCCCTAAGCAATGAATGACTTGAAACTTTTACAAGACAGGATTAGTATGCTGATACCTCTAATTTGAATAATGAAAAAGACTTTACAGAAGATGATTGCGCAGTTTTGCAAATAGGGTTACTCGTAATTGGGTTCTGCGTAGAAACAATAAGTAAGAAGTTACTTACAACACAAATATTGTTTGCTAAGGGATAATGCAAAATTAAAAGCTACTCTACCAAAATGAAACTTAATTTTATGAGATTTGTATTGGAAATATTGGAATGTAACAAAATATAACACAATCAGAATCTAACAAGAATATGAACGTTATTTTTAAGCTAAACGATATTGAGAAATTTGAAAAGAACGAATCATTATAACATCGAAAAAAATACCAAACGACACTACTGAATTAGAAGACGAATCCGTAGTGACATTGATGGATCAGTATACAACAAACAAGCAAACAAATTAGCTGACAATTAATCACCCTGATCCAATTACCTTGCATTGAATGCAGATCAGAATCCGGCGCCGCGGGACGCCCGTGCCTTGAAAGAAGCTAACAACGTGTAATCACAGGCTGCGATGGCAAATTACAAAATTATGCCAATTCTGAAGAGAAGGATGATGGTAGAGAGAAAACAGATTGCGAAGATCATGTGTATGATATAATTTGGGGACGTGGTTAGTGCTACAATGTGGTAATTAAGATAGACGTAGGAAAGGGTATGGGAGGGCCGGAGGATGATCAAAGAGTAAATTTTAGAGAGAATTTCAGGCAGATATTTAGTATAGCTCTGTCAAATGTTATCCAGATAACGACGAACATAATTTTATTGGCATAGAATAAGTTATAAGACAATCGTATTATATTTGAAATGTCATTTCATGGGTTAAATAGAAAAATTGCAAGTCGATAAAATAGGTTTCCGTATCCTAGTTAGTATCTAGTTTTAAGAAGATATTGATTAAGCTTGTTTTATTGAGCTTACTTTTAGAATGGAAAGTATGTATTTTAAATACAAATAGTCAGGCTTTGTAATTGGTAATTATTGGTAAATTTGCAGTTTATACTCATGCCATTTCAAACCAAACTAAGTAATACTGTGGAAATCACTATTACGATTTTAATCCCAGTCACAAATAGAAATTACAATCAAAATATGACTGTTTCAATAAACATTATAACCGCACCGAATATAGACATCAAAAGACAAACTGAAGCCAGCGAACCTCAAATTGACTGACGGCTTCAAAACGATACGAAGTAAAACAATAACCGTACAAACATTAATAATGGTCGGAACGTTTTCAACAATAACACTCACGAACCCGGTAATGGACCGGCCGACAATAGCTTTTGCTAGAACAAAAGAACAAACTAGAGTTTCGGGAGGCACCTGAAAACTGGCGGCCGAAAGTTGTGAACACGTGGCTTACAAGTGGCACTTACCTCCATGAGCGGCGGGCCATCGCGTCGTCTCGTTCCCACTTTAAAGAGTTTACTGAACCTTCTCGCTCTCTCACACCCTGGTTGATTTCAATTGTTAATTTTGGGATTGGTATTGCAACAATAGAGTCGATTGAACTGAGTGTGACTTGATAATTTTATAGTAGGAAGAGTGTAGGGCCGAATGAAGACCCTTGCAGTGCGCTTTGTGAATTTGGTTCAGTGCAGCAATGCAGTGGATTTGGCCGGGGGGTGAGAGAGTGGGACCTCCGCCTCCGCGGACGGTCCACGGAGGAATGTACTGCTTCCCCGGCAACACGCCAGGACCTCGTGCCGAAACTATGAACCTTCTCCAAAGCTGATGAGGGGTCGGCCCGCGCAGGCGCCCTGGACGCGTGCCGTCCCTCTCACACCCGAAGGGAGTGTAGAAATGGGGAAGCAACTTTGGGGATGATTTCGGAGGGTGAAAAGACGATGAAAGATGGAAATGCATCTCGCGCTTCGCTCAGATTTCCGTTCGTGATTTTGTTTATTGATTCGTATCGGGGCGAGGACTTGGGTTTATTAATCCCCATCAAGAGTTTTACTGCTTTTATTATTTGACCAATAAAATTTATTATTCCGCCTTCATTAATGTCCAAGTTATCTCTATCTACACAGGCATTATAATATCGTAAGATTTATTGACGCTTCAAAAACCACAATCAATTTTAGTCTCTACCCCATCGGCATTAATACAGTTCCAGTTCTTTTTTAATCCAAATAGTTACCACAATTAATTCGCAAAGCTCACAGTCACACCTGTAACTAACCTGTAAAAAATCTCTTTCTGCTCATCAAAAATCAACCCTATACTCCTCACAAACGGTTGATTATAATTTCTTCGCCAGTTAACCCTCAACATTTAATGGCATTCGCTATTCGCGGGGCGTCGTTCATTTTCGTGGGGTTGCTTGCTGTTCAGTTGCCAGCGGGGTTGACAGTTCAATTGATATGAAACGCTTGTACGCGTTTATGTTAGTGTTGCACAATTTATTGGTAGCGAGTTTTATGAATAACTTTTTAGATTTAGAGAGACTTTTCGTAAAAGAGCGTTCCATTCTCTGTAATTTTAAGATTTATGAATACAATACTCTTAGACAGATTTAGGATTTATTTAACAGAAAACTTTCATTATTAAAACTTCTTGTGTCTTTTGGAACATAAAACACATTAAAAATACAAAAACATGAAGAAAACCACATAGGTATTGATCCTACTGAAGACGCTTTCCAAAACACGTTTAGTTCAGCTTTTGGCCACAAGGAAGCTTGTGGCGCTGTTTTTGGACCCCTGCTTGCATCAGGCACCATCTATTGACAAAATTTTGAAACGTGTTTTAAAGCCCGCGTTTTGAGTTTGTTTTTTTGCGCAGTGACAAACTAGATGGCGTTACTGTGAGTACTTTACAAGTTTGAAAGTGTAAAAAAAAAGTTTATTGTCAAATACGCAAGTGTGTTTTTACCCGATTGCGCCAGAAGGAGGGTTATGTTTTTACATAAACACTTGAGCAAATTCTATGGTTTCCATTTCAACCCTATCAAATAAATATTATTGTAACGTGTTTTCTCAAAAGCCATTCACTTCCAATTACCATGGATGCGCTTTAGTGCGCTTTAAAGCACTCGAAGCTTAAAGTTTACTTAACATATTGCTGTATCCACTTGTATTGAGTGTTTGTTGATCTATGACAATTTACAACAATATTGTTGGAATAATAATTCTGCTATCTCATGGAATAACATTTATAAATTAAAGGATACTTAAGTAATTTATTGAAATCTAGCTTTTTGTAGAGCAGTTATTTCGGTGGAATTTGATTAAGGATCCTTTAGTTAGAAGATAGTTTGACACCTAGGTAAAAACAGGATAGCTTTTTTATCCCGGGTTTTAAAACGCGTGCTATAGTGTGTCTATGATTGATCGCTCACCAGAGCGAAACTGCGGGCAAAAACTAGTAATAAATCAATCACAGGATTAAATCTACACTCAAGTTTTGAGCATTGTTTATAAATTCAATTGGTTAATGACCAATGGAATTAACAAGTAGCAATTTTATGAATAGCTGACAGTTACTTTTACAAATTCTTTTATTTCGACCTCTGTTCTTAGTCTGTATCCTACTAATCCTACTATAATATTATAAATGCGAAAGTTTGGATGTCTGGATGTTTGTTACTCTGTCACGCAAAAACTGCTGAACGCATTTTGATGAAAGTTTTTAGTATTATTGTTTATAACCCAGAATAACATATAGGCTAGAATTTATGACGATCTATGACAAACTAAATTTCACGCGGGTGATGCCGCGGGCAAAAGCTTTATTCTTTCATATGCAAAACTTATACTCAAATCGCTCACAGCATTACTCCCAAAACTCCTCATGTGGACGTAATGGTAGACCTTTGGAAGAGGGGGTAGTTGGAAATTTATTTTGCTTACACGCAGCAGGGCGCCATGTCATCGGGAGTGGAGGCGATTTGGCGGATAAAAAAATATTGCCCCTTCTTAAGAGCAGCGAAAAAACCTTTTGTTTTGGTGAGGAGAGAATTTTGAAACGAAACAACTGATTTAGTAGCTTTAAAATCGTGAAATGATTGAAACAAATCACTGATTTATAAGTAAAGTAAATACTGAATATTTCTTTAAGCATGTCCCTAGCAAATAGTCTTCTTAACTGGAGAACTGACATCATAAAAATCATCAGCAGCATCTGTCTATAGTCCAAGAAGCCACCTTTAAGGAATATGCCATTTAATTCTTTGAGATTTTCTCTCCTTTTCTCATAATTGCTGCGCCAGAAGGATGGTTATGTTTTTCCAGCGTATTTTATTTAATAAGAAAATATCTTTACGTAAATACTTTTCTAAAGTCACCAACTAAGACTCAAAATGGTGTGTACAATTTGTATATTTATCTACTTACCTATAAACTAAGTTTCGTTTCTCGTTTCGTTCGTCTTCTATCTCTAGTAGGCACTTGTGTCGCTGCGTTTTGTTTAAGGCACGTGGTTTCAGTTTTTGTTTGTTTTATTTCTTCACATCGCAGTCTTTGTACCTGAGGAAAAAAGAAAAATCTTTTATGAACAAAATGATCATATCATCTACATAAATAATACATGTAAGATCAATAAAATGACGATTCAAAAGTTTGCAAGGGGACTATCATATCTATGATTTATTATTGACATAAATCACCAACAAATTGCATTCGCAATGCACTTTAAGTCATTACGCGTGAAGACATTGAATCCGAAATCAGCGCTTCCTTTCAATTCCTCAATTTATCTAATCATAAAATTTTATTGCCGATACAAAACATAATAAATCTCGATTCCAAAGATACTAATACATTTTTATCTAACAATAAATTGAGGCGGATCAAATTGGTCCTTCGAAACCGAGCTACATGTTGGGCGCCAAGTTTCTGTGGGGGAGCGAGAGGGGTGTACCGAGGGTGTTGCTGTCTCGGTCGGGGCGCCGGGCAGCCGGGCGCCGTCTGCGGCCCGTCTGCCGCCTCTGCGGAGCCCGTTACATAACCAGCTCGGGTCGGGCCGCGGTCCGGGATCCGGGTCATTGAATCGGTGATGGACTGGTTTCGCGGTGGATTATAATGCCGTGTTTTTGCAGGGGTTTAGGTGTTGTTGATGGCCGGTGGAGGGATTTCCTTGTTTATTAGTTTTTTTAATATCCGGAAGCTGACGCACTTTTCCGCTCTATTTGGACCTTTAGTTCAATCTACGGTAAGTTTAAGTCACATTTGTTTGTCGTCGATAGAGGTTTAATCCCGAGTTATTAAACTAATCTTAGTTTAGAGTCTACAAAATAGATCTTAGTTATGAGAACATAAGATTCTAATCAGAATTAATGAATACACAAGTCAAGGAACCGAAGTCACTAATGCCTGGTATCCTCATTAGGGTTACTTACGTAATAAATCGTTTGGTCTAAGAACCTTTTAGCAAAATTGAGTTAGTAAGCTACCTTTCTGCGAGGAAAAGTGTAGATGATAAACTATGTAAAATATGTATTTTTCAAGACATATTCTTGAAGTGACCCCTGATAATGAACATAATGAACCCTGGGTTCAAATCCAGACGGGGCTTACAAGTGGAGGAAAAAATATTTTCAAGCGTATATCAAGCAGTTTCTAATCAGAAAGATGTTTTAAGAAGAGGTATATTAAAACAGCTGTCGTGCAAATTAAGGCAAACATACATGATTACTGTAAAGTGAGTAAACGCAAGTATTTATACAGGCCATACGAAAAAGTGGTTGTATGAAAATTTTAATTAATAAACCTCTTAAAATGTAGATTTAAGCTATTATCGCCCGTATTCACAAACGATGCTTGTTTTTAAGTGAAGCAGCAAATCGAACGCACAACGTCGAATAGAGCTCCATGATTAGTTCGTGTGTGACACTGTGCGTCCACGCACACAGTGAGACCTCATAGTATGTTTGTGAGTACGGGCGTAAGTACCAATTTCATTGTATTCCACTACTTATTAGTCATATTTTATGCCATCAATATTGTCAATTTA
The DNA here is from genome assembly GCF_004193835.3 of Ostrinia furnacalis. Classification (NCBI taxonomy): domain Eukaryota; kingdom Metazoa; phylum Arthropoda; class Insecta; order Lepidoptera; family Crambidae; genus Ostrinia; species Ostrinia furnacalis. Next base: position 506,135 of record NW_021133785.1, read on the forward strand.
CCAGTAGCAACAAACAATCGGCAGTCGCTTATTCCATACTAATGTAATGATGACTGTGACCCATATATGGCACGAATGCGTCTAATCAACTATTGTACAACATTTGCCCGGCATACTTCGCCATGCTAACAACTACCGCACACATACACTTAGGGCTGCTGCCTAAGCGATTAATAAACAAAAATTTAATTGATTCGAACTGCCTAATGTCGGAATCGAATCCACGGCGTTAAAAATATTTATATCGAGAGGCGACTCTTAACGCCAGAAAAAAAATCATAACTAAACTAGTTTGTACCAATTTCATTGTATTCTACCACTTATTCTTATTACTTATATTTTATGCAACAAATAATCGGCGGTCGCTAATTTCATACATAATGACAATAATGATGACTGTGACCCATATATGGCACGAATGCGTCTAATCAACTATTGTACAACATTTGCCCGGCATACTTCTCCATGCTAACAACTATGTACCGCACACATACACTTAGGGCTGCTGCCAGAGTGATACAATTATTTTGTTTAAATAAATAAATTTAATTTATTATTATTATTATCCCTTTATTCAATTTCCTTCTTATTTTTAATATTTTTTTACAATGTAAATTATAAAAAAACTAAAAATACATAATAAAAAAAATTCTTAAAAATAGTTAATCCGCTGGTAGCGGAGCAGGGCCCAAGCTACCGGTGGTCAGGGTCACAGGCTGAGGAACCTCCGGACAATGCGTGCCGTGCTGAGGATCACCGCCTTTTGAATCTGACCCTTGAGCCAACCATCTAGCGAGAGCTTCTTTAGATGTTGGTCGAAGCTATTATTATTATTATTATGTTTGTACGCTTTGGAGCTCACGGGTCAAAAGTGGCCCGGTCCTTTATAAGGCTTGCGTGGGGATACAGATCCAACACGTAGAGGCCGTTTTAAGCGCAAAATAATCGACAAAAGTGAAAGTGGTGCACATGCTGGATCTTGTCTCTGACCATATCATGGGATGTAGCCAGAGATTATTATTATTATTGAAAAGTATTTAAAAAATTCGTTAAGTAATTCAGTAGTATGTATTTTGGAGAAAGCCTATGTTAGTATCTGTCGTCCTGAAAATGAAGATGATAAATTCAGTAAAGTGGGCAAATAATTAGTGTAAAACTGCAAACAGAAATAGATGAATAAGTAAGATATTACTAGTATGTACATACGTTTAGATGTGAAGTTTCGTGATCCGTGCTTACTAATATTATAAATGCGAAGTCCATTTCACGATTAAACCACTGAATCGATTTAGATGAGACTAAGAGGCATGGAAAGAATTTGAGACCTAAGGTAAACTAGTTATTAATCGATTTTTGAAAGGGGGACAAGTGCACGATAGTCTATAATGTGTAAGTTGAAAATTCACGCCCCAGGAAGTCGTAGGAATTCGTTATACTAGTATAAATAATATAATAAATAAATAAATCTTTGGACAATTTCACACAGCGCTGCAGCGCCAGCTAGCCCCAAAGTAAGCAACTTAATGCTTGTGTTATGGGTGCTAGCTTAACGGATATACTACTTATATACTTTTTTTTAATACATAAATATTATACATAGTCACACCCAGACCCGTCACAGAAATTAAAATTCATCATTTCAATTTCTGCCCGGCCGAACCACTACACCAAACGGCCGACTAAGGATAAGGAGTATAGGTAGTCAGTATTAATAAAGTTCCAGTCTTTTGTTTATCTTTTACGTTATTCAATAAAATATGATGTTAATCTTCAACACTATTTATTAAAAAAAATCCATAGTATGTCTTGTGACAGCCCTGATCAATATGGCGTCCTCGTTATCATGCGCACGCGCCTATCTCGCGCCGACTGCGGACGGCAGCCGCTGATCTACATGACATGCTACTGGTGGACATAATAATGTTGTTGTGCGATAAGTGTGCGCGAAAGTTTTCTCAATTATAGAGAGTGTCAGGGATNAACTCATCTTTTTTATCGCGCTTGTCATCCGAGCAACATTGTTGAAACTGGCTCCTGTTATTTAATTCCAAAAATGAGTTTAAAGCATTGTAATCAGTGATAAACTTGTGTAAAAACTTGCGTCTCCTAAGTGACAATCATGTGAAACAATAATTAAAGTGATTTGGATTGTGTCAGTGACGAAAAACTGAAAATACTGATTTGTGTTTTGCTTATAAATTGGACGGACGGTCAGTTCGATATATTTTTTCTGTCTGACAAAAACACAAGTACCCACTGGACACTGACAGAAGCAACTTCATGCGTAAACAGTTTGCGTGTTTCGTCCGATCGCATTAAGTGCAATTGGCCTTGCGGCGTAAGCGTCTGTCTATATCGTGCGGACCCGAGTTCAAATCCGGACGCCCGGAAATTTTTGGGTTTTATTTTTAATTACAAATTATAAAAGGATGCATTGCTCCGCTTGTAGAAATGCCGTACTCGGCCGGGATAGCAAATTAGAGTGTAGACAGTGTCGCAGCAAATATCATATCGAGTGCTTGGGCATTAGTAAAGAACAATACTCGTCATTGCAAGCTGACTACCGAGCAAGTTGGATATGCCCAAGCTGTAACAACATAACCAGGCGTTCAAGGCGAAACATTAATACACCAATCCGACTTACACAAGTGCCCCCTGCTGATGAGTCGATGAATATATCGTACGAAATCTCGGATAAATCGACTGTAGTATCTCCACCACCTTCTGGTCACGACAGTGACGTCGTGACTATGGATAAAATCAGTGCTTTGCTGGATCAAAAACTGCAGGCGTACCTGGCTGTCTTCACAGATAACTTCAGAGAAACACTTAAGACCGATGTTCACAATTTAGTTCAAGCGGAGATGGACTCCAAAATCCAAAAGCTTAAAGAAGACTTTACAGTCACCACAGATTTTATATGCGAAGAACAATCATCTTTGAAACACGAGATAGACAACAAAGCACGAATTATCAAGGATCTTGAGGCTAAGAACTCTCAACTTCAAACTCAACTCAATTCATTGAATAACCGTCTGGCATCTATAGAAAAGATGTCGCGCAATCAGAACATAGAGATTCAAGCAGTACCCGAGAGTCGAAATGAGAATCCGTCTGCCATATTTCAAAACCTTTGCAAAGCTATTAATCTTCAAATGACTGATGACAAAATCCATTCTTGTCGTAGAGTCGCCAAGCTGAACCCCTCCTCGGACCGACCTCGTAACATACTCGTAACACTGGTCAATCCGCGTTTGAGGGACGAGGTTCTCTCTGCGTGTCATCGTTATAACAAGCAGCACAAGAACGAGCCCTTGAACACTACCCATCTCGGGCTACCCACAGAAAGGCACAGAATCTATATTACCGAACACCTCTCTCCGGACTGCAAAGCTTTACACGCAGCTGCTAGAAAAGCGGCCAGAGAGAAGAATTACAAATACGTTTGGGTCAAATACGGGCGTGTCTATATGCGCAAGGAGGATACAGCAACTTGTGTTCATGTTAAAAGCACGGACACCTTGGATAAGCTTTAGGAACTTAAGTACATAGTAGTTATTTAAAATTTCTCGGTTTTCCTTGTATTTGGACCTCTTCCAGGTTTCTTTTATGTTAATTTACTATCAGAATGTTAATCGCATTAGATCAAAAGCTAAAGACTTATTCCTGAATGTACTTAATAGCAATTATGATATAATTTGCCTTTCTGAAACTAATCTTAACGCTGGTGTTTTTGATGGAGAACTTTTTGATTCTCGTTATAGTGTTGTGAGGCGAGACAGGTACAGGTAAATGGTTCAGAAGTCTGAGGGTGGAGGTGTTCTTATTGCTCTCAAAAAGAGTCTTCGTTTTGCTCATCGGGTTTCATGGGAGAGTGGGGTTGAGGATCTATGGATTACAATTTTTTCTGATTCCGTAGGGGCAAAGCCAATCAATATTTGTCTATGCTATCTCCCGCCTGACTTATCTCTGGAGCTCATTGATGAGTTTTACACTAATCTCCATAAAGTTATATTACAGTTTCGTGACACTGAGGAGTTTCTGTGCTTGGGAGATTTTAATACTCCCGATGTCCAATGGATCAAACCACCTGGCTATAATTACTTGACGCCGTCTGAGCCTCATGGTCGGAAGGCTGATCTTCTGTGTGAGACGGTCACCTTTTGCAATCTCTATCAATTCAACGACGTCCCTAATTGCAATGGTAGATTTCTGGACCTTTTAATGTTTAGTGCTGACAGCGTTCGGCTCTGTCGAGCTGATCCGCTTAGTCGGGAGGATAGGCATCATCCCCCTATAGTGGCAGATATAGACGTAAATAAATTCAACATAAAAACACTCAAAAGTAATAAATGCCAAAAGCGCCCAAATTTCCGCAAATGTGACTTTTCCGCGGTTTGTACTGACCTGGTATCAACCGATTGGGAGCAAATTTTACGATCTCAAAATATTGATGATATGATTGACATATTTTACTCCGAACTTAGAAGAATAATAAACAAACACACTCCTTTAGTCAAGTGTGAATCTAATAAATATCCAAAATGGTTCTCATCAGCCTTAAAGAACTGTCTAAAAGAAAAATTAAAATACTTCCGGTGCTTCAAAAAATTCAACAACCCACGTGACTATGATTCGTTTTCCTTGCTTCGTGCACGCTGTAAGAATCTAATGGTAAGGGATTACAAGCTTTTCATTTCTTCAGTCGAGTCATCTCTGGACACCGATGTCAAAAATTTCTGGCGTTTTGTAAATAATAAAAAGAAAAACTCTGGTACCATCCCCCAAACTGTCTATTATGGTAATCGAATCTCATGTGACCAGAGTGAGATATGCGAGCTTTTCTGTAACTACTTTAGCTCTGTATATGAGGAAGATACTAATCTTGCAGACATTGATGTGCCTTCGATTCGCAGTAACAATATTTTAAGAAATATTGTGATTACTCGCGAAGACATTGAGAGACGGATTGCGAGGCTTGATGCCAATAAGGGAGCCGGTCCGGATGGAATACTTCCACTTCTAATCAAAAGATGCGACAAGGAGTTGAGTGTGCCACTCTGTCTCATTTTCAATGCTTCGATCCAAATGGGAGTTTTTCCTTCTGAATGGAAGATGGCACACGTCATTCCCATCCATAAATCTGGCGACAGATCTAATTGTGAAAATTATCGTCCAATTAGTATACTTTCTTGTTTTGGTAAATTGTTCGAGTCGCTGGTCTATGATCACCTGTATCACCACATCTATCCCTTTCTCTCTGTTAAGCAGCATGGTTTCGTTAAAAGCAGATCCACTGCATCTAATCTGCTCGAATACAAAAACTACCTCTGTAATGCTTTTGCCAAGAGAGCGCAGGTTGACAGCGTATATACAGATTTTTCTAAAGCATTCGACAAAGTAAATCACAGATTGTTATGTGCAAAATTGGCATCTTTTGGCATTCATGGTAACTTGTTGCGTTGGGTTGAATCTTACTTGCATAACAGAAGTCAGTTGGTTGCTCTGAAGGGTTTTACGTCTTCATCTACACCAGTAAGTTCCGGAGTGCCGCAAGGTTCACATCTGGGCCCATTATTTTTTATTGCCTTTATAAACGACCTTGTAGACCAAATTCAATCCCCCTGTCTTCTGTACGCAGACGACCTTAAAGTTTTCTCAATTATAGAGAGTGTCAGGGATTGTGGGACCCTCCAGACCGACCTAGATTCGATCCAGAGTTGGTGCGTTCAGAATCGAATGCATCTAAATGTCGGAAAGTGTTTTGTTCTAACATTTGGGAGTACTAGGGATAAAATCAGGTTTGACTACCAACTAAACGAACAGGTGCTTCACAGAAAAAGTGTTGCTCGTGACCTTGGAGTTATATTTGATGAAAAGCTTAGTTTCCATGCTCATTATGAGGATATAGTGTCCAGATGCTCAAAACTTCTTGGCTTTTTAAGCAGAACTACGAAAGACTTTAGAAGACCTCGCAGTTTGCTTTGCCTCTATTTTTCCCTTGTACGAACTATCTTGGAATATAATTCATCAGTTTGGTCTCCATTCTATGCAGTTCACACCAACCTAATCGAAAGTATCCAGAAGAGATTCTTGGGCATCCTTTGTTATCGGCTTGGACTTAGTAGAAGCTTACCAAAATACAGCGATAGACTGATGAAATTTAACGTCGTGACCCTCGAGACTCGACGTAAGTGTCACGACTTGGTGCAGCTTTTTAAAATTATAAACTCATGCACAGACTCCCCTAGTCTTCTCTCCTCTATCAATTTGAATATTAAGCCCAGATCTCGTTGTCCATTCTCAAACACCTTCACTCTTCAGATTTACAAAAACAACACTTCTTATTTCAATCCTATTGTAAGAATGTGTCGCCTGTACAACGAAATCACAGTTTCTAATCACAATAAAATAGATATATTTAATGATAATTTACCTCGATTCAAAAAGTCAACAATTGGCATCCTTTTAGAAAATGTTAACTGACTGTAACATTAATTTAACTATATTTTTAATAAAATTGTAATAGTTTTAGGCTTAGATTCATTTGCATGATTTTTACAACAACTGCTTGGCAATATTCCATGTTGTGTATACATGCTTTGGGATAATGTCTGGTTTTGCTTTTTATTTCATATTGTCATTGTATTGCTTAGGACATTGTCCTGTTTTGTATACGTAATAAAATAAATAAATAAATAAATAAAGATACCTTTCAATATTAAGGACTTGGACACTGGCTTATTTATTGTCCTGAAGCATGGGTAGGGTTAAAGTAATACATAGAAGTACGGTGTAAAAGCTTTTTAAAATTTTTTGTAAGAACCTTATAACCTGTATTCTGGCAAATAAACGCTTCTTATCTTATCTTATCTTTTACAAGTCGATTCAAAAAATCCTGCCAATATTCGCGAGCTCTATTACAGTGACAGCCCTGGCCAATATGGCGTTCTCGTTATCGTGCGCACGCGCCTATCTCACGCCGATTGCGGACGGCAGCCGCTGATCTACATGACATGCTACTGGGGGACATAATAATGTTGTTGTACGATACCTTTCAAGAATGATAATGATTTTTTCTAATAGTCCCGGTTTACCGTCCGTACTTCCTGCGACCTTCACCAGATTGTCGTTCCAACTAGTCTATGAAAGGTCGGCTACGCATTTGCAAATTATGTTGCAAGATCAAATTATCAGCAATAGCAAACAGCCTACTGAGTTTGTTACTCTTTCACGCAAAAACTACTGAACGGATTTTGATGAAACTTTACAGTCTTATTGTTTATAACCCAGAATAACATATAGGCTATAATTATGACGATCTGTGACAAACTAAATTTCACGCGGGTGAGGCCGCGGGCAAAAGCTTGTTAATAATATTAGTGTAAAAGTTTGTGAAGAATGAAGATAGATGGATTCTGTTACTCTGTCACGCAAACCATTGAATTAATTTAGATAAAATTTGGAACGAACAGTTTAAGACTTGGGGAAAGAAATTCAAATCATTTACTAGGATGGCCCTTCGGGCACTTACACAAGCCACAAAATTAGTTTGCCCTATTCAACGGGCAAGGTCGCGGACAAAAACTAGTGTAATAAAATAATTCCAAACTGTACCAGGAAATCCAATTCCAATTCAAGCTGATGTCTCCTGATTCCATTAATAAGGACTCATTGAGCGCTCATTACAATACGTGACGTACACTCTACATTGTAGAGTTGTATGACCGCTGCATACGCTATGAACTGCGTACTATTGTGAACTTTATGAATTGTATGCACTTCTGATAGGATGCTGGCTTTGAGGTTATTATATGATGAAGTAACTAGTTATTGTATCGCCATAGAAAATGGAGAAAGGGTCCCGGTTTAGAATAGCAAAGGCTGATAGTACGCAGTTACGAACCCATCATAGTATTTTGTCCAGTATTTAAAATAATGTTATGTATTTACCAATGGTATTCTTCTTCACATCCCCAACTCAAGAAATTAATATACCTAGTCGTGCATCCTGATTTTTTTTTATTTTTCATGTGGCAGGAGGCAAACGAGCAAACGGATCACCTGATGGTAAGTGATTTCTTTCCTCAAGTTTTAGTTTTTCATTCAATTTATCTTTGATGCCTACAACGCGCACGATTTACACGTAAAAATGATCAAGCTCGAAAACAGATTTACTGTCGCAATAAGTATAATATTCGCAAAGTATAGACGACGTATTGCGTACGCAAAACATCCAGCATGACAACTTTTAAATATACCGATAGTTGCAACAATGAAAATCGGATTAAGCCCTCAAAGGTCAGCGTTTCGTAACCCACGCCACTTTCTCGGGCCGGGCCCTTTCTGCGCCCACGCAGCCCACGAGCATACAGATCTTATGACTCTTGAAATAGGTGCTAGTTTACAACAGAAATGATGGTCCCACACAGTTGTTACAGACGACAGCATATCAAGCTGAATACTGTACCCTATGTAGCTGTGACAGGGGCTATTTTATACAATAATATAGTCTGATGGGGCAACTGTACGATTCCGCGAATGTGGGCGGGCAAACTTCACTTCGGTGTAGGTTCATTCATAAATCAAAAACATTTGTCCAGTTAGGTATTTAAACCTGCCTGTACGTTTTGACAGAATTAGATAGACGTTGTACGATATGAGCTACTTTAATCGTTCATAACATAAGGGATGACAGAATGGGAATGAGGAATCAATATTGGTCATATGAAAACTCATTATTAGAGATTTGGTGATAACTGATAACCAATAAACTATAGCCTGTAAATTCTGCAAGTGTTAAGACTTAACGCAACATTTCTTCAATGATAATCCTAACGTACTTAAGAAAGTACTCATGGTTAAGATTATTTATCATTGAAGGTCACTATATCACTGAAAGTTTACCACAGAAAATATCAAATTGTATTAAAAACTGGCTTTTATAACTTGACTGTCGAAGATGTATAGAGTTTCTTGTCCGATTTTGGTTCGACAAACTCTACATGTAACACAATATTGTTCTTCCTTACTTGGTCTAACAATAAACCTTTATGCTCCCACATAGGGTTGCCAAAGTGGCCCAGATAAAAATGGACACAATTTGGTGAATGCCTAATTCACTTTTATAGCTTTTTCAATCTGCTGATTCGGTAAAGTGCTCCCTGCTGTAACTCCTGTGTAGCCAGGATCTACAGCTTGACCGCCAGTAAAACCAATGAAGGTCAAGTTTGCCCCAGAGGACAGTTAAACTTTCATTGGACCCGCAACTAAATTAATCAGAAGGACATCGGAGTTCGAAGTTAAAGTTCGACTGAAGTGCAACTGAAAGTAAATTAGTTAAAGATCCTAAACCGAGACCCTGCCTTGTCTTCCAAATGTCTAGTTAAATTGGCTAAACACACTTTCCCAGACAGGATTTAACAGGAAGGCCGCTGGATGCAGGCCACTCAAACCGGGCGATGTGGAAATCATTGGGGGAGGCCTATGTTCAGCAGTGGACGTCCTGTGGCCAAAATGATGATGATGATTTTCCTGGCAACCCTATACCCTACCCAAAAATATCCACTTCCTCATCAATAAAAGTACAGTTGCAATTCGCACTCGATGACGTCACGGTATCGACTCGTTACATCACTTACGTCATAATGTTGATTCAGTCGCAAGGAGAACGGGTGTGAATGTCATGGTGACCTTACGTTTGTTTAGACAAACATTTCGGAATGTGACATAAGCACATTTGGGTTGTAAATAAGGCAAAAATATCAGTTACCTTCTACAGTTTATAATTTAACCAACGGTGAAGGTGTCGGAATGGCCGAGATTCGAGGAATACTGGTTCGAACCCCGCCTCGGCTAGCGAAGTTAAAAAGAACTTAGTAATTATTATTTTTAAGGAGTCACATCTCAAAATAAATTTTGAAGGACTTGACGAGGGTTCAATTCCATCTTAGGCAATTCAAGTTATTTAAAACTTAAGAAGACTTTCCTGATGCAATGGTAGGGTTAAATTGTTATAGAATTGCTTTTTAAATGCGCTTTCTTTCTCTATTGCGCCCCCCTGCTGCGTTCTTCCTGCTGCCGGACTTGAGGACTCCTTTCTCCTCTTGCGTCTCCGTCAGCAGGGGTACGCCGTGACAACAAAGGGCCCCCGCTGAAAATCAGTTTCAAGACAAGCTCTGGCGGTCTTGATGTACGCTGAGCGGGTGCCTTTTTGTCAGAGGGGCACAAGCAGTTAATTGTCCACTTGTTTATTTCTCTCTGTTTAAATATATGTCTTGGCTGCTTGTAGCTTTCTTACAAATAAAAGTTTTCTATTCTAAATGCCTAATTGCAAAATAAATGACTTTTTATGATCAGTGCGCTGCGAGTATAACGTTCTTCTAATCTAATCTAGTGCCTCAATTAGGCTATAAAATTTAACGACTAGTCTCAAGATGAGCTCATGAAGCTCGTGTCAAGTAATCTAGTGAAAAAGCGTATTGGTACGTGAGTCTGTGATGAGAAGAAGCAGCGCAAGAAACTTAGTTACAGCTATGTGTGTTCGTTCATCATCATCAGGACGTCCACTGCTGAACATAGGCCTCACCCAATGATTTCCATAATGACCGGTTGTTAGCGGCCTGCGTCCAGGGTCTCCCTGTTACCTTTTTAAGGTCGTCGGTCCACTTTATGGGTGGACGTCTGATCTCATGCTGGGCTTTCTGGTACGTGGCCTCTACTCTAGAACCTTGCTCCAGAGCTATGTCACAGTATATTTTTTATCTACTGTGGCTATGTCGTAGTATGTAGTTACTACGAGTATATTAACGCAATAAGTACTTTTCCGATATTTAAGCTTACGCTAAATCTGAATTTAGTTTAAATATAACAATAACAACCTGTTATTTTATTATATTCCGCGAACTGGTACAGGAGTAGGTCACGGCTAACGCGGTCCGAGTTGAGTAACATTCAAAATTAGCATTAAAGGAAAAATTGACAATTTGAGAATACAAATTGGTCTGGACATCTCATATATCTTTCGTAAAGGCTATTGTAACTTTGTCTGCCATTTGCTTGGCGCTGGCCACTTGGCCAGTAGTCAATCTAATAAAAGTTATTTTCAATCAAAGTAATAATTTCCTTCTATTTCCTTTGAAAGAAAGAATGCCAGTCCATTTGCAGATTAACTATATCTTAACTTAGGATTCCCAGGACTAAATAGGCTTTCTGGGTGAGTTGACGTTCTCTGAGAGAAACTTGGCTATTACTGGTTTCATTGGAAGTCAAGCTGTAGATCCTGGCTACACAGGAGTAGCAGAAGAGGGAACAAGAATGAAGATATTAGTTCTTTTTGTAGTAGAGGCAATCGATCCTCCATATCTAACTCTAACAATAACGATAACCGGTGTTTTTTGTATGGAGATATCGCACTCCTTATTTCGTTGCGGGTCCAATGACAGTACTTTCCTCCGGAACAAACTTTGCCTTTACTTGGGTGGTTTATTTACGGTCAAGCCTTAGATCTTGGCTACACAGGTGTTGCAGCGGCAGAAATGAGAATCAAGAGACATGTAATTTAGTTGTCTCATAAAAGTCGTATCTCGCTGTAAAGTTAAACCTTGTAGCTTGACTGACTTTCTTGCGCTGTTTTTTCTCAACACTGGCCCATGTGTTGTCCCAGAGTAGTAAGGTGAAAGTAAAACCTGGGAAGTGTTAAAATGCGTTTAAAGTCTTCTTCTTTTCCCTATCCTTGTTCTGAGGCGCCCGGAACAGTCTGTCCTCTGCCCTGTGTTTGTCGAAATATTTTTTTGAACACGTATTAAGTCCGTGGCCACTGTGGACCACCAGGTAACAATTGGGCGTCCTTTACCAGCGTTTTAAAAGTCTACAGGCAGAATAAGTTCTCTGTATGCACAGCACCTATGTTTTTCTTACTTTAGCGTTGTAATAATATTAGTTTAATCTATTTACAAGCGATACACTACACAAATAAACACTCGCAAGGAATATCCTCTGTGACAATACGTGTGTTCTAGTCATTTTGGACCGGAGCCAATCATAGTAGCACTAATGATAATAGTACGCCAAAAGCAATATTATTGGATGGTCAAAACATTATCTAGAAAGAAACCCAAATGTTCTTGATTTGATTTTATTTTAGGAGATTCACAGTCAAGTTTTTTGATTTCGATTTCGAAATTCGAAAGTTTGTGTGGATGTCTGGATGTTAAGTTACTCTTTCACGCAAAAACTACCGAACGGATTTTGTTGAAACTTTACAGTACTATTGTTTATAACCCAGATTAACATATAGCCTATAATTTATGATATGACGATATGTGAGAAACTAAATTTGATACGGGTGAAGCCGCGGGCAAAAACTAGTTTACAATAGTTCAGAACTCAAAAACAATGATCCTGTTTGTCTAAAGAGGGGCTACCTACAAGTCACATATTTTTGCTCTGCAAGCGCGGCTCTTCAAAACAAATCTGTCAAGTTTGAAAGAGAATGCTTAGGCTGGGTTGGTTTAACTTTAACAAACGTCAAACTGTGTCAAACTCCATACAAAAAACACCGGTTGTGGTTATGTTCACGGTTAAAATAAGGTGGTGTCTAACTCAGCCTTAGTGTAAGGCCTCAGCCTCGAACTTAGCGGGCAGCGGGGCGGCGGCGGCGGCGGCGCGGGAGCGGGGCGGGCAACGCAGACCCGTTCTCGAAACCAGCGGGCAGCTCGCGCGGCGCTTTAGCGGCGAAGTGTTGTGTTCGGGGTTGTGTTGTCGNTAGATTTGCAGCAGTGTGGCCATCGCCAACATCTTCCCCCCTAGTGTCGGCACGACACTCATCATCAAAGGTAAGTGAAGCCACACGTGTCACTGGTCTCTTCATCAGTCCCGCTCTAGTCCTAATGTCTACGACCCTAACGCGCTTGTCTCTACCGGGGTATACAGTCTCCACGATTCCCTTAGGCCAGCAATTTCGCGGAGAAGCTGGATCGACGACTACGACGAGATCTCCTTTTTTCAATTGGACGCCTTCGCGTTGCCATTTGTGTCTTGGGATTAGCGTTGGTAAGACTTCCTTGAGCCATCGACTCCAAAACAAATCAGCAAGACGCTGAGCAATCCTCTACTGCTTTCGCAGGTAAGTGTCATCATCGCTGAATACCCAGGTCTTGGCAGGTTGGATGAGGATCCAATCAAGAAATGATTTGGAGTTAATGCCTCCTCACTACGTGGGTCAACAGAAACATGAGTCAAAGGACGGCTATTAATGATGTTCTCGACTTCAGCCAGCAATGTCACAAGAACTTCCTCCTTAGGTGCTCTTTCTTTGAGGATAGCCTTGAGAGCGCTCTTAACACTTCGAATGAGACGCTCCCAGGTACCGCCCATATGAGGACTAGCTGGTGGTATGAAACGCCAGTCCACGCCCCTGTTGACAGCTTGCAATTTGAGCTCGTCTTTATCCAGCTCCCGAAACGCTGCCTTCAACTCCGTATCCGCCCCACGCATATTCGTTCCGTTATCGGAATAAATAAGTTTTGGCCAACCCCTACGAGCGGCCATTCTACGCAGAGCCATTATCAATGCATCAGTAGTTAAACTCGACACGGTCTCTATATGGATAGCTCGCACTGTTAAACAAGTAAAAAGCACTCCGTATCGTCGCGCTCTTTGTCGTCCGACCGTTATCTCTACGGGACCGAATAAATCTATCCCGCAAACAGTGAACGGTCGCTGGTGATGAGTCAAACGCGCCTCTGGTAGGTCACCAAGTCTGGCTGGAGTGGGTTGCGCTTTCCTAATGCGACAGGCGTAACATTGAAAAGCAACAGTACGCACAGTCGGGCGCAGCCGGACTAACCAGTATTTTTGCCGGAGCTCGTTAACTACCAGCTCATTGTTAGAGTGTCCAGCACGGATGTGGTAGTCCTTGACTATTAGCCTGGCGATGTCGTGTCGACCATCCAGTATAATAGGGCATTTTACTTCATCAGCCACTCCTGTTGCGGCGTTTATGCGTCCACCAACTCTTAACAAGCCGTCTTTATCCAATATTGGCGTAAGCGAGCATATTCTGCTATTAGTTTTTATTTCTTTGCCGTGGCTGAGAGCATCTATTTCCTCTTGGAAACTTTGTGCTTGCGCGTAGCGCAATAACAGGTTTTCCCCCCTGTGCATCAACTCATCAGTTAGACCAATTTTAATTTTCTTACATCTTTCAATAAACAATAGCACGGTAGCAGTACTACGCAACAGACGCAACCAACTAGAAAAACGAGCTGGTTCGGGAACAGGTAAGTAACAAAAATTGTCACTACTGTTTACTATGTGTAATACACCGTGTTCATCTTCTTTTTTTGTTTCAGATTCCGGTTCCTGTGGCCACTGCTCCGTTGGGGAACGAAGAAACATGGGACCCGTAAACCACTCACTGTGGTTGTGCAAGTCGCCACAGTCAGCGCGAAGTTTCGTCGCGAGATCCGCTACGTTTAACTCGGACGCGGACGGAACGTAATGCCAATCGCTAATATCACTCAGCTGATCGATCTCACCAAGTCTATTAGCGATAAATGTTTTGTGATTTTTTATATCGTTTCTAATCCAATTTAAAACGGTTGTAGAATCGGTCCAGTAATAAATATGTGTACTCTTTAATCTGTGTTCGTTTTTTATTGTATCCGCTAACCTACATCCCAATAGCGCCGCCTGCAACTCGAGTTTAGGAATAGTAACTGCAGGTTTTATGGGCGCGACGCGGCTTTTACTAGCGATGAATGAGATAAATAACTTATCATTGATTTGTTTACGCCAATACGCAACAGCTGCGTATGCGCACAGCGATGCATCGCAAAAAATGTGTAGCTCAATTCGCGTCCTACTCTCGCCCATTGAACCGGCAGGGATAGTGGGCTCCGCCCCCAACGTCTCGCTCCCACACGTTGCATTCTTATCAATAGCGTTGGGCGACATTGATGAATCATCATTGAAATACCATCGTGGAATGCGAATATTATCTATTTTCTTTAGATTAATTAGCCATTGACGAAATGACACAAACAAATTATCAGGTATACTTTGATCCCAACCTAACTTTATTTTCCATGTTTCCTGTAGTAATATTTTTGATTGAATAGTGAAAGGCGCGAGAAAACCGTGTACATCAAAAATCGACATAATTATGCTAAGCATTTCACGTTTGGTAGGTTTTCGCTTTAATAGTAAAACATCAACAGGAATACGTTTTAAAGATACATCAAACGCAAACGTATCACTGCTTGGGTACCATAACAATCCTAACGTGCGCTCGGGCTGATTTTCAATGTCAAACCGTACGGTCTTTTCACTTAAGGTCTCTTTTGGAATGTGTTTTAAAACATCTGGGCAATTACTCATCCA
Source organism: Ostrinia furnacalis (assembly GCF_004193835.3). NCBI lineage: Eukaryota > Metazoa > Arthropoda > Insecta > Lepidoptera > Crambidae > Ostrinia > Ostrinia furnacalis. Next base: position 521,519 of record NW_021133785.1, read on the forward strand.
ATTTCGCATTTCAAATCCGCCCTGTTTATGAATGAACGTTATATCGCGAACCATTTTTGTAGCCGTGACGTGCCTGATGAGGCAAACTATCAATATAATCGTCCATGTATTGATTATTTTTTATTGCATGAACAGCCTCAGAAAAAGAATTTTGAAAGCGCTCAGTATTTTTGTTTTGACATATGTATGTATTGTGCAACAAACGGCGAGCAATTCGCACCGAATATTAATGACGTTGTAGGCGACGCGTGAATGCATTATTTGTTTTTACTTAAATACCTAGTTCCTTTGTTAAATACCTAACTATGTATTCTTTATTTGGCTTAATTAAACGTAAGGTGTTGCGCAGGTGACGCGAAGACAGCAGATTCGCGAGGGGCGAGAGGCGCGGGAGGGGCGGGCGCGTGCCCGCTAGTTTTGTCGAATACGGAAATCGATCGATCAATTTTTCAGTCATCTTTTGGCACGATCGCGCACGCACGTACTTTGCGTCTCCTCCGTAATCACCATTTTCGTAAATGTATTCGTGTCTTTTTATTGAAATCGCGTTGTATCCGTTACAAAAGTGGTCTTCGAGCCGAATCAGTGTATACCACGACCTCACGAACTATGGTGGGCACTAGGAGTGCTACGAGAAGAAAAGAAGCGCTGCAAAAAGATACTCAACAAGCAAAGGACGAAGAAATGAAAATCGAACGCTCAGATGAATGTAAAGAACCTGTAGACCCAATTGAACCCGGGAACAAGATGATGGATAAAAATCAGCCCGGACCTTCTACGGCTCAAAGCGTTCGCAATTCTAACCTCAAAAAATTTTCTTCAACTTCATCGATGACCGCACGAAGAAAGAAGCTAGAACTTGAAGCAGCTCAGGCTAAGGCTAAAATTAGAATGGAGCTGATTGATAAACAGCTGGAAGCGCGGATCTCGCGGATCTTGAAGATATGAGCAGCTCCTCCTTACCGTCTGTTAAAGGTCGAAGCGATTGTGGTGACCATGTAGTGGAAAAGTGGCTAGAAAGTAACCAGCAGGAGGTAAAAACTCAGTGCGTTGTTGACGACGAATTGTGTCCGGCACCGCAGGAATCGGACCTGCACCGTATGAGGGCCGCCGGCCCACTGCCTCCTACTGAAAACTTACCTAATACTCACCCGCCGTCCGCTGCTACCACTGCTGGAACCGTGCACGCCTTAGCAAGCGCACTGAAAGACCTGGCCGCTGCATCTGCTGCTGGAGCTAGCAAACCTAACGATAGACTGCTAAATCGTTTGTGTACACCTCGAGACTTACCATTTTACTCTGGCGACCCACTTGAATGGCTTCAGTTCAAGCAGGCTTATGAAGAATCCTCTCAAGTCTGCAACTTCAGTGATAAAGAAAACCTGTGGCGTCTAAGAAAAAGCCTTCAAGGACCGGCAAAGGAAGCAGTGACAGCTTTACTCATTGGTGCTACTTCTGCAGACGATGTGATGAACACACTGGAGCTTCGCTTTGGGAATCCTGACGTCATAATTTCCAGGATCTTGCAAGACATAAATAAATTACGTCCAATGGCCCAAGAATATCACAAAGATATCATTCCCTTCTCCATAAAAGTAAGGAACTACGTGGCAGCCGTAACCGCCATCGGATGTGAAGATTACCTGAAAGGAATGAACGTAGTTTCAGTGATACTTTCTAAGCTACCAATAGTACTGATCTCAAAGTGGACCGACTACAGCTATCCTCTTATCAGTTATCAGTGATAAACAAAAACCGAAATTGCTCATATTGTCCGAGTTCCTGAACGAAGAAGCTGTGAAAATCACGAAAACTTCAGTTAATTTGTCAAACTTACAAAACTTTAGTAAACAAAGTTACAGTGAGAACTATAAACATCGTACTTTAATCGTAAACAATGAACAAAGTGCCAGCAAAAGTGATAGTGATATGTGTAGGTACTGTCGTGTATCTGAACATGCGTTACAGGACTGTAAAAAGTTTAAAAAATCGATGCGTAGGGACCGATGGGCGTATGTTAAAAAGCACGGTATTTGTTATAAGTGTCTAACGCCACAACATAAACAAGATAACTGCCCCGCGCCGGTCTGTGACGTAGACGATTGTGGACAGTCCCATCATCGTTTATTACATTACGTAACGAACAAGAACTCAGTGCCGCCGCGTAACAGTGTGAACGTAACCGATGTGTCTGAACTGGGAACTGAATCGCGAGTGGAAACCGTAAATCATTTAAAAGTGAACAGTTGTAAGGTTTTGTTAAAAACAGTGCCTATTTACCTACACGGACCTAACGGATCTTACAAGTGCGTGGCGTTACTGGATGACGGCTCCACTGTGACATTAATAAGCGCTGCACTTGCGTCGAGAGTAGGGCTGCGCGGTGATAAACAAACTATGCGTGTTTGCGGTGCCTGGGACGATAGTGAAGTGGTGTGCCATAGTGAGATACTGGACCTTAACCTATCTAACTGTGAAGGAATAAACTTTACTATTCGTGCGCGTAGTGTTGAAAACATGAACTTACCTGTGCAAAATGTGAACTTAAGTAATTATGAACTGATAAAACCTGAAATAAAACGTTTAATTTGTGATGGACAAAACAAACCGGAAATCTTGATAGGGCAGGACAATTACGATTTGCTCTTACCTTTGGAAATAATTAAGGGTAAATCTACCGACCCTTATTTCACTCGTACTCCGTTGGGGTGGTGCATGCACGGGTGCGCGCGCACTAGCTCGGGGTCTGATGATGGAGTGAAGCTTCAGTCTACTCTGTTCCTGTCAGAAAGAGAAAACAATGAATGTGAAATGATTTTAAGAGAAATGCAAGATGAAATGCGCCGATCTTTTGCAATTGAGTCGATGGGTGTGTCAAGTAAACTTAGACAAAATATACTGGATGTGCAAGCCGATGAATATTTACAAAAAAACTGCAAAATTAGAAAACGGCAGGTGGTATGTGGGGCTCCCATGGAAGGGCACCTTCGGTGAAATGCCAAACTCGTATGATAATGCATTGATGAGATTAAAAGGAGTCGAGAAGAAGATGAAATCGAGTCCAAGCTTCGCATCTCGATACAAAGACAGAATTGACCACCTGTTTAGTAATGACTACGCGGCTGAGTTCACTAAATAAATAAATAAAATAAATATCCTTGGACATTTTACACTGCGCCTCTAGTCCCAAACTAAGCAAAGCTTGTACTATGGGTACTAGACGACGGGATAAACAAACTAAAACCTTAACTGAAGAAAAAATTTGGTATCTCCCGCACTTCGGCGTTGACAACCCTAATAAGCAAAAGCTACGACTTGTATTCGATGCCGCTGCAAAAAACAAAGGCTTGTGTTTGAATGATTACCTGTTGAAGGGTCCTGACCTACTTATTTCACTCTATGGAATAATGCTTCGATTTCGAGAAAATAAAGTGGCAGTAACTGCTGATATTAAAGACATGTTCTTAAGGATAAAAATACGCGCTGAAGACCGAGATGCCTTGCGTTTCTTATGGCGAGAATCGCCCTTAGAACCTGTCAAGACGTATGTCATGACGAGCCTTATTTTGTGTGCGTCAGAACCGCGGGTGGNAGATCTGCCATTTTAGGGATACCCTATCTATATGGTTAAATACTATGATCTTACTTAACGAATTAAAAAATAAAGGTTAGTAACGCGATCTATTTTATCGTAAAACATTTTCAAAACGTCAAAAGGCACTTTGCGACATCACTACACAGATCGTACCTACAGATCTTGAGCTAACGACCGTTCAATTGGCACACATTAGGCCACAGTTAGCGCCTGAGTGCACTCGGTATTCTCACACTCGGGTGCATATCATCTCATACTGCACTCAAGATGGTTGAGGATATTGCCGGATGACATCACATCATACGGCAAAAGATCTCAACCAGATGTTGGCGTGAAGGAATAACTTAGTTTAGAACGATTTTGGTAGCCCGCGAGAGTTAAATAAACTGAACTTATTTTAAAATGTACTTTTCTCGCCAAGAACACTGACTAACATGACATTATTAGTAAACTAGGCCGCCCGCGACTTCGTACGCGTGGATCCCGTTTTACTCCTTTAGCGGTTGAATTTTGCAAAATCCCGTCTTAGTGAGCACCTACGTACTAAAAGGAACCCCCATGCAAAATTGGAGACTCTTAACACTTGTAGTTTCTGAGATTTCGTGATGAGTGAGTTAGTGAAACCTTTCGCTTTTATAGATATAGATCCTGTATGGGATGTTAGCTTCTAAAATAAGTTAAAAAGTTTGTCGTAGGCCTGTTTTACCTGTATCGTGCTTGTAAATATTATTTATTACATAGAAACGTCGTCAACAGAACATTACTGTGATTACATGGGTATTTCTCATCAAATTGCGAAATTTGATTCCCGAGCCATTAGTGCCGAGTCACATGCATTAAATTACATAAGTCTTTTTTTTATTTGAATGTACGCTGTCGATACCACTATTGCATAAAAAGAAAACGTATTACCTCTAAAGAAAAAAAAGATATGGCTACTTTATTACCGTGAAAATCATTCCCTCACCTTGTCCCTTAGTCCAAAATTATTACTAAAATGCCTATTAACTTGAAATATATCAATATTTTTAATAATAAAATTATGCAAATATGTAAGAAAGATGTTTGTTATTGTCCATAAAAGCTTTCATCTTACAACAACAAATTTATAAAAACAATGATTCGATTTTAAATGTGTCCCGCCAAATAAAATCATTCCCTCATCCTATTACGAATATTCGATTTCTGAATGTGTCAAACGATATTTAGTAACGCAACTTTAAGTTTTTAGTACCTGGATACACTCTCAAATGATTCAAGATGGCAATTTCTTCTCAACAGTAGGTTAGTTCGTGTAAAAAAATATTTTGCGTAAAATTGTTAAAAGTTAAATTTATGACGATCATTACCTCACGTTACATTAATGTATTAAGCATTTTAATATTTATCATTAAAATTTGTTGGTTTTATGCGTTTTTGGGAGTAAAATACATATTAAAAATGTAACAAGCAAATTGAGGTTATGTGTCGGTGTTTTTGTAGCTTAAGTTAAAATTCGTCATTCCCTCACAGTCATTCCCTCACTTCTAAGTGCAGTGAGGGAATGACGGTCGTGTGAGGGAATGATTTATCCAGTAATCTGCGGTTTTTTAGATTGTTTAGACACCGTTGATTTTTAGTCGGCCGATAGTTTAGTCGGGTTGGACTCTCAGTGCTCACACTGATTCAACTAAACAGTTGAATCGGGCGTGGGTGCGCAGACCGCCGATTTAAAATCGGGCCGATTGCTTCATTCGATAGAGAGCTGTTGAAGAGATCAGTCGCGTAGAATGTTTCCCAGAAATATTATAATTTTTTCTATACCAAATTAACTCATGCCTGCGGCTTCAACTGCTCGAAATTCAGATTGTTACATAAAAGATAAAAGTTTAATAAAAATCATCTCAAATTTATACATCATGAAAAGGAAATTGACCTCCTTCTTCTCGAAATTGGACCTACCTAGCTGAATCGTTTGTCCGAGGTAGACATACTTGTCAACAATCTCAAGAATCGAGCGCAACATGGACGTTCGACATAAGCTTCGTTTTGTCCGTGTTCATCCTGTGATGACTCGGAAACGTGGCCTCTCACTTTAGACCCTATACAGAAGCTCAAAGTTGCACAGCGTACTATGGAGAGGGCTATGCTCGGTGTTTCTTTACGAGATCGAATCAGAAATGAGGAGATCCGTAAACGAACTAAAGTCGCTGACATAGCCCGACGGATTAGCAAGCTGAAGTGGCAGTGGGCAGGGCACATAGTACGCAGAACTGACGGCATGAGGCAACAAGGTTCTGGAATGGAGGCCGCGTACCGGAAAACGCAGCGTGGGACGTCCACCCATAAGGTGGACCGACGACCTGATAAAGGTAGCAGGAAGGCACTGGATGCAGGCCGGGACCAACCGTGCGATGTGGAAGTCATTGGATTATGTTCAGCAGTGGACGTCCTGTGGCTGAAATGATGATGATGAAAGGGAAATGATCATGAAAAAGTGAAATCGAGAGTAATAACTAGTTAAATCAATTAATTAGTAATAATAACCTTTCCCGCCAAAAACGAGGAGCAAACTGAAGCTATCGGCCGAGTTGGACGACGAAAAATCGGCCAGTCTGCGCGCGCGTAGAGGAGCGCCGTCTGATCAAGCTATCGACCGATAGTTGGACGATACTTTAGTTGGAAGGCAGTTGGGAATCGTATTCAACTATTTAGTCGGCCAAATCAAATCGGCGTAATGTGCGAACTTCCATACATGCCCATACTGATTAACTGCCCGACTAAACTATCGGCCGACGAAAAATCGATGGTCTGCGCCTAGGCTTATTTATTTCATGTAACTTGTATTTCCTGGTATTTAATTTAAAAGAGGTGCATGTATGTGGAAGCAAAATAGCACGACAAAAGAAGTTGAGTGATGCAAAAAAATAAATAAAAAAGAAAGAGTACGATAGAAAAAGGCGAGAAAAATGAAAAATAATACTGAATCTTTGAAAAAACTGCGGGAAAAAGAAAGATTAAAATATTTAAAGGAAAAAGCGAAAGTTCAAGTAAAAACTTAGACTAGTGAATACCCGAAATACTTGTCAAAACTTAAAGCATGCCAATATGCCATTTGTACATGTTGTTTTTTACTATAATATAATAATAAATCATTCCCTCACTCTGTTAATCATTCCCTCATTTATTAATTTTTTTAAACCTCATTTTTTATAGGTAATATAAAAAAATATGGAAGACCAATACCCCTGGACAGATCTTTAAAAGTAACTTTTCTGATCTCTGCAAAAAATATCTAAGTTTATGTAAAAAAAAAGAAATTTAAAAAAAATCTCAAATTTTGAGATTTCATAAGAAATACCCAGTTATTTCATCATTGCAAACGTTGTGATAGGGATAGAGACATGCGATTTTTGGTTTTACGAAGGTAATACGATAGAGAATAATACAAAGTAATAAAACCCACCGGTTATAGGGGCATTTTTTGGAGAAATTTATTAAATAAACAAAAAAACGCGAATTTAAAAGCAGTTTTTTTATCAAAAAGTATCATTTTTTATTATTTGTTGGCCTTTTTGTGTATTTTATGTATTTTTTTAGTATCGCCTGTTATTTAGCATTATTATTTATTACTGTTTTTACTTTATCAGGATATACCGCTTAGTTTAAAAGTAATTACGTTTTCTTTACAATAAGTAATTGGAAGAAAATAAATTATATAAAAAATTAAAAAAAAAAATCAAATTGACCTCTTTTTTGTCGATAAAAATAGGTCTAGTTTCATCTATTTTTATATGTACACTTTAACGTGACTCACACTAAAAAACATTTATAACTAAAAATGTTTACGTAAGCATAGGGGGAGGAGGTAAGTGCTTTGCTTACTTTTGATGACAACGGGGGCGGGGGGGTAAAAAATGGTAAGAAATCTGCTTACGTAATACTTGAACGGCCCCTTAGGCCCTTAAGGTGTCAAGGCGTTCGAGTCCCCGATAGTACATACAGTCAGCGTCAAATACACTCAACATCAAATAAACCGCACCTTCCGCGACGCGAACTTTAAAGATTTTCTTCTGACACAATCATGGTGCCCCAACAATATTGGTGTTATTTGAAAGCCCAATAAATATCCTTAAAGAAAAACACATTTATTTTCTTAATAAATGATTATCATATACCATAAATGTGACTTGAAAAGAGACCTCACTTTGGGCTCATCTGTGGGATCAATTAGACCAAATTTTATGGTTATAAAACCAAAATGCATAATGATCACACGGATTCACACGTGTCCTCTTTAACAGATGGATACCGATTAATCCCAACTTAACAGTTTTATAGCCATAAAAGTTGGCTCAAGCGTAATAGCCTATTTTTTGAAGAAGTGACTCTGGATCCTTCTAAAGACACATTTTTGGGGTAAAAACCTTTCCTTTAATGAAATGAAGCTTAGAACTAGGCTTTTAAATGGTGCCAATATTGGTGGGGAGTGGGGATGTATACGTTTGAAAGTGCTTGTTGCGGGAGGTGCGATTTATTTGATGTTGAGTGTAGTTCGTGACACCCAAAGTGGCCAAAAAGACAACACAACCTTACGCCAATTGGAACAAAGACGTGTTGCGAACTTTTTGGATGCTTTGGGTGATTGGGTGTCACGAACTTTTTGACGCTGGCTGTACTACATTCCTTTACTTGGATGTTAAGATGTGTTTTGCCCCTGCAGGACAAGACCTGTCCCTTTTCTGACGGCCAGTTATCATGGATTTTTCACTTTATGCGTATGACGAATCAACGATCTTCCTTTAACATTTTATGCGTTGTAATGTAACTTGTAGATAGGCCAAATTCTTCTCTCCTCTTTTCTCCACTTTTGTAAGCATTGGGCGTCAGCGAACGGCTTACGGCCACAGTTCCAGCTAACCATATCTGGTCATTTCGTCTCGCTCTATCGCAAAGAGTCAACATTTGATAAGAGCGAGAGAAAAACGGAAATGGGTAGCTGGAACTGGCCCACTGTACCTACATATTTCCAAAGAATAAGGTGGCCTAATTCAACCTGTGGCCTAATTCACGTATTTTGACAGTTAAGATCTCGCTGGACGTTCAGAAGTCATCCCATTGAAAAACAGTTCTAAATCCGTATTCACAAGGGTCATTTTCGATAGAACGGTTAATCGATAGGATCGCAACTCAGCGATTTGTTGTCATTGAAGTTTTGTTACGTGAATAAGGCTACTGGACTTTTACTATGACCTGCCAGAGAATTCAGAACCTTCATAAAACTCAGTAGTTACGCGATTTGAACTTCAGATTCAGAATTTCAATAACATTCCTGATTTTCAGGTCAAAACGACAAAGGGCCTAGGACGCAGACCTACCGAACAGCCACCTAAACCTACCCCTATTCAGATGCCTAATCCAGCCAAGCGCTTTAAAAAGACTGAGTCTAGCAATCCATGCTTGAATATCATAAAAGCTAACATCAAACGTAGAATGCTCAAGAAACCAGAAGAGACGAAAGAACAGAAAAAATCTCGAAAACAACAAACGCGTCTAGAAAAGGCACGTAGGAAGAACCTCTTCAAAAACAACGTCTTGCTGTGTATACTGGAATTTGTGACTAACGAGCGAGAGATAGGGATCCTTTTTGATGACCAATTGCATAGCGGGCAGAGGAAGACCATACACGATATAGTTGAAAAGATAAGGAATGCGGAGGCGCCTGAGAACAAGCACACTAGGGGCTTAGATCAGGCCCTGTTGAGCAATGTAGCTAGGAAGAACAGATACATGCTGCAGACGCAAAGCGAGGGAGTGATGCCAAAGCGGTAAGTTCATCCTTTATTGTCATCATTTCAGCCACAGGACGTCCACTGCTGAATATAGGCCACCCCCAATAATTTCCAAATTGACCGGTTGGTAGCGGCCTGTATCCAGCGCCTTCCTGCCAGCTTTATGAGGTTGGTCCACCTTGTGGATGGACATCCTACGCTGAGCTCTCCGGTAGCTTTTACATGGCCTCCACTCCAGAACCTTGGTGCCCCATCGGCCGTCAGTTCTACGTACTATGTGCCCTGCCCATTGCCACTAGATTGCTAATCCGTCGGGCTACGTCAGCGAATTTAGTTCGTTTACGGATCTCCTCATTTCTGATTCGATCTCGTAAAGAAACTCCGAGCATATATTAATGTTTAAATTCGTTTTCCAGGCGCCTATGTCTATTCAAAGAAGCGCCAAAGTCAATGTATCTCGTAACACATTACATGTTGAACGACCGAAAAACTGATTACGTTAAACTAGAAGAAGACCAGAACGTAAGCCAAGCGAAAAAGTATAAACAGATAGGCCTAGCACGTAAACAGCGATTGATAGATGCGAAACAGCGGAAAAAAGCAAAACAGCTGAGAAAAGCTTTAAAAAGAGCCCAGAAAGTTAATGCTGATAAAGTTGAAGTAGAAATAAACATTGACGAGTACAAGTTTGTAAAGGATGAATTTGATAATTATGTCGCCCGTAAAATTACTGACATACAAAAATCTGACGCTAAAGAAAGTGAATCAAACAAAATAAAACAGAATATAGACAAATTTGATGCAAAACAAAGTAAAGCAGACGAAATAAAACAGAATAGTGACATGGATCAACCAATGAGCGACTATGATGAGGATATGCTCGAAGATTATTTCAAATCGAGCGATGAAGATGTCGAAATGACGAAACCAGAATCTCATGATGAATTAAAAGCTATCTTTCGTATTGAAGATAAAAAATACAAAGTTCAAACCGCTGCACAAAATATCAATGTTAAGAAATCAAATGAAACCAAACTAGATGTGGATAACAATAATAAATTAAAGAAAGTTGAAGAGAAATATGTAATTAAAACGAGAAAGGACTTTTTGAGGCATAACTTAAATAAGTGTTTCGCTGAATTCCTCAACGGTGAAGCATTTATCGAATTCAAATTCTTGGGACAGTTTGACACGGAAGAGTATGAAGTGATGAATGAGTTTCTAAATGACTTCTTCATGGCTAAGAGCTCAAATAAAGTCACGAATGAGGAGTTTAGTGACATTTGGAAAAGCGGGGACTGGAATTTGGGTTATAAACGGGATTTGAACGGAGGTTTAATGTGAGTAGATTTTTATTATTACTTCTTTAATGCTATGATTCTCAATTAAAGATTTAGGCCGAGAACACACGGTGAAACGCAACTGCAACGAAACCTATTTGAACTGGTCAAACTGGTCGCGTCATGTGTGGTCTCTCAACGGACGCTATGGCAGAAACTTAGATGCAACTCAAAAGTAACTAGAAGTTGCAGTTGCGTTTCAACGTGTGTTCTGGGCCTTACGCAACTGGCATTAAATTAGTTATTTGATACTAATACTTTGAGAGAATAAAGTTCATAGCAGACTTAGCAACTCGGAAACACCGTATCGCCTTTCGCGCGCCGTTATCCGCGAGGCGAGCCGTTTACGTTACGGTGCGGATAAGTGTGCGTTGCAGTATGGAGTTTCGAGTTGATACGGTTACGATCCCTTTCCGGGTTGATACCTGAGTGTTCGAACATACAAAGTAACAAAACGAACAAATCTTTGTCCGTTTTGTTACTTTGAAACTGATAAATAATATTACTGATTTGAATTGGCGAAAAATTAACTTATTAACCCTATTTTTTTCAGGATATACAAAGTTACACACAAGACAGAGTAAGCAAGTAAAGAAACGTAACAATTCGCTTGCTTCAACCGTTCAAAGAAATCGCTCAATGCTGAAAATGAAGATTAATAATGATCATTATTGGTAACTAATTATGTAGTTCGGTCTTAAGTTACTATCTCTACAGTACAGCATATAAAGCTTACATTATGGCAGTGTTTTTCAACCTTTTTCATGAGACGATCCCCTTAGTAAGAAAAATTACGCTTTTTTTCCTGCATTTTATAATGTTACAAAGATGTTGTAGGGACTGAATACTTCAATGAGGGTTTTCGCGAATGAAAGATCCATGGCGGGACGTGGATGTGGGGTCTGACTGCTGCGTGATTGGTGGATTTTGACATATCTGTCAATGTCATGTCAAAAATAACCAATCATGCAGCATTTGGACCTCGCGTCTACGTATTGCCATCTGGCGGATTTTTCATTCGCGAAAACCCTCATTCATACAACATTTATGCATTTGGATAATTAGATTTCGGATAAATCTATCTTTATAACTTTACTAGCTTTCCGCCGCCCGCGGCTTCGCCCGCGTGGAATTTTGTCTGTCACAGAAAAACTTTATCGCGCGCGTCCCTGTTTCAAAAACCGGGATAAAAACTATCCTATGTCCTTTCCCGGGACTCAAACTATCTCTATGCCAATTGTCATCAAAATCGGTTCAGTGGTTTAGGCGTGAAAGCAAGACAGACAGACAGAGTTACTTTCGAATTTATAATATTAGTATAGATTATTTTTTAATGAGGTAGTTTTTACCTCTCTCTCCCCGCTATAGAGGCTTCACGACCCCCGGTCGAAAAACACTGCGCTATGGAATCGTACGTAGTTCGAATAAGTATGTGTTAGTGGATAGATACATTTTAACGATTATTATAAGAGTATTAATCAATCTAGTCTTACCTAAAAACAGGGACAAAATGTCCAACGAAGTTGTAATATGACTGTTTAAAATAAGTGGATGTGATATTTTATTGTTTAGAGATATTAAGATTTCTGCATTTAAGAGATGCATCTCTTTCTATCAGTTTGATCTCAAGCTCAAAAAAATTATTCCCACCTAAGGTGTTTATGAAAATTTATTTTGAGTCCTAAGTAAGTTTTTGTATTGAGAAAAAATTAAGTTTGTAAATGTAAGATTGTATTGTTTGTATTTTGTATTGACTAAAATGTAAGCCAGTTTACTGTTCGTACATATTCACATGTAATCCACAGCAGTTAAACATTTTGATTCTTTATTGGGCACTAGCTTTTGCCCGCGTGAAAAGTTCTGTCAGAAAAATTATCGCGTGCGTCCCTGTTTCAAAAACGGGATAAAAACTATCCTATGTCCTTTCCCGGGACTCAAACTATCTCTATGCCAAATTTCATCAAAATTCGTTCAGTTGTTTATGCATGACAGACAGTTACTTTCGCATTTATAATAATTATATTTGTAGGTATTTGCGTAGCCCTAGTGATGCTCTACCTCAGGGCTTCGGCTTGACACTACTTTTTGGGACACCCTGTATAACTTTTATACTCTATACCACTATTAACATATCGGCAAGTACTGAGATCTTATTAGTTTACTGCTGAAATGTATACTGACTTGAAAAAAATACTATAGTAAGGCGGAGTTGCATCACCTTAACTTTAACCGTAACTATAACCGGTGTTTTTGTATGTAGTTTGACAGACTTTTGACATTTGTAAGATGGTGCAACCCAGGGTAAGTGTAATAGTGTTAAGACTTATTTATTAATTAAACTTCAAAAAGTTAAAACGTGTCTGGACTTACACGAAAATTTGGTCTGTATTCTCTAATTATTATACTAATACCTGACTTTTCTTATAATATTATAAACCTATTTTAGTAGTTGTTTTATGTCAAATAAAAATTATGATAATATTAATGTGTTTTAATTATTACTCAAGGAAGAGAGTATCAAAATAAAATTGTCCATCTACATTCCAAAATAGTTTCAATGCTGTGATTATAAAGATGTCCACTATGTGACATTTTGTGGGCGTGGGCTACCGTTTTAGTGTTGACCAATTGACGCTAATTTAAAATATTAGGGCAATAATTAGAAGTTCCTCATCAGCCAGACAATTTTGACAGTTTCAACTCCTTGCCAGACAGTTTTTTAGGGTAGCTGCCAAAGCCATGATGACCCAAATGATCCACCAAACATTCTATCCTATATTGGGAGCATACACTGACAAACTTTCAGCTTTAATAAAATGACGTAGGTCTGGCATTTACTAGCTCTTAGTCTATGATGAGTTGAGGTAGGTATTTCTTGTAAAAATGAAACACACCAGTATTGTAAATGTCAACATATGTATTATTTAAACTTACTATATTTACACGATCAGCGACTTACAATTTTTCAGTCTATACCTTAAAAACGCAGTTGCAAGAAAATCATCAAACTTATATTTGAACACTAAAATCAACTTTAATACTAAAGTAATAAAATTACATTTTGAAGTTTGATTGAATCCAAAAAAATACGTATAGGTACAAATTGTAGGCGTTAAGAGGCTACCGTAAGCATAAGGTCGTTTAATAAGATTGTTATCTATTATTTTTTTCTTATAATCAACATTGAAAGGTATTGACGCTTACGGAGGACTATTAACGCTTTACGAAGAAGAGTTTATGCTTTAAACTTTATTTTAAAACAGAAATTGAAAATAATTAATAATAATTATTAATAATTAATTTTATAGAAATTGAAAAGACAAATCATTATAATATGTTAACATAACATTTCAGACTACTCAAAAGTAGATTGACTATGTAAAAAACTGTTAGTTAGGTGTAGATAAGTCAACCAATTTGTCTTATTTATTATTAGAACATTATTTTCTTTATGGGGCCACTTTAATTTGAACCTTACGGGCTTGATTTAATGACTAATTTCATAAACACTTCAAGTTTTTCTATAAAATATTTTTCTGATTAATTTCGTTGCAGGTCCAATGACAGTTTAATTTTCCCCCGGGATAAACTTAACTTTCACTGGTTGGGTTTTTATTGGCGGTCAAGCTGTAGATCCTGGCTACACAGGAGTTGCAGCGGTGGGAACGAGAGGTGGGAATAGTCCCGTATAATATTTGATTTGCGATCAAATTGGTTGACTTTACAATATGTGATTAATTTATTGTTACATAAGCGTGACTAGGGATAAATGGCTATGCTGGAGTATACAATAGGACTTCCAAAAAATATAATAAAATATATTTAGTTTTATTTACCTAATTTAACAGTATGATGGCATCAAAGAACTAAAAGGCATGGATATAGCAAAATGAATCTTACGTAGACGGTTGAGAGGTGATTTTGTATTGATAATTTTTTGTAGTATTTTACTGTCTAAAGCAGAATGATCTTTAACACATATACATGGGATTTATTTTGCAAAGACATTGCTGAGTTAAAACAGTCGAATTGAGAACTTCCTCCTTTTTTGAAATCGGTAAAAAATTAGAAGGCTTAAAATTTTTGGCAGAAAATCTTAGTTAATTTTGAAGTTTCCTGGCATAGTGAGAAAGGATAATAAATAATTAGTTTATTTACTATCTATTGTTGTAACAAATCGTCTATTTTATCATTAACAAAGTGTGTGATCATTCGTTTTATATTTAAAGAGATACAGTAACTGGGTATTTTAGATTTTTACATTTCGTTTAACATCATTAGAAAAAGACTACAGCTATTTTATCACTATGATTATAATGAAAAATGTAGATTTACAAACTTTCCTTTCGCACGGGTTTTGAATTGAACCTTAGTTTTTTGGACTTCTTTCAGATTTTGAAACAATCAAGACTATATTAATTCAAGAAGTATTTACGAAGTTATGGTGCGTTAAAGTTCGGATTGACGTCACAAATTGCTACACTTTTAAGCACTCCTTGACGTCACATTCCTCTTTTTTTAGCTTTGGCGCGCTTTATCTCTTTCAATTTTCATTAGTTTGAAAATGTGAAAAATATGTTTCAAGACGAGCATTTTTTGATAAGTGAACTGACGGACTAATGCCCGTTTTCACCATCAATCCCTATTTTTAAGTCGCCCCTATTAAAACAAAATTCATATTACGAGTTATCATAGGGGTCACTTAAAAATTAGGTATTGATGGTGAAAAGGAGCATAATTCAAACTTGCTTTTTTACATAGGAAACATCCCATTTGTATTATATTTGCAAATAATAATAGAAGTGCAAAAAATGGATTAATCACTGCTATTTCAAGTCTTCGATGTTCCATATCAATTGTTTTAATTCTATAAAGATATAAAAACTGCATGCTGTCAAACTTACTATTACCTACCTATGGGATTTTAATTTTGTATCTACATTTACGAAAACCAAACATGGATCAAGAATCGGTTATAAGTTGAATTTTAATTTCTTATAATACGCACTTTCGACTATACATAAAACACATAATGTGTTTTATTCGTACACGGATGAAGTACACTTCATAATTTCATATCAAACATTAATGAATAATAACTAACTCTAAATAGCGTACTAAACAATAATATACGTAAACGAATCGAATAATTGTTCCCGAATAAAAATAATAAAACTAAAATATGGCATGGTATACTTAGTATATACAACCGAGCGATGGCAACGTTGTGATGTATACAAAATAATAATAATGTCTTTTTCAGTTGAACTAGGAAATAAAAGCAGTCTATGATAATATCACTTAGGGATATGGCTTCACTACATTTATTTTAAAGCTAATAATTAAATTTATGTTTATTTCAATAAATCGAGCCTGACCTGGAAATTTTGTAGGGATTTTTAAAAATATATTTGTATATAAACAACAATATAATGTTTAATTTTAATAATAAAACGCGGAAAGTATACATGTATAACATTATCTTTTGAAATAGGCGGACACGACGAAAATTAACATCACTTCAGTAAAACTATATTCTTTACAATTTTAAAACGAAATTTCATTCTTATCGAATTTCACAATATGTACTTACAAATAATTTATTTACAATATTTCCAGGGCAGACTGGGTTTTATACAAATTCACAGTTATTAGGTGAAATAAGTGATTGACGACTTTAACGCCACACATTTGCGAAATGTATACAAGTAAGTCACGTGTATACAATATACATTGTCCATTCCATAGAGAAGATTGTATGGGTGGCACAATAGTTAGCTGCACAGTCGCAAATTGTATAGCAAAAAGTCGTAATCACTCTCCTCAGAGATGGTGCTATTAGAACATTTATTTTGTCACTAATCAAATTTATAAATAACAGTCTGTACGAAGATTGGCTGGCTACTGAAAACGTACAAGTAGTAAATTTCACATATTTTTCTACTAAAAAGCACACAGACGTTGAACACTAAACGTGAAATTTTTCGTAATACATATTAAACTATGGTTGAGGGTAATAAAAATACATTAATATTATTCATTACCTGCCCTTTTTTTTAACGAAATGTATACAGAATCTTATACATTGAAAGTAGCTGCTCATATAAATACGTTTTCAATAGCCAGCGTGCGTACAGACATACAACCATTGGCGTTCGTTCTAAGATATGTTCAGCCTTTAGGTACATTCATTACTATACGATATTTTACGCTATCATAAATTGAAATACTAGTTGTTCGTAGCTATGTAGTTGGGACAATACGAGAAACCAAACCAAAAATGTATTTATTATTTCATTTGTATACAGTGTTTTATTTTATTTAAT
The DNA here is from genome assembly GCF_004193835.3 of Ostrinia furnacalis. Classification (NCBI taxonomy): domain Eukaryota; kingdom Metazoa; phylum Arthropoda; class Insecta; order Lepidoptera; family Crambidae; genus Ostrinia; species Ostrinia furnacalis. Next base: position 538,551 of record NW_021133785.1, read on the forward strand.
TTGTAAACAACCATTTGCATACAAAAATGAATGTAAACATTTTGTAAAATAAACTGTTTTTTACTATTTATGTGAGATTTGGTTTCTCATATTTTCTTACAGATTAGTAGTTATGACACCCGAATGGGATATAGTCAAGTCCGAGTATTAATATGACGTAGTTTTAAATAATATAATAAATTCATTATTAAAATGGCGATATAAAGAAATATTGCACCAGATATGAGAAATACAAAAATATACACAATGATAATTTAATTATTATCCAATTACAAAATTACCAATTAAACTAATTTGTTATGTTCATAATTAAATACTGCTTTAAAACATTATTATATTTTAAACAAAAACATACATAATTATATTTCTTTCTCAATATACATTTATTTTGAACACAGATGAGATGAATTAATGGCGTTTTTATAATATGCGACTTCATTTATGTATACACAATATATACAATTTGATATTGACTCGAAAAAAAATTACATTAATTAAAAATTAACGTCATTTTGTAATTATAAATCCGTTTTTTCGACAGCGACGTAAATTTTAATGTAAATAATAAAAGGTATTTTTATTTAAATAAAATGTCGTTACAATAAAATTATTGTTACAAAACAATTTGATTATTGCTCGTCGTTTTGTTAGTAATTGTTAGTTTTCAATCAGTCGTTTGATATGTTAAACCTTGGTTATTTAAAATTTACTAAAATATCCGAAATCAGCTTGAGAAAACTTAGGTGAAGTAACTTTGAAAAAGTAGTTTTTTTAGCCATCGCCGGCGCGATCATAGGCCAATGACAGGTCGCGTGAACTGTCATTAGGTCACGCGACCTGTCATTGGCCGTCGCGCGATCTGTCATTGGGCTTTGATCGCGCCAGCGATGGCGATTTTCACGCGTTGGTGTGGTTGAAACTTTGTTAGGTTTGTTGAATAGAATCGCGATTGCCAATAAAAAAAATAGTTGCGTGAATGCAAGTCTAACTTTTTGTAATATTGTAAAGGCCATTAGGTATAACAGAGCTGCCAATTTAAACCTCCGTGGTAGAGGTTTTTCTCTTAGGTTTGATTTTCGTTTATAGTTCCAAAATACTGAACTGTCCTATCAATGACATTGACAGCGGGGCGCCACCGTCAATACCGGATCGCTGGTTCCGATTTTTGCCATGTTGGTACCATATAGTTGTACGATGGTACTAGCGCCCCCGTCATTGAGTTTGGTGGGACAGTTCAGCGTGGGTCATCTATAAGTTGGTTTGACGTCTGTCAGTTGAAAAGTGTTCCGTGCAAACGCTGGTGGTTTACAATGACGTTTTTAAAATTTTCAGATTATGTATTATACTTTAGTTAATTTTAAATAACCATTTCCAGATAAGGTATTGAATGGTTGAGTCATTGATCTTGGTGATAACTTCACTTATATTTATTTTTATCATCATCATCAGTTACTTTAGTCTCCACTCTATAACAGAGAATTTATCAATTTTAATTTTACAGTTCATTGGATATTAATAGGTTTATATTAGTCCCAGAACAGACGGTGAAACGCAACTGCAACGAAACTGCAACTGCTAGTTAGTTTTGAGTTGCATCTAAGTTTCTGCCATAGCGTCCGTTGAGAGACCACACATGACGCGACCAGTTTGAAACTTTCAGTTTCAGTTTCATTCATCAGAATCATCAGAAAGTTGCAGTTGCGTTTCACCGTCTATTCTGGGCCTTAGTGTGAGAATCTTTTAAGAGAAGTTTTGAAATTATTCATGAATGTTTTAACTTCTCTATCTACCCTTAATTTCATGCCAAAACTACCCTCAATTTCAAAGGTCCACTATTCAATACCCCTGGGTGAATCAGTCACAGGGCATTCACAAATCATCATCATCATCATCAGTCAAGACGCTTTGGTATCGGTCGATTGGCAAGTCCATATTCTAGTCGATAATATTGTAGTATTACTACTCACGACCCGAGTGTAGGAACCTGGAAAGAAATAGGTATGAAAAGCATGTGTTTAGATTTAGGTAGTCTTATAAAGTTAACGTACCTAGCGAAATAGAGCAACAAAGGACTGAGCGAGCGAGATGGCACTAGCACCAACACTGTGTGATAAAAAGAGATGTGTGATTCGACGTAACAGAACCGTTTAGAGCAATGAGGGCGGCTATCGTTTTTATACTTAACAGTTGGCACCCCTGGCGATTGACAGGACCTTACTCTACAGTGGCGCCATCTTGATGAGTGCAAATGCGATAGTCCTCCTACCACTTTAGCGCTCACCAGTTGGTGCCACTGTCTTCGCTACTAGCAAGTGACAGGACCTTACTCTACAGTGGCGCTAACTGGTGAGCGCTAAAACGATAGCCCTCATTAATTGACAGTTCGTTAGCACTCATTGGCACGTTTGCTTTGAGCTCTCAGATTTTTTCAAATTTTACTTGAGTGAAATCGTTGATATTTATGAGAAATGGTGCTTCAGAAACGTGGTGACTGGTTCAGTGATTGATATTGTTCAAAACAGTGAAATAATCCTGAAAACTCACACACAAATGACATCCAGTGACATCCTAAAATCGGTTTCTTTTGACAGCTCGTGGTTGTTGCTCTATCCAGAAGGAATTTAACTTTATGGGTAGTACGGTAATGTCTTCTAGTTTAAATTCAATCTATTGTTTGTCTTCTAAGTATATTTATAATTAGTCAATATACGGGGTGTCCCAAAATGATACGAAAAAAGTTAACCTTACTCCGGTCTTGCGGCGCAAGCCTTGAAGGGCCCGCATACTTTTCTTAGTAGTAACAGGCCTGTTCATCTCCGCGAGTTTACATCGAAAACAAAACACACACGATGGCCCACCTACAGGATACTATTCGACAAGGCCTCACATACGAGCGAACATTGACTCACGCGTATTCTTGTGTATGACGGAAGAAAATAAAGAAAATGGTGTACTAAATACTGTGCAGTATTTAACTGCCTAAATAATAAAAACACAGAATGTACTTTTTTAAGTTGCCTCAAGACACTGAGAGGTATTTACCTCTACTTATTAACTACTTATTTAAGTAGTTAATATTATTCATGATAAATATTCATGCTAAATCATGTATTTCCTCCGCCATTTTCCGCAGTTTGGCACCTCACGTCACATCATTTTACCGAAGTCAGCCCTATAGCTTCGGCGCAGTGCCGATCACTGACGTTTGTCAACAAAATGGTGCTTGACTCTTGAGACAGGCTAAATTACATCATATTGTGAATGACATTGAGCATATATTTTTTTAAATACCTTCGCGAAGTAAAACTTCTGTACGTAGTACTTATTATTATTCTGTGGTAGTAACTAGATGGCGCTTTATTTAATGTCCAATATATAGTAGTTACACGCTCGTTGAACAGTGTTTTAAAGTGACGTTTAGTATGGAATTGCCATTTTAAAACAGTGTTCAACAACTGTGTAACTTTTTATTAGTAGGGGGTTAGAATACATAATGATAGTTACCCCGGCCTCGCGGCGCACGCGCAGGCTAGGGCGCACAGCACTGCGCACAGCGCGCAGGTGAGTGGCGAACTAAAAGGTCCTACACCTCGCACCACCGCTCCTCCCATATACGCCGCGGAGAGAATCAGCCCGTGCGCTGTACACCTTTGAAAAAAATACACAACCTTATTGACGCACACAAAGAAAGTAAAATAATAAAACTAAAGTAAAATAAGACATCACTTTTAGACAAAGAATTTCCACAAGTTTGGCTCGGCAACTTTGGGGCTATTATATCTTTAGATCTGAGGGCTGAGTGTGTTTACATCAAACGTCGTCACTAGTGAACGCATAAAAAAATGACATTAAATGTATGACGTTATACAGCGCCCCTAGAACCTTTACCTTTACCTTTCAAGAACTAAAATTTTCATACATTTTTTTTAACGCGCTCACTAGTGAGGACGTTTGATGCAAACTCACACTCAGCCCACTGTAGTCGCCACTCGAAATCTTTTCATCACTTCTACGAGTTTTGTGCGTCTACTTATATTGCCAAAATCTTACTTTGCAATGATGGGAACGTGACAACTCATCAGCTAATTAATATAGTGATTTTGAAATTTCGCTGTAGATCTGATCCCATACGTCATAAAGATTTTTGAGTTCGCCTGTGTGAAAAATGTCTTTAGCCAGGTAATGGTTACATAGAACCTATATCAATTTAAACTTTTAAGCTGTCTTGACAGCTATTTTCCGCGAAAACCAATAAAAATAATTTCTATTAAGGGCCTCTTTCCCGATCTCCGAGTAAAGTTCTAAGTAATTACTTCATAATTAACACTATTTAGCAAGTGAAATAAATACTTTAGCGTCAAAGTCTTGTCAGTGTCATAGTTTCGTTGTTCGCACGCATAGCGTTAAATAGAGCTTTGTGATTGGTTCATATGTCATCCTGTGCGTTCATGCTCACTGTGAGACGTCATAGTAACGTTTGTGAATACAGGCGTAAGTCTACTTGATACTTTACTCAGAGATGGTAAACAAAACCTTAAGCCGAATTATACTTACTAACCTTAAATTAGCAGGGTAAGACTCCACCACCTTCACACACACAGTATAGAACACGAGTGTGAGTAGCACTCGGTACGCGCACTCCACCACGTATAGCGCCGTCTCGCTCTCCACGAAGTAGATGGAGGGAGATAGCAGCATACCCGCTGCGCACAGAATCGCTGGAGAGATAAAATAAAAAAAAAATCACTACGTACTTAGTATCGAGCTATACTGTGGCATCATTGTACTTGATTTAACTTTTTAGTTAAAATGTCATTTTAGGGTGGGTTTAAAAAAATCAAGTCGCAATAAATCTTCAAATTGACGGAGATAAAATAAATAAATAAATAAATAAAAACCTTTATTCAACCAAGTTAACAACTTAGACAACATTGCCAGTGGTCCCCAAACTAGGTAACACCTGTCTCTTGGGGACTGGAGTACGAGGCTTGAAGTTAAATGGCGTTGTAAATGCACTTTATACTAGTAACAAAAAATAAGTAAATATTAAACACAATTTAAGTTTGAATTTAAGTTTGAAAAGCCACCTATGCCATCGCAAACACAGAAAAAACCCAATAATATGCCCAATAAGAAAGTCTTTACTTTATGTGTAGGAGACTAGGAGTGTGTGTTTTATGAGAGTGTATGTGTGTGTATATATTATTTATGTGTAAAATAAAGAACGATAGTCCCCTGTCTTGTTAAGATACCGACGACAGCGTATGGTGAGTCCTAACGCAGCAGCACTTAATATAGCGTGCGCAGCATAAGTCTGCTCAGTCAATATCCCCGCCAGTCGTACAGTAAGGTCGGCATGTCCACTCGTCCGGGACTCTCATAATATGACACTATTCAACATGCCATTAGTGCGAGCGTTGTCCTATAGCGTTAAGACAATGCACTCACCGAGAAGTAGCAGCTCCTAGGTAAGGCGGCGGCGTCCTAACGCGGCGGCAGTTAGCATAGCCTGAGCCGCATAAGTCTACTCAGCTAGTATGCCAACTAGGCGCATGGTGAAGTCACCATGTCGCTAGCGTTATCCTATAGCGTTAAGACAATTTATTTACCCAACACGACGCTCCGGTAAGGTAGTAGACCTAACGCAGCTGCAGCTAACATAGCACTTACCAAGAACGACGCTCCGGTAAGGTAGTAGCCCTAAGGCAGCCGCAGCCAACATAGCATGAGCCGCATACGTCTGCTCAGCCAGTATCCCAGCCAGACGCACAGTAAGGTATGATGAACTAAGCAACATAGTAGCTTTGTTCCCCCTTTATGCCCGCGAATCACTAGCGAGCGTTGTCCTATTGCGTTAAGATAATGCACTTACCAAGAACGACGCTGCGATAGGGTAGCAGTCCCAAGGCAGCAGCAGCTAACATAGCATGAGCCGCATAAGTCTGCTCCGCCAGTATCCCAGCTAAGCGGACTGTTAAGTCAGCATGCCTGGCGCATCCAGCGTGCATTCCCCGCACGACGCTAGCGTTGAAGATTGTGAAGAGCGTTGTCCTATAGCGTTAAGACAATACACTCACCCAACACCACGCTCCGGTAAGGCAATAAGCTCAAGTGCGGCTGCAGCCAACATAGCGTGAGCTGCTTACGTCGTTAAGCACGCACCACTCGTCTTGCTCTCTCATATGACGCTTTATTCAACATCCCTTTTTTTTCGACGGGAAAATGCTTGAAACTGCATACTCACTAGCCCGGGGGAGCCAATGAGTTATGTGGGGCTCTCCTCGCTTGAAGGGCACTAGCGCGAGCGTTGTCCTATAGCGTTAAAACAATACACTCACCCAACACGACGCTCCGGTAAGGCAATAATCCGAGCGCAGCGGCTGCTAACATAGCATGCGCCGCATAAGTCTGCTCAGCTACTGACGCTAATACAGAAGCATGCATAGTAGCTTTGTTCCCCCTTTATGCCCGCGAATTACTAGCGAGCGTTGTCCTATAGCGTTAAGACAATACACTTACCCAGAACGATGCTCCTATAGGGTAGCAGTCCTAACGCAGCAGCAGCCAACATAGCGTGAGCCGCATAAGTCTGCTCAGCCAATATCCCAGCTAAGCGGACTGTTAAGTCAGCATGCCTGGCGCATCCAGCGCGCATTCCTCTCACGACGCTCGCGTTGAACACGCACCACTCGTCTAACTCGCGGCCCACCTCCATGTCTGTGTCGATTATGCTGGGAACGAGAGTAAAATAGTAGTTAAAAATAAAACCAGTCAAGTGTGAGTCGGAATCGCGAACAGAGGGTTCCGTACGTTAGTCTATCAACTGCAAATAAAATGTCACGAAAAATTCCTTCTTTTTTCCACGATTTTCGGATTTTATTTATTACCTTTATTTTTGCCACTAGGTCTTTGGGATTAAAGGTTCTGATTCCATTGTAAAGTGTAAAAAAAACAAATAACCGCATTTTGGATCCCGTTGTTTTATTTTTTTTTTACAGTTTTTTCAAGACAGTTATATTAATTTCAGCTTAATACCACCACGCGTTCCTGAGAAAAGGGTCTAAATAGCCAGACGAACGAGACAACTAACGCCCGATTCCCATATTCAATCCTTGTCCAAATCCGGATTACAACTGTCAAATTGAATTCAGTTTTAGATTATATTTCCAAAATGTTCGACGCATTTACACTTTAGTATTGTTTAAATCGTCTTATAAACAATATAAAAATGTAAAAACATCAAAAACCGCAGATATTTTGGCCAAAAACATTTTAAAATTTGACAGTTGACAATCCAAATCCGTCCAATTTGGATTAAGATTGAATCAGGCCTGTTCATCTCCGCGAGTTTGCATCGAAAACAAAACACGTGCGACTACCCCTCCTGAGGTACCTAATCGACAGGACAATCACGAGCGAGTATTGACGCACGCACGTATTCTTCACCCATTTGCATTGTAAAGACAATAAACAATTTGTAAAAACGATGGTGTAATTAATACTCTGCAGTATTTTTAATTGCCTGAATAATATTAGAAACACAAAATATAATTCAATCTTATTCATGTATTTCCTCCGCCATTTTCCGCAGTTTGGCACCTCATGTCACACATCATTTTCGAAGTCAGCCCTATGTCTTCGGCGCAGTACCGATCACTGACGTTTGTCAACAAAATGGTGCTCGACTCTTGAGACAAGCTAAATTACACCATATTGTTAACGACATTGAGCATATATTTTTTTAAATACCTTCGCGAAGAAAATCTTCTGTACGAAGTACTTATTATTATTCTGTGATTGAATATAGAAATCCAGCATAAGTGATCCTAAAAGGTTTCATTACTTTTGAATTACGGAACCCTTAAAAGGAGACATGTATAACTCACGTGCTGTTATAAAACAGGCAGCCCTCGAAGTACGTGTACGAAGTCTTGATGTTGGAGAACGCCACGCCTGTGAAGGTGCAGTTTTTGAACAGCACTCGCGCCATCAGCATATCCTGGAATTAAAGATTTTCGTTTTTAAACGGGAATATTAACAAACAGACTACCCGTTTCTTCAAATATTTCATCAAGTCAGGCTAATCATAAAATTAATTACTATAACCACCCACCGAATTAATCTGTCAATCCTTCCGCATGCGTATTACAGACCTTAGCAAGTTTTACAACAGATCTTTATTCAATATTTGCGCAAGACAGTTGCGAGCGTTGTCCTATAGCGTTAAGACAATCACAATCACTCACATGACGCGGCGATACGGCAACAGTCAAAAGGCAGCAGCAGCTAACGTGGCAACGCGACTGCTACGCCAAAGAATGACAGCGTCACGTTCAATTACAGGTGGCACTAGTTACCCGACTGTGCCATAAGGAGGGTTTTATTTTTTATATTAAATTTTTGCAGTCGCGTTGCGATTGTACGATTAGTATCCAGTTGCTATGATTCATAAAACCCTACCGGTGTTTTGATAAGAAGCCGCAGGCTCCACTCTTGGTGGTGTTCTTTTGACGTTACTGTAAGGATTTTCGCGTATAAGGAGCGCCTTTCTGAATACCTTTATGGACTGAAGAGATTTCTCACGTTGAGTCAATTTAAATGGTCTCCAAAATCATCTCACCTTGAAGGTGCACTTGTCGAAGACAGCGTTCCGGTACTCCACGTTGCTCAAGGTGTCGTTGAAGTGGTGGCTCTCCCACGTCATGTTCTGCTCCGTCAGCCTCGAGGCCGCGAATAGGGCGTTCTCCATCTGGTCGACCGTCGTCGGCACGTAGGACGATAGGTAGAACTGGAGGAATAGAAAAGAAGTCGTTAAAATCTATACTACCCGTTTGCGCTAAGTTTGCCGGTCCGTGGAATGCGCGTCCCCTCCCCCAACCGCGATTAAACGCAATTAGTTAGTGATTAAACGCAATTAATGTGTCTTATTTTACGCAAATACACAATTTTTATTACTAACTAGCGGCCGCCCGCGACTTCGTACGCGTGGATCCCGTTTTACCCCCTTTTCCCGAATTTTCTTTACTATAAACCTCACGGAGCCCGAGACCTTTCCAACGAATGCAAAACCGTGGAACCGAATCGTGGTTCGTGCGTTCTGGAGTTATAGCGTCAGGGAGGAAAACCCGACTTATTTTTATATAGTAGATAATAAATAAAAAATATTTTAAATATAGTTAGTTATAGTTATAGACGCTTATCTTCGAGTGACGTCATATCGCCAGCAGCAAACTTAAAGCGAACGGATAGTACGAAACGAAGCACAATTTAAGTTTTAAAGTAAAGAACGTTTCGTCCACGAAGACGCGCCCCACCATCCTTCCGCTAATGTTTGAGTGTTATCGGTACACGCTAAATTATCCACTACGATACGATCAGTTACGAATTTATGGTGCGTTGAAGTTCCGTCTGACGTCACGCCGAGCTACAAACGTAGTGACGTCACTGGTCCCTACTTTAAGCTTTGGCGCGCTTTGTAAATTTTCGTTGATTTGATTCAGCGAAAAATACGTATCGGGTATTTTTTGATAAGTTAACTGACGGCCTAAAGCCCGGTTTCACCATCAATCCCTATTTTTCAAGAGACCCTTTGGAAAACAAAATGTTATGTGTTACCATTATTCAAACTACATATTGCTCTTTTACCATAGAAAATCCCTTTTCAAAGTTTTCAGGACAAAAAATGTGTATTTAACCGTTCAGTTCAGTCAGTACAAACAGTTCTTACCTGTACAGCTGTAGTGAAGAGCAGTATCCCTCCTAATGACAGCGTTGTACTCCTGTATGCACTCGAAAACAACTGGAAAAACGCCTGCCAGAACTGGAAAAATAAAAATTTTCAAGTTATTAGCGTAGCTAGTAAAATTTCGGCGTGTAAATACACAGCGTGCTATGAAGAGGGCTATGCTCGGTATCGAATCAGAAATGAGGAGATCCATAAACGAACTAAAGCCGCTGACTCAGCCCGACGGATTAGCAACAGATTACACATTATTACAGTGGACAGACGACCTCATAAAGGTGGCAGGAAGGCGCTGGATGCAGGCCGCTACCAACCGGCCAATCTGGAAATTATTGGGAGAGACCTATGTTCAGAGGACGTCCTGTGCCTGAAATGTTAATATCTCACCATTGTACCATTTTATCTCACCTGTGCCGGAGCTAGAAAGTACCCCACTTACTTCGGTTGCAGTAATGGTTACTAGAAGGGCCACAGTGGCGGTATAGGCAGGTGAAAGTGTTATAGTGGTGGTTATAGACAGCTAGTAGTGCTACAGTGGCGGTATATCTCACCATCTTAACACTATGCCTGAGAGAGAGCTCGCCCAACCGGTACTCAGAGTTGGTTTTGTAGCTAGAATCTTAAGGGTTATAGCGGTGGTATATCAAACCATCTTGACGCTGTGTATGACGTGGTGCAGGGAAAGCTCGGAGTTGGTGTTGGTAGCTAGAAGATTTATAGTGGTGGTGTGGGCAGCTAGTAGTGTTACAGTGGTGGTATATCTGACCATCTTGACGCTGTGTCGGAGCTAGAAAGGACCCCACTTACTTCGGTTGCAGTAATAGTAGCTAAAAGGGTTACAGCGGTGTTACAGTGGTGGTATAGGTAGATAGAAGGGTTACGTGGCGCACAGATAGCCTCCCCCAGCCGGTATACGAAGTTGGTGTTGGTAGCTTAAGTGTTACAGTGGTGGTATATCTGACCATTTTAACGCTGGGCCCATGTGGTGCAGAGACAGCTCGAAGTTTGTGTTGGTAGCAAAAACCTTAAGGGTTACAGTAGTGGTATAGGCAGCTAGTAGTGTTACAGTGGTGGTATATACTGACCATTTTAACGCTGTGGCGCACGGCACTCGGAGTTGGTGTTGTACCTAGAACCTTAAGGGTTACCGTGGTGATACAGGCAGCTAGAAGGGGTACAGCGGTGTTACAGTGATAGTATAGGCAGCTAGAAGGGTTACCGCGGTGTTGAAGTGGTGGTATAGGTAGCTAGAAGGGTCACAGCGGTGGTACAGGCAGCTAGTAGTGCTACAGTAGTGGTACATCTCACCATCTTAACACTATGCCTGACGTGATGCAACGCGGGCGGGCGACGTTTGCCCGGTAGAGATAATTCGCCCAACCGATATTCAGAGTTGGTGTTAGCGGCCGCTACGTTGGCCTTCCCGCATATGCGAATCTGGTTACCGCTGTGGATGTTCTGCGAACAATTATTGATGTTTTTAATGTTGAATTAAAAAGCACGATGAAAAATCTTAGGATGTATATCATAAAAATACTTTATTATACATCATCACCATCATCATCATCATTTCAGCCACAGGACGTCCACTGCTGAACATAGGCCTCCCCCAATGACTTCCACATCGCACGGTTGGTAGCGGCCTGCATCCAGCGCCTTCCCTTTCTTATACATACACATGAAAATTAAACGAATACAATTGATAAAATGGTGCCAGCTCAGTTTTAATCGAGACATCCTAACAGGATGTCTACCTGCATGCCAAATTTCAGCCCGATCTGTCCAGTGGTTTGGGCTGTGCGTTGATAGATCACTATGTCAGACAGTCAGTCAGTCACCTTTGATGTATATTTAGATTAATTATAATATACACTAGATAATTGTAATACTTCTTGTACAAACTGAAGATGTAACTAATTTTATATGTCTGCTTTGTAACTAATTTTAAAAGGCATGGTAATTTTAGTTTCTCACGCACCTGCACCTTTAGGATTTTATTGTCGGAATGTTAAACTCAAGCCTTTTTAGTGTTTCGCCGACGTAACATGTGGCTTATTAGTCCATTGAATTATTGTAACTATGTATTGAGAAACACTAACCGTTGTAATGTCTATCTATTGTTATACTTTCACTTTGTATTGTTTGTGCCAACCTTTGCCATGTGTTTCATGCTAATTATTTTGTGTGTACCTTCGTGTTATTTTCACTTTTTACGTTTGTTACCTGAAAAGTGAGTGTGCGAGCGCGACAGCAATATAATTACACGCGAGCGATAAGGATGGGTGGCTTGGGGTCATTGGACGAAATTCTGCCTGCTCGGCGATCGGACTATAGTCAGTCAGTACGCAACCTCGGTACCGGTCGGACGCCTTGAAAGCCCATCCACGCTTACACAATTAGTTACCGTCTCACCAGTCTATATGAAATTTTATTTGTAAAAACTTACGAACCCAGCAACCCGAGTATAGAGCGGTTAGTAGTGCGTGGTATTTTCCGTTCGACTTTTTTTCCGCACTCGCGTGTTAATTTTTATATATTTTATAATCATAAAATGGAACATCAAAATATGGAAAGAAAACCAGCCCAGAAAAGAGTCCGGTCTTCAAACTGGGATGAAGACAAAAAGGTATTTTCATATTTTATATTTAAGTTTAGTACGTATTTACTATTTTGTCTAGCTGCTACCGCTGCTGGTCATCAAAATCCCTATTTCAGGGTTCATTTTTCCATCGTCAGTTATCTTTTAACTGAAGAATAAGCTTGTCATTTTGATATATTTCCCATACTAAAACTGTCAATGTGCCAAAGGACAATGATCAAAAGTGGTCCAAATGTCCACCACCAATAAGACCTATATTGGCTTATAGTCCATTAAATAGAGATTAACTTTCAGTATGGGATGAAAAAAAAATAAGCTGTCAGTTAAAAGTTAAGACTGTTTGAAAAATTGTAGTAGTTTACGCGCTAATCTCAGGAACTACTGGTCCGATTTGAGAAATTATTTTTGTTATGGATAGCCCATTTATCAAGGATGGTTTTAGGATAAATAACATCACCCTACAACTAATAGGGGCGGATCAGTAATGACAAATGTTGTAAAAATGAGAAATATTGTTCAAACTATTTTCACGCGTACAAAGTCACAGCTAGTATAATATTTAATAAAATTCAACTATAACCCCGTGCCACAAATGCGACATGGCATATCATGCGTAGATTAGTCCAAAATGTGCAATGGATAGAATGATATCAAGAACATTTTTCGGATGAAAAGGTAAAAAACAGACTTTTCGTTCAGTCATAACTTTTTACTGACAGCATATTTTTGATTGCGGTTTGGTTATAATGAATCAGTATTTAGTAGACTATTTTACTACATAGGTCTCATTAGTGGTGGACATTTGGACCACACTCCATACATTTTTGGTCATTGTTCTTTACTTATTCTTCAAAAATAAAATCAGCCCATAATCACAGTATTTACCTACATCAGTAATTGGCTTTTCTAGAGGGTTGAATGGATTTGTAGAAGTACTTATTTCTGAAACTTTTACTTTTTTTAACCGACTTCTTCAACAAAAGAAGGAGGTCCTAAAGGTTGTTTTTTTTTTTAATAAATGTACACCGATTACGCCGAGGCTTCTGAATCTAATCCGATTTCCGAGATTCTCGACTCCGAGAATATCAATCATGGTCATTTATACCTATTTGTTCTAATAAATAAATAACGTAATTATCTTTCTGAATTTTAGTGTACTTTTTGGAGTAGTTATAGTTTTAGAAGTCGGTTTTTAAACGCATTTTTTTTTCATTTCTTGTTTTTTTTTTTCAGAAGGCATATTATGAAAAGCGATTGTTTTTACTTGCGAAAAAATCAATTAAAAACAAAGAAAAACGAGAGGAGGAACTGCACAAGAAAAGAATGATAATTTTGGATTTAGAACAGAAATATTGGGAGAAAAAGTTAAAGAATGAATAAATAAAACTGTATTTTAAAGAAACTGTATTAATTCATATTCATCATTAAAGGTAGTTTTCAATATGTAAATTCACTTTCTATTAACCTTTATTAATTTAACGATTGTTGTAACTCTCAAATTACATGCCATATTTGGAGTAATTATAATCCCCAAGAAAAAATGTAAAAAAATTACCACTGAAATAGAATAAACTTGGCTTGTTTTTTGCTCAAAAAAGTTAACTTGAAATAGTGTTTTGTAAAATGTTGGCGAAAATGATACACTGACTTCGTTTCGACTTGATGATGTAAATAATTTACGTGTTTCACGTGTCATTTTATTCACTAAGATAAGTGCTTAGAATATAAGAATAAATATGTTTCTGGTAATATGGGCTATGTTATTGGAACCCTTTTCTTAGGTTTCAGTCAGTTCTGATCCGACGCTGAACTTGACAGCTATTAAAGCAATCACTCAGACGTTGTTTAACACTAATTATCGTTTTTAAGTATTATTTAATACTGTTAAACTGCGTCTTAATTTTAATAAACATCCAAAGGTGACTGACTGACTGCCATAGTGATCTATCAACGCACAGTCCAAACCACTGGACGGATCGGGCTGAAATTTGGCATGCAGGTAGATGTTACGAAGTACGGCCAATTAGCAGCAATACAAAAGGTCGATTCAACTGTCGAACTGACAATCTATTCTGTCTCTTCCCATTTTGTGTATTTGTCGTAATGTCTCGTTCTCTCGCCAAAATATGTCAAAGTCAAACCCCTGCTATTCCAAATGACCATGACATTAGGTTTGTTTACATTTGGTATCGCTTCTCGTTGGCCGTACTGTAGGCATCCGCTAAGAAAGGATTTTACGAAACTAAACCCCTAAGGGGGTAAAACGGGATCCACGCGTACGAAGTCGCGGGCGGCCGCTAGTTTATAAGTAAGGCTGATAAAATTTACGGGAAATATTATTCAAACTATTTTAACGTGTAGATAGATAGATAGTTAGATAAATGGTTTATTTGCAAAACAAATTGACACACAAGAAGCAAAAAGTAAGATTAATAAACACAGGATTAGCAGGAAAGATATAGTACATTACAAAGAGTAAGAAAGAAAATCCTGCGCCCTCTAAGGTATAAGTGTGCCGCAGCGATGCAAAAAAGCAGAGAGCTCAGTGTAGACACTGCTCTAAAATGAGCAGAACACTGATTTTCAGCTCTTGCTTGAAAAAAAGAAGGAAGACGCACGAGAATGGTACAGAATAAGGTGGTGAAAATGTTGTACAATTGTAAACCTACATAAATATCAGAAATTATCAGTGTACGGGCAGATAGCTAATGATACAAGAAATGGGTTAATTTCAAGCTTTTCCGTTGGTATTGACAGTTAAACCTACCTGATAAACCAGCATGGCGTCGACCTCGCGGCCTACGTCTAGCAAATACCGCGGCGACTCCTGCGTCCAGATCATGCTGACCAGGCTGGACACGATCGGCAGCGTGCAGAGGAGGAGGTAGCTGTGGACAATCGATTAGACTCAATTTCATTAATGAGTTTATGTACATTTATTTAAGCTTTAAAGCCACACAATATGGTACTTAAAGGGAACTTATAAATCCATTCAGGTGATTAAAACGTTTCGTTTGATGCACCCAACTTACTACGAATAAAAATATTAGGTTGTAAGAATCAATCACTTTTGAATGGACTATAATATTTTTTTTAAGATCTGTAATTACAATGACAACAGATTATTTGCTGCTATAACAGAAAATAAATTAGTTTTCACAAAACAAAATTATTTTCCCTTGTGGCAGCAAACAATTTGTTGCCATATCAATAATAGCTCAATATTGTTTTTAAACTTTCGCGATCCATTTAAACTAAAATAGTAAGACCGTCAAGCCGTGAGTACATAATGTAACTCATTAATAAACGTCGCGTTAAGAGCCGTGTCTTACTATTTTAGCTCAAGCAATATTGTAACAAAACAATACATTAAATTGTAAGAGAAATTGGGTCTTAGGCTTACATCTAATATGGTGATAGGAGAGAAGTAAAACACTTAAAAGTGACGTCAAAAAGAAGGTTGGTTCGTTCGGTTCAACTAAATGACGTCGACTAAGGCCTCCCCCAAGGATTTCCTGCGCTACCCGCATCCAGGTACTTCCCGCGACCTTCACTACATCGTCGGTTCCCCTAGTGGGAAAGAGAGAATAATTAACCTAAATTACGTTTTTCGGGCCCGTGGTCACTCAAAAATTTTTCTGCCCAACGGCCATCTACGAGCTAAAAGGAAGGTTGCCTTCAAGATATTTTCGTAAACAGCGTACCAAATCACAACAGATACAAACCATAAACACGAATGTCACATAGCGTAGTACACACTTCCGTGTAACACGCGCAATCGTAATACATAACACGTAAATTTCACATTCACGTGGCACGCGCAGAACAAGACTTATGCGTGTTACACGCAAAATATTAAAGGCAAACCCATCGTAAACACAAAAATAGCTGCGGAAGAGAGGGCTAAAAAAAACAAAGACCTAATAATAGGCAGGATAATCAGAAGTGATGATCTTCAATCAATGTATTCTTGACGACATTGCTAAAGCACCACAGGCATTTCCGAAGGCGGCGGCGACAGGCACTGTATACGCACTCGCACGTGCGTATACAGTGCCTGTTACGCATCTTAGCACCGTTGGTTTACTCACCGCTGCCAAGCAAGTGTCGATGGTCTCCAACGGCAGCAAAAGCAACGAGTGAGATAGGGCACAGAGAGGGAGAAAGAGCGTTAACAAGAGAGAGAAAGGAAAGGAGAGAGGGAAAAAGAAGGGGGGAGGGAGAAAGGGAGACGGAAAAATGGAGTGCATGAGAGAGATGAAGGAAATTAGGCAGAAACAATTGATCTTTGTAAAAACTCACCGATGCCACGCACTGAAGTGCCGTCTGTCCTCCAATAACGTCGTTTCCCCAGTCGGCGGTAACACAGCCCTCGCCAGAGCGGCGGCGGCGAGCGTTCCGGCGGCGGCGGCGGCGAAATGCGCGTGGTACACACTCGGATAGACACGCGTATTAAAATTACTGAGTTTCTTTCGCGAGTGAACTCACCATAAATGTGTAGCCACGGAGTCTCGTTGGTCGACGGCAGCACAAGCACAAGTAACAAGGAGTGTGAGAGAGAGAGAGAGGGCGAGAGGAAGAGTGTGTGAGAAGGAGAAGGGGAGGGAGAAAAGGAGAGGGAGAAAGGACAAGTGTGTGAGAGAGATGAAGAAAAAATAAATTAACTTTGTAACAACTCTCTAGGAATTCTCGCACCTCTGGTCAATGGCAGCACAAGACAGAGAGAGGGAGAAAGGGAGTGTGAAAGAAAGATTTTTTGGCAAAAGTATCAGAAGAACTCACCGATGCCAAGCGCTGAAGTGCCGTCTGTCCTCTAATAACGTCGTTTCCCCAGTAGGCGGTAACACAGCCCTCGCTAAAGCGGCGGCGGCGAGCGTTCCGGCGGCGGCGGCGAATCGCGCGTGGTACGCACTCTGATAGATACGCGTCTTAAAGCTACTGAGCTTGCTAATATAAACATTTCTATGGTGGAAACACTCACCTTTTCACAGTTTCGCTAGGAATTATCGCATCGCTGGTCAACCGCATCAAAATAGCGAGAGGGAGAGAAAGGGAGAGAGAGAGGGAGAAAGGGAGAGAGAGAGAGGGAGAAAGGGAGAGAGAGAGAGGGAGAAAGGGAGAGAAAGAGAGAGAGGGAGAAAAAGAGCGTGTGAGAGAGAACGAATTTATTGACAAAAGTATCAGAAGAACTCACCGATGCCAAGCACTGAAGTGCCGTCTGTCCTCTAATAACGTAGTTTCCCCAGTCGGCGGTAACACAGCCCTCGCTAAAGCGGCGGCGGCGAGCGTTCCGGCGGCGGCGGCGGCGGGCAGCGCCGGTAACGCGCGGATAGATAGGCGACTAGCTTACTTACACATTCTAGTAGAAAGCAGTGGATACTCACCGCTGCTAAGCAAATGTCGATGGTCGCCATGTTTCTAACAACGTAGTTTCATGGTCAGCAGCAGCAAAAGCAATCGCAACAAAAGAAAGAGAGAGAGAGAAGGAGAAAGGGAGAGGGAGAAAGGGAGAGCGAGAAAGGGAGAGGGAGAAAGGGAGAGGGAGAAAGGGAGAGGGAGAAAGGGAGAGGGAGAAAGGGAGAGGGAGAAAGGGAGAGGGAGAGAGGGAGTGTGTGAGAAAGATGGAAGAAAACAAGTGCTTTTTGTAAATACCGATGCCAAGCACAGATTTGTCGTCTATCCTCCAGCAGTGTCTAAAGAGAAAGGGAGAAAGGGAAAGTTGTAGAAACAAGAAGTGACCTTTGTAAAACTCACCGATGCCACGCACTGAAGTGCCTTCTATCTTCCAACAGTGTCGTCTCTCCAGTCGGCGGTAACACAGCCCTCGTTAAAGCGGCGGCGGCGAGCGTTCCGGCGGCGGCGGCGGCGGGCAACGCCGGTAACGTGCGACGGCGACACGCGCGAGGCACGCACTCTGATAGGTACGCGTAGGAAGTGGCTACTATGCCGCCGGAACCGATGGCTGAGCAGAAGCTATCTTAATAGCACTTAGCTTGATAATGCTGACACTTCTCTGGTGGAAACACACTTACCGTTTCATAGTAAGTTCTCTAGCACCTCTGGTAAACAGCAGTACAAGCAACAAAAGAGCTAGAGAGAGAGACAGGGAGAAAGGGTGAGAGAGAGAGAGAGAAAGAGAGGGGAAAAGAGAGAGAGGGAGAAAGGGAGAGGGAGAAAGGGAGAGGGAGAAAGGGAGAGGGAGAAAGGGAGAAAGGGAGAGAAAGAGAGGGAGAAAGAGAGCGTGTGAGAGAGAAAGAATTTTTTGACAAAAGTATCAGAAGAACTCACCGATGCCAAGCGCTGAAGTGCCGTCTGTCCTCCAATAACGTCGTCTCCCCAGTCGGCGGTAACACAGCCCTAGCCAGAGCGGCGGCGGCGAGCGTTCCGGCGGCGGCGGCGGCGGGCAGCGCCGGTAACGCGCGGATGGATAGGCGACTAGCTTGCTTACACATTCTAGTACAAAGCAGTGGAAACTTTCCGCTGCCAAGCAAATGTCGATGGTCCGTAGTCTCATGGTCAGAGGGAAAATGGGAGAGGGAGAAAGGGACAGGGAGAAAGGGAGGGTGAGATAGGGAGATTGAGAAAGGGAGAGGGAGATAGGGAGATTGAGAAAGGGAGGGTGAGATAAGGAGAGGGAGAAAGGGAGGGTGAGATAGGGAGATTGAGAAAGGGAGAGGGAGAAAGGGAGGGTGACATAGGGAGAGGGAGAAAGAGAGGGGGAAAATAGGAAGAAAGTGGGAGGGCGAAAGGGAGAGGGAGAAAGAGAGCGTGTGAGAGGGAACGAATTTATTGACAAAAGTATCAGAAGAACTCACCGATGCCATGCACTGAAGTGCCGTCTGTCCTCTAATAACGTCGTTTCCCCAGTCGGCGGTAACACAGCCCTCGCTAAAGCGGCGGCGGCGAGCGTTCCGGCGGCGGCGGCGGCGGGCAGCGCCGGTAACGCGCGGCGGCGACACGCGCGTGGTACACATTCTGATAGGTACGCGTAGGAAGTGGCTACTATGCCGCCGGAACCGATGGCTGAGCAGAAGCTGTGGGAAGAATAAAATGGTTGAATAATGGCACGAAATGATTTGAAAAGCAAGAGAGGAACATATACCTAAATTACGTTAGGAATTTCGGAACTCTTTAACGTTTGTCTTTTGTTGCAAGGCTTCCATTACTTTCCATTCTCGAGTTCTTAAACCCCAACGACCGTCAGTTTTAAAGCAAACTGTCCATCTATTTGTTCTATTCGTGACTATTCCCACGTCAATATTGCGAACCCTCAAGTTCTTTATTTAATGACTGACTAATCCTTTTTCCATCCAGTCAGCGAGACATAAATAAATGCCATCTATCGCACTTACCGCGCCATCATAAAAGTAGTGCAGTAATGTAGGCATGACGGCCGCTATGGCGACAAACACGGCGTTGACGGCGAGACACGATAACAAATTGCGACGGCCCAGGCGATTCCTAGAGACAGTACACAACAACCAACGTCATCTATTACTAACCGCGCCATCATAAAGGTGCCGTAAGTAGGCATGACGGCNCAAATTGCCACGACCCAGGCGAATCCTAGAGATAGTACATAGCAACTAAGTTCAACCAATGTCATCTATTACTAACCGCGCCATCATAAAGGTGCCGTACGTAGGCATGACGGCCGCTATGGCGGCGAACACGGCGTTGACGGCGAGACATGATAGTAAAGTGCGGCGACGACCCAACCGCTCGCCTGAATCCTAGATGTCTCTAGTATTGTGTACTAAAGACTTGTGTACTATAGTACACTGTAACCTACGTCACTTATAGCTAACTCGCTGCACTCACCGTGCCATCATAAACGTGCCGTACGTAGGCATGACGGCCGCTATGGCGGCGAACACAGCGATGACGGCGAGACACGACAACAGAGTGCGGCGACGCCTAACCACTCGTTTGAGTCCTATACTATAGTATATAGCAACCAACGCCACCTATAGCTATAGTTGACACTGCACTTACCGTGCCATCATAAAAGTGCCGTACGTAGGCATGACGGCCGCTATAGCGGCGAACACGGCGTTGACGGCGAGACACGACAACAGAGTGCGGCGACGACCTAACATCTCGCCTGTGTCCTAGATGCCTCTAGTAGTGTACTAGAGACTTGTGTACTATAGTACACAGTAACCTACGTCACTAATAGCTAACTAGCTGCACTCACCGCGCCATCATAAAAGTGCCGTACGTAGGCATGACGGCCGCTATAGCGGCGAAGACGGCGTTGACGGCGAGACACGATAGTAGAGTGCGGCGACGGCCCAACCGCTCGCCTAGCGGGCCCCAGCCGGCCGCGCCTAGAGACGAGCCCACTAGGCTGATGAGAACTGGAAAAAATAACAATAATTAATTACCATCATTTAAGCCACGGAAACGGATACACTAAGGTACAGTCGCAGAATGAAAAGGTTCGTCACCTTAGTGTCGGTTTTCGTTTGCATTAGGTACTGTAAGAGTCAAACCTGCCAACATAACAGTGCAAGAAACAGTGCTGCTAACATTGAAATAAATATGACGTTTGCTAACGAATAAGGTTTTGCTTGTTTATTTTTCTATCCCATCAGTGCAATGCAATGATGACATTGACCAATTGACAATAGTTTTTTTTTATTTAATAGAAATAATAATGGCAGTTTGAACCAACAAGAAGGTTTTAGTTTATCAATCATAATAATCTTCTTGACAAGATAAATGGTCAAACAACTTTGATCTGAATAATTTTGAACTTTACTGACGAACAGTTAAAGATTATTTTCTCTAACTCAAGATTATTCTGTAACATAGTTTCAAAAGGTAATATGTGCTCGCGATTCGTTGAAGGAATCAATTTGAAATCTGACGAACCTTTTCATTCCGTGACTGTACAACTGGAGTAACTTTACACTGAACAACTACGTGATGTTCCCGGGAACAATGCGGGTTTCGCAGAGCGTCAACACGAAACATGTCCCGGGACACGTAGAATGTTATGCAAAACAGGGATAGTTTATGAACGTTGCTGCAACATGTACAATCTAAGTTGCACTGTTTTTTTCCTTCTTTTTTGGGTGACTTTCTTGGGAACCATCATTTCGCCAATGTCACGGATTACTTGATGCTGTACTTGCGTGACGTGTGCTGTCATTTGCAAGTCTTCATCCGCTAGTATATTCGCGTGCGTGTCTCTTAAAAATCAAGATAAAAACTGTTTTTTTTTCAATCCCAACTAATATTATAAATGCGAAAGTAACTCTGTCTGTCTGTCTGTCTGTTACGCTTTCCCGCTTAAACCTCGCAACCGATTTTGATGAAATTTGGCATAGAGATAGTTTGAGTCCCGGGAAAGAACATAGGATAGTTTTTATCCCGGTTTTAGAAACAGGGACGCGCGCGATAAAGTTTTTCTGTGACAGACAAAATTCCACGCGGGCGAAGCCGCGGGCGGAAAGCTAGTTATAAATAACTAGAAAAAATCGAACTGCCTAAGGCGGGAATTGAACCCACGACCTTCCGCTTGCCGGGCGACTGCTCTTCCAACTTTGAAACAACAGTTTGAGATGCGACTCTTAACGCTAAAAATTAAATAACTATAAAAACTGTTGTTGAAATCGTGAATTGTTGTGTTATAATATGTTGTGGAAATCCTTGGGGGAGGCCTTTGTCCATTTGGCTGAAGCGGACGGACACAGTATGATTGTCAGACTGTGAAGATGCTCACCAAGCCAGTTCTTCTCATGGCGCAGTATGCATAGTTCGATCTCAGCAGAGGGCAGCACGAATAGACTAAGAGCTGGTGAACGGCAGACCTACGTCATTTTATAAAAGCTGAAAGTTTGTCACCGTATGCTCCCAATATAGGTTAGAATGTTGGTGCATCATGAAGTTTGGGTCATCGTGGCTTCGGCAGCTACCCTAAAAAGATTGTCTGGCAAGGAGTTGGAACTGTCAAAACTGTCTGGCTGTTGAGGAAACTACTCGTTCTGTCGCTTTATTGGTGTTCTAAATATGCTTTTCATCATATCAGCCATAGAACGTCCACTGCACACAGGCCTCCCCCAATGATTTATATTGGACGGTTGGCAGCGGCCTGCATCCAGCTACTTCCAGATCTTTGTTGTCCCATCGTCCAGCGCCTTCCTGCTACCTTTGTGACGTCTGTCCATTTTGTCTAGGCGCGGATCCAGCCCTCAAAAAAGGTTGTGGGCACAGCCACCAAAAATTAGCAAAGTAAGAGTTGGATTGGAGTACGAACTCACTCACGCTCAATCACGCTCGATTTTTAAAGGCTCTTCAGTCAGCCGTTTTTATCATCAGCCTATAGATCTTATCAATAGATCATAATTAAAACAAGCAAATTAGGGTTGTGGGCATGCCCACAGTGTCCACAACGGTGGATCCGCGCCTGATTTTGTCTTGACTTACTCGACTTAAGGTCCTATGTCCCCTAGATGGGGCAGAGGGCGTCCACAACAGTCCTCCATCGCGTTCGGTCTTGAGCTTCGCGTTTGATCTCGCTCCAGGTCTTGCCGATCTTCTTCGCCTCGTCTGCTAAGTTTGCTTGGGGCGACCACTTTTGTCATTTTTTTGTGGTGGACGTCTTACGCTGCCACGTACCGCTTCCATTCCAGATCTTTGCTGCCCCGTCGGCAGTCATTTCTTCGTGCATTGTTGCTGAATTGTGCTCTAAATAAGCTAATTAATTAAAGATGCTCACCAAGCCAGTTCTTCTCATGGCGCAGTATGCATAGTTCGATCTCAGCAGAGGGCAGCACGAATAGACTAAGAGTGACCGCCAGACATATGTCATTTTATAAAAGCTGAAAGTTTTTCAGCATGGAGGATAGGTTACAATGTTGGTGCATCATGAAGTTTGGGTCATCGTGGCTTCGGCAGCTACCCTAAAAAGATTCTTCTTCTTCTTTTTTTCGTGTCGACAACAAACCTACACAGTGTCAGCCCAAAAGTCCGCCACAAGAGTGGCGTTGTCAGTAGCACTCATCAATTCCTCCTGAGTGCAGTTGTTTGGGCACTCAGTGCATGGCATCAGGTGCTTCATCGACTGGGGAACAAAACCGCACCTGCACTCCATGCTCAAGCCATCCAAGAATCCAATCTAAAAAGATTGTCTGGCAAGGAGTTGGAACTGTCAAAACTGGCTGATGAGGAAACTATTCGTGCTGTCTCGTGCCCTATTTATAAGACCAATACAGCATTGGTTTTATAAATAAGCTAAATTAATTAAAGATGCTCACCAAGCCAGTTCTTCTCATGGCGCAGTATGCAGAGTTCGATCTCAGCAGAGGGCAGCACGAAGGGAATGGCCGCTAGCTCCAGCGCGTTTCCGGCTACCGCCAACGCCGTAGCTAGAGCCACTTTGGCCTGGTATGGGCCACAGCCGGCCTGAAGACAGAACAAATTAAATTGTTTTTATTTCAGGGGTAAAAATAAGTTAGTAAGGACAATTAAACAGTCATCATCATCATTAATTAAGGCAGGAAGGCGCTAGATGCAGGCCGCTACCAACCGAGCGATGTGGAAGTCATTGAGGGAGGCCTATGTTCAGCAGTGGACGTCCTATGGCTGAAATGATGAATTAAACAGTCAAAAACCTCTTTAGGTGAATTGAAAAATTAAAGAACCACATGCGGTCGAACTTTTTATCCAGTTATTCGGCTTCCTGCGGTCGTCAGTTATCGAGTAGGACGTACATTTCCTCCTTTAGCAGCTACCAAACACCCCCGTTTCTAGTGACCAAAAGACGACTGGCCAGACGGAGCCGCCACTGGCCAGACGGAGCCTCTACTGGCCAGACGGAGCCGCCACTGGCCAGACGGAGCCGCCACTGGCCAGACGGAGCCTCTACTAACCCAGACGGAGCCGCCACTGGCCAGACGGAGCCTCTACTAACCCAGACGGAGCCGCCACTGGCCAGACGGAGCCTCTACTAACCCAGACGGAGCCGCCACTGGCCAGACGGAGCCTCTACTGACCAGACGGAGCCGCCACTGGCCAGACGGAGCCTCTACTGGCCAGACGGAGCCACTGGCCAGAGGGAGCCGCCACTGGCCAGACGGGCCCGCCCCGGCCCAGACGGAGCCTCTACTAACCCAGACGGAGCCGCCACTGGCCAGACGGAGCCTCTACCCAAGTAACATTTTACTCCATTTAAGAGTTCAATAGTCGTTCACATGTACTCCACAAGCTGTGTATGTCAGCTGTATACGAGCTGTATAGCTTGCTATAATGCTTTTATAGAACCAGTTTGGGCACAAATTAGACAGCTTTAAGTTCACTATGGCTGTACATTAGCAGTATAATAGCATTATAATAGCAGTTTAAGTAGTAACATCGTACTTAAGGCTGACTTACGGCACTATATGGGACGCAGTGTGAACCATACAACGTACGTGAGGACAATAAAGAGTAACAAGTGGCTAAATGCACAGCTTTCAAAGTTATAAAGTCCGACAAAAGTACTCCAATGCTACCCGCCACTGGCCAGACGGAGCCGCCACTGGCCAGACGGAGTCGCCACTGGCCAGACGGAGCCGCTACTGCCCAGACGGAGCCGCTACTGCCCAGACGGAGCCGCTACTGCCCAGACGGAGCCGCTACTGCCCAGACGGAGCCGCTACTGGCCAGACGGAGCTACTGACCTGACGGAGCCGCTACTGCCCAGACGGAGCCGCCACTGGCCAGACGGTGCCTCTACTGGACAGACGGAGCCTCTACTGACCCAGACGGAGCCTCTACTGACCAGACGGAGCACTGCTGGCCAGACGGAGCCACTGACCTGGCGGAGCGCGTCCTCGTGGCATGCTGTCACTGGAGGCAAAGGCCCTCGCTCCGTCTACTGCAGACGGAGCTGTGGGATTTTTGATCGACCACACTAAGGAAACTAAGGTGTTAGTGCTTCCTTGCGAGCGGGTGTTGTGCTCGGCGACCAAGGTCCAAATGACATCATCTTGGTTTTCATATATTATATGCTAAGCAGGGTAGAAAACTCCAATACCACGATGCATGATTATGGGCACGGTGGAGTATACCGTAGTAAGGTTGGCGTCAGCGCCATCTGTTGGAGACAGTTAGCCAGACGGAGCCGCCACTGGCCAGACGGAGCCGCCACTGGCCAGACGGAGCCACTGACCTGGCGGAGCCGCTACTGGCCAGACGGAGCCGCTACTGGCCAGACGGAGCCGCTACTGGACAGACGGAGCCACTACTGGCCAGACGGAGCCGCCACTGGCCAGACGGAGCCACTGACCTGGCGGAGCGCGTCCTCGTGGAACTGCTCGAGCACGGCGGCGTCGTTGTAGTCGAGCAGCTCGCTCTCCGCCTCGGCGGCGTCGGGCGGGCTGGCCATGCTGACTGGAGGCAGGAGGCTCTCCCTCCATCTTATAGATCCTTCATTGGCCAGACGGAGTCGCTACTGGCCTGATGGAGCCTCTACTGACCCAGACGGAGCCTCTACTGATCAGACGGAGCCTCTACTGACCCAGACGGAGCCTCTACTGGCCAGACGGAGCCGCCACTGGCCAGACGGAGCCTCTACTAAACCAGACGGAGGCGCCACTGGCCAGACGGAGCCTCTACTGGCCAGACGGAGCCGCCACTGGCCAGACGGAGCCGCCACTGGCCAGACGGAGCCACTGACCTGGCGGAGCGCGTCCTCGTGGAACTGCTCGAGCACGGCGGCGTCGTTGTAGTCGAGCAGCTCGCTCTCCGCCTCGGCGGCGTCGGGCGGGCTGGCCATGCTGACCACGCTGCCTGGCTCACCGCCGCCCTCTGTTGCTGGAACAAATTGACAGTTAGATAACACCATTTTATTTGTCTAAGGCCTAGACGATGAAACGCAACTGCAACGAAACTGCAACTGCTAGTTACTTTTGAGTTGCATCTAAGTTTCTGCCATAGCGTCTGTTGAGAGACCACACATGACGCGACTAGTTTGAAACTTTCAGTTTCAGTTTCATTCATCAGAATCATCACAAAGTTGCAGTTTCATTGCAGTTGCGTTTCGCCGTCTGTTCTGGGCCTAATTTACACGCAAAACCTTATTTTTCACTTTAGGGATCCCTCATACTAACGTCTCCCAAGCATCGTCATCTTACCAGCGTTGAAGCAATAGAGAGTGGCGCTGACAAGACGATAAAGTTTGAAAGTCGCTAGTGAGGGGAGACCTTTAAAAAACGACATCTGGCGTTTTATTAGCAAAAGAAACGCTAATTGAGAGAGCAGCTCGCAACTCTTTGTGGTCGCTATAAGTGAACCACATCGCGAAAATCATGATGAGACAGCTTCTGAATATATCAACAGCGGATTTTGGCAGTTAAGGAAAGCCGCGACACGTCCTTAGTTGTTACATTGTTGAATAAGCGTTTTCAGTCTTTAAACGTAACATAAAGAATTTAATAATGCGTACAGCAGCTTATCAAAAATAGAGTGTATTATTTACTCAAAAAGCTAATTCCCTAACTGTACTATATTTAACTGATCAGACCACAAGTTATCAGCAAGCTGATAACAACAGCATATTAGTGAAATAATATGGGTCAAAATAACATTTGCCACACTACATAAAACTAAATACTGTTTCCTTCCATGATAATAATATTGTTTTGTTTATTTGAATGATTTCCCACGCTGAACTCTCCCATCAAACTCAATAACAGGGGGGCGCTACCATCGTTCAACTATATGGTTTCCAACATGGCAAAAATCGGAATTTTGGAACTATACATATACTTTTTGTCAATAATACAGCCAAAAGTGATTTTGTCCTCTATAAAGGCCATGGTTTTTGGCCTATCTTCTTCATTTTCTAAGACATCTACAGTACACACAGTAACCTGTCCTCAGATGAATCTTCAGTCTGTCTATTTTAAACTTGACCTTTGATGAGTGTAAGCTGATGTCCTTACAGTAGCACACATCAGTGAACAAGTTCTAAGGCGTCCTTATAATAGTACAATCACCTGTGAGTCTGTCCTCCGTGTAGGCCATCGTTCGCGCGATGGAACCGAAGCTCAGCTTGGACGAGTTCTCAGAGTCGGAGCGAGCTCGCACGAGCCACGCTTGCTCCTCCGCCATTGCTTGATGCGCTATGTACCTCTTGCGGTGACCCTAACATCTGTAACACGTGCCATGTATGGAAATAGTCATAATTTCAATGAATTTGAATTTATTACATTTAGGCTGAGTTGCACCACCTTAACAATATCAATAACCGGTGCTTTTTGTATGGAGATTGACAGATTTTTGACGTTTGTCAAAGTTAAAGTACAATGGTGCAACTCAGCCTTAGGTACATAATAAGATACTGGATACAACACTCATAATGCTTTTGTTATGGTAAGAAAAGATTCAAGCCCGTGTTTCTTTCAATAATTAAATTAAGTTAGCAGCCGCCCGCGACTTCGTACGCGTGGATCCTGTTTTACCCCCTTTTCCCGAATTTTCTTTGCTATAAACCTCACGGAGCCCGAGACCTTTCCAACGAATGCAAAACCGTGGAAATCGGTTTGTGCGTTCTGGAGTTATAGCGTCAGGGAGTAAAACCCGACTTATTTTTATATAGTAGTTAACATAAAAAGCAGGTAATGCAGGACCGGTCTTTAAGGAAATCCTTGGGGGAGGCCTATGTCCAGCAGTCACCATAAATAGTGCCCTGGAAAATGCCTATGTAATGCCATTCTGGATGTCTCATTTATTACTTTTGTATGCATGTTTATGAATTAAGCGTTGTATGCTAAGCCAAATTCTGATACCATTACTTAGGTATAGGCTTAGATTAGTAATCTAAGCTTATAAGTTAACACTGGAAGGGAACAATGCAAGTAGGGTTGCCAACATTTCATCGGCGAAATATAGTATTTTCCAAAATAAGGTGTAAAAAAATATAGTACATTTAAAAAAAATATAGTATTTTATGGGAAAAACAAAAAAATAGACAAATATACATTTTTTAATTATTTATTTTTATAAAAACTATATTTTTTTGCAGTTCTTGCGCTGTGTAACAGTTTTTTGTTTAATATAAATGTATCATATGCTTTGTCACATTCAATTTTTAAATTAATATAAATCAAAAGCTCATTTTTAGTGCTACTTCTGTTTCTTTCTTCTCGCCACTTCGAATTCATAACCGAAAATATCCTTTCTGTAAATGCCGAAGTGGCGAGAATAGAGAGCAGGAATGAAATTACTTCAAATAAATTTGGTAAGTCATTTTCAGTATTTTTTAAAATATGCTGCCATTTTCGGACTGTAGTTTTGTCAGTAAAGTCACTACAGTCTTTTAATTTAGCAAAGATTTCATTCAATATCGTTATTTCAGAGTAGGTATAGGTCGTCCATTTTGATACTCAATTTTTCTTGTAAATTTAGAACTTCTAATATTGTCTCACAGTCATTAAATGAAACCTCCTTTTTTAAATTTAATTTTTGGATTTTAAATAACCAATTGCTTTCACTGAAATCAAACCATTTATTAAGATAGTCGTAAACATTTTATCAAGAAATAGCAAAAAAATCTTTTGAATTCCATAACTTTCTGTGGGGGGGATTTTGCTTCTAATGATTGCAACATTTTTTTTTGTTTTGTAACCAAAAAAAATATCTTCTTTACGTTTTACTAGCGCCGATTTTAAAATTGACATAATATGTTGTGAGATAGAGACACGCAATTTTTAGTTTTACAAAAGTAATACGATAGAGAAATACAAAGCAATAAAAACCACCTGTTATAGGGGCATTTTTTGGAGAAATTGATCAAATAACCAAAAAAACACGAATTTAAAAGCAGAATTTTTTTCAAAAAGTATATTTTTTTATTATTTTTTGGCATTTTCTGGGTATTTTATTAGTATCGCCTGTTATTTAGCATTATTATTGTTTTTATTTTATCAGGATATACCTCTTAGTTTAAAAGTTATTACGTTTTCTTTATGAGAAGTAATTGGAATAAAAAAATTCTATAAAAAATTAAAAAAAAAAACAAAATTTTGACTTCTTTTTTTTTCGAAAAAAATAGGTCTAGTTTCACATATTTTCATATGTGCACTTTATCGTGACTCACACTGTATATTTTGGGGATCTTCAGTAATCCAGTCATACTCTCTTTCCCACTCCGGTTTATTTTATTTGGAGTCTTTTTGGTATTTTTCGTTTTTTAATCGGCGTTAGCGGCACAATAGAATTTGACGCACTTTCGTTATCACTACCACTTTCCATACCTAATTTATATAAGATTTCAACTTTTGAAAAGAAATAACAACATCTAGTTGAAAACGATTCTGCCGATAAATAAAGCAGACCAAAATATCGTTTGACGACGTTAAAATTTACGTTGTCAATTTGACATTGGCCAGCATCTGTGTTGGCCAGTTCGTTACGTGCGATGGGGCGGAAAGGTTCTGGAATGGAGGCCGCGTACCGGAAAACGCAGGACGTCCACCTACAAGGTGGACCGACGACATCGTAAAGGTAGCAGGGAAGCGCTGGACGCAGGCCGCTACCAATCGATCAACATGGAAAGCATTGGGGGAGGCCTATGTTCAGCAGTGGACGTCCTATGGCTGAAATGATGAAGTTCGTTTAATACGCAAGCGTTCGGATACACGCTATCGCCTATCGGTTATGTTCACGGACCTCATTAAAGGAAATGGTACGTGCGCAATAGGTTATATGACTTAGCCATCTTAACAGTTAAAAGTTACTTTAAAGGCGCGTTCTTATTTTTTTTAATGAAGGATTTGTTTGTTAGATTTGATTTGTTGAAAATATAGTATTTTTGCGTACTATATATTTTTTCAACAGTATATAGTACGCAGACCCGAAATATAGTACAATACTATATATTATAGTACGGTTGGCAACCCTAAATGCAAGGCAAGATCTCTATTCTCTACACAACACACAACTATTCTATGAAAATGTATAGAACTTATAGGTATTTGTTGTCGCCCGTCGTCGAAACAATGATAAAGTAAAACCATAGTCAGTCAGTATGTCACGTCATACCTACTTAAGAATTAGAAGACTGCGACAGCAAGATGAGTTAAATTAAACACCTACGAAGAAATCAAGATAATTTCCGGCTGACATACGACATGGGAGGTCTCCTGCTATTTCTTAAGATAAACCTTGATAAAACTGAACAGTTCAGCAAAACCACAATACACAGATGAATGACGATGCCACTACACATTTGCAATAATCAATACGCTCCCACGCTGGCTGAATAAACAACAACAAACAATAAAATCATAAAATAACAGACCACCATTGTTATCTATTTTACTAAATACTACTTACAATTCGCTTTATTCGATGCCAATTTCACACGTATAATTTAATTTTGAACTTAATTTTTGAACAATTCAACCGTTTACACCAACAAATGTTATATTACGTAAAAAATAAAATTCAAAAATACAAACATGCATTGCCCTTTTACAATGGTTGTGTAATCCAACAAAATTTAAGAGATTATCTGTTTGTTTACTTGTTGCTCTTTTTTGCAAATGATAGAGCGAGATGCATAGCTATTAGACATGGTACACATTTTTTGGTAGTATTACATTCATTAAATTCATTGATAGTGTTGTCACCCAAACATCAATGCACAATCATAGTGAATTAGTAATTGAAGTATATTTTATGTAGTGAGAAGTTAATTATTTCATTTATATAAAAACACAATTGTCGATGCATCTTTGAAACAGTATTGTATTTATGTACCAGCTCGTGTTTAATTTGTAAAATCATTATCTTTCAATAGGATCCTAGGCACTTTAAAATAATTTCTGTAAGAGGTTTTAAACGCCATCTTAACTATTTTGGGACTTGTAGATATCAAACATAGTATTTTATATCTTACAAAATATTACATATTTAGAATAACACGTTTGATTTATAAAATAAAAAAAAACTGTTTAAATAAAAATCAAGCAAAATGATTACAACACAGGCACACTTGTACGACTTACAGTTTAGAAGCATTAAGCAAGCAAATTGACGTCCGGTATAATAAATTGACTGTCCTTGTAATGAACAAAGAAAGCGGTGCTACACTGCTGCTGGCTAATATCAGAATATATTACATTGTGATTATTTATTGCTCGTGTTGAGTGCAAAATTCGTAATATAATTCAACTACTTAGAACCTGCTGCACTCAAAGAAATGCATAGCACTAGTGTTTAATAAGACCCGACACATTATAGTCCATCATAACTGTTTAGATTAGATATTTGAGATTCAATGCACATTTTGCGGATTCCAAGTTAGCGACACATTCACCCAATTTCGCAATACTACCTATAAAAGGGGCTGAAGGATTTGTGTCATGCGCACTGTTAGCTCGGATCCGATCCGTGTTTAAAAACGTCATAAGATTTCATTTTAAAACCATTATTAACTTTCAATACGTAAACAGATAAAGAACATTATGTAAACTTTAAAAATATTATTCGCTTTTTATAGCCAACAAGGTTTAGATTGTTCAAATATGTTATTTGAATTGACTTAGAAGGCGGATCGGATCCGTTGAATTTTCAATCTCATGTATAACCCTATAAAATCTGCAGAGTTTAAGGTCAAGAAAGGGATAGCGTGTCAGCAGTTACCCCATGACTAAAAAAGACAAGTGTATGAAGGAAGATCAGGGTAATCCCTAAATGGTAAGTTTTAAGTTCTTTGAATCATCGCATTGCTATTGGAAGTCAGCCAACAATAAATAAATTTGACAACTGTAGTAATGAGAGATAGTTAATAGGAGATAGATTTTTGCATAACATTAAGTTTCTTATGATGAGACCCGGGTATTGGATCTGGAACGGTTCCAGATCCAATACCCGTATATATAATACGTTACGTATTATTATACAACGTGTCCCAAAATTCAAGGATAAGCCGGCGCCGCAGGATGGACATAGTCATGACTACTTTAGGAAAAATAAGAAAAAAAATCTATCTCAATTATTTTTTAAAGTTACACAATAAATAATGAAATTCGTCGAAAATTGACACCCCTTATGATATTTTACATCACCACGGCCACAATATTTCAAATACTTCTGTTTTTTGTTTGTATCGGCAACTTAAGTAGTGCTGCTCTCCACTCCAATTCTTAAAACCCCCAGAATCCTTGCAGATTTTACACAAAAGTTAATCAAAATATGATATTTCCTTAAAATTTTGAACGATTTTTACTTTCACACCACTTAGACTGGTCGTTTTGTAAAAAAAAAGTATGAACACTGCTGCGGCAAGTTTTTTATAAAGTTGACGCAACTATCCAAGATTCCAAAATAGTATAATACTAATAGAAAACTAGTCGCAAAAAAGATATGCGTACCATTTTTACAAGCACTTCGCTTGTTAGTTAGTATGGGATAAATCTTGCAACTGAATTTAAAACCAGTTCTCCTCAACCAATTGAGCTGAAATTTGGTATACTTATGTAAGTACGATGACAATGCAATATTATGGCATCATTGAGCTGGATGGAGTCTGGAGGTGGCCATAGGAACTTCTAAACGAAACGGCGGAATTGCATCTAGTTTAGGTTCGTTGGATTTGTTTTTTCAAGCACTTTAGTGCTAGATGATGTCCAGGGTCCTGATGATGAAAACAAGAGGTGGTCAGGAGCTGGCCTTAGGAACTCCTTAACGAAACAGCGGAAGCTTATCGAGTTTGGGTTCGTTGGATTTGTCTTCCCGGGCACTTGGGCCATGAGATTGAGAAACAACTAAAGTTTAAAATACGAAAGCTTGTAGCGCAAACAGAAAAAAAGAGGAATAAATTCCATGCGCGATTATAACTTTATTTTACACTGTTTAGTTGTTTCTTAATCTCATGGCCCAAGTGCCCGGGAAGACAAATCCAACGAACCCAAACTCGATAAGGTTCCGCCATTTCGTTTTGGAGTTCCTTTGGCCAGCTCCTGGCCACCTCTTGACTTCATCATCAAGACCCTGGACATCATCTAGCACTAAAGTGCTCGAAAAGACAAATCCAACGAAACCAAACTAGATGCGATTCAGCCGTTTCGTTTAGAAGTTCTTATGGTCACCTCCAGACTCCATCCAGCTCAATGGTACCATAACAATGCATTGTCATCGTACTTACATAATGTAACCAAATTTCAGCTCAATCGGTTGAGGAGAACTGGTTTTAAATTCAGTTGCAAGATTTGTCCCACACTACCTAACAAGCGAAGTGTTTGTAAAAATGGTACGCATATCTTTTTTGCGACTAGTTTTCTTAGAGTATTATACCATTTTGGAATCTTGGATAGGTGCCTCAACTTTATAAAAAACTTGCCGCAGTAGTGTTCATACTTTTTTTTTACAAAACGACGAGTCAAAGTGGAGTGAAAGTAAAAATCGTTCAAAATTTTAAGGAAATATCATATTTTGATTAACTTTTGTGTAAAAACTGCAAGAATTCTGGGGGTTTTAAGAATTGAGGTGGATAGCAGCACTACTTAAGTTGCCGATACAAACAAAAAACAGAAATATTTAAAAAATAGTGGTTCTGGTAATGTAAAATATCATAAGGGGTGTCAATTTTTGAAGAATTTCATAATTTATTGTGTAACTTAAAAATTAATTGAGATAGATTTTTTTTCTTATTTTTCCTAAAGTAGTCATGACATGACTATGTCCATCCTGCGGCGCCGGCTTATCCTTGAATTTTGGGACACGTTGTATATAATAAAATATAGCATTTTGTAATACGTAGGTAAATCATATCCTATACTGGATGCATAATAATCACTAAAAGCTGTCGATAGTATTCTTATTGAGCTTTTAAACAGAAAAATAATAAAGGCTACTATAACATTGGGATAAAATTGTAATAAATACCTACTATACAATGCCGTTGGTTATTTGATTAACAGAATTAGGTTTATTTTTCTCAATATAAATTTTAAGGGAATTTCAATATTGTCCACCTTTTTTTTATTTACATTAAAATTTTTGAAGTTGAATAATAATTGTTTTGCAATGTTTAATTGAATCGCAATTTATTAGGAATGCAGGCTGTGATTTTCAGTGAGTAGGTACTTAACGGATTTGATCATTAGATTTGTACTTGAAACATCGTCTCTTGTAGAACGGAAGCCTTTATTGATCGCAAAGTTCACGCAGTGCGCAGTCGTGGTGTTACGCATTTTGCACATGCGCCAACTCGGTATTCACACATTTTGAATTACGGGGATTCTATAAATAGAACACCACCTAAGGCTCAAATTTAGATAAGAAGGAAGTCGAAAATTTTGCTAATATTTTTTTAATATTATTATTTATTTTATTTAATAAAATGAATTAGTTTTATTCTATTTTAAAAGCACGTAGGTAAATAACATTTAAGGAATAAGTAATAGAAATACATAGTAAGTATAGCAGCTAAGTTTTAGATTAAGAATAATAATAATATAATAAGATAGTAATACTATTTCATTAAATGCTAAATCAAACACTTAAATACGCTTTGATATCGATTATTTATACACATTTCAGTGCATTAAATTATCAATTGTTAGCACTTCACTAGTTTTATTGACAGATGATAGACGTCAAAATCAGCAGTTGTTGTTGTGGGGTTGTTGATTGACTTGTGCGCGCGAAATCCGTTGTTTACTTTCGTTCGAAGCTGAGTAAAATTATTTTGAGTAAAAACCAATAAAATGGTGGAGCTATCGGCTGAAAACGTAATCTCTACACAAATAAAGCTCATCAGAAAGTATTTGAAGTTCAAAATTATCGAAGACAACGTCTCATTTCGTGGTCATAGTCAAGAAAGGAATCATGTGTACGATCTCATGAAGCGATCGATTGTGAATGGAGAATCTCACTCTGCATTGATAATTGGGCCTCGAGGATGTGGCAAAACAACTGTTAGTATACTCACATACAATTTTATGTAAATAAAATGCTATAATTTATCATGATACGTTGATCAACAACATTCGTCTTTATAACCTCTAAAATAGCTGTTTACTCTCTAATCCATATCTGTGTGTTTACTCTTTGTTATTGATACAGTTTAAGCTATTTTAACGTGGAAAAGGTCATATCAAAAACATATTAGTTGATGTTAAGCTTAATTTATGATTAAAATGAACCACATGTAAATAAACAAAGCTTCATAGTGCAAAATGTTTGTCCGCAGCTCATAAATTCAGTATTAAGCCAGCTTTCAAAAGAAGTGGATTTAGAGAACGATGCCATTATTGTGAAGCTCAACGGCCTGAT
Organism: Ostrinia furnacalis; assembly: GCF_004193835.3. NCBI lineage: Eukaryota > Metazoa > Arthropoda > Insecta > Lepidoptera > Crambidae > Ostrinia > Ostrinia furnacalis. Next base: position 574,166 of record NW_021133785.1, read on the forward strand.
CCACCACGATGATAAAATAGCACTCAAGTCTATTACAGCTCAGGTACGTAAAAAATTAGGGTTATTATTCATCATCATCATCATCATTTCAGCCATAGGACGTCCACTGCTGAACATAGGCCTCCCCCAATGCTTTCCATGTTGATCGATTGACGAACCAAAGTCGCTGACATAGCCCGACGGATTAGCAAGCTGAAGTGGCAATGGGCAGGGCACATAGTACGCAGAACTGACGGCCGATGGGGCGGAATGGTTCTGGAATGGAGGGTTATTATTATCACCATTGAATTAACCCGAAGCAGAGGTAGGGTTAAAGCAATGGGATGTGTAAAAGCACTTTTTATAGGCCTATTTGCAGAGAATGTGTGACTTTTCCTATCAATGGGTGTTGTGAACTTTTCTTACATAAATTCCCATTATTGAAGAATGGGGATTAATCAATGAAGTTTTGTGAAAGAAATTCACTTCTGAATTTGACTATGTCTTGTAATTCAGCATGCCTCTTGACATAGGCCTCCTCCAGCTCCTTCCACGGAGCTCTATCCTCCGCTACTCTGGTCCAGCATGGCCCCAAGGTTAGGCGGATAAGAATAAGAATAAGAAATTTATTCATAATGTTCATTACATGTCAAATTTTCAATATATTTTCTTATTAATAATAAACAATTGCAGTATTAATAAGAAAGAAATACACATCATGTCCAAATAAATTAACAATACAAATAGAATTAATGTCAATTAAATGTCAAAATAAAATGATATCGTCTTTCCATCTAATTTTTGGACGCTCTTTACTTCTACGGTCTTCTCTTGGGTACCATAGTGGTAAGTACAGGAGCATAGGACGCGAGTGAAACACGAGACTGCTGTCAACGCACTGATTTATTATTGAACCAATATGCACCATATAGTGAAACTCTTGGGACAGTAGTTTTTGCTTAGATCTTTTACGGTTTTAATCTAAGTATTGATTTTGTCATACTCATCTGTTAATTTACAGATGCAGCTAGAAAACGCAGTGGGTGATCGTGTGTTCGGAACCTTCGCTGAGAACCTATCCTTCCTACTGAGCTGTCTCCAAAGCAGCGGCAACCGGAGCGCTAAGAGCGTTGTGTTTCTGCTGCAAGAGTTCCACATGTTCTGTAAGACCGGTCGGACGCAGACGTTGTTGTATAACCTGTTCGATGTCACACATAATAAGCAGGCTCCGATGTGTGTGCTAGGTAAATAACCAGATAATGATTTTATTTGTATGATTTATAAAGTTGTTTTTTATTTGACCTTCACCAGATCGTCGCCATCGTCGGTCCACATAGTGGCAGAGAACCAGTCGTTGTAGATATCCTTGGGGGAGACCTTTGTCCAGCAGTGGACGTCAAAACATACAATTTCTCACATAGCAACTGTATCAATCTGAATACTAACGGCCGCCCGCGACTTCGTACGCATAGATCCTGATTCCGTTTAAGGCCTCAGCCTCGAACTTAGCGGGCAGCGGGGCGGCGGCGGCGGCGGCGCTGGAGCGGGGCGGGCAACGCAGACCCGTTCTCGAAACAAGCGGGCAGCTCGCGCGGCGCCTTAGCGGCGAAGTGTTGTGTTCGGGGTTGTGTTGTCGAGATATTTGTTTTTATTCGCGAACGAAATGTCTGAACAACGGCGACAATTTTATTTCGATTCAAATTTATTCCTTACGCTCGATTTATTGTGGGCAAAAGAAGGAGTGCGCTGCGCCCGCTCGTTGCCCGCTCCCTCGCCGCTGCCCGCTCCGGCGCCGCTGCCGCGCCGCTGTTTTCGAGAACCGGTCTATTTGATTTGACGCATAAGATCCTGCCGCTCCCGCCCCGCCGCCGCTCCCGCGCCGCTGCCCGCTAAGTTCGAGGCTGAGGCCTAAGGGTTGAATTTTGCAAAATCCCGTCTTAGTGATCACCTACGTCCTAAAAAGAACCCCCATGCAAAATTTGAGACTCCTAGCACTTGTAGTTTCTGAGATTTCGTGATGAAAGTCAGTCAGTGACCTTTCACTTTTATACTAGATTTATTTTTGTTTTTATTTAACTTAAATTTGATTTTTTCCAGGTGTAACAAACCAAATAGACGTCATGGAGTTATTAGAGAAACGCGTAAAGTCCCGTTTCTCCCACCGCCATATTTTCATCTTTCCTAACGAGGAGACAGAGCCCGGTGCCACGCCGAAATCGCGCTTAGACACGTACACAGAAGTGCTAGTTCAGCTTCTATGTGTGCCTTGTGTGAAGCGAGTTGAAGAAAAGAAAAAGGGACGGGGTAGGAAGAAGTCTACAGGTAGTTATTATATTGAAGAGAATACTATATTCTGCTGCTAATAGATTAGACCAGTGTTTCTTAACCTGTGATCCAGGGACCATTTAACAATCTATACTAATATCTATACTAATATTATAAATGCGAAAGTAACTCTCGTCTGTCTGTCTTGTCTTACTTTCAGCGGTTTAGGCTTAGTTTGAGTTCCGGGAAAGGACATAGGATAGTTTTTAACCCAGTTTTTGAAGAAGGGTTTGGACGCGCGATAAAGTTCTTCTGTGGCAGACAAAATTCCCCTCTGGACACGTGGTCCGACTGCTTTGTCCGACTAATCGGACCACGTGAACTTTTTTTTCCTGTTGGTTCGATTATGGAGTCGGACTATCAAGACTTTCTGTTCTTAAGGTTACATGGTCCGACATTTAACCGCCCAACCTATTTGAAAGAAAGAAAGAAAGATACATTTATTATTTCATTAACTCAACACTTTTTAATTGCATTTTCTTTATTGAAAAACTATAACAGACCTATTCCTTTTAGTTCAAATCAAAGTTTAACTGAGTTGAACTTTCCGGAAAAAAAATCCATAGTTTTCATAATTTTTCTAGAAAGAAGAACGGTCACGCCCCATACAAAAAAAACCCAGACCCGACAGAAACGAGACATACCTCAGTTTTTTTGTCATGTCTTAATTAGTTAAATTATATATTTTTTATATTCGAAATCTATGTATAACACCAAAATATTACCCTTTGTTTTTGTTCAGGCGTTATACAAAAACTAATACAAAATGCCTATTTATCACCAAAATTGGTAAATGTATGTACCTAAATGTCTATTGCAGCTGCTATGGAATGTATCTAGGTGACCTGGAGATACAACCGGATTATACAGGGTGGTTATACATATGGAACGATAAGTGATCTCACTCGATTATTTCTAAACTATACAAGATATCGAAAAACTAGTTACTGATTCTGAAAGTGCTTCACGAGCTCTTTCAAATGGTACCAATAATAGGTTACAGATTATGGAAGCTGGTAACATTGAATTTTTAGATTTTGTAACTTCTCGTTTCCACCCTGTATAATCCGGCTGTATCTCCAGGTCACCTAGANGTGCTAGATGATGTCCAGGGTCCTGATGATGAAAACAAGAGGTGGTCAGGAGCTGGCCTTAGGAACTCCTTAACGAAACAGCGGAAGCTTATCGAGTTTGGGTTCGTTGGATTTGTCTTCCCGGGCACTTGGGCCATGAGATTGAGAAACAACTAAAGTTTAAAATACGAAAGCTTGTAGCGCAAACAGAAAAAAAGAGGAATAAATTCCATGCGCGATTATAACTTTATTTTACACTGTTTAGTTGTTTCTTAATCTCATGGCCCAAGTGCCCGGGAAGACNTAGGCATTTGTATTAGTTTTTGTATGACGCCTGAACAAAAACAAAGGGTAATAATTTGGTGTTATACATAGATTTCGAATATAAAAAATATATAATTTAACTAATTAAGACATGACAAAAAAACTGAGGTATGTCTCGTTTCTGTCGGGCCTGGGTCACAGATGACCGTTCTTCTTTGAAATAAACGGAATATATTTTCCTAAAAATTCAACTACTTATAATAAATCTATTGAATATTTTTGATTGATTTTTTTAGGCTAGTTTCCTAAAAAAAATTTTTTAGTCCGTCAATTTTAATATAAAAAATATTGGACACGTATATTTTTAATTGTCAATCAAACAAATAATTACAAAGTTATAGTCATGGACCTATAAAAAAAGTCGGACGGATTCTCATCAACAAAATAGGTACTGTGACATTAGGATACACCAGCTTGCCTGTACGTACAGGCCGGCACGCACACATTCAAACCCTGACGCACCACTTCGAGTGCAAACTTCACACAGTTGACACATTTAGGCGGCGAAAAAACAACACGAATACGACATTTCTTGTGTGATGAAATTGTGTAAAAACCGTTCTGTTCGAACAAACAAAAATTAAGGAATCACATTTCACAGGTAAAATAATAATCCAATCACTTATTTCCCGACATTAAAATATTGAAATTAATTGAAATCAAACGTCATTCACTCGAAAAAATAATACGTCAAAGACTAGTGTTCTCAGTTATTTACGTGGGAAAATTACCCGAAATATGGGAAATTAATAATAATTTTAGGACTTTTTAGTTGTTTATTACGCATACTATAGAAATAAAATAATTTATCATAATAATTGTGTTTTAATGGGATATATTTTCATAGGCAGATTTGATCCTTCCCAAACATGTGGAAATTCAAATTTTCTTACATTGATTGCAAGTCAGTGTCAGGTTGTATGTTAAAATTATCAGAGATAATAATAATATATTGATGATGCATAAGATTATGATTATAATGTACACAAGATTCGTAATTTGTAACTGCGTGAATCATTTTTGATCAACATTATGTACAAACCCTGACACTGACTTGCAAACAATGTTAGAAAATTTGAACATTGAAAATTTCGCGCCTACCTCAACGCATTCACCTTTCATTCTTTTCAAATGGCACGGAATAATTCTGTCTGCATTTCCAAGTAACATCTGCCGATCTATGTTTTTCTTAAAGTAAATGGGTAACATGGCATCCCTAAATTCACTCACACAATAGATAGACGTCAAAATTTTGCGTCACAGTTTTGTTGTAGCGCGAGTTCCGTCCGCCTTTTTTTATAGGTCCATGGTTATAGTGCGTTGAAGTTCCGCGCGACGTCACAAAGTGCAGCACTTTTACGCACTCACTGACGTCACGGGCCTTTTCTTTAGAACTTTGGCACGCTTTATCTCTTTACATTTTCATTAGTTTTAAAAAGTGAAAAATAGGTGTCGATTATTTTTTGANTGAATAAGAAGATAGCAATACTACAGTTCACACTAAAAAGAGAGGTAGGGCCTCAGAGAGCGAGATAGATATAAGTAGGTATTTGACTCAAGTTTTTGTTCCAAGTTTGCCCTCCATTTTTATCTTTACAGTCTAATTTTTTAGAACTCAGCAGAAATGTCATCAAAAATGGCCAACTGACATAAAAATATTTTTAGCCTGTGAACTAGTGATGCAACAAAACCTCTCGTTAATCGCGAAGTGAAATTATTGTAGTACTTGCGTATCATCGCCGGGAGATCGTCAAAATACTAAAAATATGCAACAAAGTCGCAACATTGAATGTGAACTGATTATGAAATTTTCGAGAACAGGAAACAAACTGTATGCACAGATGTAATCAAAAAACATACTGGACAGTAAAACAATCAATGATATCCGTAAAGTTATTAAACTTCAAATAGTTGCAAAAGTTCTGTTTGACAGTGTTGCTACTATAGTTCCAAAATACTGGACTGTCCTATCGATGACATTGACAGTGGGGCGCCACCGTCAATACCGGATCGCTGGTTCCGATTTTTGCCATGTTGGAAACCATATAGTTGAACGATGGTAGCGCCCCCCTGTCATTGAGTTTGGTGGGACAGTTCAGCGTGGGTCATCTATAGTGACATCTCGCTCGCTCAGTTCTTTGTTGCTCTATTCCACTAGGGAGGTAATTTATGATGCTATCAATTGAAAGAAGATTTTTATTTTCTTTTATTTTATTTACTTATATAGGAAAATAAGCAATGGAACAATACGTAAGCATAATTGCATAAAAAAGTAAAATAATTTCGTTTAAATAAAACCGACTAAAAATTAAACTGACTCCGAAAAAGTATACACTAAAAGTAGAAAAATAATTTTACGTTATCTCCAAAATTGTCGAAGTAATCGCTGGAAAACTAAACAAAGTATCGTATATTTTTTATTTCAAATTAATCAGTAATCGGAATAAGTGAATACTTAAAATAATATCGATTAAATTTACAGATTATTGTCTATGACTCACAGGTTACAGCACTGATGTGTCAGAGACAAGTCATAGACAATATGGAGATAACACATGATTTTAAACGTCAAGTCAATTTGACAAGTCTTACAAATTTTCATCGTCCACGTATTTTGCTAAAATAATTTATTTCAAAGATTGATTTCAAACTTGTTTAAACGTGAAAATAAAGTTGGTTTCATGGACTTGTTAAATAATGTGTATGATATTATGAACACGTAAGTGATTATGGTGTAATTGTGGATGAAAGTGTTTGTTTACATCTCTGCTGGATTCTAAAAAATCAAGGTATAGCTTCATGATCCGAAACCAATGTCCGAAACACAGATTACTTGGTCCGAAACTGTTAGATATTTTTTGTAAAAATGTTTGAAACCTGAAAAAGTACATAACAGCTAAAAAATTTAAGAGATGTTTTTATTTTCATCTAAACAAAAGTTCAAAAGACATCCAATTGTGATTATTTGCAATTGTTTTTTGATAATGACTTTCGTAATAAATCAAAACGTAGGTATACATAGAATTCGGAACAACAAATAGTAAACAACCGCCATGATGGGTCGGATTGGGCCGATGTTGCCACATGGTACCGATTTCCCAGGAATTGGGATTGTAATTCCCTGATTCGCCAACACATTAAGCCTAAATGGCCGACAATTTTGTGTATTTTTATTTAACTAGGTAATCTTAGTTTCAAATATTAATTATTTATTAGTGTCCGNAGAGGGCACTAAATTCCACGCGGGCGAAGCCGCGGGCGGAAAGCTAGTCATAAATAAATGCCACCAAAAGTTTTAAAACCAAAATTGTGCTTGATTTCCTAAGGGGACAAAAAAGGTTAATAAACACTGGATAAACGGTACAATTTATGTTGCAAAATTGAAAGTTCAATAAGAATTTACTGCGTTCTGCAAAATTCGACATCTTATACCCTTCTTGACTTGCCTCAATTTAAGTTGCAAGCTGATGGTTTTTTGGAGCCTTAAACATGAATCGGCTTACGCTCGACTGTAGTTTTGATTTTTAGTTGCTTCGACATTGATAAATTGCACAGAATACCTAATAGTCCTACCTAATAACCGAATAATATCCTCTAACACATTATTTAACTATAGCGTGGCATCTCTTTCTACTGCGTAGGTCTCTTTTTCGACACAGTAGTGTTGCCAGTTTTTACTACGCAGCACACGCGCGGTGCATCAATCTTCTATAGTATGGTCGCCGAGCACGTAGAATTTCGTCCAATGACCCCAAGCTACCCATCCTTATCGCTCGCGTGTAATTATATTGCTGTCGCGACTGTGCGACGGGCGCCCGCAGTGAGTGTGCGAGCGGGACAGCAACATAATTACGCGCGAGCGATAAGGATGGGTAGCTTGGGGTTATTGGACGAAATGCTACGTGCTCGGCGACCGGGCTTTACCAAACGCAAATTTTACAATATCATCATTGTTATTACAGCTACAGAAGAAGTAGATATAGACCAATCAGAATTCACAATACCTCCGGAAGTGCTATCCCGGTGCAAAGTGAACCCAAGCCAGTTCAACGAGCTAGATCCAGGCTTCGTAGAGGATTGGAACGCACACGTGTTAAGTTTGGCCAGCGATGAGAGAGTCACCGATGCTTTGGAGAAGCTCTGCTATTATACTGTGAATGAGCAGATATTTAGGAATATTCTGGTGAGATGAATATAATTTTTAAACGCTTGTAATGAAATTGATTGACTTTAACTTGGATTAGGACTTGAACCTATGACTATAGTCTGGTCTGTGAGCACGTAGAATTTTGTCCAATGACCCCAAGCTACCCATCCTTATCGCTCGCGCGTATTTATGTTGCTGTCGCGCTCGCACACTCACTGCTGGCGCGCGTCGCGCAGTCGCGACAGCAATTTAATTACGTGCGAGCGATAAGGATGGGTAGCTTGGGGTCATTGGACAAAATTCTACGTGCTCACAGACGGGCCTTTAGTTAGCTACATATAAAGGTACTGAGACCTTTGTTAAAAATGACTATTATTCTTCTACATGAAGACTGTATGGAGAGGAATACTTCCCTTTTTTAACCGATTCAAAAAAGGAAGGTTCTCAACTCTGTTGATGTTTTTTTCTGAGTTTCATAAATGCTAATATCTGTATCAATTGAAGATTAATTGGCAGAAAATGCTGTGAACAATTAAGTCTGCGAGTATTTTTTGGGTGTAATAATAACAATCTAACCATGACGAGTGAATTTCTTCTACACTCTACAGTAAGGCCCAGAACAGACAGACACGGTGAAACGCAACTGCAACGAAACTGCAACTTTCTGAGGATTCTGATGAATGAAACTGAAACTGAAAGTTTCAAACTGGTCACGTCATGTGTGGTCTCTCAACGGACGCTATGGCAGAAACTTAGATGCAACTCAAAAGTAACTAGCAGTTGCAGTTTCGTTTCACCGTCTGTTCTGGGCCTAATACTTATGTATTTATTTTTATTTCCAGTTCCAATTAGTCTCCCAACTGTCACCATCCAAGCCTTTCATAGACGCGGGCGAGCTAGACGCTATCATAGACAAGACAGTCGCGCCCGAGCATAGAGTCAAGTTGCTGCAGAGTCTGTCCATCTTGGAGTTGTCTCTGGTCATCGCGATGAAGCACGGCTTGGAGATATTCGACGGACAGCCGATGAACTTTGAAATGGTTTTGCACAGGTAAGTTTTCAAGTACAGATTAGTAATCGTATTTTTTTTGTAGCAAAGTAGTACCTATTGGTACCTAAAAGAGAATAATATTAGCCATTGAATCGCTTTTCGGAAGCTCGACGCAGCGACAGCATATTATGCAGTTGTTAAAATATAATATTATTATGTTTATGTTCATTTATAATATTATTATGTTTATGTATTTATGTGTATGTCTATTATATTTATTTGTATTATGTTATTTATTTTATGTAATCTTATGTAAGTAGGTTTATTATCAAAAATGTAAATTTTTTGCACCGCCTTACTCTTTCTGCATGACCCGTGGATGACTGGCAGAGAATGCCATCCGGCATTAAGTCCGCCACAGTGCATTGTTAGTTTGTGTGCTGAAGTTTAAATAAATAAAACGCGCGATTTTGATACCGCGTCCATTATTCAATAAGATAAAAATCAAGTCAAAAGAGAGGTTGAACTGTCTCAGTATCCATAAACTTCACATAGACAGCTCGGCAACAGCGTTACTTATTACCAAAACTATCTGGGCCCGCGACTTCGTACGCGTGAAAATAATTTGAATAATATTTCCCGTTTTTGCAACATTTTTCTTTACCGTTCTGCCCCTGTTGGCTGTAAGGTGATGTTAATAGCCAAAAGCCTTCCTCGATAAATGGGCTGTCCAACAAAAAAAGAATTTTTCAAATAAAAAATTAAAATAAAATCGAATAGTTCCTGTGTTTAGCGCGTACAAGCAAACAAACGTAATATAGATTAATAAATATCTTTAAATATCTTTGGACAATCTCACACAGCGCCATCTAGCCCCAAAGTAAGCAATTAATATGCTTGTGTTATGGGTGCTAGCTTAACGGATATACTACTTATATACTTTTTTTTTAATACATACATATTATACATAGTAACACCCAGACCCGTCACAGAAATTAAAATTCATCATTTCAATTTCTGCCCGGCCGGGAATCGAAACCGGGACCTCTCGGCATAGTAGTCCGTTCTGAACCACTACACCAAACGGCCGACAATTGGCAGTTTCTATAGCTTTACGTACGTTAAAATTCACTATTCATTTGTCAGGTACACAAAATTCGCCAACGCGAATTCGTCAGCTCAAACCGTCCCTCGGCCAGTCATACTGAAGGCTTTCGAGCATCTACAGTCTTTAGAAATCATCATGCCAGTCCGAAGCACCGACTCCATATACAACCCTGGGGAAACCACCGCGAGTAGGGTACAGAAAGAGTACAAATTATACACGTTGGCTGTACCCGTGGACGATATAACTGAAGCTGTTAAGACGTTTAGAGCGTTGCCCACGGAAATTAATCATTGGTACCACAATTCGGTATGTTAAAATGAAAACTACTAATTTGGTAGCTTTTTTGTTTGTGGCAACACTGAATGTTTGGGAGTTTTATAGGGCACTCAACGAGAGTTGAGGCCATCAACACAAGCATTTTGTATCAGTGTGCTTACCATGAGTTTACGATTGGTGTGCTCGCTAACAAGTGCGTCAAAAAATCTATGAAGATTTTAATTCTTCAAAGTAGCCGCTAGGAGCGCTGTACAATCTGTCATACATTTAATGACATTTTTACGCAATTGCTAGCGAGCACACATAACGTAAACTCATAAAGCACACTTTCTCTGTTTGCGCTGACGTCTTGCATCAGACTGTCGTGCTTTCTGTCTCGCTTGCAGACATTTAACAGAGCGAGGTAGCTAGTGTATTCGATATTTGAAGTTGAATGTGTAATGTGTTGTGTTCTGTATTCTTTTCGCCTCAACTTTCGTTGAGTGACCTATAAATTTTAAGCATGTTAAGACTAGTTTAAGTTAATTTATTTGTTACTTGCTTACTTGTTAAGTGCCTTCAAATAGTTGTATGAATGTGTTCATTATTATTATACCTATTTGATGCAAAAACTGTGGAAGAAAAATAAGTTTTCATATTTTTTTATCATCGTTTTAATAAATGAAATTATTTTTTCTAAAGTTCTAGTTTTATTTAATATTTTTTGACTATCTACATAATAATATCACAATAATAACGAATTATTAATTATTATCTATAAAAATAGCTATTTCTAATTCTAATAAGTGTTAGGTACGGACGGACATCCTATTTTACAAATTAATAGACTAAAGAAATATCTTCTATAAAAATATTAAAAATCTGTCTTAAAATAAGATTTAGGTGTTACTTTAAATTCCACTCGTGGCTTAAGTTAGATTAATAAAAACATTTTGATACTTCTAAACCGACGTAACAAAATAAAAAAAAATCGAAGAAATCGAACAAGATTTCATTGACAGAGTTACAATATTACATTTTTTTTATTAGTCAATCCATCTAATATTAGTGTTGCCACTCCTACGGGCGTCGTTCCTATAATCTTCCTCCCCAAACCTGTACCTAAATCTATCTTGGCTCGCATTCATTTGCCCCAGCTCATCCAACTCCGTCACTGTTAATTCCTTAAACTTTTTCCCTTTTATTTCTTCTGGCAACACTTGGGTACCTTTTTTGCCTTTGCCCTTCTTTTTGTAATTTGTGCCGTTGATTTCGTTGACCATAGAGTCTAGAGCGCGGTGTAACTCGTTTTCAGGGTTGCCAGGTCGTTTGTTTAGTATTCCCGTTTTGAAGGTAGATTCAGGTTGTTGATCATCGACGAAAGCTTCGTTTGAAAACATTTGGAGGTTTAATTTACCTTTGTTCTTGCTTTTGTTTTCTTGGACCTGTGGAAAAAATGTGACAGTTACATTCTGTTTCGTTTCAGGCGAATGACGTCCACTGCTGGACAAAGGCATCCGCCAAGGATTTCCATAGCGATCAGTCCTGCGCTGCCCGCATCCAGGTTCTTCCAGCGACCTTCACTAAATCGTCGGTCCACCTAGTGGGGACCTGCCCACGCTACGTCTTTCGGCCCGTCTGTACCTTTTATAAATCCTTCAGTAGGTATTTTTTGTGCCCACAATTTTGTACGCAGGCCAACGATAATAACACCCGCATTCACGAACGATGCTTGCTTAAGTGAAGCAGCAAATCGAACACACAGCGTTGATTGAGCTCTGTGATTGGTTCGTGTGTCACCCTGTGCGTCCACGCGCACTGTGAAACCTCATAGTAATGTTTGTGAAATCGGGCCTAAATATCTTACATGTAAAGGCTCGTAGAAAACCTCGACACTGTGTCCCAAAAGAAGCACTTAAGCGTCAAGTAGTTACCTCATGCAATTTGTCCACCACCAAGCTATGGCCAGTGTTGACCCCGATTCCCCCCACTTCCTCAATGCTATGCGAGCGGTGGAAGGGGCGAAGCGCCGACACCGCGCGGGATACCCCCACCTGAGAAAAATCAGGATGAGTCTGATTGATATGGATAATCCATATTGATCGATAGTAATAAAACACTAAGATATAATTTTGTAATTGGCTTCTACGAGATCCAAAGAGTTTAGTGTCACGCTAATACGAAAGACCAAAATTCACAGTCAAATGCCTTGCTTTAGCAAGATCTGAGGATCACATCAAGTCATTCTCATGAACGATAAGTCTCACGCTACGATTCTGTGCCTCCTTGTAAACAGATGGTTAGTTCACCAAAATATGGCTATGGGAGAAAAAGAAAAGGTGGAATTTCCTAAGAATGTGCTCTCAAATGTCAGTGCTCAGCAACTCCTCGTAGCCCAGGATTCTGTCCCTCCATCATCAAGGCATCATCTGCCTTACTATCCATATGAAAGGAATCTAAAGAAGAAGAGGAGGTTGTTGTGGATAAAAAAAAGCCTACTTCCTAAGATCTTACCTGTCCGTGCCTGATCCTGTGCTCAGTAAGGTCAGCTCCCAGCAGTTCCTCGTATGGGTCCATGAGGATAGGCATCAGCCGATCATCCACAGGAGAGCCATCGTCACCAGCACCTCTCGCCAGAAAGCACTGGCTTCATTGGGTAAGAAACCCACCCTATGTTTTAAGTAGACCACTTGGACTAAGCGATTGATTGGTTTATGGACATGGTTATATAAGACGGCCTATCGCTGCACTTAAAAGTCTTACACACTGGTGTGCCTCCATCGCCAAAACAACATCTGCTACACTATCTATCTGGCTAGAGTCTGTGAAAGAAGAAAAACGGAGGGGTTTTCTAAAATGATCTACAGGAAATGTGGTCCCATCTGTCCATAGCTGATACTACACTCTGTGAGGTCCGCGTATAGCTTCTTTTAAGGTTTCGCATCAGGTTTTTGTTTCTGCAATCCATCTGAGAAGAATCTATGGAAGAAGAAGAAAGAAAAAAACTTCCTAAGATCCTACCTGTCCATGCCTAATCCTGTGCTCAGTAAGGTCAGCTCCGAGCAGTTCCTCGTAAAGGTCCATGCGGATAGGCATCAGGCGGTCGATCATCCACAGGAGAGCCATCGTCACCAGCACCTCTCGCCAAAAAGCACTGGCTTCATTGGGTAAGAAACCCACCCTATGTTTTCAGTAGACCACTTGGACTAAGCGATGGATTGGTTTATGAAAATGGTTATATCAGACGGCCTATCGCTGCACCTAAAAGTCTTACACACTGGTGTGCCTCCATTATCAAAAATCACCTGCTCCACACCATCCATCTGACTAGAAACTATGGACGACGAAAAAAGAGAGGGATTTCCTAAGGTCCTACAAGAACTTCCACCTGTCCATGCCGAATCCGATGATCGGTGAGATCTACGCACAGTATTTCCTTGTAGAGTTTTATACCAGGTTTATCCATCTTGATTCTTGAGAAAAATCTATGAGAGAAGAAGAAAGAGGAGATCGTCCCAAAAGTCTCACCTGTCCGTGCCGGATCCTGTGCTCAGTAAGGTCTGCTCCCAGCAGTTCTTCGTAAGGGTCCATGCGGATAGGCATCAGCCGGTCGATCATCCACAGGAGAGCCATCGTCAACAGCAAGCACCTCACGCCAGAAGAGACTGGCTTCATTGGGTAAGAAACCCACCCTATGTTTTCAGTAGACCACTTGGACTAAGCGATTGATTGGTTTATGGACATGGTTATATCGGACGGCCTATCGCTGCACCTAAAAGTCTAACACACTGGTGTGCCTCCATTATCAAAAATCACGTGCTACACACCATCTATCTGACTAGAAACTATAAAAGAAGAAAAAAGAGAGGGATTTCCTAAGATCCTACAAGAAATATGGTTCCACCTGTCCATAGCTGATACTGCGCTCTGTGAGGTCCGCGTATAGCTCCTATTAGGGTATCGCATCAGGTTTCTGTTTCGGCAATCCATCTGAGAAGAATCTATGGAAGAAGAAGAAAGAAAAGAACTTCCTAAGATCCTACCTGTCCATGTCTAATCCTGTGCTCAGTAAGGTCTGCTCCAAGCAGTTCCTCGTAAGGGTCCATGCGGATTGGCATCAGCCGGTCGATCATCCACAGGAGAGCCATCGTCACCAGCAAGCACCTCACGCCAGAAGAGACTGGCTTCATTGGGTAAGAAACCCACCCTATGTTTTCAGTAGACCACTTGGACTAAGCGATTGGTTTATGGACATGGTTATATCTTATATCAGACGGCCTATCGCTGCACCTAAAAGTCGAACACACTGGAGTGCCTCCATTATCAAAAATCACGTGCTACACACCATCTATCTGACTAGAGTCTATGAAAGAACAAGAAAAAATTGAAGAATTTCCTAAGAATTAACAGCGGATGCAATCCTATACCTGTGCATGATCCTATGCTATAAGAGGTCAGCGCTCAGCAACTCCTTGAAGCCCAGGCTTCTGTCCCTCCATCATCAAGGCATCATCTGCCACACTATCCTTCTAAAAAATTAAATAATCTAAAGAAAAAGAGGAGGTACTTCCTAAGATCCTTCCTACCTGTCCATGCCTAATCATGTGCTCAGTAAGGTCTGCTCCGAGCAGTTCCTCGTAAGGGTCCATGCGGATAGGTATCAGGCGGTCGATCATCCACAGGAGAGCCATCGTCACCAGCACCTCTCGCCAGAAAGCACTGGCTTCATTGGGTAAGAAACCCACACTATGTTTTCAGTAGACCACTTGGACTAAGCGATGGATTGGATTGGACATGGTTATATGAGACGGCCTAGTCACCTGCTACAACATAGCGTCCATCTGACTAGAATCTATGAAAGAACAAAAAAGGGTGAAATTTCTTAAGATCATAGTCGGACGCAGTTTAGCAATAAGGATCCAAACCACACCATGTTACATTTGACACTTTTTGCTACATGGTAATATACATAGATCGTAATGAGCATTTTGGTATACTTCACTCATTTTCGACGACTTTGTGGGTTGGATCCTTTTTGCTAAACTACGTCCCAAGATAATGTCGTCCCACCAGTCTGTAACTCTTTGAAGTCCGCGTATAGGGAATCTCGCAGAGTATCACACGAGGTTCCTGTTTCTCCATCAATCTATCTGGAAAAAATCTGAAACGAGGAATTTTCTACCTGGCCATGCCTGATCCTGTGCTCAGTAAGGTCTGCTCCCAGCAGTTCCTCATATGGGTCCATGCGGATAGGCATCAGGCGGTCGATCATCCACAGGAGAGCTATCGTCACCAGCACCTTACGCCAGAAGGGACTTCATTGGGTAAGAAACCCACCCTATGTTTTCAGTAGACCACTTGGACTAAGCGATGGATTGGTTTATGAAAATGGTTATATCAGACGGCCTATCGCTGCACCTAAAAGTCTAACACACTGGTGTGCCTCCATTATCAAAAATCACGTGCTACACACCATCTATCTGACTAGAAACTATAAAAGAAGAAAAAAGAGAGGGATTTCCTAAGATCCTACAAGAAATATGGTTCCACCTGTCCATAGCTTATCAGCTATGGACAGGTGGAACCATATTTACGCGGGACTCACAGAGTGTAGTATCCTACACTCTGTGAGGCCCGCGTATAGCTTCTTTTAGGGTTTCGCATCAGGTTTCTGTTTCTGCAATCCATCTGAGAAGAATTCCATAGATTCTTCTATATCTAGGAGAAGAAAGGAAAGAACTTCCTAAGATCCTACCTGGCCATGCCTAATCCTGTGCTCAGTAAGGTCTGCTCCGAGCAGTTCCTCGTAAGGGTCCATGCGGATCGGCATCAGGCGGTCGATCATCCACAGGAGAGCCATCGTCACCAGCGCGCCCCACGCCATCAGGCAAACCCCCGTTAGAGTCTGGACGCCTAGGAGGTACCAGCCGCCCCCTGCGAATAGTGTTAAATTATTTTGATTTAGAATTTCCAGCAAGGAAGCTTGGGACATCTACCCACAAGGTGGAAATGTGACCTAAAGGTCGCAGGCTGTTTGTTCGTTTCAGCCAAATGACGTTCACTGCTGGACAAAAGTCTCCCCCAAGGATTTTCAAAACGACCGGTTCGGCGCTGCCCGTATCCAGGTTCTTCCCGCGACCTTCACCAGGTCGTCGGTCCACCTAGTGGGAGGCCTGCTCACGTTTCGTCTTCCGGCCCGTGGTCGCCACTCTAGAACTTTTCTGCCCCAACGGCTATCGTCTCTACGAGCTATGCGCGCCGATCCGATTGAAGGTTGCGAGAAACGACTGAATGTGGTCAGCGCAGGTTCGGTCATTGTGAAAGTCCTTGGGATCCCTTATCCAACAGCAGACGTTTAGGTTGAAAAGGATAGAGGTAGCTAACTTTAAACATGACTTTGGCGGAATTGCATTTGAGAGGTGGATATTTGGACCGATATCCTGGAGGTAGATCTTGTCATGAACAAAAGTAAGTAGAAATAGTGGAAAAATACCTTTGAACAGTCCCGATCTGCCGTTGGTGGTGTCCATCGGTATAGGATTGTCCGCGAAGAGGCCTACCGCCACCACACCTGCAAAATTTTACGACATTAGAAATAATGTTTCATTTGGTTCTCATAATTCTTTCGCTGCTTTCGGGTTCAGTTTCTTCAGACTCTAGGGTGAATAATATATTTTTTTTAACAACCGATAATAGCGCCTTATGTGGTCTTTTATTTTGAAATGTTTGAAAAGATGAGTTATTTTATGCCTATATTCAGCAGTGGACTTCTAGCTACACTCACCCCAAAAACAACAGCACAGAGTCGTCCACTTTGCCATGGTTGAAGAAAGGAGCAAGTTTTATTCCTCAGTAGGTAGTGGACTACCTATAGGTAGGTGTCTACTCCCCCCAAAACCCACTTGTCTCAACGACCACAGCTCACTCCACTCTCTACTCTCTCACTTTACTACTTTGATGTTGTTGAAGAAATAATTAGGTGTCCTGACCTAAAATATGTCAAACAGTGAACCTTATAAGCTGATGGCAAATTATTACACTCACCCCAAAACCCACAAGCGCCATGTACAGCGCTCGCTCCGACCGGGTCATCCACTTTGATGCGGTCGAAGAGGGGAGCCGCGATGGAGGCTATGGCTGCCCCTATGGCTCCGATGACCAGCGCCTCCCACGCACGGTAGAGGAAGCAGCCCGCTGAATAGACACAATGTATCATCATCATTCTGTACGACATCATAAAGGTAGCAGGAAGGCGCTGGACGCAGGCCGCTAGCCGCTACCAACCGGGCAACATGGAAAGCATTGGGAGAGGCCTATGTTCAGCAGTGGACGTCCTGTGACTAAGATGATGATGATCTCCCTCCACTATAGGAGAACGACCCTTTCTGAGTTACCAGAGGCAAATGGCGGATTGATTGCGGGCGCTATGAACCAGTCAAGTTGGAAAACATTGTGGGAGTTCAGTAGTGGACGTGATGATGATGAAGATGAAATTGAGGTTTAGAATAGCCCTACCCTACTGTAATGGATATTGCACTGCACTGTTCTGTTTCCGTGGATATTGTAAGAGGCGACTATAAGAATATAGGTACGATATGTAAATATGCTTAAATTGGTCGGGTTTTTCTATGAGTCACCTAAAAAGTAATATCAATCAAGAGGTATGATGCTTCCAAAACTTTTAAAGCCAAATGGAGCTAAGCATTGTGGCATTACGTTTTTGCTACCAACTTTTTTGTAACAAAACTCCATAGTTATAGTAGGTATGTACCTACTTCTGTACAAAGGACAGATCATTATCATCATTATATTATTGTTTACTCACCAGTTATGGACACCAGGGCTCCCAGGATGCTGTTGATCAGTTCCATCACGTCGGCTCGTCCTTTGTGCTTTATCATGGTGTATCTGTAAATAATAATCTTGATTGTCTTGTGTTATGTCATCAGCCATCTTGCTACATCTTGATTCTGTTGTGATTTTGTATGAGCTAGGATTAAGTACTGGTAGGTAAATACATTACACACCACAATAATACTGTTAAACGGGGTTATGGAGATAGGTATAATGGTAGTAGCTATCACCCATCAGAGTAGCTAGCTAGGCGAGATTTAAACACCAAGAGAACTACTTAGACAGAAAATTTTGGGAATCGAATCCGGGATCTCTGGGTCTGACTGAGGTGGTCTTGGTCTAATACCCCAGAGGCGGCCAAACCTACACACTACTGAGGCAGAGTATAGTTATAGGCCAGGGTTTCCCAATTTTTGCCAAGGAACCCTAATTGATTATAATTTTCCTAGCGGAACCCCGTACTACTCCGCCCGCACGCCCTGCCCCTCCCTTGTGCGTAAACAAGTCGGTGCAAGCGAACAACGACGGTCACGAAACGTGGGATAATATTTTTTACGGAACCCTTGCGGCCTTTCCTCGGAACCCCAAGGTTTCGCGGACCACCTTTCGGGAACCGCTGTTATAGGCCGTAGAACATTTCTAGTAGGTTACTTCACGTACCGGAAAACGTAGCGTGGGACATCCACTCACAAGGTGGACCGACGACCTGATAAAGGTAGCTAAAGACGCTGGATGCAGGCCGCTACCAATCGGACGATGTGGAAATTAGGGGAGGCCTATGATGTGGCTGAAATGATGATGATGATGACTTACAAAAGTCCGAAGCAGCCTCCTCCAAAAGAACCCATCATGGTCATCACAGCTGCCCGCGCCGCGTACTGCCATTTGGCGCCACTCACCTACAACATTAAAACATGGACAAACGTAGCAAATTTGACCTATATTCTCACCTTTCGTTCCCACCGCTGCAACTCCTGTGTAGCCAGGATCTACAGCTTGACCGCCAATAAAAACCCAACCAGTGAAGTTTTGGTTTGTCCCGGAGGAAAGTTAAGCTGTCATTGGACCCGCGACGAAATTAATCAGAAGAACATAGGAGTTCGAAGTTAAGGTTCGACTTCCCTCCAGTGCAAAGCGGATGACAGGAGACAAAACAAAGGTTTCAGTAATCTTTAAGAAAAGATTGGTGCATAGCAGTGCGGACAGTAAGTATCAGTTATGGGGACATATCTTGTGAGCTATTAGACACAGTTAATAATAGGTACGACGATTACTAGGTATACCATCAGGGCACGGAACTTTACCTCACAATTTCCACTGGAACCTAAATAGGTACCCCATAACCTGATTTATTTGGACAAGCATGGATATTACAAACATTCAACCATAAATATCTTCAGTAGGAATTAAATTAACCAACAAATAAAACATTACTCAAACATTAATACCAATGGCGCAATTTGCAACTCAATGCCTTTCGCGTGGCGGTAACGAGCGCCATTTTGTGGACCTATTTAATGTCAAAATGGCCGCACTTACCAGTAATGATCGGAAAGCCACGTAAATGGGATGATTTAGCTAATTGTTTGACATTGGCGGAGGTTGTAAGGCTTCGTATACATTTCTTAGAGGCACGGTTTTGCTGTCTTTCCCGAATACTATAATCCAGACCTCTTCAAGGCGAGAGTGAATACTTAAAGCAGTATGTAACATCCTAGATTGCATCTCACTTAACACCAGGTGCGGAATACCTGCCTTCGTTCGTTTCAGCCAAATGACATCCACTGCTGGACAATGGCCTCCCTCAAGGTTTTCCACAATGAACGTCCTGCGCTGCCCGCATCCAGGCTCTTCCCGCGATCTTTACCAGATCGTTGGTCCACCTAGTATAGTAGTAAATACCTGCCTTGTTATGCATAAAAAATGGAGGCTCAGTTCTTTCTAACTTTGTACCACATACCTACTGTTTTAACTGTACAATGACAGAACTTACCCCCGGGACAAACTTGACCTTCACTGGTTGGGTTTTTATTGGCGCTCAAGCTGTAGATCCTGGCTACACAGGAGTTGCAGCGGTGGGAACGAGAGGTAGGAAAATCATTATTAAGCGAGAGATTACCGGAGTATGTACTTGACTTCCTAACTTCAGAATAAAAGAAGTTCCTATGCAATTGGTATTTTATTATTATTTACTTGAATTCGCTCTGCCTCTAAATATACCACCAGTCTAGCTAAGCCTTGTATAATATGTTTACGTTCCAGCTTGTAAATTATGCACTCAATAAGTAAAGCGCAGCCCCAACCTTGCTATTGACCGATGTTTTAACCGAAGGTCGATTCTCCTTTAATTTGTTTTGATTGCAACGGTGAAAGTTTTAAAAGTTAATCGGATTCTTTGTAAGCTAATTTCAGCCTAAAAGGTTTTAAAAATGTATTAAACTTTCTTTCTGAAATAACACGTGAAACTCGCAATTTTGTTTACCTCTATGACATGATGATATTTTGATTTTAAAACCAAAATATCATATCATACATATCAAAGATTTTACTGAATCAATTTTAACGAAATTGAAATGTGACCAACTCTGTATACAATAGTAGGTACGTCTCTATAAAAATTACAATCAATGAGGATCAGTACTGTTGTAGAAAATTCAATAAAACTAGTATCTACGTTAATCTTTAAGACATAAGAAAGATATATCTTTTTGAATTATCCAAATCGGACCATTACTTACGAAGATATTAAGTAATAAACATAGGCCGTTTTTGCCGCTAAAAGTCAACGTACGCAGCTTCTAGGCTAAGATTAAATAGATTTCCAGGAGGGAGCAGCTGTCCTTTCCTGCAGCAGCTGGCCCGCCCATGGGAACGGCGAATAGTATACGTAGGTTTAACTCATTGTAGGTATTGCGTGTACATCGAAATGATCTTCATAGCAATGTCTTGTAGCCTAGGCAGAGTGTATCTGCCTTAGCTATACCTTATTGTTAGAAGTAAATAAATTAATACTTATACATTTTTATATTTTACTTGGAAGACGACAACACTTAAGAACACTTCATTTGAATAAATCGCCAAATATACCACCGCGCAGAACCCAATCGCGTCTCTGCGTTCCATTGAATCGTATGAGCGTATGGATTTTTTGCGATATTTTTCACAATTTCTATTTTTAAAAATTACCTATCGATAGCTTACTTTATTCTGATGAATAAATGTCATTACAAGTTTTTCTCTAAAACTGATAGTTTGGCTAGAAAAAAATATTTTCTATCCACGCAGTACGCCGGCAGCGTTCGGATCGGATATAATGACGTCATCGTCCCCGCGCCGGACGGTCAGTGAACTTTTTTAGTAATTTGGCCATAACTTCGTCAATTTTTGTCGTAGAACAAAAATTTTTGGACTGTGTATTAAGGATTTCTTAGCCCTATAAATCTGCATTCACAGCTAAAAATCGAAATGATCCTCATTGGAAAAAAGATGCTGACAAAAGTGACCCTGTTTCTTGCGCTGCTTCTCAGCACTGGCCCATTTATTGTCTCGAAGCAATGGTAGGGTTAATACTGGGACGTGTAAAATTGCTTTTTAAAAGCCTACTTGCAAAAAATAAAATGAATTGTATGATTGACCCACTTTTTTGAAGTCGTTTAAAATGTATGGTGGTGAAATGGTAAACTCACCCCATAAGTGCTCCCAGAGTTAAAAGCCAGCCAGCCCCACCATAGCACGAAGGTGCCCATTACAGCGTTGACTGGATTGCCCAGCGGTAGTGGGTCGTTGCCTTTCGCGTAACGTCCCAGCCGTGGGCCCAGCATCAGAGCTGACGCGAAGGCGGACGACCCGCCTGGGGAATTCATGAATGATTAATTCCGGAAACTACAGACTTTTTTAAATAATGTATCTATTAGTAATTTGTTACGAATGGGCTTACCACAATAATAGAGCGGTGGCGGGATTCGAACCCGCGTTCCTCGGATATCGAATCGGCTAGTCCGTCGCCTTCATTCGACTATCTTGGTTTCATGAACATTTAGAACATGTATGAAATTATGCGATCACGTGGATGTACCCACGTGGGTATAAAGTAAGGCAAGAAATAGAGTAACTACTAGTAATTAAGCGAAATAGAAAAGTAATCTCATTTAAAAAAATAAGCGTAATTACGACATTCACGATAGTGGAGAAAATAAAGAAATACATTAAAATGCAAGGCGTATTATGTCTACAATATTGAGCATTGTAATTGAAATGAGAAAAGAAGTATTATTTATTACGAGTAATAAGATAAAACTATAAGTTTTGAACGGTATATGCGAACATCAGGCCTAGGCAGGTAGAAATACCCCAACCCGTCTGCTCCGCTTGGGGAGTGAAGGCCGAATCCTCCATTTACCTCTGGTAAATTGGATAGGGTCTTGCTCCAGCGGTGGAAACTGAATGACCTGATAACAATCGTAATCGAGAAACCACACCTTATGTAACCATAGCCATAACTTAGAACTCCTCCTATGTTTATTTATCTGATTTTTCGTTGCGGGTCCAATGACAGTTTACGTTCCCCGGGAAAAACTTGACCTTAATTGGATGTGTTTTCATTGGCGGTCAAGCTGTAGTGTAGATCCTAGATCCTGGCTACACAGTAGTTGCAGCGGTGGAAACTAGAGGTTGGGAAGAAATAAGCTCTTGTGTGGATACTAAATACATTAGATACTAAAATGACCTGATTATGTTCTTGCTTCTTTCATAATCTAATGATCCACTGCTTGGTACAGGTAAATAGGAGAGGATCGTGGTCCTGTGTAGACTAAATGATGATGATGAAATTGGAGAAGGTTTGCGTTCCTGCAGAGGATAAAAATAACCTCTTACCAATAAGATGCACAGGCCCGGACCCAGCGATGTCGACAGCCCCCATGCGATTCAGGAACCCGTGAGACCCCCAAACCCAGCCGGCCGGCACGCAGTACACCACCGTGTTCAGGAATGAGAACATGCAGTAGGCTTTGAAGTTGCACCTGTGGATAAACCAGCAAGTTTAAGTGGCAATGGGCAGGGTACATAGTACACAGAACTGACGGCCTATGGGGCAGCATGGATCTAGAATGGAGGCCATGTACCGGAAAGCGCAGCGTAGGACGTCCACCCACAAGTTACGACCTTATAAAGATAGCGGGAAGGCGCTGGATGCAGGCCACTGCCGCCAACCGGTCATTGTGGAAGTAATTGGGGGAGGCCTATGTTCGTTCAGCAGTGGACG
Source organism: Ostrinia furnacalis (assembly GCF_004193835.3). Classification (NCBI taxonomy): domain Eukaryota; kingdom Metazoa; phylum Arthropoda; class Insecta; order Lepidoptera; family Crambidae; genus Ostrinia; species Ostrinia furnacalis. The sequence goes on from NW_021133785.1 coordinate 597,485, forward strand.
TCCTATGGCTGAAATGATGACGATGCCGCGATGTGATGATAATAATATTATGATGATTGATATTTTCGGAATCCATCTCCAGTTTGGTTGGGTTTGGTCCGCATCATAATATCCGGTTGTGAAGGTAGTCGTTCTCGAAAAAAAGTTTTCTATTAAATGCGGTGCATTAAACTTTTTATACGAGTAGCTTACAAAAGTATGTTTACAAACTGTCGAAACAGTGCATCAATAATAATTATTATTTTATTATGTAGGTACGATGACTGCCGAAATTGAAGCTCTGTTTTTGTATAAGTTTGGACAAAAACAGTACCTAATTAGGTTGATGTCCGTTTGCCTTTGACATTGCGGTCATAGGTGTCAGTGCATAACACCACATTAAACATTAATGAGAATCTATAGCGTGTAAACCTACCTACTATATTCATAACTGGCTCACATTGCCTCAAAAATAAATACTGTCCTTTTGTCGATGCAAGATGATTCATAGTTCGTTCAACTAACTATACCCGTTCATCGCTGGACAAAGGCCTCCCTCAAAGATTTCCACAACGATCCTGCGCTTCTTGCGACCTTCACCAGTTTGTGAATCCATCGAGTGGGAGGTTCGTCTGTCCATGGTCACCAGCACCACTCGCGAAATTTTCTGTATTGCCTTAAGTTTTAGAAATGATAAATTCATAAAACTCCTGATCCTAATAGAACTAACTGCGCACCTCGCCACTTTTACCCCCCCACCTCCCCGCGTTTGCCTCCGTACCAGAGCGTCGATGTGACGTCACGGCCGCTAGGTACGCAGTTAACTTGACCGGGTTGTAGTACTTACTCACCTCTCAGCCATAGCTGACGGAATTCATTGGGGAGGTCACTTTGTGGGCTATAATATTCCAGACCTGGTCATAAACAAAGTAAGAAGAAGAAGTAGCAATTGAAATGTACGAAAACTACTGGGCGTCGCTATTGCAACACTTCAATTTTCTTCAATTTGAAGGCGCCATTAAGTTCTATGAGCTGTATATGCCCAGAGATGATATTAATAAAGCTGTTTAGTAAGTGTACTCGCCTCTCAGCCATAGCGCCGCTGACGATGGTGGTCGCGGTGGTGGCGAAGGACAGCTGGAACAGGAACGACGCGAAGACCGGCCCCATGAGCGCGTCGCCCACCGGTGGGTCCACTAGGAAGTCGCCCACGCCGATGAAGGGGTTCGAGTAGGCGCCGCCGCCGAACGACATCCCGTAGCCGAAGATCCAGTAGGTTAGACCTGGGGAGAACAGTCAGGCTGTGGTCTAGAAACGCCGTAGATTCCGTACAGCGTAAGACCCGGTTTCCAAGGCAGAAAGGACAGAGCGGAGAAGTGTTCCAATCAGATTTTATTAGTTCCACTTCTCCTCTCCGCACAGCTCCGCTCTTGCCGCCACGGCTGTCAAATTCTATAAAAATTAACGGTCCGACACTTTTCTGTTTTGGTAGAAACCGGGCCTAACGCCGTAGGCCGCGCGCGTCACAATGCATATGCTTACCATAGAAATGTACTGCTGTGGTCACTTTCAGATGTTGACGTCAGCGTGTATGGACGTCGATAGGAACGTTTAACGCTGATCTACGCCGTGTAAAGCGTTTAAAAGATGATCGGACCCTCAGGGTTGCAAGGAAAGGTGGAATTTAGTTCCAGCCTCCGTGTTTTTATACACATCTTCGTTGCAGTCAAAGGACGTGTAAGGTACAGGTGGCTGGACAAAGGCATCCCAGGGATTTCCACAAATACCGGTCCTGCACTGCCCGTATCCAGGTGCTTGCCGTATACTTTTCAATATACTTATTAACTTGGGGATTTTTCACGCTGGGGACGGTACGCACTGCATGTAAATTTAAGTGAGTGCACCAGTTGTTTGTGAATTGAGGTGAGATCACGTAAGTAGCCTTGTCAAGAAATCACCGGAAGAATTGCTAGTGTGGAAAGGCCTTGCCTTCCATCCACGAGTTCTTTTAGACAGGGAAATTCAACTGCAGACATTCGCATCCATGTAGTTTAAAGAGTAGTATTAAGCCAAGTAACTCACCACCAAGAGAGATGTCAGCGAGGTTCTTCATCATGATGTTGGCTTCGTTCTTTATGGACACGCAGCCCGACTCCAGCATGCCGAATCCTGAACAAAAATAAATCCATGATAGGACGAAAAACAATAAAATTCAAATCCAAAACCTTCGCCGTAATGATGATGGAATAGAGGATTATAGATGATCTATGTTTTGCTCAAGGTCAGCTGGGAGAGAATGCCTTATGGCATTAAGCTTGCCTTTTTGTACGGAAAATTCTTATGTGTGTGCAATAAAGTCTTTAAATAAATAAATAAATGATTTCAAAGCTTCTAAAATTTTCTCAGAAGTTTTAAAAAGAAGCTGTGGCTTGGTGGCTTGAAAATATTGGTTGATCCCTTTTTAAGGCAGAGGGAATATTGTTCCAAACATAGCAAGTAATGGACATACTTAGCAAGTTTTTAAGGGTTAATGGTGTCATCCACCCAATTTATAAGGAAAGCTGCTGTGGTAAAACGAAGTGTTTTCCTTTGTTTGGGTTGTTCTTGTTGTAATAAATTGTTACTGTAATACATTTTCAATGAGTCTATTTTTACAAAATTGTCGCTCGCTCGTGACTTCACTCACGTGCATTTTCATACTATGTAAGCAGTGTTACAAACACTCAGGTTTTGTTCCTAAAATTCATTGAAATGTTAGAGCAGCTTACATACCAGACACAACTAAATCTTAGACTCTTTCTTTTAAAAAAGGAATTATTGTTTTCTTTGAATAAAATTATCTACAGTATGTAAGCACTAGAGGCACTACTTGAGAAGCATACCTTAAGTATTATTTGGCTAAAAATGATATTTTTGCATACCCATGTGAAGATCTCAAATAGGGTATAAAAATGTAGAGCAAGGAAGAAGACGTTCATCATCTCAGCCATATAGGACGTCCACTGCTGAACATAGGCCTCCCCCAATGCTTTCCATGTTGCCCGGTTGGTAGCGGCCTGCGTCCAGCGCCTTCCTGCTACCTCTATGATGTCGTCGGTCCACCTTGTGGGTGGACGTCCCACGCTGCGTTTTCCGGTAGAAGCTTAGACGTTCAAATAATGAAAATAAGAATTTACCTATATTTTCCTAAACCTCGAGAGTTAATTTATGTGTTGCAATTATTGATAATTTTTCCTCATTTACAAAACAAAATATCAAAAGAAGTAGGAAAAACAAGAATTGCAAAACTTTTAGGAAAATGATCTACAAAGCGTATAATGACTTAATTTATATGCCGTTACCGGTTGTTATAAAATTTTGAAACAATACAATATTTTAATTTTTCGTTCATCTTTTCAGCCAAAAGACCTCCACTGCTGGACAAAAGGCCTCCCCCAAGGATTTCAATAACGACCGGTCCTGCGCGCCGCCCGCATCCAGGCACCTCCCTCGACCTTCAACAGATCGTCGGTCCACTTAGTGGGGGTCCACACTACGCCTTCGGGCACGGGCCCGACAGGGTTGATACTCGATTTAAAATTTTTACAAGCAACAATTTGTGCTGGCAAATAATAATAATGTCACGAGTAGAATATTCCACCTCAAAGTGGACCGACGACAACATAAAGGTAGCAGGAAGGCGTTGGACGCAGGCCGCGACCAAGCGGGCAACATGGAAAGCATTGGGGGAGGCCTATGTTCAGCAGTGGACGTCCTATGGCTGAGATGATGATGATGATGGGTAGAATTGTCAGGCGTCCGGATAAAGCCGGACACACGGGTGACGGGTCTCTAACCTATTGCTATAATACTATGAGGAAGGCCAAAGGCATATTATAACATACCAGTCTGCATGGTGAAGATGATGAAGGAAGAGGTCAGGATCCAGTTGGTGTCTTCCAAGTCGATCTCGAAGTTCTCCTGCAGGTTTACGGTGGTGTTGGTCAGGTTCGGCGAGCGGAGCCCGACCCTCGGGAACATGCTCCAGTTGCCGTCCATCTTGGATTATACGTCAAAGTTTCCCGCCAAAAGTGTTTTGAGGATTCAAAAGAGGTTCATCATCATTCACTGAAGTTTTTTTTTATTTTTTTTACCAGTGACGTTGTAGATTTTCCAATCAAACCTCAGACTTTTTTTTATTTTTTAATTAATGTTACATACTTTAAATTATTTTTAAATCAATTTGTTACTATCGGTTATTATTTTGATCAAACAAAAAATATTAACGATTGTATTTTTTTGACGAAAACCAATTTATGTTTCTTCACAACACATAATTTTAAAACTTTTCTTCTAAGAAAGGATTCTAAATGCACTCGGAGCAGCGGCGTGTTTCCAAATGACCAGTTTAGTCGAGTTTTCAGTGGTTAAATAGAGCCTCCGACTCGACGATTAGAAGGGCAAGGATGTGTGAAGATGATGGATGCACTGTCGCACAACGTTGCACAGTGTGTTATGGGACTGTATAATCGGACATTCTCATTTATTTGATGAACCGTATAGAGCTCAGTTATACAAACATGATAGTAAAACTCCCGTTTGAAAATTCCACGTTGTTTTCGCGGTATAAAAATTCAAAGTTCCCTATTTTTTTACTTCAAAATTATGCAAAAATATTCTCACTCGTTAACTAATAACATTTAATTCAGAAATGTTATAATACTTCATAGAGCTCTTAAAACTACAGGTAGGTAATAAGCGTATTAAGTGCTTCGTAAACGCATTCAGTTAATTAGGAAAAATGATTTTAGTGACTTTTGTTATTTTTTTTCTCAATTATACCTTAAGCTACAAAAAGCGGTACATTATAGTTAAAATAACTTTTTGTCTTAGTTTAGACGAGTAATATTATCAACTGTCCTCTAGCTTGTCTGGAAGGAAGAGATCGTTCTATAGCGATAAGACCGCCTGAATTGTGCTCTAGCGCCTCTAATATACGAGTAATATTCCAAACTCTAGGTTGTCTGGAATAGATCGCTTTAAAACAATAAGACCGCCTAAATTGGGCCGTATCTTTTGTATAACTACTTAGTTCTTTCTTTTTCTTTTCTTATGTGGTGTACCTACAATAAAGTATGTTCTATCTATTTATTTATTACCGCATCCACGTTTCATACTTAGTTTTTATACCACGTAGACACCGATCATCGCTAATTCAGCTAATTCGAAGTTAACTTTAAATGATCCATTTTCACAAAGTTTCCTCCAACACTTTTATTTGAATGTCGGTCAATGTCAACATAGGTACCGCAGGGGGACAAAAAAGGCGTTTTAAAATTTGCCATAAACTCCCGACAAAGTAAAAAATTTTATGGTAAAAAATGATAAATGATGATGAAAGTAAAAAAAATCGGAAAAAGTAACCCAGAAAATTCCGAAATATAGTTTTAACGCCATCTATTGAGTTTAAGTGCTAACATTATTCATAATCTAGTATTACTACTCGCCAATAGATGACACTGTAAATTGTTGTAGTATTTAAAATTTGCGATAGATGTCGCTAGATTCTTTGTGCTTGACTGTGTACAATTTAGTACCACTACTCCCCGATAGAGGACACTATCTTAGTGTTTTTGTTCTTCAATAGATTTCGCTAAGTAATTTCTATGCTTCATTTCCAAAACCGGCCAAGTGCGAGTACGACTCGCGCACCGAGGGTTCCGTACGATACGAACTTGTAGGAGTAAAAATAGTTTTTTCCTGGAAATTAAGGTTTTCAAGCACAAAATGTAAATAAAATCACCTTTGTTGTATGGGAGCCCCACTTGAAATATTATTTTTTATTTCTAAAAAGATAGCGTACTTAATAAAAATAGCAAATAACAGCGGTCCGGGATGTAGGTATATGAATGGTGAACTAGGAAGTGTTGTAACTATTTGCAGTTTTAATTCAATGTAGTTAAGTCAAATAAAATTCTTTAAAATCAACAATAAACAAATGATATCATCCGTTCACAAATGAAAAAAAAACACAAATTTATAAAAACTTTAAGAGTCAACATAAGACGGTATTTATTTATTTATTTTAGGAATTACAATAATTATTTCATTTTGTAAACCCACTTATACATAGTTATTGCGATACTGGTCTGCGAGCCTAAATAACTACTGCTGCCTTGTATTTTACCTAGCTTTTCTTGAAAATAAATGTTTTATTATTATTATTATTTTGTACGCTTTGGAGCTCACGGGTCAAAAGTGGCCCGGTCCTATAAAAGGCTTGCGTGGGCATACAGAAACAACATTATTATTAATCCCCGGATACACTAGGGAACATTTTGTCCCGCAACACAAAATATACGTGACGCTGCAACGTTGCATAGTGTCCCGCAACATGACCCACAACATTGTACGTGACGCGGGGCATGTTGCTTGCTCCCGCCTCGAGAGTGTGGTTGACAAAATGTTCCGCGACATGTATCTCGGCACATTCCACGTAGTTGTTGAGGAACATGTTCCGCAACATGTTGCTTCATTTCCCCTAGTGTATCCGTGGCTTTAATTACACAGTTGTTGAACACTGTTTTACAATGACATAATTATAAAAATAATGACAATTGACATTTCCATACTAAACGTCACATTAAGAGATTGTTCAACGAGCGTATAAGTAAGAGGTTTAATTAGATATCTTATTACGATCTTTTGACAAGACCGTATTCAAAAATTTAATTACATTTAAGGATTTTTGTACTATACATTTTTTTTTTTTTTTTTTTTGAAGAGACGCGCGCTGGTAGCTTGAGGAGCTTTTCCAGCTTCACCGGGCAGAGTGGCGAGTACAGAAGGTACTCTAGCCGTTTGGCGATCGTCGGTGCGCGTGCCGACGAGGCCGAGTGTGGGCTTCGCGAAGCGAAGCCCAGGCTCGTCCGCGTCGGTCGCAGACCGACGTTCGCTATCGGGCCGNATTACCTATACGCTGAAAAAAAATTTTTTCAAATCGGTTAAAAAGGGGGGGAGTTATCGCGAAAAAAAAAAAAAAAAAAAAAAAAAAAAAAAAAAAAACATACGGGTCGAATTGAGAACCTCCTCCTTTTTTTGAAGTCGGTTGAAAACAAGGCGGCCAACTTTATAATAAGTCAATGCGGGACACCCCCCCTATCCACAATAAGACTTAGGATTTGTTGGAATTGTTAATGGTGTACTTAAATTAGAAACAAACAACACTACTACCGAATTAACATTTATTTTTAAAATCATATTTTTCACATGAGTGGCATTTTTAATAGGTCTGGGTTTTGGTTCAGAATGTCCAAAAAATTTTCACAGCTGCCCATATTGAATTTTATAATTAGCATTGCACGTAATGTTTCTACTTTTAGTGACGACTTTTCGGATTTCCATCTCGTTCCGTAGGAGCGTTTGTTCCTGGCAAATAGAGTAGGTACTGGACGATGGCTAGGCAAAAATCATTTGTATTTTGATGTGGAACACTTTTATGCGAGCAAAACGATGGGAAACGAGGAATGCGGGACATACGGGACGCCTCGGACGATTTGCGGGACTATTTTATTAAATATTGCAATGCGGAATTGCAACTGTCATTACGGGACGGTTGGCCGCCTTATTTAAAAAGCACTTTTACACGTCCCAATATTAACCCTACCACTGCTTCGGGACAATCAATGGGCCATATTGCAGTAAACATTTTCTAATCGTTTTTAGGGTTCCGTAGTCCTGACAAGGAACCCTTATAGTTTCGATATGTGTCTGTATGTCCGAGGTTTTGCTTGGAAACTATTGGCACTAAAGAGCTGTAATTTTGTGGAGGTATGTATATTAATCACGCGGACAAAACGGTAAAATAAAATTTCGTCCCGTGCGTCCCCCCTCTAAAATCTAAACTGCTGGCTTGAAAAATCTGCTATTACGGTTAAGATACATCACTTAGTTTAAGAGTAATAGTCATTTGACTCATGTATTATAAAATTTCTTAACTAGTAAAAATTCATTAGAAGAAAATATTAAAAGTGACTTTAGATGAAGTAATTGCTTGCTTCTGAAATACATATTGTGTTAACGACGGACAACTACGGAACCCTACACTGCGCGTGACACGACACGCACTTGGCAAATCCTACTAATATTATAAATGCGAAAGTTTGGATGTTAGGATGTCTGGATGTTATTACTCTTTCACGCAAAAACTACTGAACGGATTTTGTTGAAACTTTATAGTATTATTGTTTGTAGCCCAGATTAACATAATTAGGCTATAATTTATGCCGATCTGTGACACTAAATTTCACGCGGGTGAAGCCGCGGGCAAAAGCTAGTTTATTATAGTAAAAAAAAATGCTGGTGCAGCCCGGGTCAGGAGGTCACTTTGTTGTATAATAAACGTGATTCAGAATCGCCACGGTAAAGTTTTCAAATTTTTCAATCTTCATGCTGTCAATCAAACGTGTGCACCCGGCGGGTGCCACCCGCGCTTATCGCCGCCATTTTCAGAAACCACAATATTCGTTAAACCATCATGTTTGAATTAAGAGCTTAAAGGCGATCGCGAACGCAGGTAGCCTCTTTTACACGGGCCATAAAATTAACACCCCGTATTATCATTGTATTTGTATGTTTACACCAATAAAACTACAATACAATTTTTTATCACTCAATAGAAGCGGGTGATGGCATGATAACTTTATCCACACTAAAATATTCAATATGAACTTTATTTAACATAACTACAGTTGAAATTCAGTTGTATCGCATCTAAGTCCTACTAATACTACGCTCAAGTTATTCTAAAATGAACGCTATACAAAAGCAGTAAGCTGGAAATTCCCTTGCAATAACACCACGAAGAAAAGGTCCACTCCCCATTGCGAAGGCGTGGTCGCTCACTGGCAGCTTACAAAGACAGCTCCAAACTCAGTCGAGAACCGACACTCGGACGTTCCAAATACAAAATTCAAATTTTCGAATTTTCAAACGCGCGTGCAGTGGTGTCAAATCCAAGTGTTTTTTTTTCAAAATGGACTCTGAAATCAGTAAAATGCAGACGAAGATTCCGCCCAAAAACTTTTCGATTGAATCGATTGTCGGGCTTTCCGAGAGGAGGTCTCCCGAAATCGATATTGAAAACACGATATCCCAGGATCACTCGGAGGATGAGGATGTTAAAGTTAGGGATGGGAAAATGGGGTATTACTTTCAGCAGAATCGGGTGCCGAATTTTCCGTTTTTCATGTCTTATGACAAGAGGGTTATGAGTGGTTACCAGGGGGAACCGGGAGGGCAAGAGGACCTGAAGAGGGCCAGTCCTGGCAGCGTGAGGAGTGAAGTGGATAGCGATGGAGTGGATGACAGACCTCATGGTGAGTGACATTTTATTATGCATCTCCTCAAAAATGACCCATTCATTGTCCCGAAGCAGTGGTAGGGTTTCAGTAATACTGAGACGTATAAAAGTGCTTTTAAAAGCCTATTTTCAAAAAATCAATGACTTTTATACTGTAAAACAGATAAAATCTAGCGAAAAAACGCAACTAAAATATTCGTAGTTATCTAGTAGATTCGTAGCCGTAGCGTAGCGTGCCGTAGTCGTTTTTTATTTTGAATTTTAATAATTTGTTTTACTTACTTTCAATTGAAATTAAAACACTCATAATATGTGATTTTCTTTTGTTTTAATGCGTAATTAAACGCTAAATGGTAGAGAGTTTGGCTCTACCGGCTGTGGAAACGGCAAGGCAGTTTTCCCGACGGCAAAATTTTCTTCAGATAAGCTCTACGTTGACGCGTTGTAGATTATTTTATCAGTATTAAAAAAAAACATTGACAATTAAATAGATTCTTACTTTAATGTATAAAAAAAACAATATCATTCGCATAAAATATATAGATCAAAACAAATTCAGCCGTAAATAAAACCATAACAGATTTTATAACATGAAATGTGTACTGTTGTAAAATAAGAACATTGTAATTGACGTTGAATACTTACCTGTTTTTTTTTTACTGATAAGACTTATTGATAACATACAACAACAAACAACTATGTTAGTTGTAATTTCTTAAAACCATTATCGATATTGATAATTTAAATTGTACCTTTAACTTAAACCTTACTTACAATTCCCATTATTTTAATGGTTTAACGGTAAATAGATAATGGAAACCTTTTTTGCCGCCGTCGGTGCCTTTGAAGATTGCAGTTAAGTAACAAAAGAGCTTAACTGTTTAAAATATAAACAATAACAATAAAACAATGTAAAGGCGAGAGTGAATAGGCACTTACAAGGCTGATATGTACCATCCTAGACTGCACTCACTTATCAGGTACGATTGCGATCATGCCTGCCTTGTTCTGCATAAAATAAACAATTGTTTTAATAATGTCGGTTAAACAATGGATTATGGTGTTTTATATATTTACCTAAACTGAGGTGGAATTGTGTAAAGCAATCGTAATCATTTGACAGTTCATAACGTACGATAAAGTCAGTTAAACAAAGCGTTTGACAGAATAATCGTACGTAAATGAACTGTCAAATGATTACGATTGCTTTATAGATGACCCACGCTGAACTGTCCCACCAAACTCAATGACAGGGGGGCGCTACCATCGTTCAAGTATATGGTTTCTAACATGGCCAAAATCGGAAGCAGCGATCCGGTATTAACGGTGGCGCCCCACTGTCAATGTCATGCATAGGACAGTTCAGTATTTTGGAACTATACACAATTCCACCTCAGATGTTGTAATCTTGTTAATGTTTAGTATTAATAACACAGTTGTATAAATAAAATATCACTATACAAATATAGATAATTAAAATCTGATGCAACTAATGTATGGTTTTTTAGCTAAGACTTTGGACTATAAGAATTCAAACTGACGCGAAATTTCTAATGTAGAGTCATAAAGATTTGGAATATGGGATTGACAATTAAAAAGATAAAAGCGTGTCCGCGAGGGTGTATCTGTTTATTTTAATATTTTTAAATAAAGATTTAGGAGAATTAAAAGAACATGATGTGGTTATACTGAAATAATGTGAAACATTAAAGCTTTTATTGCAAAATGTGCATTTTAATCAAAGAGAGAGCGATAACAACTAATTTATTTTGATGAACTTTTTTTGAATTTATTTTAATTTTGGTCGTCATCTTGAAACAATAACAAAATTCATGTAAAATTTTAAATTTTTGCGTTAATTTTAATTTAATTTAAACTGAGAGCTGTACTGAGCTGCTTAGAGTTAAGAGAAATGTACTCGTATATTATTACCGATTATACAGTGTGTCCGGGCATGTAGTGATCAAACTTTATGGGCGTAATCTATAGACAATTTTATCGATGAAAATACTTCAAATTTGGGGCCTGACCCATTTCTCGAAAAATTACATCGATTTAAGTTTTTAATTTTTAGTTTACACCCCTTCTTTAAAAAACAAGTGAAAGCGTGGGTAGCTTAACATTAATAGGCAAATATTTTATATCATGCGATAGCCAATAAAATTATCTATTAGTAGAAGAAGAAAGCAGACACAAGTTTCATACATTTTATGGGAGTAAAAATGGATTTAATTAGAAAAATACATTACTTTTTTCACTTCTTTTTCAGTTATTTTCCAACACAAGAAAAACCAGGTCGTTAAGGTATGTTTTATTTGCATTGTATTTTTAGTATTTGAGCTATTCTACAAAACGAATGTTAATTTATTAGTCTACGTCTATTAGTTTCGACATAATTGTTGAACAAAGATACCCCTTCCCAGCGGTTTCCATAGTAATCGGAATAGGCTGAGTGATTCTTTCAGGCAGTGCATTTTCGCATGTCGCGTGCGCTATGGAAACCGCTGGGAAAGGCTATCTTTGTTCAACAATTACGTCCAAACTAATAGACGTAGACTAATAAATTTACATTCGTTTTGTAGAATAGCTCAAATACTAATAATACAATGCAAATAAAGCATACCTTAACGACCTGGTTTTTCTTGTGTTGGAAAATAACTGAAAAAGAAGTGAAAAAAGTAATGTATTTTTCTAATTAAATCCATTCTTATTCCCATAAAATGTATGAAACTTGTATCTGTTTTCTTCTTCTACTAATAGATAATTTTATTGGCTATCGCATGATATAAAATATTTGCTTATTAATGTTAAGCTATTCACGCTTTCACTTGTTTTTAAGGGAAGAGGTGAAAACTAAAAATTAAAAACTTAAATCGATGTAATTTTTCGAGAAATGGGTCAGGCCCCAAATTTGAAGTATTTTCATCGATAAAATTGTCCATAGATTACGCCTTTAAAGTTTGATCACTACATGCCCGGACACACTGTATAAACTAATGTAGTTCGCAATAAAATTAATACCCTGAAAATAAGTTTTAACCATAAAAGTTAAATGAAACCAAGCGTCAAAGCTGCTACAAATATATTACCTACAGACATTAATATCAAATTAGGGCGCAATAACGTTCCAGAAAATAAAAATAGAAAACTGCCCAACGGATGTAGCAGTTAACTATCCCCACTTTCCAGGGGCCTACCTATCCTACCTTTTTATTATCTAAACATTCTTTTTTGTGTAACAACAAAAAGATACCTTACTTTTTTTAATTTCAAACATACATTAAACCCCTATTATAACATTTACAACACTTTAAAACCAATTACAGAATCCAACTGCCTCCCCTCGAAATTTGAATAAACATTATAAATATTTAAACACAGTAAACACTGAATTGACTGTTGGATTGTTTGCAAAACACTGGATTAAAAAAAGACAAGGGGAACAATAGTGGGCCCAGTTGCGAGCCCTGCGCGACCCCTTATATCAAAATGGCCATAAAAATATTACAAGGGGATTGTAATTGAAGCGAGATTATCTGGATGATGCATGATAATAACTGTTTTGGACTTCGAAGATGACAATGAAAAAGTGATTTAGCTGATATTGATAGTGCAGGCGCGAAATTGGACATGTTACGCAAAATGATATTCTGTATCGGATGGAATAATGGTGTTTACGGTTAATTATCCAATCTTCTGATTTTAGATAATTTAGATAATTAGATAATTTTAATACAGAATAATTTTAGATTTTTTTGAGAGTTGGTATGATTCATGTCCAAGAGTCAATTTCATTCTTTGTACCGGCAAGTGACTTTAAAGAACCTACAAGTGACCAAAAAATTATAATATTTGTTGTATCGAGACGCTGAAACAAAAAGTCGAAGGGACAACCTTCGTATGAGGCTAAAAATATTATTTGTGATTTTTATGGTACTTAGTTCCCTGAAAATCATATTAATTAGGCACAAAAAACCCTAGGAAGAAGTGGTTTTCTACCAAAAAAGTTAGAGAATTACAATGATTGTCTCCAAAAAGAGAAAAAATATAAAAATTAAAAATACCACTAAATTCCCTCTATAGTAGACTCTACCATAAAAATATTAAGATTTTGGCCAGTACTAATAAAATTATCAAGAGAAACAAACGTTACTGAGAAATGTGTGCGTAGCAAACTCATCCCTTTACGCTTTAATTTTGACAAATTATCGGTCGAAACGGTAGCGTTTTATTGCCAAAACAAAACAGCTGGTTACAATAGAAACTGCTTTGTTGGCCTTCTTGAATCAGCGTGACATTTCTGTGCTTTGCCGCCAAAACTCTATGGAAAAGAAAAAAACAATGGTCACTTTTCTTTTGTTGGCAGCACTGAGTTTTGTCTTTGCTCAATTATGGAGTGGTGAGTAAACATTTTGGCCAGTCCAAGGAAGGTAGAATTTCTCTTTTATGGCCGCCATTGTTTTCAAATAATGTAATTGTTTTGGTTTACGTTTGGTTTTATTGCTCCCACATTTTTGGTTGGCGTAATGGTTCTACGAATAATGTTTGGAAGGCACTTTGGTGGCACAATCGGCTGAAGAAAATCTACTTTTGTCACAACATCACATTTAGCTTTTGTTTAATTAACATGCGATGTTACTGTTCCTTTTAAAAAGCAGTGCTAGGATCTGAGGAAAGTCATCTTGAAAATGGGTTCTGGATGTTCTGATTTTGGTTTCGTTGTAATCAGAGGGCCTAGTGTGAGTTTACATCAAACGCGCTTACTAGTGAGAGCGTCAAAAATGACATTAAATGATAAAACTAATTTTGCTATTTTCAACAACCAAAACATGTAACGGAGCTTTGTGTTTCTTATATTATTACAATAGAGAGAAAAAAATCGGGTTCTTCGAGTGAAAATATTGTGGCCCATTTTGAGCAAATCGTTTCGGCGAATACCTTCGAAAAATTCTGATAGCATGAAACTAATTTCCCTTGATTTAACTTCACTACAAAACCGTCTTCTATCTCTATTAGTTGTAGTGTAGGTAATCAATTTCACAAGAATCCTGAAAAACCAAATTAAATCCCAAATCAGTGAGATGACGTCACACTACATAATCTCGTATACAGTGTAAACTGTAAAGTTAGCGCATATTAATAACTGGGGGCGAGCCATAACGCGGCATGATGTTCGCGCGCTTACAGTGAAATGAGCACATGATTAAAACCTAAGGCTGGAGGCACACTGGGCTTGTGAAATATATTTTGAACAGACAAAGTATTTGCACGTAAGTATTTGACTCTTAAAATAGTTCAGTTTGATCACCGGGATTAGATCACCCAGGTGATCAAAATGGACTCCAGGCGACACTTTGGTGTTCTTTGATCACCCATTGATAATAAATCCACTTTGACCACCTAGGTGATCTTATCCATGGGTAATCAAAGGACACCAAACTGTCGTCTGGGGTCAACTTTGATCTCTTGGGTGATCAAATCCAGGTGATCAAAGTGGAATACTTAAACCTTAAATAGCAGCAAACGGGACTATTCCCACGTCACGTTCCCACCGCTGCAACTCTGTAGCCAGGATCTACAGCTTGACCGCCAATAAAAATCTTCCAGTGAAGGTCAGTTTGTTCCGAGGAAAGTTAAACTGTCATTGGACCTGCAACGATTTTAATAGCAGTAGTTACCATATTCCCAACGGTGCAGATTGTAAAGCATGTGTAAAAAACAAATTACTAGATCATAGCGAATGTTGGTAGCAAATCCTGCATTTGCCTCTGGTAAATTATCGGATTCGAATGACTGATATAAAGAACCTCTTGAATTTATTATGTCAATAAAAAAAACGAAAGGCCTGCGATGTAGGTGCTAACCTATGCTATAAATAACTTATTCATAAAATCTGTTAATAGCACTACAGAATTTGTCAATTTCATTTTAGCAGCTAAACAAATTTTCGCCTCTAATTTTACGACGGTTACCATTATAACTGTTAATTTATACAACCACATAAAATATCATTTTTATGATGATCATAACGAATTTGATGCTTATAAACTTTAAGGTTTATGCAAAATATGTTTTACGATTGCATCAAACACTGTAAATAAAATGATAAGTTTTATTGCGTTCAATAAAAAATTAGATCGAGTTAACTGTGTCACCGGCTTTAGTAGCAATAAGCTCGACATGAAAGCTCGTGAGCGAAAGAGATAGCGGATAACGAGGCCCCGCCCTGATTGGTGGGGATGGCTGGCGTCCGTTTATTGGCCAGCACATTATAGATTTTTAGTGCGAGGCGGCACCGCCGACGAAAACAAACTGTCACACTGACAGTTTACTGTTTCGAGTGGTTACGGCCAGTGCTTATTAACTTTTAATAGCGGAGAGTGTAACCTGTTTTCACCAGAGTGCAAGGAGTTTTTACTCTTTTTTAAAATAAGGAACGTAGTTTCTGTTCGTTTTTTGAAATTTGGTTTAGGAAAATGGAATCGTACAGGAGCTATTCGATGGATCACCTCCTCAGTAAGCCGTTGTCCGTAGATTTGCAGCAGAATACTCCCCCGTCGTCTCCGAAGAGCAAAGGTATGGATGACTTTGTTATGTAGAGACGGAAAGATGTTTGTGTCCTTGTCTGTCAACCGTACACACACACATTGGCACATGTCTGAATTTTCACACATAGTGACACATACAAGGACAGTGTGACGAATTTTTGTAAAGGTGAATATTTTTCAGACGTTCTTGACTAGTGTTTTGTTTACTAGTTTTGGCCGGTCGTGTTTTTAGTGGGTTTCTGAACTAAATCACTTTTAAATATTAAGCATACATACTGCTAGAATAATTCAGCTGGGGCATGCGGATTCACTATTGTTTTAAGGTTAGACTTCTTGTCTTTTACATAATTTACAGTTTTTAAACCACTGATCTTATATTTTAACTGCACGTCCCTATATTTCAGAGGATTGTTTTCAGTTATCTACAAAATATTATTCTAATAAAAAAAAGTCTGACTTTCAATTTTGTGATAACTGTTGATGACTTTGTCTGTAGGTGACATCCCAGACCCAGACCCTCATAATATGAAGGATTTATCATTGATAATATGATGTTATTAATTTCTTAAAATAAGTAAGGCTTGCATAAAATCTAAAGTACACTATTCATTAAAAATGAAATTGCCGACAAACATTTCTAAAAGCATGCAATAAACTCCATAAACGAAAATAAGCAAACTTAGATTTTTTCAGGTAATCCGTAACCGTTATATTTGCCTGCAACACAATCTGGTACTTAGTCCTTTAGTTTTAGAGTTAAAAGTTTGTTTTTGTTGTTGCACATCAGTAATCATTATCTTCGTTAGATTGTAAAAGCAATTATGACATTTAACAGCCTCCTTTGAGGTCCGCCGTCTTTTGTCTGTGGTCAGTAAAAATATAAAATCGCTTAGTCCCGAGCGCTTTGTCGGTCGAATATTTTTATTGAGGGCCAATCGAGAAGGTACCGTTAGGTTGGCAGCCTTGGTCTCAATGTTTTTCTGTTTTTGCGACATTTAGGTGATCTAAAATAGGGATTGTTGGCGATCATGTTTAATACATGCATGGTATTTTTTTTAAACTAATAGAGTTTTCACAATCACCAAACAAAACTAACACATTACTACACAAAGAAAGCATAAATATGCAATGGTCAATCTTATCTTGAACTCTACCTACGCTAAACTCTACAAAATCAAATACAACTCCCAAAAACAAGCAGGTAATCAAAATAACCATTCTAATTGCCGATCAAAGCCCTAAAGCACACCATTGTAATTAAATCGATCCATTTAGTTTTATTGTACGCCAATGACATCAATCAATTAGCAGTACCCGCTGCTATAAATTGCCCGCGCAAATTAACGTCAAACTGACCGCAGCTGTCGCCATTTTGATTGGCCGAGGTTAATGGCGCGAATTGTCTATGGTGTTTAGAAAAAGTAGAATGTCACCGCGTGGGTGTATTCTGTAATTGGGGGTGGATTACGTGGGGTCGGTTTAGTGTACTTTATTGTGTTAATCGCGCGTTTGACTTCCGTTTGGTTAAATAATTCCCAACGTTGTGTTTAGATATAAATCACACCTATTGTTTCGGTGTTTATTGAGGTTGGTTTATTGAGGCATTTTGTGTGAGCATTCATCACTACTAAACACAATGCACGTTGAAATTGTCTCATTTACATGATTAATCAGTACTTAATTTAATTAAACTGGAACATTTTAGTTCTAAACGAATCTTCAAGCATTTTCCTCAATATTGCGACAACAAAAGGCGACAATCTGAGAGTCGGTATCGGTCTTTCGATTAGATTTTCGGGGAACGTTAATTCGAGTCCCATCGACCATTGGACTATTGAGATGAATCCACTTGTAATGTAACCTAACACAAGCTTATTATTTAGCTTATTTGGAAGGGTTAATAGTACTTATTAACATAAAAATACCTCATCATCATTTCTACTCATAAGCCATAGTCATATTTCTGTCCCGTCAAATTCCTAATTGCCCAAAAGCCTAGCAAACACTTGTCGGTATCTTGCCCGACGCTGCGCACAATAGAGTACCAGGTGCCAACACGCTGCACGTCTATTGAGTTTAAACTGACACTTGTAACCTAATACAAGCAAGAAGCATATTATTAAGTATTTAGCTTACTTGGAAGGGTTAAATTAGTATTTTTTAACTTTAAAAACACTATCAAAATCCAAATTGCCCAAAAGCCTAGCAAACACTTGTCGGCAAACGTTTTCGCAAACATGGGGTCAACTTTCCCCGACGCGTGCGCGTAATAGAGCCAGCGGGGTTACTCCGAAAAACGTCATCTGAAGTTTCATTCGTCGCCATCCCTCTCGCACAAAGCGTGATGCCAGCGTGAGCGACGGTGACGAATAGACTCGAAACTAAGTAAACAGCGTTTCGGAGTAGCTCCCCAGAACAGAACAGGGGCTAACGCTGCATGTCTTGTCAATTGGGCTTAAACTGATTTCGTTTTTATTGCCGCGTCCCCACTGTGATATTTATCACCATTACGCTGCTTGTAGATACGGATTTTATTGAAGGGATCCTGGGGGACGACGGGTAATTGTACTGGATAATTAGTTAGCAAATGTTTCGCTCCGTATTGTTTATTGTTTATTCCCCGGTGTAATAGTTTGAGTTGGTTATGGGAGTGTTAAGTTTTGGATTGTTTCTTTTAAGCAGAATTAACTGGACAATATGGAAATCATTAGGGAGGCCTATGTTCAGCAGTTGACGTCCTGCGGCTGAAATGAGAAGTAGAACTTAAAGCTAATTTCTTCCTTCGGTATGAATAATTCCTTCATTCCAACCACAATACTGTCAGTAGAAGCTTCGCTTAACGGTTTGTCATCATAAATTTGTGAAATTGTAAGCGCTATTACCTGTAGAAATTAATGTGAGCAATCATCATGTATAGAGTAAGCTCAGTTAAAATATTGCTGCAAGAACAAGCACCGCTACTTGCAATATTGTAGAGACACCAAATCTAAAAGGGTGAAAACAATCAGCTTCAATTACTATTTTATATCTCCTACGAGTCCCATAATTTATCATTAGACAACCCTTTCAAAATACATCATCGAATAATAACATCAAAACTCCATTTGACTATTACAAAAACAAAATCGAAGCGTTCCATTTTCGAATCGCCGTCAGTGCTGTCACAGAGCCGGAAGCGTGGCACAGACTATAAACGCATTAAGGGCCACAGAGGTAATTACGCGCGCGTGGGGGCAATTCTGCAATCCCGATAATGCCGATGCGTATGTATGGCGATCGGTTACAAGCAATTCGAACCCCTAATTGAGCGACGCCACTATTAATTAAGGCTGTAATTGGTTGTGGGAGCTGGCGTTGGGTATTTAGGTATTTTTGTTGTTGTAGTATTTTGTTTGGTGTTTTGGTAGGAGTTAGACGTTTTAGTGCACAGTGTGTTGTTGTTTTTCTTTTGTTTTATTTTTATTATTTGTAATTTGAGATATTTTTCGAGTCCCAACCAACAGCCTACAGAATTGTATTATCGGCCAATATTTTACGCAGAATCTATTTTTATGATAAGTTAGCCGCTACCAAAGGTGTAATGTGCTTTCATACTGATTAACAATCCGATCAAGGATCTGCGAGGACTCTACTATCTCTTTAATGTATCCAGCCAGAATCAGTGAAATAAGTACTAAATATAGCACCAAATAGATTCGACACAGATTGTATAAACATGTACTTTTCCTCAAGTTACGTGGTTTCTTAGAAATTTTTCACCCATCAGTGAGTCAATATACCGTTTCGGAGTTGTACCGCTAATAATCACGGCGGTGATCAGGAGTTGTGAAACGAACTAATGGTGATAAAAGAGCCGTATATGAGCTGCACTTATAGCGCGAATGATTTGGACCCATTCGGCATAGGGCTGCCGAAAAGTTAGGAAAAGATATTACAGGTAGTAATTCAAATCTAGACATTGGAACATTTGCACACGTAGATACAGGTTAGCACAACGAAAAATAATAGAAAAACCGAGTTTTGAAATCGAAATCTGCTTCGAAACTACCTAAACACTTGCTGTTCCTGAATTAAAGAAGTTTTATGAGTAGCACTCTACATCTAGCTAGATGTGCGGCATGTTAATGGAAAGTGGTCGAGTCCCTTAAAGCATGATGGTAAAAAAAGCGTATTAAAAATGCTTGTAATTAATTAGGTAGAGTCAACAGCACATAATTTTTTGCTTATTTGCAACTCTTTGTTGCAGAATAGGAACTATTACAGTTACGGTGCCACAGACATCGTGTTTTCTCATAGTTTGTCGTAATTGGAACGAATGAACTTATTTCTTTGTGTTTTTTGTTACCTTTACAAAAGAGTATCTATTTAGTATCCTCCAATTATTTTATTTAGCATTTTTCTTTCTTTTCAAAAGATTGCCATTTGCCATCCCTAAAGCGATACGTGTTAAAAAGCGCGCCAAGTTTCGTAACGCCGATGTACCATATAGGAACCTCTCACTTAGAGTCGGTACAAAATGGTTTTATAGTTCACGTGCGTGAACAGTACAGAACTTGTTACAATAATCACGATAACCACGAAGATTCTCGTCTATTTATAGCTTTTAGTGAAAGATACATTTACTTTTGTCTCTTGAAATGGAGAAAATTTCCATGAATGGAATTTTCCAATGAAATGTGATCCACACGTTCTTCTAACAATCCCAATAATGAATTTAGCATGTTACGTTATACCACTTTAAGGCTGTTCTTAAAAATCTATAAAACAGTCGTTTAGGTTGCTTGTGTTTTTAATAGTATTATGATTTTTATAATATCTGCTCTAAATAAAAGCTTGTAATGAGGAAACTTTGCTGCTTTGATTGTCAATTCAGTCTTATTTTTTGTGTTGCTATCATAATTGTAAGTTTACAGAAAAAATAATATAAAAAAATGATCTGCTTTGGAAAACCCAGAAAAAAATAATTTTCTTTCTTTTTTTCTTCGTCTTGTATAGTGTACAATAAAGTGTGTTCTATCAGAAGCTATGACAATGTATCCTTGAATTTTGTCGGATAATTCATACATAATAAGGCTTTCACCGAAATCTTACATTTTGAGATCTAGATTACGTGAAAATGTCTTTCCAGTCTCAATTCTATTTTAAATAAGTCCTAGAAGTTCTTCGTTCACTTTCACGTGCAAGTCATAATTTAGGTTTTAGGTAATTCAGCTCTACAATGTCTTCTCAGACTAAAATAAGTATTCCCTTACGATCTTTGTTCGCTTTAACGTCCGAATGAAGAGTAATAAAGCCTTCAAGCGTCTGTGTGCGCTGGACATTATCGCTCGTGAAACGTGCGCTTGCGCCACAGTGAACGTTCGATACAAAATGTAGGCTTTGAGTGGAATGACATTTCAGAAGTCATGGAAATAAATATTTATAGTACAGTCAACAGCAAATCAGAATATTTTTTGATTGTAAAAGAGGAACTTTTACTTTAACATAGATGCCACAATGTTAAGCTTAGTGAAAAGTAGCCTGTGCTTTATAGCCTACTAACTGTCCCGATGAACGTCGTACTCCCATGTTCTGTATGTTCATCAGAGACAATGGTGAAAGAATTTTTCAAATCAATTTAGTAGTTTCGGAGCCTATTCAATACAAACAATCAAATCTTTCCACTTAATATTAGTGTAGAATTTTCGGCTGTTCGTGGTCTCTGTAAGTCCAATTTTAATTCTTGATTTGAATCAGTTCAGTTTCATACAAAGAAACATCGGTTTTTGTCTGGTCATAAAAAATATGTGAAGATTTCTTCGTGTTATCAATAACTTACACAAAAACCATGTCAACTTAATGCCGCCAAAACCAGCATCTGCGTGCATTAAAACAGCAATCAAAACAAAACCAAAGCGGAAGCTTTCCAACGATATTCCTTTGCGTTTCCTTATTTTTTTTAAAGAGCACACGCCAGCGCCGCGCAGCTGGACGCCATAGACAAGAAAAAGTATCAATGTTTCGTAACAAAAAGGAAGCTACCGGCGAGACTGCAAATGTTTGAGTGTTCTGTCGCCACCCAGCATGAGAACATGTCAGATTGTCAAGTGGCCGCGACGCCATGGAGACATGCAGCCAAATGTGCAATAAATTTTCGATAATAACCACTTAATTAGCTACTTGGGGGACTTTTTATGAATCAATTAGCGGGCTTTGTTAATTGTTCGTCTTCTGTTTGCCAAATGGGTTGCGAAACTGTTGATGACATTTAAATATTGGTTGAAGTGTTTTGCAATCTATTTTGTCAGCTTTAAGTTTTTGTCATTCGTTACTGATGCGTACTTAAGTGTTTTTAAAAAGCCTATTTGTATCAGACAAAGATGTTGAAAATCTTTTGCATAAAGTAGGTATGTACAAAAAACATAGAGACGAATTTGAGAACCTCCTCCTTTTTTTAAGTCGGTCAATAACTAATATTAGAAAGTACGGAGGGCAAATCACATGTATGGTAGATGCTCCATTAGTTGAGTAGTCTCAACCGCATCTTAATTTGTCGCATCTAAAAGCGGAACCGTTCAATCTACATCTTAATCGGGCATAGACAATAGACGACTCGGAAGCTCTCTTCGAATGTCAACAGAGCGCGCCCTTTTTAAATTTGGAACCACTTCAGTAGCTAATCAGTTATGTAAAGATGGCGGTTTTTGGGCGGTATTTTTTCGGCGCGCGGCTTCTTTGGCGGCGATTCTTAAAGATACAGTTCGAGTTGAAAAAAGGCACACACACCGCATGGGAAAATATTTAATTAGACAATAGTTCATTTGTGTTTGTCTTGTGTTAATGTACTGCTTTTGAAACGCTGCTGCCTCAATTAGCACCTCGGAGCTACTGGTTCTCGGGTCGGATTCACTTTTTTCACTTTTATGATGAGTCAATCTCGGATTCATGAGTTAATTAGTTTTGGTATCGATACCGGTGTTGGTTGGAGCCCTTTTGAGGTATTTGAGCAATTTAAAGAAATTCTACATTGTGTGTAGCTATCATAGAAAATCGTTGATAGCCGAATTGTATACAAACCTTTGAACATTTTTATCTTATGCTATATGAATAATCAAAATATCATCTATAGCCTAAAGTATATGGCTATGCGCATTTTGGATGCTGCTTTAAAATACATTTATCATCAAAATAACACTTTAACACTAATAATATGACACCAAATTCATGTTATTGATCAAGCTAATAAAATTTATAATATGCGGAATCAATTTACTATTTACATAATTTTTACATTTTTAATAGCTAAATTGAATCTTATTTCTTTGTCAATAAGTGGCAGTGATTGGAGTGTCCTCAAGTAGCTGGGTGTCTAGACAGGCTGTAATTAAGATAATATGACTACTTACAACCCTTTAAGATGCGGTGGCTTTTAGGCCGAGATAAGTGATAATCAACTCTTAGAATGAAAACTAATTTTAGAAGACAACACAAATTAAGTTGAGTGCTTACAGAATAGGGACTCTAATCTGTATAAAGTGTTTTTTATTTTGTTTTTTATTATTGATGCTTTGGCCAGTGTCATCAAACCATAGATAATTAAAATTTTATTTTTTAATAACTAGCGGCATTTTGGCCAGTGTCATCAAACCATAGACTTTTTTGTCAAGGTGTTAAAATATACAGCCAAGAATCATTATGATAATTTTATTTAGGTATTTATTCGATAGATTTATCGAAAACATAATCAGAATATTAATTAGTCTTTCTTATAATCAAACTATTCTGGATATTGTAAGTGTTTGACTAAGTTTATTTATGATCTAATTTTATCATTTTCTTTGTCCACAGAATCACTGAGTCCACAGCAGGAACAGATGAACAGTTGTTCGTCACAACCAGATCCAAATATAAGGTAGGTGTATATTTAAATTATTTACATAATTAAGTAACGGTCATTCGTTCTTTAGTGATGTGCGTTTGCTTTCATGAACAGAATTTTCTTTGTTGAGGATTGTGCGGTCTTGTAAACGCACAACTAACGTCCAGCTCAAAACTTCTAAAGACTAAAGAACCATAATAAGCACCTAAAAGGCTTTATTTTAATAACATTATCATCTTATTCTTCTCGTGTCGACAACAAACCTACACAGTGTGAGCCCAAAACTCCGCTACAAGAGTGGCGTTGTCAGTAGCCTTCATTAAAACTTCGCAGTTGTTTGAGCACACAGGGCACGACAGCATGTGTTTCATCGACTGGGGAAACCGCACTCCAAGTTTGATCCAATCTTTCACAGGAGATACCGCACAGCCTTCACGAGGGAGCAGCTGGCGAGGCTTGAGAAAGAGTTCATGAAGGAGAACTACGTGTCGCGCCCGCGTCGGTGCGAGCTGGCGGCACAGCTGCAGCTACCGGAGTCTACTATTAAGGTAGGCGATTGCTTGTACTGTTGCTGCATAATATTGTTGCAATATAGCATCTATTACGACTCTATAAGGTAATAAAACTGAAACATCTGTTCAGCCATGCCGGTCGGTTCTGTACTTTTCTTACATTATTCTAGTCTAGATTCACTGAGGCCCGGTTTCCAGTAGACAGGGAGACAATGTTCGTTCGTTTCAGCCAAATGACGTCCACTGCTGGACAAAGGCTTCTCCCAAGGTTTTCCATAATGAACGGTCCTGCGCTGCCCGCATCCAGGTTCTTCCCGCGACCTTTACCAGATCGTCGGTCCACTTAGTAGGAGGCCTGCCCACGCTACGTCTTCCAGCCCGTAGTCGCCACTCGAGAATTACGATATCGTAATTTCCACATAACCTCTCCTCTTTGTTTTGGTGGAACCAAAGCCTGACCTGGCCAAAGGGCCTGATCAGTGTGATCAACAAAATAATTAGTTCATACCTTGTTCCAATGATGTAGGATCGTCTTCCGCCCTGGGTTCTCCGGAAAATATAGCTTCCTAACGATAATACTGCCTAAAATGTGCCCTTAATTCCAAAATCCGTTCGCACCGGCATTTTTGTATGCAACTACTTCCATCGTGGGCCTCGTGAAGCGATTTCGAAAATTACAACTGTCACAAACGTTGTTTAGTCTACGCCCACGGTTGTTTCAGCTAGAAATAGTATTTTTAAATGGCAACTCAGTTTCAAAACGCCAAACCGCCAAAGGATACGGTTTTCCACACTTAGCGGGTGCAAATTGTCGTTTCTTCATTGATGAGACGCCCACGCGCCAGGAGCGGCCTCTGCGCCAATTATATGGGAGAGGCTAAACGGTTGCGTGTGACATCTGGCAAGTCAACCCACGGTGTGTTATGTCATTGCTTGTCATTTTTTTTACTATGATGCTTCTTAATTGGTTGCCTTGTTATTTGTTAAGGCGGTTCGAGCTGCGACAGAGACAGGCGTCTGAGACAATAGACCTAGACAGGAGACCGCGACTGGTACTTAACTAGGTTTCTGTCTCTGTCTCGTGAACTGACGCTTAAAGCAATACCTACAAGTAACGATCGCGGTCTCCCATCTCGGTCTCCTGTCTTTATCGAGGTCTTCAAGCACTGCCTCAGTATCGTCGTTGTGGTGACAGACACTATTTTGCAACGAAAATGTGTGGGCTGATGTGCCGATGTTGTATTTAGTTAGTATTCACTCGCACAAATTAGTATTTGTTAGTAGTCTCTTCTATACGAGTTTCAAAACGTCTTTATAAGCGCTTTCTTTATTCAAAATTACATATCGTCAAAAAAGTACCTAGTTACTTAGCAACAATATTTAGCTTATTCTAGGAAAAACGCGTGTATTATCAAATATCATTGAAAAACCATAATCAAATTTTCAAATCAAGGCTATGTTATTAGTTAATATCAAACAAAGACGCGCTAAACGAACGCGTATGATGCCTCAATTAGACGCCCAATAATTTCCATCACGAACACTTTATGGGCGAACGCTAATTCGCAGAGATCACGGAGCAAATGTGTGAAGTACAGTTTCAGAATCGGGGCCTTATGAGCACTTTCGATGCCTTTGCCGCTTGATGAACTTAAAAAAATAACTGTCATAATTCTCTCAGGACTTTTCTTTTTCTTTGGGCAGTACAGTGGGTCTAGACAAAGTGCAAATTATAATCGCAAACCAGTCGAAAAGTGGTCGAAAAGCCCCTTTTTTGTATGGAGTTTTGACGGATTCGATTTTCGATTCGATCAAAAAGTGCGTTTTGTCTAGGGGGGCAGCTTTCATGTCTTTGCGCTTACGATTAAAAATTAAACTGTCAGCTGTTTATGGCGTGCATAATTTAAGGCGTGCATGTTTTAAAAAAATAAAACTTTCATATTTTAGCGCGAAATAGTCTGTGTTTTTAGAGAAAAAAATCATGGCAGTAAATTAAACATCTTGCAGCATTCTTGAACTTGATGTGATTTAATAATGTCTGATGATATCATAAACACTTGATTTTATAAACAACAAATATGTTAAACCAATAAATAACTCCGTCAGGTATCTGTTTTAATCTTAGCTAACACTAATTAAATTAAAAAACCCAATAAAACCTCTACGCCAATTTAAATTCCCGCGCTGTCCGGTCATAATGTCAATTATCACTGCCATTAAAAAAAAGAAAACGGCCGATTCGTTTTTTTGAAAAAATAACACATGTTTTTATTGGCCCATCGGTATTTTACATTGACGTTAATTTGTCGAGGCGTTAATGGTCCGAATTATTCAGTAGCAGAGCGCTAATGAACATTATAACCGAGAGCGGGTAGCGGTTATATTGGGCCGAATAGAAAGACTTCATCGGTTGTCTATTGACGAGTAGGGCTGTTCATTTACCATTAAACGCACGTACTGAATAAAAGTCAGTTCGAAAATTGCTATAACCATACTAAACAAATTCTAAATAGAATAGAGGCAGATATTTCAGATTGTCACTGTGCTTTGCAAGATCGTTTTTGTCGCTTGTAGGTATTTCCGTGAAAGAGTGAGAAACATCCATCCATTCTAACCAATTTTCAACCTCTTAACTAATTACCTGCCAATTATAAAGGCTCTGGATGCAGGCCGCTACCAACCGGCCGATGTGGAAATCATTGGGGGAGGCCTATGTTGAGCAGTGGACGTCCTGCGGCTGAAATGATGATGATGAGTGAAGTGAAATGAAGTGATACTAGTTGCGCGCTGGATGCAGGCCGCTACCAACAACGTGGAATGTGGAAATCATTAGGGGAGGCCTATGTTCAGCAATGGACGTCCTGTGGCTGAAATGATGACAATGGCAGCCCTACGCCTGCGCTTGCGTCGATTAAGCCAATTAAAAACTATTATATCACGCGGCGGCTACCATTTGATGCGCCATAAACGGAATCGACACGTTTCCCGCGTGTTTGTTTATTGTGATGAATATTTACTGCCCCGCCAATGGACACGCGATAGCTTGGATTTAGAATTTAGAATAATTATCATTATGCGTACGCGGTGAAAGGCTCTTCTTATGTTATCAATAACTTTAAATCAAATGTTTAAAGAAAAAAATTAAAATAAAAGACTAATATTGGGGGAGGCCTATGTTCAGTCGTGGACGTATAGCTGAAAATAATGATGATGATAAAAAATATTTATTTCCCTTAGTTAGATGTCTCTTTTTGCCCTAACAGTGCTAAGAGAAGACAAAAATTACAAGAAGCTTTTGTAGAGTCGTTTTAAGTACCTACCTAACAAATTATGCAAATATTTAACTAAATCTTAACAAATTACAACGTTTTCTACTTACTAGAGTTGCCTTACGATTAAAAATAACCGTTATGTTTTAAACTCAATATACCTACAAAATAATCTAAGATTTGCTAGTGTCCAATAAAAACAAAGTTCTTTAACATTAATTAATATGGTATTGATAATGTATCTGTCGTTAAATTAAAGTTTATTTTCTGTTAATGGACTCACAAATACTGTTACGCGTAGATTTTTGTAGATTAATGTAATAAAATCGAATGGAAACAGGTTGTGATAAAATTAGTTGATTTTTCATAATCATTCGTTTATAATAAACTCAAGTTATAAAACTGGCTGTTATTTTAATGCAATAAAAAAACATTTGAATACGGCGTTCGAAATGCAAATTCGGAACATGTTAAAAGCTTTTAAACATTTAAAAAAGGAACAATGCGTTCTCTATGCTAAGGAAAGGTTTTCCTCTGCTTTCGCGCGCAAAATTCCCGCCAATTAACACGTCATCATTCTTGGACAAAGGTTCTCTGTCTTTATCGTTTGCCGCTGGAGTGAAAGAGGTGGCAACGTTTAAAAGGGAAACTAAAAACTCTTTGTTTACTCTTCAAACCTTTGGTGGTGGCAGAATTGATGCCACCATATTTTAAACTTTAGTGTGATAAAAATAAGGTTCAAAACCAATGAAAATATTTTTCTCTATACCTAAAGCGGTATTAAAGCCGCCATAATGGACGGTTGACACAGACAGACTGTGTGTTATTTTTAATGGTTATTTTAGAAAATATGCAATTAATTAGCACCGTGGTGCGAATGGTGGCAAAGCTGATATTTTGAAATGATGTTACTTGATCACATGTTGCTAGATTCGATAATTGGCCAAACACGGAGCCTTAATTAAGGTGGCAAGTTATTGTTCGTGAGAATTGTAAAACAAACTATTATTTCATGATTTAATCAAATTATATTGCTGTAAAAAAGTACCAATTTAAGGTGATTTCCAATTTTCCGGACACTCGTCATGACGGTTTACCCTGGGTTGCACCAACTTTACAAACGTCAAAAGTCTGTCAAACTCCATACAAAAACACCGGTCATTGTTATAGTATTATGGTTAAAGTCAATTTTGTACAACTCAGCCTTAAAAAGTCGAAGTGCACTACGAGTCACAGTTAAATAGCCGTTTTCACCATCAATCCCTATTTTTTAAGTGACCCCTATTGGTAACACATAACAGGAATTTTGTTTTATAGGTCACTTAAAAATTTGGGATTGATGGTGAAAACGGGTATAAGACTCCTATATCAAGAACAGCAGTTCAAAGTGATAGAGAATAGAAGTAACAACAATTAACCCTATTTCTCTTTGCCCACAGGTATGGTTCCAAAACCGGCGCATGAAAGACAAACGGCAACGCATCGCGGTGGCCTGGCCCTACGCAGCCGTCTACAGCGACCCGGCCTTTGCGGCCTCAATCCTCCAGGCCGCAGCCTCATCCGTAGGCCTTCCCTACGGATACCCCTCCCCCGCCCTCCCCATCCCCTTCCAAAACCCCCAACTCCTCCCCTCAGGCTACCCCTACCCGTACCCCTATCCCCGGTACCCCTACATCCCCCCAACCCCCCCTTCCCCCGTCAACGCGGAGGCCCTAAGGCCTCCCTACCCAAATTTCAACATTAACGTAGATAAATGAAAGTAAGATGTTATTAGGTAAGGTATTTATTAACTGTAAATATTAGGTTTATGAAAGACACTAGTTTTAAGTGTAGAGGCTTTATTAAAAACCTTTTCTTAGGCTGGGTTGCACCATCTTACGAATACTTGAACTTTAACAAACTTCAAAAATCTGTCAAACTCCGTACAAAAAGCACCGGTTATCTCAAAAGTTACGGTCAAGTAAGGTGGTGCAACTAGCCTTAGGGAGCTCTCAATTGAGATTAATCAAAGCAAAGAGGTTTCTTTACCTTTCAACTTTTTTTTCTTTCTTTTATTCTTTTTTCATACGGTCCTATATTTAGGCCCTCCTTTATTTATTAAACTGAGCGCTATCTTCATTTCTTCTTATCTATATCAGCCACTTTCTGTACCTCTGTATCGTTGCAAAATTACTTTTTCTTCTATATCCGTGTTATTTTTCAGAAATTTATTAGCAAATCCAATATTTTTATATTTCCTATAGGTACTGAAAACCGTATTACAATATCAAAGGAGTTTATTATTGTATTTTGTATAAACTTTTTAATTCGATGCATTTTGTTTCTTCTACGTTTTTAGTCTATGTCTTAAGATCCCAGTGTTTTTTTCAGGCTTTACATTTCGATTTTATTAACTGCCAGTTTTATTTTAGACCAGATTTTAAATTAATATAAAATTAGATATTATAAACATTCCATTTTCGTGTTGGTTCAATTAAGATCTGTACAGACGACGGATATTGCCTTGAAATACTTTGAAAAAGCATAAAAATCGTATTTTTACATTGTTTTCTTAGTTCAACAGACTAAATAATCCCATTGCAGCGTCCGTACAGGTTCTATTTTTTTTAAATTTGAATTTAAACTCATCATAACTCTGTATTACAGTTGTAATATTTAATTGTAATATATACTACATCACTGTAATTAATAGGCATAAGTAAATTTAATCGTAAGACCAAAGTGTAGTAAATTACAATTAGTGCAATAAATAATTAATGGCATTGTAAAATATAGAAATTGATAATGGATGTAGTTTTCGTAAACATTTTTTCAATTTTCAATATTGTTTTTGTTATAAACACATCAAATATTAAAACGGCATTAATTTCGATTTCTTTTCGAACTAAATTAAGACAAAATTAGATAGTGGCATTTTTACTTTTTTCAACAGTATTATTCATAATTTTTTTTGCAAACTTTTTACCAAACGTTGTTCAAATAAATATAAAGTTTTTATTTAATGTACAAAGTTTAATGTAAAATAGATATTTTAAGTTATGTTTTAGTGATGTCTGATCATAAATTGTTATTGATTGTAACTCTAGTGTAAGAGCATTGTATAAAGTTACATTTTAATTATGAAAGGAGATAAAGAAGTTATACATGAATCAATTTTGTTGTTTTATTCATCATTATCAGTCATAGTCTCCATTGCATTATTTCATGAAAATTTTCACAGAATTTGTAGGAAGACCAAATCTAATATTCAGTTTAAAAAACATTTACGTTAATACAAAAAAAAAAAAACAGTATTTCGCGCTTTTTTCACATAGGTAGGTACACCATGTCTCTTTTCTGCTCAACCCAAAGGTAAACTGGTCGAGAATGCTTTCGTGCATTAAGTTTGCCTTATGTACAGATTTATTTTGGCATTAAAGTTTTAAATAAATAAATACATATAATGTCGGCATCTATTCTCCACACTGGCAAACGATGCTTTGTTTGTCACCTGTCATTCGCTTTGCAATGGAGGGAAGTCGAACCTTAATTTCGAACTCCTCATGTTCTTCGAGTTCTTCTGATTAATTTCGTTGCGGGTCCAATGACAGTTTAACTTTCCCCCGGGGCAAACTTGACCTTCATTGGTTGGGTTTTTGTGGCGGTCAAGCTGTAGATCCTGGCTACACAGGAGTTGCAGTGGTGGGAACGAGAGGTGGGAATAGTCCGGTAGAAAACAATGCGAAGTGACAGAGCTATTGTGTACCTGTCTAAATAGAAAATCTTTATTAGATACGAAAATATAAATGGACAAAGAAAAAACCCTACTTAGATACACTTATAATAATAGTTGCCACCACACAGGATGCGATCTGAGGGCCCTTTTTCCGGAAAAAATATACTACTAAATGGTATCCAGCAAAATGCAGTTCCTGTAAAAAACGAGATGTCAATTATGCCCATGAAGTTTGCCAATTATTTTTCGTATACACATTTAGGCCCGGTTTCTGTCAAAGCAGAAGTGGTGTGGAAATAACGAAAGATTAAATAAAATAAATAAATATCCTTGGACATCACACACTACGTCAGATGCCTCTAGTCCCAAAGCTTGTGCTATGGGTACTATAGACAACGGATACTAAACATACTTATACATTTTTTTTTGGTAAATACATACATACGAGTATTATACATAGTAATTACAATTCATCATTTCGATTTCTGAATGGAACCCGGGACCTCTCGGCATAGTAGTCCGTTCTGAACCACTACACCAAACGGCCGATTGGTTTTCTTTCTTTCTTTCTTTCGAAACTCTTTCCGCTTTGATGGAAACTGGGCATATTTCCGTGACAAACTGAAATTCACGAGGGCAAAGCCACAGGCAAAAGCTAGTATTGAAATGTGTAGTTTCGCTGTCAAGGTGTGCTGGTAAAGGTTTAATAATGCTCCCGCTTAATGAATGTGTTGCCAGCGCCAATAAAGCGCTCCCCGTTATTGGGTAATTTACAGCGACAGTGACGGGCAATACCTGACTTATAACGTGGATGCTGTGTATTGTGTTAAAAATACTATAAGTAGACGCAAAAGTTTTTAATTAAGGGTGATTAAGTAATTGGGTAGTTCACACTAATAACGGATAATTTCAAGACAAAACTTCTTTGAAAAACATATGACAAACTTTTTTTTTTTTAAATATTTTAACCCTGAAAATCGAGATTGATTTCAGTTGGCTGTATGAGATTTTCAGTAGTTTTAAAATCCATATGTTAGTCAGTTGATTTTGTGACTTGATGACTTCAACTACCATCCACAAAAACTCTACCAGTAGAATCTAATTTAATGGATTCTTCTATCATCCGAACATAGTTAAAACTATCTATAGGTAGGCCTTAAAATGGATGCGCTTTGAAAAATTTACATTTCGGACATTATCATCATCATCATCTCAGCCATAGGACGTCCACTGCTGAACATAGGCCTCCGCCAATGCTTTCCATGTTGATCGATTGGTAGCGGCCTGCGTCCAGCGCTTCCCTGCTACCTTTACGATGTCGTCGGTCCACCTTCCCACGCTGCGTTTCCCGGTACGCGGCCTCATTCTTGGCCTCGGTGTTTCTTTGCGAGATCGAATCAGAAATGAGGAGATCCGTAAACGAACTAAAGTCGCTGACATAGCCCGACGGATTAGCAAGTTGAAGTGGCAATGGGCAGGGCACATAGTATGCAGAACTGACGGCCGATGACACTATATCTAGCTTTAAATAAATAATGGCATTTTAGGCCGTTGAATACACCCTATTTTGATGTGCATGTACAGTCAGCGTCAAATAGTTCGTTACACCCAAATCTATACTAATATTATAAATGCGAAAGTAACTCTGTCTGTCTGTCTTGCTTTCACGCTTAAACCACATAACCGATTTTGATTAAATTTGGCATAGAGATAGTTTGAGTCCCGGGAAAGAACATAAGATAGTTTTTATCCCAGTTTTTGAAACAGGAACGCGCGCGATAAAGTTTTTATGTGACAGACAAACATCCACGCGGGCGAAGCCGCGGGCGGAAAGTTAGTTAGTCAATAAGTTCGCAACACGTCTTGGTTGTGTTGTCAACTTTTTAAACCACTTCGGGTGTCACGAACTATTTGACGCTGACTGTACCTAGGTACGAGTCTCGCTGAAGGTCCAATAATGCCCGCGCGTAATTAACGTGTTGTTGCCAGCGTTAATAAAACCTCCCTGTAATTGGGGAGTTTACGGCGACAGTGACGGGCAATACCTGACTTATAGGGGCACGTGATTTAGGACTCAGTTAGTGGTGGAAAACAGTCAAGGTGAACTAACGGAACTACGAGTAAATTGTTTAGAAAATGCATGAAAACTTACTTCCAGAAAGAATCAGTCTTAGGCCCGTTTTTGAATTTTGAGTTAAAAATCTAAATTCCGAGGGTGAAAAGCCAGGTCTAGAGACGTAAGTAAATACATAAGTAGGTATAAACATCGGAAAAGTATGAAGAAAATTATTTTTTAAATCAGTAAATCACTCTCATCACCCTCTAACAAAGCTTATTTCGAGCCAATTAGATGATAAATGAGAGTTGATAAAAACGCTTTTAAAATGAAAAACAAATTGAGTCAATTTTTGCACGAAATAGGTAATAATAGTAATTCATGCATACGATGGCGCGGGCATTTAAAATACAGAGGGCTAAATTATATGAATAGATGCTACATATTATTTCAATTCGTTCGTTCGTTTCAGCCGAAAGACGTCCACTGCTGGACAAAAGCCTCCCCCAAGGATTTCCACAAAGACCGGTCCTTCGCCGCTCGCATCCAGGCGCCTCCCGCATTATTTATTATTTCAATAAGAAAGATAAAGAAAGAAAGAAAGATACATTTATTACAGTGGACATCACACAAATACAGGCAATTACATAGACATGACAGTGGCACATAATAATAAAAGAAGAAAAAAAAAAAAAAA